>NC_137612.1:32392193-32700357 GCF_963280865.1 Gymnoscopelus braueri | reverse complement strand
CAGTAGAATGAGAACAGTAGAAGCAGTAGAATGAGAACCTTCCCATGTTTGTTCTAAAAAATTGGTAGTACCAGATCATGGTCGCTCCCTCTATTGTTGTGGCTGTGGGTATCACTCACTTTGGAGAAGTAGTTAGTTAGGTATGAGGGTATTGAGGGCACTCTCCCTTTGACTATCTTAAATATCAATCCCATTTTCATTTGCTTAACCCTGTCCTCTACCCTGAGCCATCCCAAACTAGCAAAATGTGTTGGAATTAGGTGGGTCATGGGCTTAAGGCCATCTTGATTCCAAGATGCCAATCAGCGAATATCTGCTAAAACAAGCTGTGCGATGACGTCAGATATAGGCGGATTCGTGGATCTCTTGTGATTGGTTTAGGGAAATTTGAATCCCCTCCCCCTGGTAATGGCGGACACTGCAGCCAATGTCAGACTGAAGCTCCACGCAGCTTCAGGCTGATAATCAGGCTAAGATGGCCACTCTACCCACTGAGCCACTGCCACTGTATTCAAGTAGCACTTCCTGATGTGTCGACTATACTGTATATCTGACAGACACCACATCAATGCATTATATTCGACTATGTTTTGAGATAGAGAGAGAGAGAGAGAGAGAGAGAGAGAGAGAGAGAGAGAGAGAGATGAGAGAGAGAGAGAGAGAGAGAGAGAGAGAGAGAGAGAGAGAGAGAGAGAGAGAGAGAGAGAGAGAGAGAGAGAGAGAGAGAGAGAGAGAGAGAGAGAGACAGACAAACCGAGTGACAGATAGAGAGAGTGACAGAGGCAGATAGAGAGTCACGTCGCAAAATTGATTTAACGGGCCCCTGGTAGATTTCACTTGATATGTCTCCATATGTGATTGATTGACTCTGATGAAGACGCACCACACGTCAAAACATTAGTCTAGCTGGCTCAATAAAGTGTTATTGCTTGCTGTGTTACTTTAGATCAGGTTTTTGTGGAGGGTTGTGTCCTCTATACATGCCCCTGAAACTGTTTTCTTCCTACTTTCTGTATACTGATATATTATTTTCATCTCATGGTGCGTTCACACTAGCAGCTACAAAAACTGCAAAACGACCAATTGTTGCCAGCTACACTGTCGCTGAGTCGCTGTTGCACAACACAACATATCAAAAAGTGTACGTCCGTGTGCGAGCGACGAGTGACACAAATATAAAGGAACATAAAGGCTCAGGTTAAAAAGAACTGGGAACTGGCTTACGGCAAAGAGTTTTCCCTCCATTACAGTCAGAAGTTTGGAGAGGTCAGAGGAAATGATCAAAAAAAAGATCATATGATTAATTGATGCTTCACTGCGTTATCGGAGTGCTGAAAAAAGTTGAAGCCATCTCAACTTTTTGGTAGACGGCAAATTGAATGGTAGCCTGTCGCTTTAGTAGCTGCTAATGTGAATACAGCTAGCATCAGTAATTCTCACTTACAGCATTACTATGCTGTATGGCCGCATATTTGGAAAGCAGATCCATGCACACCTTGCAAACTGTGCAAAAGGACTTGCTTGAATATGTAAACCACTTGCTGTGTTCGGTGTTGTGAATGAACCCTGGCAGAACTGAAAGTCTTACTGACATGGATTGACAGTTTAGCATATGCACAACCCTCGAATCTGCCAGAGATATAGTAGTGTATAACCCCTGACAGGAACTCAATATGAGCTGTCAGTGGAAGCTAACAGCAATGACATAATGTTATACAGTATATGTTCAACATAAATGGTCTTCTGTGAGAACGGTCTAATACTCTTTGAGAGCTTTGTGAACTGGATGGTATGCTGTGAACGTTGTTGACATTCACTGACCACAGACCTCTCTATGGTCCCTTGCTCATCCTGATCCTGTTGATCCCTTTCCTTTATTGCATTCTCTCATCCTTTCTCCCCTCCTGGTTCTTCAATCCATCTCTTTGACTCATGTTATTATCTTTCTTCCTATGCCCGCTTCATTCTTTGTCTTTCTGTGTCACCATCTCCACATGTACTCTCCCTCTAACCTCACCCTCTTCCTGTCATCCACCCCTCCCTCTTCTTCCTCGTAATACCTTCCATCACTTATTTATTTTCCTTCTATCCTTTCCTCCTGTAACATTCACCCCGTCACCAACCAGAGATGTACCAGTTCTCGGTCTTGGAGGGGGCACCCGTGGGGACCTCGGTGGGCCGCGTCATCGCCACCGACGCGGACATGGGAGAGAACACGGACATGAGCTACCTGATCAAAGATCAAGAGGGAGGGGAGCTCTTCAAGGTCACCACCGACCCAGAGACACAGGAGGCGGTAATCTCCGTCAAAAAGGTAAGGGTTCTGTAGCTGTTGGTCAGTGGTGCTCCATTCAGGCTGCAAAGAGGTTCATTGCATTACACCCAATAGTGGATCATTTAGTCTACTGTCATCACTAAGTAAAGTATATTAGAGATGATAGTTAGCAATTATACAGAGGATAACAACCTCTTTAACATGCTTAATGCAAGAAACCTTCAAGCTACAGCATTAGCTAACATGACAGATGAAAGGCTGAATACGCTTGAGCTAGCAGCTCTGCTTCTTATTATCAGTGGGTCCTACCATGGTGTAGTAGTCTATGTGATATGCAGGCATACGCTGCATGCCCACTGGGAGTTTTCAGAAGCCTTCTACAAAATGTGCACAGATGTGTAATTGCCAGCGTAATATTGATACTTATGATGATTTTAAATGCGTGAAAATGGCACACACTAGAAATGTGACTCCTTGAAAATCAAGTGTTTCGCCCAGGGCTGATGATGCCTGAGGCTGGACTCACACATACGTTCAGCCAACGCATCTTAAACGCAAGCCGAGACTTGGGTGGTAGTGTGTGGTGGTGGCGGCGATGTCACCAAGATGTCAAGGGCAGAGCAGGACGTACTGTAAGACAATAATGTCAAATGCACTTGACTAGCTAATGCTATTATGTTACAGTAGGCCTACATGTGGAAAATCAGTCAGATCAAAAAAGAAGCACTCGTTTTCCGGCGGGCGCGAGACGGAGCGAGCGGGAGGCTTCGATGTCGCCACTCGTGCTACAAAACACCTGGACCTTTCTTCTCCCACGAGCGCACCGCGCCGTCTAAAAGTCGAACGCCGACCATTGTGCTTTATTCTTGCTCTTTAAAGCACTTTGAGCTGCATTTCATGTCATGAAAGGTGCTATACAAATAAAGTTTATTATCATTAAAACTAAATTCTACCCCAAATTACTGAGATGTAGATTCGCACTGGACTACTATTATCCTCCGTAACTATTACAAATCTCCTGAGGTCCCTACATAATACTAGTCCTGTGCGAATAGGGCTTTATACATCTTCCCTATCACTCTTGCTGGTACCCTTCTGTCACAAATCACTCCTGACACTTTCCTCCGTCCGTTCCACCCTGCCTGCATTTTTCAAGTATCTGTACTAGTATTTTATTTTTTGTAAACTTATGACTTTTATACTCCACTACATTTCAAAGACAAATATTGTACTTTTTCATAAATATTGTTCTTCATTTCCGTTGTCGTTACTCATTACTTTTGTAGACTTAAAACCAGCTGTTAAATTGACTTTCTTTTCTCAAATACTATTGGCCACACGGTGTGTTCCTCACAAGATTAAGAACAATCACAGCACTGTCAACTGGGTATGAGGTAGAAGCGGACATACATCATCCAGGTCTGTGAAACAAGTGCAAGCAATATCCGCTTGCAAAGTAAAACACATCCATTCCATTTTGTTAGCAAAGCACAAAGGACTTACCCAGCATTGATAAAGGCAACAGATGCACACAGTTCCTAGTTTGTGCAGCTGGAGATATGGTAATTTGTACATCTTACCCAGCTGTATCCAACCTGTCGCTCAAATTAAACACAGCCCTCTGCTGCCTGTGAAAGGCTGCAGCTGGATTGATCTTCAGCCCAAGAAAGGGAATAATTAATTCACACAACTTAATCTTCTCTAGCGTTGACTTCATGCCATTGGGCGTGTTGTTTGCAGCCTGGGTGGAAGTCTAGCAGGTTTCACTGAGGGGAAAAAGTACAGTGGCCATTATCTGTAAACTATGTGATTAGCCAAGTTATTTTACTGGCCAGGCTACTGCAGGACAGGCATAGTGGTAAACAACATTGTTACAGTTTTTCTCGCTGTTTATGTCAAAATAGATTTTACTCTGTAAATCACTGGAGAAATATCAATGAAGATAAGGATGTTTATTGACCTTACTGTAAGAAGCAAATACTTTCCAGCATTTCACAAAAGTGAGATAGTTCTCAATGACACTGAATCAGTATATTTTCTTCCACAGTTTACCGTTACTAAGAAGGATCGCAGGCCATCCTTCAAAGGATGTCTTCAAAACTAACCAATTTTTTTGGGTTGCGGGTAAACATTACATTAAAAAAAATAATATTATTATTTCAAAAGATTCAAAAGACATTTTCATAAATCAACAGAAACAGAGATCTCCATATAGGGGCACAAAGGGGACACAGGCAGACTAGTGCAGACATATCGGTCGGATCGGCGGTGTGACGTAGGTGCGAGGGCCGTGAACTCTAGATGAACCTCTTGTATTAACAAAATTCGTTAATGTTTTGGCAATTATTTGGGAGCCCACTTGCAACATCCACACAGCCCCTTGATTTCTTCACTTTATTTTATGAATCTCCAGGCCCTGGACTTTGAGAGCAAGCGCACACACAACGTAGTGGTGGAGGCGGTGAACAAGCACGCGGATCCTCGCTTCGTGGACCTGGGCTCCTTCCGGGACCAGACCATCGTCCGGGTGAGCGTGTCGGACGAGGACGAGCCGCCCATCTTCCAGCCGGCAGAGGGCACCGTCATGGAGGTGCAGGAGGACGCCAAAGTGGGAGCGCTGGTTGGAATTGTCACCGCCAAGGACCCAGATGTGGTGAATGCACCTGTCAGGTACTATACAGCAAAGGGATAACAGTTGTCAAGCCACAGAACTCTACTTTAATCTGTGTCAAGCGTGATCTATAATTTGTTGTACGATGTGCAGTACAACGGTGTCAATATGAGCTTGTAGATCTGTTATTTTCAGGGAGCGACAACGTTGTACCACAGAGTATGAATAACCAGTTTCAACCTGGTGTCGCTTTTTGTCTACGTTTTTTAAACCCTTTTCCCCACCAAAAATAGCTAAAATAGCGCTGTGTTCATTGTAAATCAGCTGTTTTTCGCTATACACAGTATGACAAAGTATAAGGCTTAAAGGGCAAGACCACTTTGGTAGAGGTTTGGGTTGTGTAGTTTACCTTGCCATGATGTAACTCCAAAGGTGGACAAGAAATCAAAATGAATTGCTCCATCGATTAGAAATTCCGCTATTTTCATTAGGAAGAAAACCCAAACTGGATCCGCAGATCCGGATCTTCAAATAGTAAAATCAATCGGAAGTTGACATTTGCATTAAAAAAACTAACAGTACTGGGTTTGGTGATGTTCTATATTGTCTGAATCAGCTTTGCTTATGTTCGTTTACAGGCTAAAAGAGTGACTTTGAGAGCTGTTTCACTGTACAATGTAAGTCAATGAGGAGCATATTTTGAATTATTAATTTCGAATCGATGGAGCAATTATTTTTGATTTCTTGTCCACCTTTGGAGTTACATCATGGCAACCCAAACCTCTACCAACGTAATCTGAGTTCCCAGAAGTTTTCGCCAGCTCGGCGAGGAACTTCTGGGCCAGAGCCCTGGTATTTGTGGGCGGGATGTAACTGACCGGTCTGAGAGCTGTGCAACTCGTCTAAAAAGTCCGACGAGAGGCAAACAGCAGTACACAACAATGGCGGCCGCAATTTCTCAAGGGGAAATTGCTTCCCGTCGATCCTATTTAGATGCAACACCCAGTGCATGTGGATCCCGCCCCCTTTTCTTCATTGGTGGCTGTTGATTTGAATCACAACGCAGTGGCCGCGCCCCTGCTGTCCAAGCTCCGACGCAATGCCTCCCAGACTACTACCAACGTGGTCTTGCCCTCTAAGTGGTTAAGTATTAGACACTCCCCCTTCCACCCCTGACCTCATATCTGGGCTATTTTCACTAAAGGTTTGCCCAGAATACGGATGCTAGTAATCATGTCGTTAATAAATCTTTATGTCAAAAGGACCACATTTAAATTCACCCCTGTTGAATGGGGTCCACGGCAGAGCAGCACCTCTTTCATTCTCCTTTCACTGTAGACATCCCCTCTCACAGAAATGAAGTTGTGAAGCAATCTTCAGTGCCTAGATCTGTGACCCAGTGTTCCTCAGACGTACAATTGCAGTGTGAAGGGGGGAATGTAGATGAATACTAAGACAGACACAGAGTGACAGCACACGCAGGCCCTGTGCAAATTACCTCTATTAAAAATGCATGAGGCTGATCTGAAAGAGTTCCAGGTGTAATAAAGTATAACACATTGGCAGGGCTGTCGTTCACTAGCCTCCTTGGCAGCCTGGAGCTTAGCAGCCGGTGCATTTGTGTTTGTGTGTCTCTGCATACATTTTGTGCAGGATTCTGCACATATACTGTGTATACTGTATACGTAAGTATATTCAGTGGGGTGTGTGTGTGTGTGTGTGTGTGTGTGTGTGTGTGTGTGTGTGTGTGTGTGTGTGTGTGTGTGTGTGTGTGTGTGTGTGTGTGTGTGTGTGTGTGTGTGTGTGTGTGTGTGTGTGTGTTAGAGAGCGAGAAATCGTTTGGCAACGAGCCATCTACTGGGCAGAGATAGCCAGCTAACAGCCTGCAATGCCCCATCAGAGCCTCCGGCATTATCGCACACACACACACACACACACACACACACACACACCCCCCCACACACACACACACACACACACACACACACACACACACACACACACGCGCAGGCACTGTGTGTGTGTGTGTGTGTGTGTGTGTGTGTGTGTGTGTGTGTGTGTTATGCATGCATTTGTGCATTTGCCCATGGATGTGCATAGTAAGAATATAAGTACTATAATATTAGCCTGGGATCCAGACTGCTTCGCTACGTTCTTTTTCTCACTCGCTATACAGTCTGGAAAGCCTCCTATCTCCATGCACAGCACAAGTGAAAACGACTCGCGGCTTCTGATTGGTCTTTAGGGGGGGGGGGGGGGGGGGGACCAGTGTAAAACTCTAGTCACTTCCTGACTTGCCTACGTAATTGAAATACGAGTCAAATAGGAGGCTGGCCAGACTGATAGGCAAACTGAGAAAGAAAATCAGCCGAACGTAGTGAATCAGGCTGGATCCCAGGCTACTATAATATAGGATAAACTGTCGATATATTCTATAATGTATGTGTGTGCGTGCGTTCGTTTGTGCTGCGTGCGTGCACTAATAGCATGTTGACATTTGTAATAACCTCTTGAACCTGAAATGCTTTTGTTATGCTGCCTGTCATAATTTGGTGGCTTGATATTCATTAGTATTATTAACTGATCAGGTAAACATTCAGTGTACGTGCAAAAACAGTATCTTGAGGATACTGTTTTTTTTTTTTTTGATACTGAGTTTTATACAGACCAGTGTAAAACTCTAGTCACTTCCTGACTTGCCTACGTAATTGAAATACGAGTCAAATAGGAGGCTGGCCAGACTGATAAGCAAACTGAGAAAAAAAAATCAGCCGAACGTAGTGAATCAGGCTGGATCCCAGGCTACTATAATATAGGATAAACAGTCGATATATTCTATAATGTATGTGTGTGCGTGCGTTCGTTTGTGCTGCGTGTGTGCACTAATAGCATGTTGACTTTTGTAATAACCTCTTGAACCTGAAATGCTTTTGTTATGCTGCCTGTCATAATTTGGTGGCTTGATATTCATTAGTATTATTAACTCTATAACTGCCAAAGACGTTTATAAACGTCTTTGAGAAATTAGCTGTTGCCTGCCAAAGACGTTTAAAAACGTCCTAAAAAAAATAAAAAAAAATAAAAAAATAAAAAAATAAATAAAAAAAGATTCTCTAATTATTTAGTATTGACACCTTTTCGATATTCCAAACGAATAAGGAGATAACAATTTCCAAAGATTTGCTGCTCCATCCACTTCAATGTTAAAATTGAAACGGACAAACAATTCACAATGTTTTTTGGTTTGAAACCACTGGTTTTGAGCTATTTTCAAACATCAAACAACACATGACAACAAGGTCAAATTGACCTCGTTGACATTTGTGAAACCACACCTGAATCTCATCTGTGATTAGAAATTTTCTGGGGATCAATCATACTTGAGAAAAATATTTTGTGGCTATGCGAAAAGGTACCAAAATCGGTCAAAACCCTGGCAGAGGCTACAGACTGTTCTGAAAAAACTCTGGCAGGGTAAGAGTTAACTGATCAGGTAAACATTCAGTGTACGTGCAAAAACAGTATCTTGAGGACACATTGTGCATACCTACAGTAAGCAAACAATGTTTTGGCTCAGTTTGACACAGGATCAGTGGTGGAAGAAGTAGCTCTATATTCTGATAGTCCTCCTCATTGATATAGAGTGTTTGTCCCTGTCTCTCCAGCTCTTTGGTAAACCGAAATCGCATTTTCAGTTCAGGATACCAATTGTATCCAATCAGGAGAGAGAACTCGCACAGGATGCAAGTGAAATACCAAGTGAAATACCGTAGGAAGTGATGACGCAAAGAAATGAGCAGACAAAATTGGAACTGGAACAGTTTAAGAATTAAGCTGATAAATGGGTACTCTCTCCTGATTGGCTGAAAAATTGGAACCCACCTGAAAATGTATTGCAGCTGTTTATTAAAGAGGTATATACTCTATAGCAATGAGTACTATCAGAATATAGTGCTTTAACATTTAACAAAAAACGTCAAAAAATATCACTACCTTTAAGTAAAATGATCAATACCACAATATAGAAATACTCTCTTCCAAGGAAATGTCCTGTATTCAGTTTTACTAAAAGTACAACAAGTATCTAAATCTTTCAAAAATAGCAGGGCTTGTAGATCAGCTATTTTAAAATAGCCTAAGTATAAAATAGGGCTTAACTGGTATATGTATGTTTTGTAATAATAATTAAAAACTGCAAAATAACTAGTAAAGCTGTCAAATAATGTAGGGGAGTAAAACATAAAATATTTGCCTCTAAGATGTAGTGGAGTAGAAGCATAAAGTATACAAAAATGGAACTCAAGTAAAGTACCTAAAAATTTAGTAAATGCACTTGTTTACTTTTGTACGTGAAGCAGAATGGATAACTCCACCGTAAACGCTTGCACAGTACCACTAGAGAAAGAGTAGATATCACACCTGCACAGTTGTTGACTATGCTGTGGCCTCTGTTTCACGTGAAGCATCACTATACTCTCAAATGAATTGTATTTGAGAGCAGTACATAATGATGCTGTTCACATTCTCTTCATTAATGATACTACTGTATGTAACTCTGGCTGTCATAAGAGGGGGTGCGGGGGTGGTATGAGCTAGGAGCCTTTGTGGAGAGAGAAAGAGAGATTTAAAAAGCTGGTGTTGCCCAAACTGGTTTAGGTTTAGGGTTTATGTGGCTATGAGTGAGCCAGCCAGAATGACATAGTAGAAAGGAGAAAATTGGAAAGTGGAAATAAAAAGAAAAGTGTCATTGGGTTTCTGTTGACTTGCCGATGATGTGTTTTGATTTTGCTGGAGCGCACTATGAAATTTTTATGTCTGCTTTCTTGCTCCAAGGTGGGCAGAGAGTAACTATAGCAGTAGTTAGCAGGGTCACACTGTGACAGCTTTCCAATAAACGCACTATAACAGATGATTATTTTTACCCATTCTTTTGGTGCGTCTTTTTTGTCCTTTCTCTCTCTCTCTCTAGCTCTCTCTCTCTCTCTTTCTCTCATCATTCAATATTTGTACAAGTTGCTCCTGCTCAAAGTAACCTGATATGAACTCTGTCAGTCCTTAGATAACCTCTTTGTTTGTCACAGTAGCAGCGACTGAAGGAGAGCCCAAAATAATTATAAGTGAGAAGAAAAGAAAAAGGACTGTATTCATTAGATGTCTCGGAATTGGAATTTCACTTAAAGTATTGTACTCCTCATGCTTTACTGTCTCTTCATCTCTCTGTGTATCTCTGTCTCTCTCTCCCTGGCTCCGGTTGCAGGTTTTCCATTGATCGCAGCACGGATCAGGAGACGATCTTCCATATTGATCCTGTATCGGGTGCCATCACTCTGGGCAAGGTCTTGGATCGAGAGACTGCAGGCTGGCACAACATCACTGTGACTGCAGTGGAAGCAGGTGCATCACTTTTCATGTTCTTTTGAGCTTATTGAACAGAGAAAGTCAGTAGGATTATGTCCTCTGTAAAACATACTGTACTGGTCAGGCTGACATATGTTTTTCTTTTTCAGTTTGATACACATTAGGCAATGGGCCCCCAATTGATAACATTTTTGTTTGAATCTCTGGGACCTCAATTTACACTGTGTGAGTGTTATTTTAACTCTGAGAATGTACAAGTAGAGTACACTTTTGGACTTACAGACCAGTAAGTGTCCACTTGGTTCCTAACTATCAGCCATTTAGCTGGGGACTCCCTGGAATGTCCTCAAGGACCCCTGGGGGTCCTGGTATCCCTCAGTGAGAGAACCAGTGTTTTCGAGCCACCATCAAAGTCCTCCCCTAGTGACTCCATCATTTTACAGCAGTACATTTTTTGCACTTCTCTCAAGACAGTTCATCTCAGTAAGTGCTGTGTGATTGTCAGTTATCGTTAGGCACAGTAAAATGGGTCCATTTTGTACACTTTTAGAGTTACATTCCGTAACATGGTGTAAATGAAATTCAGCAGCACTTCAGGTGAATCAAGGTTGGGATACAGCTGCTGTACTCTTCCCTCCCACACTCTCTCAGTCTAGAACAGCCTTTTTTCATGGTTTGGCTCTGCAGGAATCTAGCCATCTATCGTATAGAAGAGTCTGTCTGTCTGTCTGTCTGTCTGTCTGTCTGTCTGTCTGCCTGTCTGTCTAATCTCACAAACCGCTGGACCACACATATGTTTCATACTTTATACTTGATATAACAACATTTGATCATTTATAAGTCAGACGTGGTCCTCTGATCAGATTGATACAGTACCTTGCCCATAGATGATTGATGTCACAGGCCACTGAGGTCTGAGATCCACAATGGAGCCACGCTGTTCCCATGTGGATTCTGAGATCCACATGATTCAATATTTCCAGGACCCCAGTATGATATGGCCACAGACCCCCATTTGATACAATGTTTATCTCTGCCACAATGTAAAATCCTAATAGTTAATTTAACTCTTAAAGGGCCCTGCGCGTCTTAATTACGAGGTCTTATGTCTTAACTCAAGACCTGGAGGAGTGACCAATGCTGTTTCGCTTTTTTGAATGGCCAAATAGCCTTGGCCATGCCTCCAGGTCTTAAATTAAGACATAAGACTTGGTAAATAAGACGCGCAAAATAGGGCACTCTGAGTGTACAAATGGACCAGTTTCATTTGGTTCCTACAATAACTGTAAATGTAAAATACAGTAAATGGCTAACTTGGGAAGTCCTGGAACCCTCGCAAGGACCCCCACGTTGATAACCACTGGTCTAGTAGAAAACAAAGCAAATTCAAGCTTCAAGGCTTTAATCAGAGAAATAAGAAATAATAACTCTTCCTCTTCAGTGATCAGTATTGTGACTGTGTTGCATCTTGACAAATGTAACACATTAGAAAACAGCAATGTTAATGCATTCCAAAAGCACGTTGCACAACTAGTTAGTCAGTGCCCAAGTGAGCCGCTATAGCAAACAAAATGAAAAACAACATTCATTAAATGTAATCTGGCAGGCGAATGTGCTCCTGGCTTAAATCATTTGAAGGAGAAAATCAAGGAAAAGCCCACACACAACTCACGGGACAACATGGCTCTAAGGGGGGTATTTTATATGTAAAATTGTTCTCTCAAAAAGTAAAGTTGGCTTTGTTAAAGCAAGTTAAAGCATGCAGACGCACTGACTGCCAATCATTGCACCTGTCAAATCAAGCCCCAAACACTTTCTGACTCAAGCTGCAAAAATAGCCAGCAGCTACCCAGGGGCGGTTCTAGGCATGGACAACCTAGCCGGTCGCCCTAGGGCGCCACCTGCAGGGGGGACACTGACTGGAAAATAAGGGCCACTGATTCGAAAAGAAAATGAACAGGAACACGAATAAAATAAACCATTCCATATACAATGACGACTCAATATGTGATTGATAGGTTCTATACTTTAAGACAGAGTAAATGTTCTTCATGCAAACACAATGTATGTGTCTGTACTGTGTAGGGCATGGCTTTGAGTCTTTCGTACAGTAATCATTGTCTATTAACCACATGAACCCTAGCATCCCTATTTAGTAGGAATGCTTAATAGGCAAACATTAAACGAAAATAGCAGATCTACAAGCTCACAATGTGTCGCATTGTGAGCTTGTAGATGCTATTTTCGGCAAAGAGAATGGGTTTAACTGGTTAATACATCATGGGAGCATAAATTCAATATGTAATGCAATATTCTGCTGGCGTTATGGCATTCGTCTTTCTGGAAGAGGAAAACTGATTATTAGTGTTTCTCACGACTTGTGAGCGGAAATGATCCGGTGATCTTGTTTGATCTTCCTGGATAGTTTTTTCATAAGTAAGAGATAGACAGAGAGCGAACAAGGCAATAACTCCAGAGCTGCTGCGGCATTAGCAAGAAACTTGACTTGAAGGTGTGTGTGTGTGTGTGTGTGTGTGTGTGTGTGTGTGTGTGTGTGTGTGTGTGTGTGTGTGTGTGTGTGTGTGTGTGTGTGTGTGTGTGTGTGTGTGTGTGTGTGTGTGTGTGTGTGTGTGTGTGTGTGTGTGTGTGTTTGTACTGTATGTGCGTGGGTGTGGGTGTGGGTGTGGGTGTGTCGAGGGAAGGCTGTATTCTCTACCTTTTTGCAATCTCGAAGGAGTGGATGTAGTGATTTTGGGATTGTATGTAATGCAAAAGAGATTGCATTCTGCATTGTAATGTTCCCCTACCCAACACCATGCAGGTGAGAGAGAATGCACGATGAAATGGAGTGCAGTCTTTCTTCCTCCGAATTCCGCACGGTCTCTTGGTGCCTTTTTACCATCCCATGTACCCATAGATACAGTAGGTTCACTCAAACAATAAAATGCAACAGTAGCCCTCAGCAAAACATTTTCGAATGAAGCTGTATTTTTAAATTAGTTTTGTTAGGCATAAATTTAGAGCCATAATTCTCAAGACAAATTGTATTCTTTTGTATTCCTCTTTATGCTTGTTGTAACTGTAGGCACATTTTAATGTTAATTGGCCATCAGACACACAAACACACTAGCACGCACGCGCAGGCCTGCATAGGCGAACGCAAGCACGCGCGCGCGCACACACACACACACACACACACACACACACACACACACACACACACACACACACACACACACACACACACACACACACACACACACACACACACACACACGCACGCTTTCAATATTGGGCATCAACACAGGCCTGTACTTGACAGATAAAGCCTCTCGCACTGCCATTTAAAGGAAACTTCCAGACAAGCAGAGTCATTGGTTGATTCCATCATAATTAGAATACTGTACATTGCTTATCGGCAACTTGCTCATCCAGAGTGAGCTATGAGCACACAGAGAGAGAGAGAGAGAGAGAGAGAGAGAGAGAGAGAGAGAGAGAGAGAGAGAGAGAGAGAGAGAGAGAGAGAGAGAGAGAGAGAGAGAGAGAGAGAGAGAGAGAGAGAGAGAGAGAGAGAGAGAGAGAGAGAGAGAAAAGAGAGAGAGAGAGAAAAGAGAGAAGGAAGGCGTGCGTGGGAGAAAGAGCGGGTGGGAATGTGAAGCAGTAAAGTAGAAGAATATTTTGACAGAAGGCTTAATTTTCTCCATAATGATTTTTTTTTTCTTTTTTTCTTTTTTTTCATGGTAGAGCTCAGCTAATTAAGCCTGTAGAGCCAAGAGGTCAGCTTGTCTGAGGGTTGTTAAAACTACAGAACTCTGTGGCACAATCCGTAATTATTCACCTATACCACAGGTGTTCAAAGTAGGGTTCCACTGGGGCCAATTGGAAAGGAGAAGAAAACATTAATAAACACACACACACGCACACACGCACACACACTGTGTGTGTGTGTGTAGTGTGTGTGCGTGTGAGTGCTTATTTTCAGCAATAATAAAAAAGTCCAATGCAAAAATCCCATAGGCTTTTTTGTTGAGGGAACCTACCAGGAACTTCCTCGTTCCGCCTACAGAAATACATCATCCCAGGACCACTCTATGGAAATAAGTCTTTGACTCCATTATTGGTAGATTATGTAGAAGTGTGTATTATATTTTAATTTGTCAAATAAACTGAATGCTCACACCGAAATGTGCATGTTCCCATATGCATGCACGTGTGGGCATATGTGCCCCAAAGGCGCAAGTACATACAGAGTACATACACATGCTGCATCCACACACTGACAACTGTGCATGTGCAGACGGAAGTTTTGACACGAGAGAACAGGCGTAACATGCCATGTCCTGAGTTTTTCCCCAATTTAATATTAACAGCTGCTAGCATCTCTTCCTGGTGTCGGTGTCAGTGACAAGCAGGAAACAACCTCTCATCTGTTCCTTGCTCATCTCTCTGCCAGAGAACAAAAAGCCTCCTGTGTACTGCATGGTTGTCACCTTTAACAGCACTGTAACTAGCCACAGTACTCCTGCAAATCAGCCCTCTGTCACCATAGAAACCTTACCTAGCGCATAGGCGAGAGTGACATATCATTTTCCCCGGACCGATAGCAAGCATGATATCACCTTGCAAAACATTTTTATTATTATAGTTTTTTTTTACATCCAGACAGGTAGGCGGAAGAAGGAGCATCACCCTGAGGGCAAAAAAGATACCAAAGTGGTTGGAAAGACTTCCTCTGTTGCATGATAGTGACACTTTCCTACAGCGGAATACTTTTCCGTTATTCCTTGACACATTAGTTTGAGTCCCTTCTTTCTCTCTGCTCTGCCTCTGTATGAATTGCATGCAGAGTCGTTGCAAAAGGAGACACTTTTCTCTTTTTAATCAAATTTTTATGAATACAAAAGGGGAGGGAGGGAGAACGGGAGATGATGAGGCATGGCTCAATTGAACAAAAACCTGGAAAACAGTCAGAATGAGAGATCAAATTAGTTATGCAAAACCCAGAATGAGTCACGCGGCATTTAGACTTTGGCGAGGGCCCGTGATGAGTAATTGGAAGGCTCTGTTTGATGGGTTTGGTAGCGCCATGCAGATGAGGCTGACGGAATGACGCGTCATGGCGCTAGAGCCAATGACCTTGGTGCATAATCACTCACATCAAATGGTAATTTTGTCAAATGGTGTCATGACTCATACTTGCATCTCAGTGTATCTAAAGCCTACTTCAGACCAAATATTTGTGACGAAAGCAACGAAACTGCTTTAAACCTTTAAACCGCTTTTAACTTCATTGTACGACAGTGTCGCACACCAAAAATAGCCGATCTACAAGCTCACATATTTTGTAGATCTGCTATTTTCGGTACGTGATGGAGCATTCGAACATTGGGGAGGAAAATCGCCGCTGCCTGAATTAGCCCTTAGACAAAGAAATGCTGATCCACTTTGACTGAAACCCTCCTGTCACTTATATCAGAGCTGTAGATGGCATGTCAATAGATTACTTTTGATGCCAACACTGACTCCATCTGCTTTGGAACGCCCTACCTGTTGACCTAAGACGTGCACAATCTGTGTAATCTTTTAAATTTCTTCTTTCATTGATTATATGTCTATGTGTCTATTTTACATTTTGTGCCTACTGTGTGTTTTATTCACTGATCTTTTGTCGTAGTTTATCTCTAATGCTTATCATGTTGCTCTTTTACCCTTCTCTGTAAAGCACTTTGTGACTATGTCTGAAAATGTTCTATATAAATAAATTCATTATCATTATCATCTGCAAGAAATCCAACCAGAGACAGTTTTCTTAGGAAAGTTGAGTGCATTTTACTGTCTTCTTTTACTGAGTAAATTGTAACATTTGCAATGATTTGTTGTCTTAGAAACCTCAGTATGGTTCACAAAAAGGCTGGGAAAGATTGTTAAACTTTGCCTGAATACCATTGGTAATAACTTGAATGATCTTGCCAATATGTATCAAGTCAGAGCCATTCAGAGGGCAAAGGCCATTCTTGTAGACCCTTGACACTATTCATGTTTTGACTCCTGCCATCAGGGTATAGGTACGCTTTTCCTGGAGTGGTCAAATCAAACAGATATGAGATAATTAGTTCCCTTGACTTTTGGAATTCTAAAGAAAGCTGAAGTACTGATGGAATCTTTTGCTTTTGGTTGCTCATTGCAACTTCACTATGATGATATCAACTGTACAGTATGTTATGTATTTATGTCTTTAGTTATTTTATTTCGTTATTTTATGTGTATTGATTGTGTTGACTTCAGTGCAGGCGGGTTGTGAAATGGCTTTAAAAAGAAGAAGAAAATAGCAACAATAGCCTATATAAGAGCTCACAACACAACTTGTAGAGTTTCTATTTACTAGACTAGACAGGTGTCCATTGGGTACCGGCATATCGGGAACGATGCAAGAACGATGCAAATAGGGAATGCTGCCCCCCAAATCTCCTATCTGTCCTTGTCCCTTTTATGCCCATATGGTTTATGGTATATATGGCCATATATGGGGGGCATGCCCATATATGGGTGTGGGGACTTTGCCAAATCAAGCTTAGGCTGGGGTTGCCATGGCAATCAATTGGCTAATTTGGGCCACGGCCAGAGCCTTTTCTGGCGGTTCTGGACAGCCGCCTATCAGACCAACTCAATACCGGGCACTGCACTCCCTCAGGTCATCTGCGACGTGTGTGGTGAATTTGAAGTCGGACGGTCGAACGGTTCTCGAGATACGTGGATTATAGATGTACATACAGAGATTCCCTGCATTTATTGTTAGATTGTGTACATTAAATATACAGTATATATATATTTCTTTTATGTTTTCATATATATTATCTTCTCCTTTCCAATTGGGCCTTTTGGCTACCAATTGGCTAAACCTGTGGACTAATGTTTTGCAAACCAAACTGTCCCACTGGGACAATAAAGACTGTCCCATCCAGTCCAATTCAATCCACATGACCTCGTTGTCAACAGCTCTCAGCTGGTGCGGAGGATGAGGCCAAATTCCTCCATTTGTAGTTTTGAAGTGTTTTGTACAGTACATTTGAGTGTTAGCTATGGGATTCATTTGGCTGTTGCTTCTAATGAGAGACGTGGAGTGCCACTGCAACACGTCCATTAAGTTCCCGGCACTCAAAGCTATATGAAGAGCAACTCATTGACTTTACCATTCATTTGGTCGCATTGTGGAAATTCATAAACACTTACTGACATAGAATAGCTGTTGTCAACTGAATTGCCATTTTTATTGTAGCTGGTCGAGTGCCACAGCTCTTTTTGTTAAGCCACAAAGACTTATGTGCGGTTACTCCTACTGCTTTGATTCCATGATGAGGTTATACAGTTATATATTGTAAATACAAAATATTATTTATATGGTTCCAGTGAATTAAATGTAATTGGGTAAAGCCATGTCAGCTGTCAATTTATTAGGAAAAGAAGGCAAAACTAGAGACCTACAGTATGTTTTAGATGCCGACAGCACTGTGTGTAGTACTGGAGTTGGCACACTTATGAAAAATGTCAGTAATACTGTGTAATCTGTGCATGCGCATGACTGCGCTTTCTTGGCTCTACAGAAAGACCAGCAGCAGGCAGATAGACCACATTCATACCCTCATTTCCCTCCTGACCAAAGTGACATTTTAAAACAAACCGTTTCCTAAAGGCGAACAGGCTGAAACCACTTGCTCGCTATGCACGCCTGCTGCGTGCACACAAACGCGCATGCGCACACACACACACACACACACACCCCCCCCCCCCCCACACACACACACACACACACACACACACACACACACACACACACACACGCACACACCCATGAACGCGATGACACACACAGACACTCACTGCCGGAGAGATCCACTATACAATTTCTATGAAAGATACCCAGCAGCTGGCGAGCGCCGAACAGACATTGAGCACGACAGTAATCTGTTTAAATCCTTTATTCTACTCCTCTATCCGAACACAGAGTTAGAACAGTGCTTCTTGGAGCAGAGAGCATTGTCTCCAAGGATATAGATTTTATTGTTCTATAGTGTGTGAGGACAGGGGTGCTGGTGTATTTTCTGGGGGCTTGAGTGTGTGTGTGTGTGTGTGTGTGTGTGTGTGTGTGTGTGCGTGTGCGTGTGCGTGTGCGTGTGTGCGTGTGCGTGTGTGTGTGTGTGTGTTATTACTACGATACGATACGATAATACTTTATTGTCAGTTCACACTGAAATTTGTCTTGCGACCCAGCAGCCATGTATGCAACAATAAACAATAAACAGTACACACATTTGACATGACACAAGAAAACAAAACAAAACAAAATACATACATAAAGACATACAAAGACAAGAGCAATGTCCACCTCTCAGCCTACCCCAAGCCTACAACTCCTGATTAAACCTCAATGTCGTCTGATGGACAAAGGACCTCTTCAGTTTGACCTTATTGTATGTAGGAACACTGTATCTCCTTCCTGAAGGCAGCAACCTATATTCTCCATACAAAGCATGGCTAGTGTTTGAAGTGATATTCCTTGCCAACCTTATCATACTGTCATTATACGTAGATGTATAGAGCCTCTGAAGTGGTTGTCCAACAATCTTTGAGCAAATGTTCAGTTGCTGCAGCAGTTGTGACTTTAAGGCTACAGACAGACATCCATACCAGGTGGTACTACATTACTGAAGAACACTCATAATAACAGAAGTGAAAAACAAAAGAAGAATCTGTCTACTAGCACCAAAAGATCTCAGGCGGCGAAGGAAATAGACTCTTTGCTTTGTCTTCTTACCCACTGATTTAATCTGGTCTTTCCATGACAGAAGGTGGTCGATTACTACTCCTAGGTATGTATACGAACATACCTGGTTGATCTGTTCACTATGAATAGTAATGGGGGATCTGTGTATCTCTAGTGGGGCACCAAAAACAATCTCCTCTGTCTTTTTTGTGTTAATGATAAGAGCGTTGTTATCACTCCACTCCACCACCTTATTTACTCTGTGTTGGTGCAGTCCAGGATCACTGGAACTATCCAAAAGATAAATCAAAACTGTATCATCAGAGTACTTTAGAATGTATTGGTCTGGTTTGTCAGTGCGACATTCAGACAGACATTCCTCAGTACGGCAGCTGTCAGTATAAAGGGTGAAAAGTACAGCTGAGCTTACACAACCCTGGGGAGCACCAACATTAGTAGTTAATGCTGAGGAGAGGGTTTTGTTCACTTTCACCCTCTGTACTCTGTTCGTAAGGAAGGAAGCATACCAGTGAATTAAGTATGGATTCAGTTCCAACTGTACCATCTTTGTCACCAGAATATCAGACTGTATTGTATTGAAGGCTGAAGAGAAGTCTAAGAACAGCACCCTTGCATGATTCTTGTTAGACTTATCTAGGTGTTTTGTAATGAAGTGGACCAGTGTGACAACCGCGTCCTCTGTACCGCAACCTTTCTTATAAGCAAACTGACAGGGGTCAAATTTGTCTTTAGTTATACTTACAAGATGTTGCAACAGTATTCTTTCCAGTGATTTCATGGTCACTGAAGTGAGAGCTATGGGTCTATAATCCTTATGTTCTTTTGGACATCGGATTTTGGGTAGTGGTTTTATGTGCGAGGTTTTCCAACACAGAGGAATTATGTGTGTATCTACAGAGGTTTGAAATATTGGTTGCCACACAGGAGCCAACTACTACACTTGTAGACATTCTAAGGACAAAATGTACTGGTCGTCACAAGAGCAATGGTTATTTTTATGGTTTAAAATATTTTTGTTACAGTTAGGCTTACGAATACAGATTCAGGTTGGGGTTAGGGTAAGGATTAATAATAATAATAAACTTTATTTGTATAGCACCTTTCATGACATGAAATGCAGCTCAAAGTGCTTTACAGAGCAAGAATACAATTACAGTTAGAACCAATTCAACAATAAAGCAAACAAAAATAAAATAAAATAAAATAAAAGCAGTAAAATGCAGTAAAATGCAGTGGCCCTCGCCACTACACAACTACAACACAAATGGATATAACTTAAATGTAGTGACCACTGTCCTCTACAACACAGCTAAAGAAATATCCACACTTCACACAATTGCCAATATTACATGTGTACCTTGTGTACCTTAGTAATATATCTTCACACAATTGTCAATATTACACCTTAGTAATATATTTTCACTTAGTAATATTACACCTTAGTAATATATTTTCACTTATTAATATTACACCTTAGTAATATATTTTCACCATGTTTACCACGTGTGGACTAGCCCAGGGGATCTGCTAACTTATCACATCCAAACCACACACTGTACACCCCTGAGAATGATATCGGGGTTATACAAGATATATAGACTAAACATAGACAAAAGGATCTGCCCTGGAGGGTCCACCACGTGTCGACGTGCCCCAGAGGATAATTCACTAAATCCTCCGGATGGAGTTATCAGACTCTTGTCTTTTAACTACCGTGACTCTCTCTTCCACTCACACAAAACCAAAGCAAAGGCATAAAACAACATTAAAATAGGGAATACAGTGAGGAATTAAAAATCAACCAAAGAATCTGCTAAAAGCAAGAGTGAAGTAATAGGTCTTGAGCTGTGCTTTAAAGCTATCGACTTAGTAATATTACACCTTAGTAATATATTTTCACCATGTTTACCACGTGTGGACTAGCCCAGGGGATCTGCTAACTTATCACATCCAAACCACACACCGTACACCCCTGAGAATGATATCGGGGTTATACAAGATATATAGACTAAACATAGACAAAAGGATCTGCCCTGGAGGGTCCACCACGTGTCGACGTGCCCCAGAGGATAATTCACTAAATCCTCCGGATGGAGTTATCAGACTCTTGTCTTTTAACTACCGTGACTCTCTCTTCCACTCACACACAACAAAAGCAAAGGCATAAAACAACATTAAAATAGGGAATACAGTGAGGAATTAAAAATCAACCAAAGAATCAGCTAAAAGCAAGAGTGAAGTAATAGGTCTTGAGCTGTGCTTTAAAGCTATCGACAGAGGCTGCCTGTCTTAAGTGTAATGGGAGTTTATTCCACACTGTCGGTCCGTAAAAGCAGAATGCTGCTTCACCGTATTTTTTATATGTCATTGTAGGCACCTCGAGCAGGTCAGCACTTGAAGACCTGAGGGCCCGGTTTGGAACATATCTCTCTAGGCAGTCGGAGAGGTAGGAAGGTGCCAGACCATTTAGAGCTTTATAAACTATTAAAAGAATTTTAAAATCAATCCTAAAAACAACCGGGAGCCAGTGTAGTGAAGCTAGAACTGGAGTGATATGTTCTCTCATCCTGGTTTTAGTTAAAATTCTGGCTGCCGCATTTTGAACAAGTTGTAATCTGTCAGTTGTTTTCTTTGGCAGGCCAGAGTAGAGTGCGTTGCAGTAATCAAGCCGAGAGAAAACAAAAGCGTCGATCAGCGTTTTTGCATCGTCTAACGACAGATAGTCTCTAATTCGTGCAATATTTCTAAGATGAAAGAAAGCAATCTTGGTGACATGATTAATGTGTGTATTGAAATTCAATTCAGAATCGATAATCACCCCCAGGTTCTTTACTGTGGTGTTACTTTCTACAGCCAGGTTACCAAGTCTACTTGTTATTGATTCTCTCTGCTCACTGGAGCCAATTATGAGAACTTCTGTTTTATCCTCATTTAGCTTAAGAAAGTTCTCACTCATCCAGCATTTTATACTGGACAGACAGGTCAACAATGGGTCTAGAGCGCAGGGGTCGTCTGGAGCTACTGAAAGATACAGCTGGGTATCATCAGCATAGAAATGGAAGTTCACTCCGTGATCGGCGATGAGTTCTCCCAGCGGTAGTATATACAGGGAGAACAATAAGGGACCCAGAATTGAGCCCTGTGGAATACCAGAACAGATGTTGTGTTTGTCTGAGTCAAAGTTAGCTAGACTGACAAAATAGCTTCTGCCTGTTAGGTAAGAGTGAAACCAAGACAGGGCTGTGCCTGACAAACCAATCCAGTACTCCAAACGTTGTAGTAGAATTGTGTGATCAATCGTATCAAAAGCAGCGGTTAAGTCAAGGAGTAGGAGAACAGATACATTTTTGTCGTCAGCGGACACCCTAAGATCATTAATTACTTTTACAAGTGCTGTTTCTGTACTATGACCTTTCCTGAAGCCAGATTGGAATTTGTTATGAACCTTATTGTTCTGTAGGAACACATCCAGTTGATGAAAGATAGTTTTTTCTAAGACCTTGCCCAAAAATGGCAGATTTGAGATTGGTCTATAATTACCCAGCACCAATGGATCAAGGTTGTGTTTCTTGAGTAGCGGCCTGACTACAGCCGTTTTCAGTGAGTCTGGAAAGACGCCTGAAAGTAGAGAGCTGTTTACAATTCTTAGGATATCTCCAATAACACTGTCTAAAACCTCTTTGAGAAACGGGGTGGGTATTACATCCAGTGAGCAAGATGATGATGTCATCTGTGATATAGTTTTACGGAGTTCCTCTTCATTAATTGCGCAGAATGATATTAGGCTTCCTCTGGAGGGATCTACATTTTTGCACCATGCACCATTTGCCGCATTTGCAGTGCTAGCAGCAGCATTCATAATACCAGCTCGAATGCTAAAAATTTTGTTTTCAAAAAAGGATGCAAACTCATCACACTTAGCTTTAGAAGCAGGGAGCGACTCCTTGTAAGCCTGGGGGGGGTTTAAGAGATGTTCAATGGTAGAGAATAAGACTCTGGCATTTTGCTTGTTGTCATTGATAATGCGTGAGAAATATGCCTGCCTTGCCAAGCGCAGTGCTTTGTTATAGGCCACTGTTGACTTCTTAAAGATCTCTAGGTGGACAGTGAGTTTGTTTTTTCTCCAAATTCGCTCAGCTTTACGACATTCTTTCTTGAGTGAGCGCATGTGCTCGTCAATCCAAGGTGTTACTCTAGAGTTAAGTTTCTTTTTAGTTTTCATAGGAGCCACTATGTCGAGAGCTGACTCTAATTTGAGATTAAGATGTTGAACCATATCATTCACTGAGGGAGCATCAAGTAGGGGGGGCACCTGCACACACGCCAGATGACGAGGAAACTCGTTTGCTGCAGATGAGATAAAAAAACGTTTTTTTATAGTATATTCTGTATTGTTTTTCCCTAGATCAGAGACAGTCATATTAAAACACAATAAATAGTGGTCTGTTAGTTCGGGCTTATCAATAATACTGTCAACAGTGATATTCAAACCTTTAGTGATCACCAAGTCCAGGGTATGGCCATGTTTATGTGTTGGCCCAACAACATGTTGAATAAAGTCAAAGTTGTGCAGTAACTGTAGGAAACCCATAGCCACAACATCCGAAACAATGTCAACATGTAGATTAGCATCTCCAGTAATCAGAGTTCTGTCATAATTAGTGGAACAGATAGATAAAAGTTCTGATATTTCTGTTAGAAATAAGGCTTTGCTGCACTTTGGAGGTCGATACATACTAATCATAAGCACAGAGGATTGACTCTCCAATATGGTGGCCTGGTATTCAAATGATTTAAAACTGCAGAGGTTTGGCAGAGGTTTGAATTTTAAAGTGTCAGAAAAGATATTCGCCAGACCACCTCCTCTTTTTCCCTCACGTCCTGAGTGAATGAAACTGTACTTTGGTGGGCATGCTGCAGCTAGGGGCACCGCTCCATCAGATCCAAGCCAAGTTTCTGTTAGAAAGATGATATCTAGTTTCTCTTTACAGATGATATCATTTACAGAGGAAGACTTGTCATTAAGTGACCTGATGTTAAATAGGGCCAGGTTTAGCTTCAGGCATTCAACTATCTGGCTGTTGCCTCTACAGGGAATGCGTGTTAAATTTGCTATATTTGCAGAGTGTTTAAAGTCACTCCTTGTCCCGGAGGCTCTATTTGAGATAACAGTGGAAATATTGTAAACCTTGTTTTCTACAAGGCTAACTGAAATAGCCTTGGGCCCAGACATGATTTTGGGTATGCATAATGGACCCTGCCTATCTCAGCAGTCAAATGTATTCTCTAGACGTAGGGAAGCCGACAGGACGTTCTTGTTCTTGCGCTGTTCTTGACGTTCTTCGTTCCTGATCTTGCGCCTCTGTATCGCTAGTGCCAACAGCGTCAACCGTCGAGGGGGGATGGGTGGGGGGCAGGGCACGGTTGATGGTTGTGGGGCCTGGCGTTTGATTTGGGGGGTGATTCTAGTCCCCTCTTTAATCAAGTCGTTCATGCTACTGGTGAACTCCAGAAGAGGTATTGGGGACAGGGAAAAAGATGATGATGATGAGGAGGAGGAAGGAGATAGAGTTGGTTGATCTTCCTCATTGAGAGACTCCTCTGTGTCTCCTCCCTCTTCTAGCGTGACCGTGGCTGCAGAGTCGACAATCTCCTCCAGGCTGTCATCAACAGTCGACTCCTCCGTGGCAATCTCCTTCTGTGGAGTTAGGCTGTTATCAGCAGTTGCGCTGTCCTTTGTTTTTGTTTCCGAGTTATCAGAGAGTTCATTTGTTATGGATGTTCCACCATCCTTGGTAGGGGGGGGTGTGGCGCCCCCCTCCCCCTCAGCAGCGGTGGGGGGTGGTGTGGTAGCGTCTACACAAAGCCATTCATGTTTTTCAGCAGCGGTAGCAGATAACAGAGCACTATCTGTTGTTATGGAATCTTGTGCTCTGGCCTTGGCAGTGCTTGGTGAAGACATAGGAACATTGTAGAAAAGGTTTAACATAAACAATTTTGCTCCCAGCTTGTTCAATTTAAGCCCATCCGAGGAAAATAGGTGTCTTCTATCCCAAAAAAAATTGAAATTGTCAATAAAATGTACAGATTTGTTGGTGCACGTAGTTGAAAGCCATTTGCTCAGTGCAGACAGTCTACTGAAACGTTCATCGCCGCCTCTTGTAGGTGGTACTGGGCCGCTGATGCACACCTTCACATCAAGTGAGCTGATTTTGCTGAATAAGGCAGTGAAATTCTGTTTTAGGATTTCTGACTGTTTGTCCTCTGTATCACATGTGCCAACGTGCAAAATCAGGGTTTTCACCGTTGGGTGTTCAGCGACAAGATTCAGAATTCTGTCATTCATGTCAGAGACTTTGTCTTTGGGGAAGCATAAAACTTTTGCCTTTCTTCTTATCATGCTTTTAACATCTTTAATAGCGGCATCCCCTATGATCAGAAATTCAGGCTCATCATATAACCTTTTTCCTTCTGAGTTACTCTTGGTTCTTACCCTGCTGGGTGAAGAGGATTTGTTTGGTCTGTCATCAGACGGGCATCTGGGGTCCTGAAGCAATGGGCTGAATCTATTTCCCAGCCGCACCGGACACTCAGCACTCGATGTTTTGGGAGATTTGTTTGTAGATCTCCCCTTGGCAGTTTTCCACTGTTGACGCGATGTTTTGGGAGATTTGTTTGTAGATCTCCCGTTGGCAGTTTTCCGCTGTTGAAGGGGGGTGGACGACGCGGTACCCTGTGTCCGGGGGCATCGTTGATGGTGACGCGCGGGTGGTAGCGCAGGCCAGCCGGTCAGATCTGTAATCACAGGGCTCCGAGTTCTGCCAGTTATTCGCCCCTTCAAAGCCTTTGGCTTTGCCCCGAGAGTGTTCCATGAGAGAGCCTTGTCATGGTCTTGTCCGTTGCTCTGAGACTGTGGAATTCCATAATGTTGATTCACTTCCACATTCACTCTTAAAAAGTTTAAGTCCGTTTCCAGCACTGCAATCCTTTGAAGCAATTTTTGGTATTCCTCTGTTGAAACAGTCGGGTACATCCTGATGCTAATTAGCTTTGGCTATATGCCACGTACCCAGTCACTGGAGGTCGACAAATAGATCGAAAAATAATATATTGAAATATGGCAAAAGCTTCTATCTATAGAAGAAATAGAGTCCCATGGGTTTATAAATATCCAGGATCCATTCGTGGTTTCTCAGGGGAAAAAAATAAAAACAAAACATGGATATCAGCTGAGGAATGTAAGCATAGGGCAGAGCGAGCAGCAAAAGCGTCCTCACTGTACGAGAGCAGAAGCAGGCACTTTAGAGCTAGGTTTAAGGGCTGGAGTTACGCCTGATGTATACAGTACTAGTTGGGCGCCGGTGTTGCGTACCGAAAATAGCTACAAGCTCACAATAGGTGTACAATACCTACAACCTCACACCATGTTGCAGTGCGACACGTTGTGAGGTTTTGGTGCACGCAATTCATAGTATAACTCAGGTTTTAGGGTTAGTGTAAAATAAAAGAAAAGGGCATTTCGAAAATTGGCAAGCACGCACGCACGTTTGTGTGTGTGTGTGTGTGTGTGTGTGTGTGTGTGTGTGTGTGTGTGTGTGTGTGTGTGTGTGTGTGTGTGTGTGTGTGTGTGTGTGTGTGTGTGTGTGTGTGTGTGTGTGTGTGTGTGTGTGTGTTTCAGGGGGTTGGGTGGTGCAGGGCGGGGTCAAATTAGCTGAAAAGATATCCCTGCACTGTTTCATCCCATCTCCCATTCAGAAAATATATTACATCTGATGACTAACAATTTTCGCTCTGTACCGGCGGGGGCCGCGCAGCAGCAAAATATGAGGACTAAATTAGAAGAAGAAGGAAAGAGATATCTTGCACTGGAGGAGCCCTCTGTCCATTTATATTCCTGCTGCTCGGGAAAAAAACAAAACAGTCTATTAAAACCCTGCATTGATTTGAGGATTATGCTATTAGCTGAGACCAGGATTCTCATTAGCTGCTGTGCCGCTGCTGGGCTGGTCTGTACAGTCAGATAGGGAAAGACTATTCCTCCATTGGTCTGCCAATTGTGCGTGTGTGTGTGTGGGTGTGTGTGTGTGTGTGTGTGTGTGTGTGTGTGTGTGTGTGTGTGTGTGTGTGTGTGTGTGTGTGTGCATGTGTGTGCAAACGCGCGTGCGTGTGTCTTGCAACATTTGGTGTTAATTTTATCTGTACAGTATGTTGGTCTGGCTGTACGTCAATCTCTTATGGCTAATACGTTATCGCATGACCGCGTCGCTTGCGGTTAATCAGCTAGTTTCTCTGAAGACGTACATTACAACCACGTACAAATCTAACTTTACTCTCTGCTTGGCTTTCCGACTGACCGCTGCTAGTCTGTCTGCCTTTCTGTCTATTTCTAGCACCAGCCTGGCTGACTGTTTGGCTGTTTCAACCTCTCGTCTGTTACATTATCAATATCATCATTTTTTCATCTGTTGATCTATCTGTCTGTCACCATGTCTGACGCTATAATCTGTTTGTTTTTTATCCGTTGGTCTTGCCCCTTTGCTTGTTGTCTGTATATGTTCTGTCAGCCTTCCATGTCTTCATCTACATGTATATTATGTGCCAGTTTCTCTGTTGCTGTGATCCATGATTTATACTTAGTTATGCGCCAGAGATGTGCACTTGTTGTGAGCTTGTAGATCGGCTCTACAGTATAACGCAGGCTTCCTCTCTGCTTGAAAGTGCTACTCAAAGTGCATTAAGTACATTAACCGCATGGTAACAGCTGTTGGTTGTACACTGTTATACACATAAACTATACTGTAATTAGGCAGCATATCTACACCCTGTGGTTATTGCAATTAAGGGGTGATCGCACATAAAGAAAGTAGATAACTTATTTAGAGGAGAATGGGTTCTCTGTTTAAATCTCCCCTCCTTCTCTATCTCTCTCTCTCTCTCTCTCTCTCTCTCTCTCTCTCTCTCTCTCTCTCTCTCTCTCTCTCTCTCTCTCTCTCTCTCTCTCTCTCTCTCTCTCTCTCTCTATTTCATCTGTGGGTCCCAGGCTCCCTGCTGTACTGGTATTTTCAGCAGCAAAATGGAAACTTTGTCAGACATAATCATGCGATTAACAATGGGAATTAAGATTCAACGAGTAGTACAGAGCTAATTTGAAGTGGGTTTTGATTTAGCTAATTAGGCGATATTCTCGCCTCCAACGTTTAAGACTGTAGCCCATTAAGCAGTATTTAAGTTGTCGTGTGTGTTAACTAACTGTATTCTATTATTGCACTCACTTAAAAAGAAAAAGGTACAACAAACTTACATACTGTGACATTTATTGTGTGCTCGCTGCAGCAGCAGTGAGCACACTCACGTTCTCCAAACTATTTATATAGTTTCTTAACACAACTTTGCCACGCTACTAGTCCTACATACTTCCACCCAGGATCTCCATTCAAACTGTAAAAAGAAAAAAAGCTTACTGTGGAATCGTGCGCTTGTTCATGTCATTTTGAAATGCTTTGTAGTTTTTGAAATAAACACCCAATAAAGTCTATTGGAAATTATCCCTTTTCATCTGAAACGCCTTTTTTTCTGTCACTTGAATGCAATCATGTTACTTCAGCATTGCTTTAACGAGACTCCATTTAAACTTTAAAAGGTTGAGGTATATTATGACTTTATCCGACCGGCCCATTGATCCGACCGGACCTGTCCCTCAGAACAGCGACCCGTCGGAACAATGGGCCGTCGGCATATTGACGCGGACGCACTATTTTCTCCATTATTGGAACGGGCTCACAGGGGCGAGCCTCAATGTGGTGAAATGACACTTTATTTCACATGTTATGTCAATGATCCTATTTGGTTGGCTCAAAAGTAAATGGTGTTGCTTGGTACTTCCCTGGCTAATTATAAAACATTTTGTGTCTCGGAATTCTCTCATTATCAAAGATGAAATTCAGAAGCATCCGTGGTGGCACAGTAAATGACAAAATCCCATCAGTCTCCATCACTCTTTTATCCTCTAAGTCCCCTGCAGTATGGGGAAGAAAGCTTGTGAGGTGCATTGCACCTTAAACCACACGAGACCTTTGATGTATTGTAGTAGTGGCTGTGTGGTGATAGCAGTGATGGTAGTAGAATGATTGCACAGTAAAATCCTCCGTGTTCAGTTAACCATTTGCTACTCTGACCAAATTGGTTACATTTGTACACTGTCAGAGTTGAATTAACACAGAGGATTTCCTTTCAAATTAAAATAATAATCTAAGCAGTTTTATCTGACCAGTACCATCCCATTGTCTTCTCTAGATAACCAGACCATGATGTCCCACTCAGCAGTCAGTATCCGTATCCTGGATGTGAATGACAATCCTCCGGAACTGGCCACACCATATGAAGCTTCCATCTGTGAAGACTCCAAGCCTGGTCAGGTAGGTTTTTCAAAATGGAACAGAATCATGATCGCTCTGTGAGTTTCCTAGGTGCCTTGGGTTCCTGTATATCAAAGATTCAAGATTCAAGAAGTGAATAAGTACGGTAATAAGAGTACGGTACAATTATTTTATTTTGGTTCCTCAACACAGCCTTGTAGCAGCAAAATATTGTTAAGAAAAAGGACTTAATGGAAGACCAGTTAGCAAAGTGGCATTACTTGTATTAAAATAGTGATTAAACACTACAAACTCCAGTTACATATGAGGGATTAATTGAAGGACTGTTTTGGAATTTGAGCGTGTCATAAGTCAACCTGGCTAAAAGCATCAGATGAATTACTCAAAATGTAACATTCAGCATCACAGGCTGAAATATATTTGCTATACTTTATATTCATTATTCTGAGAAAAAAAAGAAAAAGATAGCAACATAGATGTATTTGGTGTTTCTGAGGCAAGTGATAGGAAATCGTCGCAGTCGAGTGGAAACCTTGTATGTCCAAAACGGTTTTGCTTCTTTTTTTTAAGAACCTGTGTTCCAATGGATCCAGTGTAATCATTATTTAGTCACAAGGTGTTGTTAATACTTTTCATTGGTTAAATATGCATAAAACCCACAGACACACTTAACCACTTTCAAAATCTTTCAAAAATTGAAAAAAGATCTGCAGCAAAAAAAATAACCGTACAAAATTGAAATATGGGAGATACAAGGTTTCTGATGAAATGCGAAATGCTGTTTCTGGCGAGAATAATATGTCTATCGTATCGGCCTATGATGAATCATTTCAGACGTTGTACTTCAACTAGGGTCTTGCTAGGTACCGGTGTTTGGAGAGCAATCACCTTGTCATTGATATTCCAATTCTTCCTCTTTTGTTTTCTTCTTACTACGACAGCCAATCACCATGCCTCTCTTGTCAGAACTGTTTCATTATCGCATGCGCTCGGTTTGGCCCATTTTCAATTGGACAGCATGATCTATCTGACACTATGTTCCAGAGGCAATTTAGAAACTCGGCCGTTGGGTGCAGGTACAATTTGCCAAAGTGTACTTGTGCCAGAAAGTGGGTTCCCTGTTTTTTTTTCCCAAACAGGAAGATTTATTTTGTGGGTTTCTTGATGCAGGATGCAGGTTAAAAGTCAGATGGGTGAATACTTCACCGATTTCAATGTTGGATTTCTGTATAAGTCAGCAATATGGTTGGTTTAAATAAATAAGGCTTCGAGGCATCTCGGTTTCCAGTGTAGGGCAGAGTGTTAACGCCTGCCAAAACTGTTGCTGCGTGCTATTTCACGAGGGGATTGCTACGCAAAACATCGTTCAGTATTTCATCTCTTCCATACTACATTGTACATGATCTATCTGCGAAGGATGCACAAAATTCTACACAAATCATTTCAGAGGCAGTTCATTACAAATACATGACCTGAAAGTTCTATTTTATAATGCTTGGTTTAGCTAAATCACAAATTAATGCAACTTAAACTCCTGAATAAATTTTGCGCACAACATTATCTGACACTGTTCAAACGGTGCAATCCGTAGAGGTTGTCTGTAAAACAGAGGTTCTCAACGTGCGGTTCGAGGACCCCCAGGGGTCCTTGAGGTGGTTCCGGGGGTCCCCAGGTAAATGGTTGATAGTTAGGAACCAAATGTACCGTTAATATGGTTAAACCCTCTCAGAGTTTAAATAACACTGTAGATTGGGGTCCCAGGGATAATAATCGTATCAAATAGTGCCTATAATGCATATCAAATTGAATTCCTCGACAGGGTCGTTTAAGTAAAAAAAAGTTGAGAATCACCAGAGGCCATCTCCTTACAACACAAAAACATTCAGTCTAATCAGTCTGAAGAACAGTCCATGTGTAGTTTAATTGTTTAGTAGAATGTACCTCCCGCATCCTCCCACCAATCACCTTTAGGAATGGACAGAGTCATTACGGTATTTTACTCTATGTACTTAGTCAACAGGCCCGGGGCTCAGTTGGACCCAATTAACATTTGCAGAGCAGAGGAATAATTAAAAAAGCAAGGCATTAAAGTGGGGCCTCCATGCTGGAAGCTACATTTACATGTGTAATGAGGCTTAGGCCTCCCCCCTTCTTGATCTGCAGACTTTTTTTACTGCTTATAGCCCCTCTGTGCCTTCACAACCCACCACCTGGCTGTGCCCCCCCTTGAACATTGGGTCTGATCTCGCTCGCTCCCACCTTGCTACCTCTTCAATCTGCGAGAGGCCACATTAACCTTCAACTCCTAATCATACAGAGACGATTAGTCTTCCGGCAAAAAAGGTTCCTTGTCGTGCTCGCGAAAGAAAGGTTTGTTAATGTTCTCATCAGAGAGGAATGCACTTAAATATTTCACCAAGTAATTATGGGCCAGAGGGAGAAAGATCTGCACACCTGGAGGTACGTTAGGTGTTTATGAAGGGTGTCTGTCTGTCTGTCTGTCTGTCTGTCTGTCTGTCTGTCTGTCTGTCTGTCTGTCTGTCTGTCTGTCTGTCTGTCTGTCTGTCTGTCTGTCTGTCTATCTGTAGCTGTACAATCTGTTTTGTACTTAGTGTCTCAGTCCTGTGGTCTTTCCCTCTCTAACCCTGTGTTTTTCTTTTAATATTGTTCTGGGGAGTTCTGTCAAACTTGACTGCTGAGATTGAAAATGTGTTAGCCTGGGGTCAGAGACTCTCCAGCATTCATTCTCAGCCCTGAGGGAATGCAACCGGCTGAGCCTTTGAGAAAACGCCTTCTCCTCCATGTTGTTTTTCGTTTTAATTATATAACAAAAGCTAATAATAATGAAAAATGAGACGGCCAGGCGTATATTTTAGAATGTAATAATGTTTTAGATCCAGGGATTTGCCTTGTGCAGGTGTCTGTCTTTAATGCATCAGAGCTGTACAGTAGTAGTTTATTGTTTCTCGCTCTCTATCGTGGCAGGGATAGGGTTTTATTTTTATTGATCGAGTTCCAACCCTCAGGGAAAAATGAATCACTGAATCAATCCATTAATGAATTACTCCAGCCATATAGACCCTTCAGTGCTGGGTGAAAACAAATCTCCCCATAGAGAGCGACAGGCACCAAATGAAGTCATGATAAAGTTCTATTTTAAGGGAAAACAGACCACTGCGATTTTTCTCTGCAATGTTCTGATGCTTAATTGATGCTCTGTCATATGATGGTGCCGCACAATGAAAATAGCAGATGTAAAAGCTCACAACGCGTTGCAACTACGACACGCTGTGAGCTTATAGATCTGCTATTTTTGTTGTGCGACACTGTCGTACGCAGAAGTATATCAGGCTTAAAACGGTTTCGCCTCTGCGCAAGTCTTTGGTCTAAACCAGGCTTTGAACTGCCAGTAATCTATCTCCACCAAGCAAATGCCACGTTTCTTGGTAAAACTGACATCATTATCTCATTTTCCCGTCTCATCATATCTCAATGCAGAAGCATGAATGGCTAATGAATCTCCGCTGTCCATTAGAAATTTCATGATTAAGAGACGGTGCATTTGACCCTATCTGAGAGCATAACAGCTTTAAGATCTGCGCCAGGTTGATGCTATCTGTTTGATGAGCATGTGGATGAAATCTATCAATTAACATGATGATGTTGCATGGTAAGCCTTTGTCTTGGCTATTTATCTCTATAGGGCAATAAAGTTTCAATCCTTAACTTTTTCAGTGAATAAAATATTATTTTAACCACTTAAACCCCAGACCCCAGTACAGACCACCAGGGGTCTGTGTACTTGGCCCTGTCCTTTTTTCCCTCTACACCAACTCTCCTCAGCGAAAGTGCTATAGCTGAATATCCGGCAAAACTCACAGAGCTTATTATGACATGCCCAGAAAAGGGAGACTAGCATTTGTGTGGCTAACCATTCTGTATGTTAGCGTATGTTAATACAATAACTAGTACAACTGCGTTGGTTGGAGGTGGTCTCCCTGCTCTTCTTTTGAGACATTTAGATCCTGTGTTCGGGTAGGACCACTACTGGTTGACAAGAGGTGCATGAAGCTCAAAGGGAAATATCTTGCTTTCCCAAATGGACTCTCTGTTATAGCTCAACAGTAGAAATCCTGGCACTCGCCTGTGGGTTCCGGGTTCGTATTCCGAGTAGGACATCAATCTTACGAATTGCAGATTCAAGTCTTGGATCAAAACAATAAAACAACAGTGATAATAATATTGATAATGGTGATCAATACTATGCTATCGGCTGCCATTCTGAAGTGCTTGGATGTCTGCTGTTTTCTATAATGCTCTTATTTATTCAGTAAATGAGGCTGACAGAGGCAGAACCCAGAGGTGCAGGCATCAAGCAGCAGTCAGCAGTTGTTTGCTTGTAAAATAAGCCATTTTGCTTCAACTCCCCAGAATGCCATTAATCAGTTTGGAAACATCGATGACGTCAACATTCCCAGAAGCACGCCAAATTATCCCCATTTTTCTTTCATCCGCTGTATAACTCCGGCTGTTCTTGATGCTGTGCATGTTCCTCCCCTGTACCCATAGAAAATGCACTTAGATCACGTTGTCAAACCTCTATGAGAGACTATTGTTGGTGTTTTTTGATCTTGTTGAATTTGCAGTCTTTACATTTTTAATTCTAATAGTTATTTAATAATATTAATAACAATTTGCTTTAAAAACCTTAAGCTCACAATGCATCACATCAGATCACGTTGTGAGCGATGTAGTGACTGCTGTATTAAATACATGCATGTAACACATCACTCAGAAAAAACATGCAGTGGTACAGTACATGATGTCAAACAAAACCCAGCAGGGATTATTCATGATAGTGCAGTACTAAAGTATGACTAATTGGAAGCAAACTCATTTATGTTTGACCCAAAAATCGTTGTAGTGCATATATGTGGTGAATGTTAACTGTCTGAGGGGCCCTTTGCCCTGCATTCGGAGGCCAGTATTATGTAAATGACCTTCCTATGTTGTTTTTTGTTCTGTGATGGAGAACAAAAACATGTCTTTCTATGGTGTTTTTTTTTTACATATCCATAGAGTGGAGGTTGACACTGTTTGCTGCTTTTGTTTGGATTAGTGCTGTGCAGGTCAGCTCTAACGTCAACCACACTGTTTGCTATTCACCCACCCAAAAAAACAACATCTGCACAAGCCCCGCATTTAAAATATAATGAACCAGATCAGTACTGAGACCTTTGTTATAAACACAACTTGCAGTAGCCTAAAAACAGTTCCAACATTTTCTTAGAAAATTCTCACTTGCCATGGTAGTGTAACAACAACATAACAGCACTTAATTAGGCCAGAATATAAAATAATGTTGTCTTTAAATTAAAGTGCTCGCTCAGCAGCTTTTTAGCAACTTTTCCTTTTACTTGCAAAACAAGATTGCCACGAACTCTCTAACAAAGTTGAGTCTGCAAATCAGCAAGTCTAACAAACTAACTAACACAAGTTCTCACCGCATAGTTGCTTAGCCTACTGTACTTCAACTGATCTTTCTTTGCAACAAATATTATCATTTATTGTAAGCAAATAAATAATGTTATTTGTAGAATATTGTTTTCTTCTGTGTCCTTGTGCACAGTGCAGAAACACAATAGTATCCACTCTGCATTCACTAGCAACTATTTTGTTTTAAGAACACAGGACTCTTTGATATGAGTTTCATGCTAATGGGGATTTCTTTATGCACCCAACTGCGTCTATTCAGAAAATATATTTTTCTTCACTAGTTTGGATGTATAAACTAACTATGAAAAGCAGTAATGACAAGTGTACTCTCTTTCCGTTACAAAAAAGCATGACAAATAGGTGTACAAGAACCCCCCCCTCTCTCTCTCTCTCTCTCTCACACACACACACACACACACACACCCCCACACACACACACACACACACACACACACACACACACACACACACACACACACACACACACACACACACACACACACATTTTACCCTCATAATCTTAGCCTGTTTTCAGATCAGCCATGAATTGACTGGGCTAATGAGGATCTGTCCATTGACTCCTTTCCTGTACCGTGTTATCACCCATTGTCGCAAGTGGAGTGTCAGCTCCGCGGCTCAGCTCTAGGTTTTCGGTGGAACCACAGAGAAAATTAGATTAGCCTAAGCCTTTTAACTGCGTTGGGTTTGATCCCATTTGAGGGGCTGGCAACACAGCGTATTCTGTTTGTGTTTAGAGGCAAAGCGCATGCAGTGGGAGATGGGAGAGGGCTGCCTGAGAAGTGAATAAAAGGCTACGGTGACAGAAGCTAAGCAGCTTTAGCTCGGAGACACAGTTCAAGCCAGGGGCGCGACACATCGTGGCAAATAGCTTCTCACCTTTTATTTACGCGGTGCCTTTTCAGGACTCATGCAGGTGGATCTTCAGACATGGAGAGAGTAACGGAAAGAGACGTTTTCAGGTGTAGGGGGTGCCACGTAGAGCGGCTGGGAACTGGAAGGTTCCCGGTTTGATCCTATACAGTTTGATCCTACAAGTGTCCTTTTCCAAGACAGTGAACCCCTAACTGTTCCAGACGCGCAAGTTGGTGCCTTGCATGGTTGCCGCCATACCGTCAGGAGGCAGCCATTCACATTCATCCACACATGAATGGCAGAATGTAACAGACATTGCAAAGTTCTTCCAACAAAGGCACTTAACCACTTTCAACCGGGCGTCCCTAATATTTTCCAAAAATATTTTCCCGGTGCAACACCTTTGTACACCGAAGTATAAAATATAATTCATTAAGACCGGGAAAGCATCTGTGTCATTTTAGATTTTAGCGTTGGCTATTCAAAAATAGAAGATATACAAGCTGCACCGAGTGCCGCGCTATGAGCTTGTAGATCTGCTATTTTTTTTGGTCTCGTGAAAATGTGTGCAAATCTTTGAATATACATTTTTTAAAGCGAATATTTGTAACTCAAATATTTGCTCTTCTGGGGGGGGGGGGGGGGGTTCTGGAACAAAATATTTTTTGGGGGGGGATCCCTTGAACAAAATATTTTTTGGGGGGGGATCCCTTGAACAAAATATTTTGAGCTGGGGGGTCCGCGGCCATATACATATCATTTTGGGAACTTTTAAAAAGTTTGAGAACCACTAATATTATAGCAACAAAAACTCAATTGCAAACTACTTTTGTAGAATTCCCGCATTGAATGGGTTAAAGTCCCACTAAGCACTCTGACATTCAGACATAGCACTACTCACTGAATCCAGATTTAACATAGAGCACGTAACTCGGACTGGATGCGATCTGACATCTGAGCCTCACTAAATTGCCCTTATTAGCCAACCAGGATGCATGCAGGGATGTGGAGTGATACAAAACAAATGCTCTCCTGTACCTGACACGGCACGTACGGGTCCTGTCACTGAGGAAGTGAATGGCTTGTTAGGGTTTCAGATGGACCCAATTACACACATCCTTTCTGTGGATACTCACTGGATCACCCACATTCTGGAGAATCAAACGTATACATAATTCATAGACCCTGGAATACTAAATGAAGAAATGAAGAAAAATGTACTGTAATTAATATACATTTATTGAACAGGGATGATTCTTCTGAGGAATTAAACCACACGGGAGGGAACATGTGGACATGGACTTGAATGATGAACCAAACATACAGACCGACAGATGAACAAAGGCGCTCCAACACTATGTTAGCCTTGAATAAGTATTCAATAACAGCAATATCATTCAATGTTTAACTTACTTCACTTTGATGGCTTAATCTTAGACACAGCTGCTTTGAGCGCCGCTCTTCCTTTCAAGTTCTGTTGCTGCAGCCGTCGTGTGAAAGTAGTGCATTTCTTCTATCCGAGAAGAAAGCGGCCGCCCTCGCTGGACTCCGACACCCCCGATGGCCTTGCCACAGATGGGATAGTTTTGGTAAAGTCTTCTGTGTCTATCTTTCCAATGATGCTAGAGATTTCAGGGGGTCAGACAAGGGGACGGCTTGCAATCTAATTAGGTGATTGTGCTTCAGAGAGCTTTGCCACTCGATAAACTCCCACACATTCCACTCTGTGGTTTGCTCAGGACCCTGAGACGCTGCAAGGGCACCGTCGTCCAACACAGATCAGGACTCATCTCGTCCTCTGCTGCTCGTATTTCTTCAGAGAAAAACGGTAGATGTTTCTCTCCGACTCAAAACAAGGCGGTTGTTTGAATTGTCTGCTCTCTCTCCTCTTTGCTCCGTTACCAGGGCTCTATACTAGGTTCGCTGCTCCTTTTCCCCCTCTACAGTAGGTACACTGACCTGGTCAGCCTGTTTGAATCACACCTGAGGAAGGTCTACACGACCGAAACGTTGTTGTTTCATCAATAAATATTGAACGTGCAAGTGGCAGTGTGCGGGTATCTCTCCCTTTTGACCCTCTATGTACACCAAATCTCTTTGGCTTTTTCTATCTTTATTGATAGTATACAGTTAGCCTCGATCTCCAGGCTTTTATTTTTTAGTTTTGCTAAAAAATAAAAGCCTGGACCAACCAGATGATGTTCCGGGAATAGGAAGTGTTTCACTTCCCCAACCAACCAGAGTGCAGTGGGCGTCGCTCCAAATGTTGTGACGTCAGGGCTCTCAATGCTACACATTGGGGAGGAGGAGGGGCGCGGGGCGGGGGCTGACGGACAGATCGGTGGACCATATAGAATCCGGCGGAATTTTTCTCCGCAGATTTTGAACCCGCCCGTCTAGACCTGATATCAGACACGCTAGGGCAGTCTTATACAGTAAACTGACAGGAAATGGGGGGAGAGAGATGGGGAGTGACACGCAGTAAAGGTCGTTGGGATCGGGATTCGAGCCATTAGCAGTCTATGTCCCCCGACCGCTACGGCAGCCGTCCGGGCCCCGATCCATGTGTTTGATGTCATGCTGTCACAGTCCGCATGACTTGTGCGGGCTTCGTCACAGCGTTGTTAGGCAACAGTTTCTGTTTGCCGTTTCTGTCTGTCTGACATCAGTGCATTGTACGCAATATTTTGTCTGAGTCACGTGTTTGTCCATCAACCCTCTACCAATGGCGCACCCATTAGCCAGTTTTAATTAGGATGTTCAGTGGTTCTTCAGCTAAAGAATGGAAACACCATTCAACTGGTGGAGTGGAGTGGAGACCCAGTCAGTGTTTGCTGGTTGAGCATACAGTACAATGCTTTCTCTGCTGCAGCGTGAACACATCGCTGTCGATTGACTGGTAATGTGTGGATGGAAAGAAGTTCGATTTTGTGTCACAGATGGTTTGCATCATTATGATTTTTGCCTCGGCTTTGCGCTTGTGTCTGTGTGCAGGCGGGCGTGCAGGTGCCTGTGCATGAATTCAGCGTAAAGGAACCACATAAATGGAAAGCAGAAATCATATTTCAAGCTCTAATATAGGGTGTGAGTCTTTACCTCATTTTCTCAACTCCTGCAAAGTGAGAATTGTATGCAGAGGCTCTACGAACAGTGCACACCTGAGTGAGCTCAAGGGCTCGCATTTATTATCCAAGAGAAACCTTTTGACACCTCTACATTATCATCATGGTGTGTATTATATCCTACGAAAAGGACATGACAAATTCATTGTATAGTGACAAAACGTTTTGTAGATATTGTACAAATTGTCAGTGTTGCTGTCTCTTTTCGTTTTGTGGTTAAGCTTTTTTTATGGGGTTAATGCTTTAGTAACCTATTTTGGTTTAGTTTAGGCACAGTTTGGGGAATGATTTAGTGCTACATGCCTATTCCCTGCTGAATAATGATGTTATATACAGTCTTTTTATTTTTTCATTCCAAAAAGCTGTATTTCATGGACTCAGTCAACAGCTTGTAAAGCATTTCCCACCCACTTCGTTCTCACCAAAACACTTCTCTCTCTAACCATCTGTCTCCTTTGCAAATCAATTCATTAATTCATTCAACCTTTATTTCCCATAGAAATAATTGAAAGTGACCATCAATGATCATTTACAACAACAAAAAACTATACAAATCAGAGTTTAAGGTTAGGCTTGAGGTGTCACAGCAGCAACAGTTGGCAGTGATCCCTTAAAAAGAATCCTCTGGATGGCTCTCACTGCGCTGATGGGTCTCCTCCTGCACAACAACCATGTTGAAAATGTCCCCATGCCACATCCTTTCTCCTACTCAATTGTACGCTGATTGGCTCGAATCTGACAGACGGCCAGCGGCAGCCAATCGCTGATTCAGGTTTTGAATTAGGCTTTCGACCTGTTCTGTGAGGTCCTATTAGATAGATAGATATAGATACTTCATTAATCTAGAAGGAAATTTGTTTTGTTCAAGGATTAATAAAGTATATCTATCTATCTATCTATCTATCTATCTATCTATCTATCTATCTATCTATCTATCTATCTATCTATCTATCTATCTATCTATCTATCTATCTATCTATCTATCTATCTATCTATCTATCTATCTATCTATCTATCTAGTAGGACCTCACAGAACAGGTTGAAAGCCTAATTCAAAACCGGAATCACTATAGGTGAAAAAATGCACACACCAAGAAGATTACACACAATGCATATATGGGCATATATTGATGACATATTGATGGCATAAAGGGGACAAGGACAGACAGATACACAGATCTCCATATGTGCATTAAATGGACACAGACCAACTGAGTACCACGGGCACTATGGTTATTGCACAACCGGGTGGGGCATGCATTCCCAATTTACTTCGCTAGGGTTAGGGTTTATTTGGTTAATCTCAAGTCTGCTCGGTCCGCATTTGTACAGTATCTTACATCATAAAATGACACAAGTGACAGAGCGACTTGATCAGTCCTTTGCACCAGTAACTATCAGGTTACATAATCAAGCCCCCGTACGTTCTGTTCTCTGTTCTAAATGACTGGATTAATGACGCAGGATTAATGACTCCTGTGTTACAACATTTACATATGGACTACTGGGATGTACACTAACGCACCAGGGACAGTTGCCTGCTTAGGTAAACTGCTGTCTTACTGCTAATAGATGCTATATTACTCTAAGATCTAACAGGCGGAGCCGTTCCCCGTCGGCCGTCGCCAACACACACACGCGCGTGCGAGCCGTCGCGAGCGCGCACAAACAAACACACACATACACACACCACGGTACATCCTCGTGCGGCCCGTGGCCCGTCGCGAACACACACACACGGGCGTCGCGCAAACACAAATAATGTACATTGTGACACGTGCCTCCCCAACGTGCATGCGCACGTGCGTGTCCACGCATACACGGCCGCAGACCGAAGTTGTGGTGCGATCATCTCCCCCCCCCCCCCACCCCACCCCACCCCCCCACCCCACCCCACCCCACCCACACACACACACACACACACACACACACACCACGGAGGCAGCAACGAAATGTGGCTCTCTGGCGAGAGTGGGTGGGGTCTATGGTGTAGAAGCACGGTGTTGCCATGTTGTTCTATTGTAAGCGGTTTAGGGGCCATATTGGTGGTAGTGTGTTTTGGCGTTGGTTGTGAAAGTGCAGGTGGGTGTGGGGACGCGTTGTGAGCTTGTCGATCGGTTTTGTCGTTTTCCAAGAGGCAAGGTATATGTGTGAAGGCGCTGCGTTTGGCCTTCTTTTCATAGACCTTGTTGCTTGTAGGGTTCGTTTCGTTTGGCCTTGTTTTCATAGACCTTGCCGCTTGTTTCGCGCGCGAAACCTGGCAACGACACATGCGCAGTTTGGGGCACAGACGACCCAAGACACCAAGACAGACCGACAGAGGTTAGTCAAATTATATGTAGGATATATCGAGATCCCTGATGTCATCAGTATCAAATTCCAATCCATCACATTAAGTTTATTTTTCCAAATACAAGGCAGCCAAACACAGCACAACTCCCGGAACAGTTAACAATCGCCATTGTACAAGTGTTTACCAAGCAACACAAGCAAAACCATGCATCCTCCCAACCCACCCACTTCCCAACCCAAGTTTACACAAAGTATAAAGGAGTGGGTGAAAGTATTTTGTGCAAGTTTCTTGCGACTGCAATTATATTGTTAAGTAAAGAATAAAAAGTGTGGCAGGTACAATAATTTTACCGAGGCATTTACTGTGTACTGTCATCAAATATATAGAAATAAACAATGTCTCTCAGTCTATTGTGTTCATTATAAAACGTACATAAAATGTACGAGAATGTACAGTAGATACAGTCAGATATGCATAGAAATGTATGAGGATATGTGTATTAATCGGCATAAGGGCATACAATGCTGGTGGAGGAACTAGAAATCATTTGTGAAGACGTGTGGCAGTGCTCAGCGCTTGTCCAGCTGCCTGATGGCCTGGCTGTGGAAACTGTCCCTCACGCCGAATTCACACCAGCAGCTGTGAGCGAATGTCTGTTGTGCGGACATTCGCTAAATGCAATAAAATGGGCATGTCTGAGGCAGTGGCGGAACAACTCAAAGCCGGGCCGGGAGGCACAGCACAGTGATCAGGCCCCCCCTGCGCATGCGCGCGCGTGCGTGGGTGCACATCCCGCGCGCGCGCGCGCAAAAGTTTGCGGGTTTTCGGCGGATTCTGTCACTTTTTGGGGGTCTTTTTGTCACTTTATTTCGGTTTTAGGGTTAGGGTAGGGTTAGGTTAGGGTTATGTTGTTTAATTCTTATTTTTGCCTGATTTTACCGATTTATTATCTGACGGCCCCCCGGACGCTCCGCCACTGGTCTGAGGTACAGTATGAGTGGGTCCCTGGTAAAATAAGCATGTTGTGCTACAACCAGAGCTCCGCTGCTCTGAATGGATCTAAGGGAGCAGCGCCCGGCCTTGGGAGGTCAGACACTCATATGCTCGTCTCTGGCAGCTTGTTTGTAAATTAGACTGTACATTTTGTGTACAGTATCATATCAAGTAAATAGGCTATGTAGTTGCTCAGTCTTGATTAAAACTTTATTGTAGTGTTATCAATATTTGCTGCTTACAATAGTCTGTTTCTGTGGTGTCGAGTGTGTATGCCTAATCCACGCCCACAGTACTTAAGAGCAAAACGTGCTTCTGGTTGGCTGCCACTCTGTCTCGCCACACAGTGGGATAGTGGCAGTTGCTCCTCACCATGGTCAATGGATGCATTGAACCTCGCCGCTTTCTCAGAACAAAATGCTGCTGCTGGTGTTCGGCATTGGTCTGTTTGTGCGACATTTGACACAGTGAAATCTGGAGTGTTTTCAGAGCTAATTTAGCACTCTGGATTTTAATGTGAATGTATAGGAAAGCAGGATCATCTTGCAAGCAAATAAATTGTAGCCAGATTATACGGCTGTTTGCTAGTGTTGCAACTGGCAGTGATCTAATTTGATCAACAGCTCATGTTTTCACTGATTGTCATTCTGGCAGCATACTAATGATGTGTCCAATGCTGAGTGTTGATTTACTTAGAATTTTGACCTTGTCGCTGGCTCTGTTGTCATGGCAACTCTAGAATGCCACTACTGCTGTTAAATTTGTTATGCATTCGTCTCTGTAACTACTGTACATACAGTATTTTAACAGAGTAAATGGAGGACAGCATTTGTTGACTACTTAAAGACTGCATCATGCTGTTAGTCTATCCATACACATCTGATGGATCCGATTACAAGGAAGAATGTATGAATGACTGGGCAGCAATAACTAAGCAGTGACATCAAAGGATGATAACTCATAAACTACCCCTCCTGTGGAAAAAAAGAGCATGCCCTGGAAGCCTGTGGCACATTATATCACACCCTGTCATATGTGTTAATTCAACACATGTACTGTAAGCCTATAAAGCCAGTGTGATATTCGGCCAGCTCTGCAGCAACATTACTGGTCGATAATATTTCAGGAGCAATTTCTTCTGGTTAGCCCTGTTAAATGTTCCCGCCACAGAAAAAGCAGCATCTAGGTGTGCAGTCTCCTGTTCACTCATCACCCCTGACCCATACAGTTCCCTTGATGGTTTGTGGGGGGATGCAGACAGCATTAACAACTATAAAAAGTGCCAAGTCAGGTAGGTTATTGTGGCCTCCTGGTGGCTCTATAATAGGCCAATATGAAAAGGGTGCCATTTCTTCCTATAGGCCTTTCATGGCAATCCGACGCTGTGTTCATGATTTGAGGCATTTTGTCCCAAAAACATGTTTTTTACAGGCCAATGTGAAAAGGGTGCCATTTCACTTCAGCCTAGTGGGAATGTGCGTGCAAAATTTCACAGAAATCGCACGCTGTGTTCATGATTTGAGGCATTTTGTTCAAAACGGATCAATCCTGCAAACTTTGGAAGCCACTCTTAGCAGGATGGAATATGAATGGAATATGAAAAATACAGATCTGTTTGGTTTAATGACTATAGAGATACTGATATTGTGTATCTGTATTGCGTGTTGTTTGGACAAAATCTGTAGTAGTAATATATATATATTTTTGGAAGAATCAGCCACCTGGTGGCGCTATAACAGGCCGATCTGAAATATTCGGGGCCGAGGTTCTGCTCTGGCATCCAGGGAGTGTGTTTGTGTGTGTGCACAGTTTCACTTCGATCGGGCCAACTGTGCCGGAGATTAGCTGTCCAGACGAACGGACGGACACACACACACACACACACACACACACACACACACACACACACACGAACTGACGGACGGACGGACGGACGGACAGGGTGCAAAACATACACGTCTCGGCCTTTGGCACAATTACTACAGTAGGAATACATGCATGAAATTGTACCTGATAACTGATTATTTCCATGGTCGTATTGACTAAAATATCATTACATAATCATTTATAATATATAATACAGATACCCATATTGAAATACCAGTTTCCACCACTAGGGTTTACAGTACACATATACTGTAACTGTGATGCTGGGTATAGCTAGCTGCAGATTAAAACAACCCAACAACACTGCTTATGACCGGATTTATTAGACCTACTGAACTGAACACTACATTCTGTTTCGAAGGTCACACAAGCTGTGATACATCAGATATGAAGTGTTGTATCTCAGATATGATCGCAAAATCCTTTTGCGATAATTCTCTCCAAAATATAATACATTTGTTATTCCTACTCCTGAAGTTGTAAACATCTATTGACATGTATCTCTGCATGTATGTAAAAAACTGTGCCAGTAGGTGATTGTTGAACATACCCCTCCCCCTTAATCCTTACCGGAGAGAGTTTTTGTCCTGTCCACATGGAACATGGAGAACCCTGGCGGCTTGCTCGCCGAGTTGTTCCCTTCAGACATCCATCTTTTTGTGAGGCTGATTATAAAGTTGTCCCTAGTTTCCCCGTGGTATTGGACACATGGCCGTAGCTTTCACAAGGTTGTTGTCCAGGTACTGTCTGCCAGTAGAATGATGGACAGAAGGGGCTTGCTGGCCCAGTGTCTCAGTCTGGCCAGAACACTTCAACGGCAGCGTTTGCATGTGGTGGATGCCTGTGATGAATGCAACAGATCCAGCAACCGATGGAGCAGAGCATTTGGGTTGGAAAACTCTTACGCGTATAGGTGCAGTTATCTTTATGTGCAAAAACAATTAACAATTAAACTATGCAATGTATTAATTGTCACAATGGTCTCAAATACAGATAAAGAAATAGGCAAAGGACTTGTAAAGTCCCCTTTACAGTCAAGCATAAAGATCTGTAATTACACAGTAGGGCGTAAACAGTAGTTCCCCTCCTTAAAATAGCCAAACTACTAGCTCCCGATGCCTATGTCCTTACGTCGTTACCACAGCAACCAATTCAGACAAGTCGATGGTGACTGAATACACAATTAATCACATCTAATCACTTGCAAATAACAGTCTGGACAGTCAGTGCTAAAGATCCTATTTGAGAAACAAATAAGATTTGCCCACAGTCTGAACAAAGCCTTATACTGTGCTGCTCAAGTCAGCACTAAGGAGCTGTTTTTGTTGTTGTAAGAACTATTGGGGCCTGCAACCATGCAGTGTTGCGAGATTGTGCGAGAGAAATAATAAGCAACCAGGTTTATGAAAACAAGCCCAAAAGAAGCGACTATGGTCCACATGAGCACACCTACAGTATATACATCGGCTAATTGAAAATAGACAATCTCCACAATCTAAACAAAGTCCACAATGCATCGCGGTGCGACACGTTGTGGGCTTGTAGATCTGCTATTTTCAAAAATTCTACCCGCAACTACCAATATTTAAACGCCCAAGGCCGCTTATAATAAGTGGACGTGGCAACACTGCCTGCAACAGTGTTCCAGTACTACGTGGCCTCCCCTTTTGCTTCAGCTGGCTCTATGCAGACAATGAAATAAGCCTGTCCAGCCAATAAACTCATGTAACAAAGCAGCGGTGGTGGGAAGGACAAAGGTCCAGTGTATACTGTAGGCTACATCTCCTATGCTTTTATGTGTGCACCTATTGTTCGGATAATCTTATTTTCTATAGCCGAGTGATGAATGAGAGAACGATTTTTCTGGAGGGGATAGAAGGGAAAAAATGGAGTGACGTAAACGACTGGGAAAACCTATAGGAGAGTGTCTTGATGTGACAGATAGAGGGGACAGGTGAAAAAGGTAAGTGTGGCGGAGGAGAACATTTTAGACGGACAGAAGGAATCGCTCCCATCTTACTGGTAAACAAGCTTTCAAGACAACAACAAAAATTTAAGAGGCAATGGCTGCTATCTGGCCAAGAAAATTGGCTGCTGTATTTCCACAACCATTATCGGATACTTTGAGCAATTCTCAATGCCAGAAAAAGGAATTACTTTGTGTGTGTGTGTGTGTGTGTGTGTGTGTGTGTGTGTGTGTGTGTGTGTGTGTGTGTGTGTGTGTGTGTGTGTGTGTGTGTGTGTGTGTGTGTGTGTGTGTGTGTGTGTGTGTGTGTGTGTGTGTGGGTGTGAAGGTTTGTGTGTATTCTTGTGTGAATCAGAGAGTGACAGTTGAGGTGACAGACTTCCCACAATTTCAGTCAAATCCTCTGCCTGTACGGTAAGATAAAATGTATATATATGTTAAAAACAGTGGCAAAAGAGGAACACAGCATGAGAGATTCAAGTTTAAAAGAAAGAAAGAAAAATCTCATTAGTATTTCTGCTGACTTCCAAGAGTGAAATTAATTCCATGAGGTCTGAAACAGAGGCCCTACAGTAATGAGAAAAAAGCCAGAAGTGGATTTGAGGGAGATTGCCTACCTCAATGCATTTTCTGTTATACATTACATTCCACAACGTGCATTCATCAGTTTCTACACATTTACTTTATTTCACCAAGCATATAGTCACTGTCGGGCAGAAACCTTTTATCCCCTTCTTTTTCTTTTTGTCAATATGACGGTCTCATGCAAAAGTATAAAGAATTGCCAATCTACAAAGCTCACAACATGCCATCCGTTGTGAGCTCGTAGAGCAGATATTTTCTCTATTTTTGAAAGATTTTGAAAAATTGTAAGAAAAGCAAATCTTTCAAAATACAATAATGACAAGCCCAAAATAGGGATGCCAGGTTGAAAGATGTTAAGTTTTATAAATATTTAACCAATGACAAGTATTAACAAGAGCTGTGACTAATAACTACATTGGATCTTGGCTATTGGAACACAGGTTCTTTTTTTCCTGAAAAGTAATGGTTTTGGACATACGTTTTCCACCCGACAGCGACAATATACTATACATGATAGCATATACTGTAGGCCAGTGGTTCCCAACCTTATCTGGATCAGAGCCCACTTGAAAATCTTGAAAGCGTTTGCGGCCCACCCATCTGACCACTCATTGATGTGGTGAGCCACTTGCATTTTCAGAGCATGTTTATTTTAATAATCAATCAATCGATTGTGTTCTGGCCCAACCCGCGGGCCACTGATATAGGCGATCTGCTACACGCAGGGGTGCCCAAAAGGTAGATCGCAATCTACCCGTAGATCACACAGGCTGTGCAGGTAGAACACATGACATGCCCCTAAAGAATTATAATTCAAATATTAAAGAATTTTTTTAAACAAAAATCACAAAACTCCTCCTCTTTTTGGTATCTGCCACTTGGATTAAGGTGACTTGATTGACATCAAGAAGGGTCTGTCAGCTCCCTTCATAGAAGTAGGCAATGTGATGCTTTGTTTTCAAGAGTGTTGCGCCGCACAAGCGTCAGTTGCATTATACAGTTATATAAAAATGTGCGAGGCATAGAACCGAAAACCTACAGTACCACTTCCATACAGAATGGGAGGAAGGCTTTTTTTCCCCCCACTATTTCCCATTCCAAGAGAGTTTGTCTTATATGTAACGCCAGCGCCGCTATTCCAAAGTAGCCTGGTAAACCCTCCCTCCGGAAATCTCATTTCCATTTGATTTCAGGAGTGAGTCTGGCCTGATCCGCCTTTCTGCAATATTGGCTGTGCTGGAGTTGGGCGGGAGTAATACCGTTGACTGACAACCCCTTCAGCCAATGATAATTTTTCCCCTTCAGCCAATCAGCAGTTCACCAGTCTTAATGTGACGCAACGGTACTTTTGAGACAGCCATACCCAAAATGGGTTGCCTTATTCGGATAGAATGGTGTCACTGCCCGCCCCTACCGGTTCTCTAAATTTTTATTTTTAAATAGGCTTTGTCATGATTAATTGACCACATATATGAAGTTAAACAACTAAATTCTATCCAAACGATATCTTATAAGTAAATTCCGTGCCTCAAAATAGAAGTTAGAGAGCTTTTTGAAGTAAAAAAATAGCGGAGAATTGGCCGCACAAGAAAAAGATGGCTGCCGTTCGTGTTTTGGGCTCACTCGAACTCGCCACCTGATTGGCCAACGTAAGCTGTCAATCACAGAACAATGAGCGACGACGCTGATAGGCCCGGCCGTTTGGCATACACAGCCAATATTGCAGAAAGGCGGATCAGGCCAGACTCACTCCAGGAATCAAATAGAAATGAGATTTCCGGAGGGAGGGTTTACCAGGCTAATTCCAAAGCCCCCTCAGGTGAATGTTTTCAGCAATGGGATAATCCATTTTTGGGTGGGTAGATCTTGTTGAGCTGGTAATTTTAAAAGTAGTTCTCAAGTCAAAAAAGTGTGGGCACCCCTTTGCTACAGTATCTTCTCCTCCTCTTTTGCCTTACTGTTTCCACTAAGGAAACAGATTGCACAGTTCGGATGTAAACGTCACCTACCGTATCAGCTGGTGGTTTGATGCTGCTAAGGGCTGGTGGGATGAGAGGCTGGATGAATTGTCATCGTCACCTCTGTTGAGGTGAGAGCGTCTTTGGGGACTGCTTGCCATCTGTTTGCCTGGCAGTTACTGCTACAGTATCTCATCTTTTCCTTTGTGTCCGACTTCAAGCACAGGTCACTGTCATTGGTTTAAATGCTAAATGCGTGAACCAGTGGTGGAAGAAGTACTCCGATTTATTTTGCACGTAGTAAAAGTAGCAATACCACGATTATAAAAAATACTGTTCCAAGAAAAGGCCTGTATTCAAAACTTTACTTCAGTAAAATAACAAAAGTATTGGTATCAAAATATACTTACTGTACCAAAGACATTTTTATCACAACACGTTGTAAGCTTGTAGATCTGCTATTTTTGAATAGCTGAAGACTAAGTAAAAAAAAAGGGCTGATGTGGTTAATGTGTGTTTTGCAATTATAATCTAAATCTAATCGAACTAAATTTTCAAATAACTGTAGAGTGAAGAAAATACAATATTTGCCTCTGAGATGTAATGAAGTAGAAGTTTAAAGTACTATATATTTAAAAAATACAGTTCAAATTGAAATACTCAAGTAAAGTAAAAGTACATCAAAATTGTACTTGAGTAAATGTGTTTCTTGGTTCTTCCCATTCTGCATCCCAGTAAAGCTGAAATGTATCTATCTTACCATAGACCTGTTTCTGTGTCCGTTTCTGCTGAGGTACTTTACATACACTTTAGAAAAAATGGATCAAAACAAAAACAACTAGACCTAGTTTTCCACTGTTTGAAGTTTCTCAACGTGGTGTCCGGGAACCACTATAGGTCCAAATGGACGCCTATGGGTCTTTAACTCTTGAAACGAGACTTTCACAGTGTAGATTGGGGTTCCCTCAGCTTTGTTTTCCTTTCCTTTCATTCTTCTATTTCTTTCTAAAAAATTGTCAATTTTTTATTGCTGTTATCCAAACAAAGCCCCATGCAATGCATTACATTCACCCATTCACACACCGATGGCAGAGGCAACCAGAGCCATATAAGGGGAGTTGCGTCACCTCTGTTCACTTCTACAGAGCCTTCTATTGGCGAATAGTGACAAAGCCCTGAACCAGAAGTTTACGGAATGCACTGGAGTCTATGAGCCTTTGTCACTATTTTGAGTTTACATGATCCACGTGACGGCACTGTTTTCTGTGACAGGTGACGCAACTCTCTAATACAAGGCTATGGAGGCAACCATGCAAGGCACTGACTGACCTGCTCATCGGGAGCAATTAAACATCTGCATTACTTAATTTACAAGAAGTCTACACAATTAGAGAATGTAGAAGAATTGTTATTTTGATTGTTTGCCCGTAATCTCTCCTATTGGTACCAACATCAATACAGCATGAAATTGTGGACACATTTTCTGAGAGTCTAAATCTCATCAAATGGTGGTCCGTGGCTCAAATGCCGAATAAAGTAAGAGTTTAAATGGCTGTAGAGTTTAAATGGCTGCAAGTTTGTAGAGAGGAGGTGAGAGGTTAGAGAGAGAGTTAATGTTGGAATCTCCTGGTTAGGCCTCAAGTAATTTAAAATTCATTTGGAAATGGAATAGTCTTATCTGCCCACAACACAACAGCTAGTAGTTACCCTGTGAATGTCTGCTGGAGGGTTAAAGCAGAACTCAATATTGAAGCAGTATGTAGAGCCAAAGACATAATAGAGGTAAAATTCACAAAGGGAGGCTGCAAAAACAAACATCCTTTTGCAGAGCGAATAAGGACACAGTACATCAACCAGGGAAAATTGGTTTACATAACACTGTATTTTATACATTTAGCCAAGGCTAATTTATACTCTGTGGTGCAATGGTGTCGCTTGCCGAAAATAACTTTATTTTCAAGCCAAATCCGTTTTTCAGCAAGCAACATTGTACAATGGACCATAAATTAAGCTGAACTTATTGTTCAAGTGTGGCTATAGAATTAGCGTCAATTCTTAGTACACAAACAATACAAACAACAGTTATTAGGAGTACAAGCGTCAGAGCCATACAGTATATAGGCCACAGACAAAAACCTCTTACTACAAATATTAACCAATCATACTGTAAGCTTTCAAGTTGAGTCTTTCCATTTAAAGTATTCATTTCTGTTGCACTGTATCTTATTATCTAAATCCAGGGTTACTATTTTTTTTAACATTTTCAAATAGTTCAACTAGCCGATCTACATCGACACGTTGTGAGATTGTAGATTGGCTATATGAACTATTTGATTTTTTTTTTTTAATAGTAAAACAAATTGTTTAGGGATAATGGATAAGGTACCGGCGAAAAGAGGGTCCACCATGTCCAGCTGTGTGAAATGGCTTAAAAATAATAATAATATAAAAAAAATAATAATAATAAAATAGCCTGTCTACAACTAGCCTCCAGTGGCAACCTTTGTCTTACTGACAGTTCTTCTCTTCTCTATGTGTTCCATCTCTCACTCCTCAGTTAATCCACACTATCAGCGTGGTGGACAGAGATGAACCCCAGTCTGGACATCGCTTCTTCTTCACCCTGGCCCCTGAAGCCTCCAGCAATCGACACTTTACTCTCTGGGATGTCAAAGGTGAGAGGGCAAAGGTTGGCAGAGCTGTGGAATGAGGTTGGGCATGGTGTGTAGGGGAGCGATATGCCACTGGCATGAAACGCTGTGGTGGTGTAACTTGTAACAGCAACAGACCTCCGCAAGAGCAGGCAGCTGTAAAAATAAGAGAGACTGAACAGTACACAGTACTACGGTACATAATGATGAACACCACTGTATTTCACTGACATTTCACCATAAGGTCATATTGACTGTAGAGCAATGGGTTAACATGAAGTTGCACTAACTCACCATCATTTAGCTCCCAGGGAACGACTGTACAAGGGAGTTAAAGTCAAAGGTCAAGTGAATACCCAAAGGGGAAACTAGAGCCAAATAGCGTTTGTGAATACATTTTTCTCGTCAATAGTGAAATGGGGGATGGGGTTGCTGTACAGAACAATATAAAGTGTACCAGAAAGTGTACATAATCACAGGGAAGTATTTAAAGGCCATTACAAATACTTAACGTAACTGACCATTTACCCGGCCCTGATGCAGTAAATTCCCAATAATTGCGTACTCTGCATAGTTAAAAACAGAAATTTTAAATATTCAACTGCTCTTCAGCTCTGGACTAACACTCTTTGGAGAAAGAAAAAAAAAGACTTGCTAATTCAAGCATGGGCATTATCTGTAATTTTCTCCCCTAGAATTGTATATGAATGGTAGTGTATAATCATTAATTATTAAATATGTGTGGGCTAAGTATTATGTTTACTACAAACTCAATGCCCTATTATAGGCTACTTTAATGGAGTGTCAACCACTTTCATAATTGCCTCAAATGTCATCATGAATTAAACATGTTCCCGTTTTTGATGCAACTGCATTATGTAAGGCTAAAGGTTCCCCACACTGCTGCCGCTTTGGTTTGGACATAAACTTTGCCTGCCTCTGTGTGCTTTTTTGAAAACACTGTGCCTTTAGAGCCAAGTTGGATTAGATGTTTGCGGATGCCTGCTTGGAGATGTGTACCTAAGTGAATGTGACGCACGGCTAAATCAAGATTGATGTGACACCGGGAAAATGTCAGGGGAGTGGCCCTGGCGAAGGAAATGTCACCATGTGGAGGCTGCATTGGCTCCCCGCTCACATGCACGCACGTGTATCTGCACAATTGTGCTGAAAGCTTAAGAGTGCATCGACAAAATGCACACTTGCAAACAAACACATACAGACACACACACACGAACAGGCACATGTACGCATGCACTCATGCGCACACACATACACCCACACATCACACACACCCACACATTACACACACGCACACAAATGGGAATTCACAAGTCTCCAACTCTCTCTCTCTCTCTCTCTCTCTGTCTGTCTGTCTGTCTGTCATGTCTCTCATGTCTCTCTCTCTCTCTCTCTCTCTCTCTCTCTCTCTCTCTCTCTCTCTCTCTCTCTCTCTCTCTCTCTCTCTCTCTCTCTCTCTCTCTCTCTCTCTCTCTCTCTCGATATCTCTCTTGGAATGACACACGATCACAACCACACTCAGATGGTCAGCTGGAATTGAATTCACGTGTTGCTTTGTGTTGCTTTGTGTCACGTGTTGGAGACACACGGACAGTGCCCTCATTCAGGGCTAACACAGTCAAACAGCGAGTCAGCCAGCCACACACCATCATTGGATGTACTGTCTCCATGCTACACTTACTCCCATCCCCACCTACATTATGACTATGGCGCACACACGATCGCTCACTCGCATGTGTGTGTGCGTGCGTGCGTGCGTGCGTGCGTGCGTGCGTGCGTGCGAGTGTGTGTGCGCCATGTAGTATTAGCTTTGTGAGATAGATAGCAGAAATACAGACCTTGTGGGGACATTGCTGTGATCCCCATGAAGAAATGGGTGCTTTTTACAGCTAAAATTGTTTTGTTTTTCAGAGTGTGGGTTATGATTATGAAAAGGTTTAGGTTCAGGTTGGGGTCAAGTTTAGGGTTTGATTCAGGGTTAGGGATTTTGAGTTTAGGGTTAAATTCTGTTTAGGGTTTTCTCTCTCTCTCTTTCTCTCTCTCTCTCTCTCTCTCTCTCTCTCTCTCCGTACAACAAAGATCCAGGGTTATGTATATTTCTTCGCAAAGACAAACAGAGCGCAGCACAGACCTTTATCCTCCCACCTCCCTTTTTTCCACTCCAGTGTCTTCTCTACATTTGTCAACCTGTCACACTCAATCTGTCACTTCTGTGTTCTCCCCATCACAGCCTCACATCACATTCTGTCTCCGTGCCATGACATACGAGGACCAAAAAGACATCCCCATGTTGGTAATTGTTTGCTGTTGCCGGGAGACACGGACACAATCCTCACCTTTTACAGAGAAACTTTAATGTGACAAACATGTTGAAAGAATTATCTTGAAAATGTCACATTTCACCCTTGTTTTTTAAATGCAAAAACTGAGAACTGCTTCTTCTCGAGATCTGTTCCGTTCACATTATTGATGATTCATATTTTGTCCGAAACCAGTTTTTTTATGTTGATTAATGTTAAGTTTAGTGGAGTCGATGGAAATAGTCAAACCAAAATGCCTGAATCTGCCTTAGTCTGTCTCTAAAGCCTGATTTATGCTTTGTCATATGACAGTGTCACAACGCGTTGTGAGCTTGCATATCAGCTATTTTCAGCAAGCGACGTCCTCGCCACCATAAATGAAGCGTAAGACAGAGGGAGTCTCCTCTGAGGCAGATAGACTGATGGGAGTGACTGAGGAGACCACTATGTAAAAGTCAAAAGGACAGTGTCATGGGCGTTGCACTCAGCAAAAGTTCCCGTACATAAACGGTAATATGAAGATTGTGCCACACGTGCCAGAGAAGTGCTTGGGATGACGAGAATGACAGTGATATATGTTCCGGGAGATGGATTGCTTTGTATCCCTTATCCGAGTCTATCCACAGAAGCTGCTCTGACTATATTTGTCAAATCCTCCTCCCGTATGCTGTGTTACATTTGTCTATGTCTCCTGTAGAGGGTGCGTATATATACACACTGCTGAAGTTTAATTTCAAACAGTGACTCTCCCCCATTTTCTCTCTCGGTTTTATTTGACTGAAAAAGATTGCCTGATGAATGTTAACACCACGCAGCCAATTCACTTTGCTGTTGGAATGATTCAACCCTGCGTGTGACAATGCCTGCGCCCTCCCTCCAGATGGAGTAGTCCTTGAACTGCTTACATTGTTGGATTATCTCTGGGGTTTGTCATCCCCTGTTTTTTTCCCGTTCCTGTTTGTTTATTCAAGTCGTCATGCAGTGAACAATGAACAGAACAAAAACTCACTACAATGACGATGAGTACTTCAAAAAGCTATTTTTAATTATCATACAACAAACACAACATCCTCTGATCCAATCAGGGGCCCAATTATACAAAACTATTATTTGTTTAAGCTTTGTAGTTACACAAAATGGGGTCACCTGCTGAAGTGTGCTAGCCTGGAAATCTGGCGAATCTGCCAGCTCGAATTGGTCTGAGTGAGGATGTCAGGCTAGAAGCGTTCAGTAACACACTGTCTTGCTGCAGAAATCTAATTAATAGGACTTCATTTGGGAAAGGCTGTAAATTGAAGTAAGGTTGTTCTTGAAAACCTCCATCTTGTCTTGAACAGCCTTGCTGTGTCTGTCTTTTTCTCTCTCTCTCTCCCCATCTATATTTCTCACCTTTCCTCCGCCCCCACCTCCACCTCCACCACAACCTGCACCATCCCAGACAACACAGCTGGCATCCGCACCCAGCGTTCAGGTTTCAACCGCCATGAGCAGAACGTCTACTTCCTGCCCATACTGGTGGTGGACAGTGGGCCTCCCTCCCTCAGCTCCACAGGCACGCTGACCATTCACGTGTGTGGCTGCGACCCAGGTGAGTTAACCGTGATTTATACTAAGTTGCGCTCTGGTGTCATGCAACCAAAATGAGCTCACAACACGTCACAATGCACGGCTATTTTTGGCCATCCCTTACTGCATCGAGTTTGCTCTCGAGTGAGGCGGAGATCCATGGTGGACGCCCTATGCTCCAAAGGGGGCAAAGAGGCTTAAGTCAAGTAAGTCAAGTCTTACTTACATGTGAACAAATAACACAGTAATTACAGTAAATCATTGGTTTACAGCAATAAGTAAAAGTAGAAGTGCTTACTTGTTGTGGTGCATAATTGCAACTATCATTATATTCCTGAATGCTTTACAGCATTTGATCATTGGTGATCGAGGTTGCACTGTATACGAGGTTTTCCTGAATACGATGTTCTGTATCCAGTGATGTTTTACACATACAGCACACAAACAAACAACAAACAAAAGTGTGAATAAATCCGATTAAGGAGTTTACACGCTGAAACTAAAAACATTGCACTCACTTGAGTGCATACAGTACATCCTCTAACACTACAATTGTCAGTATGTCTGATTATGTAATTTCGACCTTGTTCTTGAGTATGATTTCAAGCCTACCTGCCTACTGAACTGATAACCCCACTAATTGCCATGAAGATCTCCCCACCCGTACTACATTTTTGCCTTGCCTTTGATTGTGACCTTTACGTTTGACCTTTTTCAGTTTCATGATAATTTCATTGCCAATTGGCATAATGGTGTAAGTAATGAACTGAAAGACTGAGCTGAACTCTAGCTGTGACTCTAGCTTGCTTACTGTGATTAAGACTGTACCCTGATTGGGATACGGTAATCAATTTATGTTTATGTGGGCATTTCCATAAATAATACCTTTATTTAGACAGGGCAGTGTAGAAAGATAGAAATGCATAGTTCTCAAGTCAGAGCCGAAATGCTGTTGCGATAACATGCTAGACACACTAACTGGTCAACTCCTGGTGTGCCCCAAAGATTCACTTTTATCATCCCCATTATCAGCTGCAGCAATAATTTTAACAACAGCTGTAGCAGTAGTGAAATCCATTATTTATCAATTTCTTAGATTTATAGAAGAAATGTAAAATTGACATTGCAAATGGTTTGAAGAAAATCACATTAGCACAAAAATCACAAAATCACAAAAATAGTTTTGACTGGTGTCAAAACAAGGTAAAACACGGGGGTAGGTGCATTAGTGAGTTTCAAGGGCCTGCTTGAATACAAATGGAGTGCTTCTTTTTTCTTTGCAATACAGATGGCGCTATCCAATCCTGCAATGCTACCGCCTATGTGATGAGTGCTGCTCTCAGCCCCGGAGCCCTCATAGCGCTGCTGGTCTGCATGCTCATCCTTATCGGTAAGTGTTAGCATGAAAGTATGATGAAGGGCCATGGGGATTCCTCTTCATCACAGACCACACTCTCAACAACAGTACATCCATCACATTTCCTGTTGGAAAGGTGCTCTGAAGTGGAAATAAACGATTTCTAGGTTTGGCCGTAGCTTAGTGGGTCGAGAGGCCTTCTGGTAATCATAAAGTCATCGGTTTGTCTCCTGACGAGCCGATGTCTACATGTCAAAGTGTCCCTGAGCAAGGCAATTAACCCCTAACCGCTACCCCTGGGTGCTCATCGTGACCAAAGACATCAGCTGGGTGAAGCTCCATGGGATCAACAAAGGTCACTCCCGCCCTTCTGTTCTTCATAAACAGTAAAATTCAGACACATTTAACCAAAAGGACCCTTAAGGGTCACATCTTACAGAGTTAAATTAAAATGCAGAATTGTACTGTGTATGAAGCAAGTACTGTAATAAAAATAATAATAATATTAAGAAAAAGAAAGGTTCACTCCACTCAGAAATTCACGCAACCAAGCATACTTTAGTGGCCACTTTTTGAAGTTATCTATATTTCAGCATTGAAATCACACACACAGCAGCAGAAAAACAAGGACAAAACAAATGACATGGAAGGGGATACATTTTTCATCATTCCTTCACGGGTGACTCATGTCGGACATTTCGTCTGCGCTATTTTTTACGAGGGGATAGCTTCTTCTGCCTGAGCAGAAGCACATGTACGTACACCCAATGCCTGGCTTTATCAGTGATGTCAAGTCACTTTGTTCTGTGCAACGCTGAAGATGGAATGAAAGAGGGGGGGGGGGGGGGTGGTTGCAAACAGGCGAAAGAGCTGCCTCAGCACAGTATCCCTCTGGAACAGAAGGCTTTAAATAGACAAGCTTTTCCTCACTTTCTCTGTTACAAACTTGTACGCGAGTGCTGCGCGCACACACACGCACACGCACACGCACACACACACACACACACGCACACGCACACGCACACACACACACACACACACACACACACACACACACACACACACATAAACAAAAATAAATTGTCAAACACACACCCCAACGTGCACACAGATACACAAACACAAACTAACACATGCATATGCTTTCACACTCACAAACGCGTGAACGCGCGCACACACACACACACACACACACACACACACACACACACACACACACACACACACATGCAAACCTACACATGCACAATGCATGTACTCTCTCTCTCTCTCTCTCTCTCTCTCTCTCTCTCTCTCTCTCTCTCTCTCTCTCTCTCTCTCTCTCTCTCTCTCTCTCTCTGTCTCTCTCTCTCTCTGAGGAAGAGTAGACCTGAGAGGGTTAGCATTGTCATCACTGAAAGTTTTATGAGCCGGCTTCTCACTCTCTTCATCCCGCTCTTCTGTGCCAGAAATAAAGAATCAAGATGTTTTGTCTCCCTTGCGCGCAACACTTTACATATGTTTTACATTATGTGGGCTGTGAATGATGGATGGCGTGACACAGGGTTCGCTTCAACTTTGAATAACGGTTGCTTGTTTTGTTTTGCTTTCTTGCTTTGAAACAGCCTCTGTAATGAGGCGAGTTAAAGCCGTGTTTCCCATTAGCCAAAACATATTCCGGTGTGGCGTCGAAAGCAGGAGCATGATTTATTCATCAAGGTTCTAAAAGCCAGAAATGCAGCATACTGTACTGTACATATCTATAGACACTGGCCTCCAGAGTTTATATACATTTTGTGTTGGTAATGCGCTGTGGTTCGGTGCTCTGGGCTCTGCAACGTATCCAAACAAATCGGAGTTGAATGTAACTTCCCAGCATCTAAACTTGCCAGGCGAGTTTAGACGCCGGTTTAGATACTGTGTCGATGGTATGTGCGTATTTCTGAAGAGCGCCCGTCTCATTGAAGTCCATACTATACATTATTCAGAATAGCAGAGCTATGTTTAACACTGATGTTTCACTCGTGAGTCTCACCCCTTTGTTTATGTCATGGTGTCAGATTTAGGGCTGCAACTAGCAATTATTTTCTTAGCGATTATTCTATCGATTACTTTTTAAATGATCAACTAATCTTGAAGCGTGTTATTTTGATAAGTTAAACCTATTTTTTTCAATATATCAACGAATCGACGTGAAAAAATCCTAATAGACTTTTTTATAATGGAATAAATTGATTAGTCTGTTTAACTGTTGCACCCAGTCAGATTACACTGATTGTGGAAAATAAGTCACCAAATATTTGACTGAGTCATGTTGATTGGTAGAAAATACTCTCTTATGGCTGGAGGCACAGATTGAGTGGAAGCACCTGGATACTGCCTGTCCACTGTGTGGATAGTATAGAATCTACGAGCTGCAAGTGCCGGGCTCAGGGGAACGAAAATGGACAGTAGTGCTTTAGGTTGTTTGGTGGTATTAATAGAGTAGCTAGCTGGACTGGAGTGGGCCATGTGAAAGCTACAGCAATCATCACATTAGCCAATACTGTGCTGCTCCCTCTGAAAGCACAACAACAAACTGTACACACTAGTGATGTGCGGGTCGGGTTTTTTCTTAACCCGCCCTGCCCCGCCCCGCCACGGAACCAAAACCGCCGCCTCAACCCGCCCCGCGAACCCATATATAAATCTATGGCTCAACCCGCCCCGCAACCCGCGGTAAAAAAAAGAAATCGGTAAAATCATGAAGGAAAATAATCTTCAAGTATACACCCCAAGTGTATTCAAACTGTTTTATTGTTATTATTCTTATTCTTATTAGAAATAAAGACAAAACAAGAGCATGTGATTTTTATTTTTTTTTGCGTGTGAGAGCGGCTGACCCGCTCACCCGCAGCCCGCATAATTTCCTCTGAAATCCTGACTCGACCCACCCGCGCCGCGGGTTGACCCGCGGGTCCCACGGGTTACGGGTCGGCCCGCTCATCACTAGTACACACACAGTTGGATAAGCTTTGTCCTGCCTGTTCTTGCACGGACATTGCACACACTTGTATGCACATATACGGACACACGTTCGAAGAAAGCATCTTTCCACCCTTAACTGCTTTAACCCTGGAGTCCATAATTTGGGCATAACGTTTCAAAATTGTATTTTTATAAAAGGAAAACAAATCTACGTTATAGGCTATTTTTGTGATTTGTTGTGCGAAGTATATAGGGCTTACTGTAAGTGCATAACTGCAGTGCAAATCTTTAGCACTGCATCCTTTGTTGTGAGGGAGCAGCCCCACCCACACAGGCACACATCCATTAACTACCTAGCCCAAGCGGAGCGCTCCTTCTCCCAAGGCTGGACCACCCCTATTACATCAATTGTTGGATGATGAGAAAAATGAAAACAAATGTCTGCCTAATTACCCTACAAACAAACAGTCCCTCTATCAGTTCATTTAAGGGGCCTGATGTGATGAATCCATTCCACTGCGCTGCAGCATCTGCACGCATCCGTTCCAATTACCACCCATCTGCCGTGATGAACTCCTGGGCTCGCTCAGCCAGCGTGGCCCAAGGGGAAATTAGCCGTCTTGTCAGGAACGCTTATCGAAACATCTGTACACAAGGGGGCCGAGCATTGTATGTGGAGGTAATAGCTGTATACAGGTACATATGGTTCCTACAGAGGTAGAGCATGTATCTATGCACTTATACATGGCCTTGGACATTGCTATTTGTGTACCTGTAGCTAGATAGGCATCCGTGGCAGCAGTGGGCCTCTGGCGTTTGTGGTGTGCATAACAGATACCGTTTTTTTACACAAGCCACGTTGATTAATGGCCTATAAGCTACAGCCTGACATGAAATTATCTTGCCTTCGATCAATCCTACCAAAAATACATGCGGTATTCCCAGTAAAAAAAAGAAAAAGGTCTGCAAACAATAGCACATTACCACCACCCGCAGTGTGATGCGATGGAAATTACTGGCCAGCATTTTACAAGAAGCAGCTGATCTGTATGTACAAAACAGTTTGCAGTGTCAAGGTCCCCACCTCCCATTACTCTCCTCATCAGTGGGGATTGAGAGTAATTGTCTGAGCGCATGCTTGGCACGCATGGCAGCACGCTCCAGAGTCTATCGCGAGCTGTGAATGTTTCCTGGACCCCATGGCAATTAACTCTCTACCCATTTATGGAGGAGAAGAAGAATAAACACAATGAGCGGAGATGCCGGTGTCCCGGCGGACCGCACCAAACAATGTAAGTGGAGTGTGATTGTACATTATCAGTCAGAGATATTGCATAAAAGGCCCCCAGACGATCTTCAGAGTTTTTCTCTTCACTCGAGCGCCGCTCTTCCGAGCAGGAGGTTTTTTTTCCCCTCAGTAAGTTATTTTTCAGGTCATTTACACCAAATAAAGACAATTACTGGGACCTGCAACAAGTCATTTGTATAGATTAATATGCTTGTCACAGAGTCTCTTAGTGCTCAGTGAATGGAAAGGAAGGACCCATAATTGAAAAGAAACGGTGAAACAAATATCTTGAGTCACCTACTCCAAGGTAACGGAATGTGGGGTTAAATACTTTACAGCAGTGGTTCTCAAAGTGCGGTCCGGGGACCCTCGGAGGACCTTGAGGCTGTTCCCCTGCAACATTAGTTAATATAGCATCAAATTCTATTTAACCACTTTAAGCCTATACATCGGCAATTTGAAAATAGCGGATCTACAAGCTCGTAGATCTGGTATTTAAAAAAAATCTTGAACAATTTGGAATATTTTGGAAACATTTTAACAGCGCAAATCTTGGATGGGTCCGTGGCCACATACATAATCATTTGGGTCTCCTTGACATGGAAAAGTTTGAGAACCAATGCTTTACTGTATTTGCAGTCCCCTTTACGCCGCACATAAGCAAGTATCATCCATCTAGTTTGAGTGCTAAACGATCTGGCCATATATCTCATTTTAACCGAGCACGGGTGTAGTCATGTGAGCTTAGAGCATCAAACATTCTGTGCCATCTTGGACAGCACAGACACCATAATAGATGGTCTTTCTTGTATTGTGGGTTTGCACACATTTGTTTTAGGCAACAGACTATACATGTGTACGTTCCAGAAGATGTATTGCACCCACCGTTTAATGATCTATCTAAGTGTCCCCTCATCGGCATTCCTTTGCTGTACCTGCTCAAGGTCCTTGTTGTGAAGAAAGAGAGAGAAGAGAATTTTTTGTGAAAATTAAGGAACACATGGAGAGTCCTTGCTTCAAAACAACCTGACTTCCACCGGTTTTCAAAGAATAAATTGACATCTACCCTTGTAAAATGACGGATCACACAAGATTAAAGCAATATAGTTCTCATTATTAGTAGGTAACCTAAGGCCTTGGTTGATATAAGAACACTTTAGTGTGAATGATTCACATTTGTATGCAGTGATGTTAATGATAAAATAATCCTTGCATCCTGCTTTAGTTTAGCCTAACAAAGCATTCCACTATGATACAGTTGTTACAACTTAACAGCCATGTCCTTTAACCTCAGTCTTTTCATCATACTAACATCTATAATCCCACCGGTCCTGTGTTTGAGACACAATTCCTCGGGCTCTACCGTAAGCGGCCTGAAAGACCAATCATAATAGTGAACTGCAAAGGGCAGTGCTCTACAAAAATGACAAAGCCCGTTTTGGATCAAAGAGATGGCTTTCTTGGTATAAAACTAGACAGTGCTACAGTATGTGTGATCAGACAGTAGCACCTGATAACAACAATGGTCAACACAGGCTGGGCAGCAGAGATGTTGGTACATCTTATCGCACAGACACACACACACACACACACACACACACACACACACACACACACACACACACACACACACACACACACACACACACACACACACACACACACACACACACACACACACACACACACACACACACACATGCACACCCTTCTACCTGTATGCCCGTTGTTGCAAGTGTAACTTAACCACTTAAACCCTATATAATATACTTAGTTGGGTTAGGGTTAGAGTTAGGGTCAGGGTCAGGGGTCTACACTTGGTCCCCTTCTTACACCCTATAGCAGATCTACAAGCTCACAACTATTATGACATGCCCAGAATAGGGATGCTAGGGTTCATGTTAATGTTTGTCAGATGCGGATTGTACTGCCCAAGGTTGATGCCCAGAAATGTTCCGAACACAGTAAGGTAAGAAAGTACGGCAGAGGGAAGGGTTTCACATACAGACACTGCCACACTTGCAGTGCAGTGGTTCTCAAATATGTTCATGTCAGGGACCCCCAAATTGATATTATGCTGCGGACCACCATCTGAAAAGATTTGATGCCAGGGACCGCCATAAGAGAAGATCTTAGTTATTAGATATAGATTAAGTACAGAATTGTACAACAAGTGGGGATTGGGGAAAGAGAATCCTATGATCTGAATAATAATTCTTATACGGTACATTCTCTCATTTGATTGATACCTTCTATCTAGCTGGTGAAATTCTAGTGAAATGATCCACTTTCAACCTGGCGTCCCTATTTTCTACATGTCATAGGCAAAACAAAATCTCAAGTAGTGAAAATAGCAGAAATTTGTAGAATGTTTTACAATAGTGCTAAATAGTTAAACTCATTTTGCTGGGGACTGGAACCTTTCAAAGACCCTGGGGATTCCCGGACCCCACTTTGAGAACCACTGTTCTAATGGGTCATAACATAAGTGATGATTGAGAGGGATTATATTTGTATGAGTCTATACATTTTTTTCTTGAAAATCATACTGACTATACATTTAAGCCTGGGATAACTGTTGAAGAGAGCATACTGTACAGTGTTTGAAGTTCAGATTATGCTAGTGAATACTGTTTAATCAGCTATCCCAATTCACTCTCCTCCTTTTTTTTATATTAATGTACATTATCACTCTAATTTCCCTCAGAATGCATGATTCATAAATATGTGTGGTGGTGCGTTTTCATTATCATTATGGGAAGTGGTAATTTGTTGTTATCATGAGCCGTACATCTAGTTGAAGTTTCCAAGGGAATCGGAGCATCCCTCAGGAGGAATGATGAAGTCGGGGGCGCGAGCGTCTGAACGAATTGAGAGCGGTTTAATCACATATGTAGGCAGTAATTAAAATAACTAAAATGAGATTAAATCTTCATTGATTTATCTAGATGCATACAGCCTTTATTTTCCTCATCTCATTAGTCTATTAAGGGATCCATCGAAACTTTTTTCTTTTTTAATCCAGACTTATAACTAAACTGAGATTAAATCTTCATTGATTTATTTAGATGCATGCAGCCTTTGTGTTCCTCTCATCTCATTAGACTATTAAGGGATCCATCTAAATTATTTTCTTTTTTTATCCAGACTTTATTTTCCTCGCCATCTGTCTCCCCATTGTAGGTAGTTGGTGTCCTCTGTTTCTCGGCAGTGATGTAAGCTTGAACTCTGTGGTGCTTGGACTATGGATTTACATAAGTATTGAAAGAAAGATTGGAATCCGTTAAGCCTCTGACATAATATTTCTGGGCAAAGCAATTAGGATTGTGGAAAATCAATTCTCATGCAATTGAAATGTAAAACTTAAAATATTATTTGAGAAAGGTAATTGTCTTTATGGGGGATCAAAGTTACGCAAATTAGAGCTGGAAACTTGTGTGATTTTAGCCTCCATGAAGTGAATTTTCAAACTTGTATTAAACTAATTTGCACATTCCAGTAAAACCTGCTGTAATTGACAGAAACCTTATTGAAGGAGCTGACTTCACATTTTGATCTCAGGGTTGGTTATGTCTTTATATTTACTTTGATGAAGTGCACTTCCTCTTTTACCATCGACCTCTTCAAACCTTTTGCCTGACAGCCCTTAATCCAAATGTATTATGCAGTCCCAGAACCTCTTTAGAGTCACGGATTTCAAAGCAATGACAGTTTTCAACATCCTATGATTTGTGGCATTTACCTCAACCCAGTTCTATTGGGGCCTCATTTATATTGAGTGGCAGAGGTTTTTTAAAACAGGGTACAGCCAGTGCCAGCGTTTTTATCGATTTTTTAAAATCGTTAAAATCGTCACAAAATATTTTCCGTGATCACCGTCCTCACAGTGATCCCTCATTACACACACAGGAGTCTCGTAGAATCTGGGAAAAAAATCTGATCGCGGTAATCCGTTCCATAATTGCAGCCAGTTGAAAATACCATGTTTCGCCAAAAAAATAATAATATATATATATATATATATATATATATATATATATTATATAATTTTATTTTGTCCCCCAAAAAAACGTCTATAGCCGCTTTTGGTACTCAACGTTTGGATTTGAAATAGCCGTTTTTGGCACTCAATATTAACAATGTTATACTGAACAAAAACCCATTACACTAAACATCAACTATCCATATGATTTAATATTGCAATACCCATAGATGGTAATCTTTTTTCTTTATGTGTCTCTCACGGTCACTCTCTACCCCTCTCTCTTTCTACCTGTCTCTTTCTATCAAGTCCTGGTTTTGCTGATCCTGAGTCTCAAACGGCACAGGAAGGGCCATCGGATGTCCGAAGACGAGGAGGACATGAGGGACAACGTCATCAAGTACAACGACGAGGGCGGAGGGGAGCAGGACACGCAGGCGTACGACATGAGCGCCCTGAGGAATCTCTACGACTTCCCGGAATCCAAGAGCTCCGACTCTGGCCCGGACATACGCTCGCTGCCCCAGTGGGTTCAGACCGCCGGCCGGGCGGGGGCGACGGGCGGCGCAAAAGGAGGAGGCGGGGCAGCGGGGCCGGCGGCAGACTTCTCCGTTTTCAAAGGCTACATCCGCAAGAAGGTGGATCAGGCCGACGCGGACCTGTCGGTCCCGCCGTACGACTCTTTCCAAACGTACGCTTTCGAGGGCAGCAGTTCACCCGCCCTCTCACTCAGCTCCATCCACACGCTGTCCACCGCCTCGGAGCAGGATTTCTCCTACCTCAGCGACTGGGGGCCGCGTTTCAAGCAGCTGGCGGGCTACTACGCCCCGGGGAACACAGAGGAGGAGGGGTCCTAGCACAGCTAGGTTTGCACGGAGACCCTTAAAACTCCCTCTGTGCTCTTCTGCCTAATGTTACTGTTACTTCTTATCCGCCTCCGCCTCTGACCCTTCTCAGTCAAGCGTTCGACTGAGTGTCAACAGGACATGCCACCTCCTCTGTTTCAATGTGGAAAGGGAAAAATGATTATCAGCAGCAGTGTCTTTGAACTTAATTTTGGTGAAAATAAATCAGTAAAAACTATTTCAAAATTACTTTCTTACTTAAAAATACACTCCTGCTCACATGTTTTTATGTTCCGATGGTTTGAAAACTGGAAAGAAGCGGTGATAGTTTGATAAAAGTAAAGAAGATGAGAGAACGAGAGAGATTCATTGGCCATTCCCTTTGCAAACCTCAAACTTTTGCGAAAGGGTACTGGTGGCCCACCAGGAGCGGCAACATTACCATTTAAATATATCTGGAGGCAGGATTTTCTCTCTGAAATCATGGAAGTGAACTTTGTTTTTTGTTTTTTTCTTTACTGTGGGACTTTCAAAGCTCAAATTATGAATACTGGAGGACTTGACGTTTAGGGTTTTGCAGAGCCAAGACAAAATAAATGTTTAAAAACATCTGTATTTATTTAAGGGGGGGGGACATATTTATGTATTTATTAATTTATATGTATTTATTTATTTATTCTGACTGTAATTGGACACACTGGACAATAACATGAACGTGTTCAAAAAGAAGGGAGGAGGCCTATGGAAGTGGAACATGGACAGGCATTGAGGAGGGAGACATTTGTAGGGTCAAAGTAAACTATTGGAAATGTTTGTATTTATTTTCTAGGAACGCTCTTTTTGTATAATAAGCAACCGAAGAGCGGTGGATTGAAAAGACAGATGGAAAGTAAAAGCAGAAAGGATGTGCCAATTCAGTCCCAAGATTGCCTGGGATTGACATGAATTTCCTGTACGTATTTTTGTGATTTATAAAGTGTTTTTTAGGGGTCACATACTGTATTCGAGGCATTGTGCGTCAACGGTTTCTTTTCTTATTCTCTTTACAGCCAATGATGAGGCAATAAGGCACAAAAACCCGCACATGTGGTTTAAGAGTAAACAAAAGGACTGTCTTTGTTTCACAGATTCGGATGGTTGTCAGATCCATCCCACCGGGCAACCATGTTCATTCCAGATTTGTGTGTGTTTAGCTTGTTTTATATTCATTTGATCTGTTTTTTGATATTCTACTTGGGTGGGTAGGGGGAAGGGTGAGGTTTAAGATGGATTTAAGTGTGTTATTTAATGGGATAGCTATGGAGATAACAGACGATAAAGGGACTGACCACCGCCACCTAATATCCACGACCTATTCAATGTTGACCTTAACTTGCAAATGTATGGAAAAAATAAAAAATATGAATAAATATTTAATTTTTGGGGGTGAAGGCCTAAATCTCACTGTTTAGAAACACTGGTCCAAAGTAAATCAGACCATATCATAACGTAAATAGGACGTCTATGTCCCTATTTAGCATTTGCTGAAGATGTCTCCTGAATAATGAATAACTGTGTAGCTAGCTTGTGTTTACACCAGGGGTGGAGTTGAAGAATAGGCTTAGACAGAAGCATACAGACCAGATGACAGGCCAGAGCCAAACAAAGATCATCCACTCGGTATGAGTCCCCACTGTCTGCCTCCTGCCAAACTCCTGTAATTGTCCCGGCCACTGGAGAATAGTGAGGCGCATGAAGTCGCTTTCATCTTTATAGTGTCTGACTGCTGCAACAAAGGCTAGTCACTTACTGGCAAAGGTTCATGTTAATTTGCTTCCAGATTGGATTTAAAAGGAACTGTCAGACAGTTTTTTTTCTCCTTTTTGTTCTTTCATGGTCAGTAGTATTGTATGAACAGTTTTTCTTGGAGAGCTCTGATAGGACAATGTTTTACTACAAGTAAAACCCTGGTGACAAATGCCTGTAAGAGTTGAGGTTAACCACTTAAGTCTGAACTATGCTTCACACGCCTGTGTCGCATCAGCATACGGCAGAGTATAAAGTGTTTTTTAATTTTTACGTTTCTCCTGTCGTTTAATGACGTGCCCAAAATAGGGTTCATGTTAAAGCTCATCTTTGGGTCCCCAAGGCTGCTGTCGGGCAGTACGTTCCCCTTTCCCCGCTTTATTCATCATCCTTTATTGTGGGAGCAGAAACCATTTCTCAGGGATGATCGGACGTACATGTGAACATATTAATGTGTTGCCAGCTCGCCATAAATCTGACCATTCTACCCCGACTCCAAGGGCACCACCAGGACCTCCATTTGTTACGCAGATTGATGTTTTGTGATTGACAGTGCTGTGTGTCTGTGTGTGTGTGTGTGTGTGTGTGTGTGTGTGTGTGTGTGTGTGTGTGTGTGTGTGTGTGTGTGTGTGTGTGTGTGTGTGTGTGTGTGTGTGTGTGTGTGTGCGTGCGTGCGTGCGTGTGTGTGTATTTGTGGGGTTGTTTGGTGCAATTGAAATATCCCCATTGCTTCCTTCTGCACTTGGGTGGATAATGACAATTGATTAAACACTGGTGGTGGGGGAGGCTTGAGTTTGCACGCTGTGGGAAGTATTCATCATGTAGCCTATAGCCTGGTGGTGGCATACTGAACAATACTTATTGTTATTTTTCTTCAGACATGCTCTAAAACCAAGCTCTCACTTTCACCAGGGGGAGCAATAAATCCATTTGGGTTGAGAACGCTGTATGGCTAAAGCTTGTTTCAATATAACGGATGCAAACCCAGATTTCCGCACAAAGGAGTATGCTGGCCATTGAGCCTTTAGAAAAATCACAAAGGGGGTAGAAATGAATGAGCAGTCTGTGAACATCTTGCAGTGCCCAGACAAGCCTTTCGCTGAAAATGTAGATTATGATCTTTGCCATTGGTCTAATTTCTGGGAGTGTACTATAAATAAATACATAAATAAATAACACTCCCGTAACTGAGAATAATATCAACATGATAATCTATATTTTCAGTTAAATAAGTGCTTGTCTTGTGTCTCTTTTTATGTGCATTTTTGTAACATGTAACATAAAAAATCCTTTTGATAGCAAAGCACTTAAACAAATATTTCAGGTGTAGCAGCAAACTATAGACCTGGGTGGTTTAAATGATGTTACGTAATAGATTGTTACATCTTAGAGGGACTACTTTGAAGGTCTGACGGTTCGTGTCTGGCTGTAATACCTCCTCTTGGCAATCTCAGGATCAAAGAGAGCATCTCGGCAAGATCAATAAATCAGTCACTTAAGGTCCTTGCACACTGGTGCGTTTTTTCGTTGCGTTTTTTTTTTTTCATTGTTTTTTTCATTGTTGTAAAAAAAACGCAACGAAAAGACGCACCAGTGTGCAAGGACCTTTACTGTACATGTGCCTCTGGTTGGTCCCTGCAGACTCCAGTGCCTCTGGTACTGTACGTACAGGAAGCACTGGAGACACATCCCTCTGTAATTCTTGGTACTGAATGATGTACAGTGCGTACTAATGAGGTGACATTAACTTGACATTGACCACTTAAACCCTATATACTTCGTTGAACTGGGTTCCCCAAGGGCTCTATACTTGGCCTTTTTCCCCTCTACACGAAATCTCTTTGCCGAAAATATCCAATCTACAAGCTCACAACGCGTTGTGTTGCAAGCTTTTAGATGTGCTGTATCTGCAGATCGTTCGCAAATAGCACATATTCACATCGCAACACAATGCGTTGTGAGCTTGTATAGGTCTGCTATTATCCAAAAAATATTTTGTATGGGGATCACTGGCATACAATCTTTTCAGATGGGGGTCTGCCCCCAAATACATATTCATCATTTGTGGGGTCCTAAGGAAGTTTGAGAACCACTGCTCATGTTTTCTACAACCTCTTTGTAAGTAAAATAGCTGAACTACTAGGTCAACAGTGTGACTCCACTCCACTCCTTGCACATTGCACATGTACCAGACAATCGATTCAACATTGTCTCTGTGTTATTGTGTCTGAGTCTGCCTCTACACAACATCTCTGTCACTTTAAATAAAGAGGGACATCTGTGCAGCAACTGAAGCCACAATCTGCAACGGAGAGATGGCCGGTATTTGTCTCTCACCCTGCAGCTTCTGTGCGGACTGTGAAGTGCATTATTTGCTCCATGCTGTTCCTATTTCACAGTTCATCATGGTGTGTAATGTTTGCAGGTCAGGGTCAGAATGCGACAGACAGAGAGAGAAAGAGATGAAAACATTACACACACACACATTACGCACGCACACACGCGCGCACGCAAATCACTGTATAAAGCTGTTTTCCACTGTTTGCAGAGTAGAGGAGAAAAAGGGAAAACTAGAAAAAGTGCTCCTCGGAGCACAGGTCTCTGCCAGGTCAGGAAAGTTATTGTGGGCCAGCAATGTTTGGAATGCGCCAATCAGGATGGAATCTAAAAAAGCGGACGGAACCATCTTGCTCACTTGACTCTAGAGATAATGTGTACCGATTTGCATGATGTTTGGACAAAATATTTAGGTATTTAGTAATATAAAAAAGAAAAGTGCTTCAAAAATCGGGGTCCTGGTGGCGCTATAATAGGGCAATGTTAAAAGGGTGGCATTTGTTCTTCAACGTAGTGCGAATCTGCGTGCAAAGTTCCACCGCAATCGGACGCTGCGTGCATGATTTGTGGTATTTTGTTGAAAACGGGCCACTCCTGCAAACTTTAGATGTCAATGTTAGCCAATGAGGAAGGAATATGAAAAAAACAGATCCATCTTGATCACATGACTATAGAGATCATGTGTACCATTAATGTGCGTGAAATTTGAATAAAATCTGAAGGCTTAATATCCAAAAATGTGTTTTACATAAGTCGGCCTGCTGGTGGCGCTATAAAAGGCAAAAGTGAAATACGGATGCTGGGGTTTAAGTGGTTAATAGAAATAATGGCAACTGTACCAATAAAAAAACATCCTAGAAAAGGATAGAAAACAGTATCGTTTTGAGACAATGTTTCTGCAACATACAAGCGTCATGTTCAGGCCAGGGGGTGTACTTGTACATCAAGCCGCCACACAGAAACAGGAGATAAGCTCCTGCCCGTATGGGCCACATGGCAATGGCTTGGGAGGAGGTTGTTGGTTTGAATCCACTGTGGTGCATCCAGCTTTGTCGATTGTCTACAAACTCGTCACAAACACAATTGGTTTGTCAGGATTATAATTTTCACTGCATATAATCCTACGGGCTGGGGCGGTAGGCTATGTCAGCAGGGAGTGTTGGGTGGGAGGAGTAGGATGAAGGCTCTACGTCCTCCCGGCGGGGGCTCCTCACTGGTAGGTGAGTCAGTAGGAGACAACATCAGTGACAACACAGAAATGTTTGTGGGAAGGAATCAATTGCCATAATGACTAAATTGGGGACAAACCTTGAATTTCTGTGAGAAAAAAGTGTGAGGATTTTGATTGTTACTTTATTTGCAACATATATTGACTTAAATCAAGAATTTCTTATTCCTTAAGGGGGTTCCAAATGGACCCTTACAGGTAACTCAGAGACCCTCTGACTTAAAAGACTGATCCCTTTGTAGTGTCATTATTGGCTTTGAATCTGAAATTGAACAGTTAACAGCAAACCTCTTTAACATCTCTCTCTCTCTCTCTCTCTCTCTCTCTCTCTCTCTCTCTCTCTCTCTCTCTCTGTCCGTCCCCCCCAGCCGACCCCCCTGCCCCCATCAGTTTCAGAAACCAGCCAAATCTGCTGCAGAGAAAAGCTGACAATTTAACTAGCTGGTTTACACAGTTGAAAGGTACCTTGATGGCCTTGCACGTCTCTTTGCAGATGCCCTTGAGACCCCATTTTCTGTGGACACTATCTTCGGTTCCACCGTGACTGTTAGAGACACATTCTCTCCCTCAGGCCATCGCTCCACCTAAGCTGACATCAACCATCATGGCCGTCTCTTCAGGATGTTTTTTGGGGACATTTCAGCTGGGAGCAGCCCCGAGGTACGTACCGTTCGTGTTTCAAAAGAAAGACGGGGAAAAAGACCCAACAATAAAAAAAACTAGCAGCACGCAAAAGGTGAAAGACCATTCTGTTTGATGTCCTCATATATGCACACACAACCAGGAATGGAGACCGTTACGTTTGCCCTTCAATCTATCACACAGCAGTAAAGGTCTCTGGCACTGTAGATTCTCATCCAATGCCGGCAACAAATACACTGCTGCTAATCCGCCAATCTACCTGCACATTAAGGGTTTAGCAGTGGACAAACACATATAGACAGATACTGACCAGAAGAAAGTGATGACGGTGTTACAACAGCCCTGAATATTACCAAAACGTATGAGAAATGGAAAAAATAAAGCAATTTAGGGGGCAATGGTCTAGATGAATGTCAAATATGTATCCGATGTTATAAATGGACAAGACACAGCCATGAGATCCATGTGAAGATTATGGTCCTTAAATGGTCCTGTAAATGGAGAACATAATTCAGCTTAGGGTTGTCAGATCATCAAATCTATCGAAGACAGTGGTACAACTGTTTCATCCTTTGTCTACTAATGTGTCTTGGCTAGGTTTTCTCATTTCTGATAAAAACGCTCGCTACATCTTCTTGTTTTTGTTGTTTCGGTCACCTTTTGGTTTTTGATGTTTCTATGTTTGTGCATGTGTGTCATGAATTTTAAATACTGTCATGCTCTCATTCATCATCGACTATTCAGAGCTTAGCAGTGGATGTGCAATGTCCACATTCTATACTGCTAAAGAACAATGGTCAATCAATCCAGCTCTCGGTCTCTAAATTACGACAATGGCAGACATTCTCCAGTGAATGGTAACTAATCTGTCATAAACCGACATTGCCAGGTAGCTATGCTTGCCTGAATCCTTTCCAGTGCTTACACAACTGCCACTAAAATCACATTTGATTGTTAGAAGATGAAAACGTTTGGTGCATACACAATGTAGATGGATAGAAGTTTGGAAGAAGAATGATAAAGGATGGTTGTTTTTGCAAGCTATGTGTTGTCTATTAACTGTCAAATGGGGGAGTGGTGTTGTTGTTTTTGTTGGGGATGTATTGCTATTCATGGCCAAACGCCTAGTAATACCCCTTGCCACACACGCACACGCACACACACACACACACACACACACACACACACACACACACACACACACACACACACACACACACACACACACACACACACACACACACACACACACGCACACACACACACACACACGCGCACACACACACACACGCGCGCTTGAGTAACCTGGCCTGAGTTTGAAGAGGCTACTTGAGCACTGTGAACCAGAGACAAGGTCTGAAACAGCCACACTGCTTAATGAGAATTCATCTGTGCTGACAGTAAAGTGAGACAGCCTAATCCAAGATGGGCATTCTGCAGCTGAACCCAGAACAAGTGCCATAATTGGAAAAAGAAGAGACCCAAAATAAACAAAAAACAACAACAACAAAGTATTAGACGATGGACTCTGCGCTGCGTGCGTGCGTGCTGTATGAATCTGTGAGGCACTCAAAACTAAGAAACTAAGGAAGAGAAGCTGATGGAGTACAACAAGAGCCATGAGATCAGACCCATTGGTGATCCCATGACTGTGTATACAGTCAGCCATATTTGTGGATTTATAGATAAGAGTTCTAGACAACTGCTGATCCAACCAACTTCCCACTTGGCACTTCACTCCCACGGACAGACACCCACGCACGCAGAGATTTCGTGCATTTATAGACTAGGCCGATGGAACGATGCCTGTTGGGAACGAATGCCCCTCCAGTTATGCAATACCTATTGTACCCTTCCTGAAAGAGAGTGAAATGCAGAGAGGGAAAGAGGAAGAGAGGGAGAGCCCAATCAGTGCAACAGAGGGTGTGAGGGAGAGGGAGAAAGGGAGGTAGAGGGATGGTGAGATGTGGAGAGAGGGAGGGAGGGAGGGAGGGAGGGGGAGAGAGCCTATTTCACCCATGAAATAACCGGGCCAATGCTAGGTACCGGAAACTGAACGCACTGATTGTCATCAATAATAACCCCGGCAATGCCCGGGCAGTATCATGGTCAGTATAATGTCAGTATCATGGTCAGTGCACACACACACACACACACACACACACACACACACACACACACACACACTCACACTCACACTCACACACACACACACACACACACACACACACACACACACACACACACACACACACACACACACACACACACACACACACACATTTAACATCTTTTTTTTGCATTCACATTTTACAAGAAATTATTGGACACAAACAATAGTAGATGCACAAACTTGGTAAAACTCAACAACAAGTATTTCAGGATACAGATCACGGGTACAGGAAGCATCGCCTCCTCCATATGGCGACTGCCAATTATCACAGACACTGAACAGAATTTTGCCAATGCCTTAGCTCTTGGCTTGGGCATTCCTGCAATCTGCAAACCTCTCACAACTGATTTATGGACATTACCGAAGCTTCCAAATATGAACACGCACACGCACACACACACACACGCACGCACGCGCACACGCACACGCACGCACACGCACACACACACACACACACACACACACACACACACACACACACACACACACACACACACACACACACACACACACACTACATATATACTGTGTGCTATCCCAGCACCTCTTCCCCACTCACCTCTGACATTTCAGCCTTTAGGAAGAGATGTGGAGAAGTGGAGACTTAAACCTCATACATTATTAACTGCACAGTGAAGAGCAGAGGCCCCACTGACGAGGAGAGGATGCAATAGGTCACTCACTGGATGTGATTCCTCAGAAGTTGAAGAGGACAGCACCCTCAGGGGGTGATCAAACTGAGACATGTCGCCACAGGCGCAGAAGTTTCAAAACACGCCTTGGCAAAACAGCACATTGGGAAAAACAGCCCGGTGCACCTGTGGTGTGGGCCTATGTATGTAACCAGGTGATCAATAATGAATTGCAGACTTTGAAACCTAAGTCTAATATCCAAGTTCTGTCTGCATTTGCCATCGTCCTACTGTTCTAAACCGCATCAAAACAGGAAGAAGTGGTGCGACTCCACGCCTTGGGCCAAAAGTGTAACTATTTTCGACTCAAGGTGGACAGGGCGATCCGACAAAATACGCTGCACCAATAGTACTGACTGAAACACGACGCATTGCTGTAGTGTTTACCATAGAAGTGCATGGCAGATAGGCGATGGCAGCTCAAAAAATGCTTTCTGAGGACATGGCCCCATATCCTTTCTCAAAATACCCAACTCCCTCAACTAAGTTTACTACAACATCATTTTCCCTTCCAGTCTTCTCTCTCGTTATCTGAACATTCGAGTCAACTATAGTCTCATATGGACAAGCGTCAAAAGCCACGACCTCCTGTGCAGGATTGGTCCCCTAACAGAGATATGAAGAACAGCATAATTAGATGAGATTCTATGTCAGAGCTTGTTGAGAATTACCATGATAACAGAAATTGCAATTTTGCACCCCCTATCCCTAGTAGGGGGGGAAAACTGGGATTGGCAACGTTATAATTTCAATTTTTTTCAACACCGGTGATTAGTCGAAGTCACGTTGTAAGGCTCGCCGGAGCTTTCAATGAGCTTTTGTGGCTTTGTCAAATGAAATAATGCGAAGCGCCTATCTTGGTATTTGTATGCGCTGAAATTACGTCTTATTGTGGCTGTATAATTGCATTTTATTGTTTCTTTCTTTCACCTCTCCGTTCCTCTCGTGGCTTATACCCCATCCGCCCCTGAGAGGAAAGTCCCATTTTATTTCTTTTTTGCCCCTGCAGTACATTTGATCTCCTTTCATTATGCAAATAAATGTAATTTCAGCTAAAGACTGGGGAGAGAGAGAGAGAGGGAGAGAGAGAGAGAGAGAGAGAGAGAGAGAGAGAGAGAGAGAGAGAGAGAGAGAGAGAGAGAGAGAGGTGGGCAGAAAGAGAAAATAGCACAGAGTAATAGGTGAAAAAGGACACAAAGAATGTAGTAAGAATTAGACATTAGACTCTACCCAAACCTATTTTCAATAGATTAGGGGAAAACATTTTCTCGCTCTACTTACTCTCCCATGCATGAAACATTCCACGCTGATTTAGTCTGACACCTGTTTTGCCCTAAAACAATTGCATTCTCTGTCCAGTGTTGGGGTGGGGGTGAGAGACAGATGGAGCTTTGGGATAAACTGTCTCAGTGATTATCCTCTCTCTCTCTTGTACAGTAAGTCAACATTATAAATCTCAACGGAGATAGTGAAGTGCTATCAGCCAACTCTAAAAGCCAATTACTTTCTCAATGACCTGCCTCATGTAATATTTATGGTGCGATAGCGGGTCTCTACTGCCATCCAGACTGTGAGATTTTGGCGTGGAAATAATGGTAATGTTATTATCTTATATATCTGAATTAATCCGGTATATCCAGTGAGGCAGCCACTACCGCATGGCAGGGAATACCGCATGGCAGGGAATATAAGGTAGGCAATATAAATAATAAATCTAAATCAGGAAATCAATTCCCCCCAGGGAAGTAACTCTTTCATGACTGAGGGTCTGAACCAGTCTGAACCAGCTATTCTCGACCAACGATTCTCGTTAATATAAAAAATAATGCGATAAACAGGAACTAAAAGTATATTGATCCAAGCCGTAACAAATCGATTGATTGATCATTAAAATAAACGTGCTCTGAAAAGGCATGCAGCTCATGTTTTCAAATGATTTTCAAGTGAATGTGCATCACTGAAAGGATGAAAAACTATAAAATAGCTTTGTTGATAATATTGTGACAACGATATTTCAGCCAATATTTTTCTATGACATTGCTGTCTTCTCATTGAAATGTGCACAGACATACACACACACACACACACACACACACACACACACACACACACACACGCAACCCCCCCCCCCCCACACACACACACACACACACACACACACGCACGCACGCACGCACGCACGCACGCACGCACGCACGCACACGCGCACACACACAAACACACATACTTATTGTACTTGTATCATTGGTGTTATTTTTTCCCTATAACTGGTCAATTCAGTTAACATTATCAAAGTGTTCGCAATCAAGCACTTTAGCAAGTATTCCACACGGGTACTTCCCTGTGTGGAAGTAACACACTTTTGTGTGTGTGTGTGTGTGTGTGTGTGTGTGTGTGTGTGTGTGTGTGTGTGTGTGTGTGTGTGTGTGTGTGTGTGTGTGTGTGTGTGTGTGTGTGTGTGTGTGTGTGTGTGTGTGTGAGTGTGTGTGTGTGTGAGTGTATTGTGTGCGCGTGTGTGCGCGCACATGTGCATGTGTTTTTGGATGTCCCAGCATGGAGTCTGACAGACGCTGGGGTGTGTACTGTGTGTACGTGCTGTCTCAGCAGACCATGACTACCACATGCACATGCACGCACGCACATGCACACACACGGTCGCACACGCACGCTCACTGCACGCATACACATGCACACACCCGTCCTCGTACGCAAATGCCAGTGGCAAGGTTATTCCTCTGCCTCTTATGTCCTTACTGTCCCTCTCCTTTCTCAGTTTTTGAAGTCTTTCCTCTTTTTGTGGAAAAATAATGAGGATGCCACTAGTGACACATCAGAGAGACATCCAGCAACAGAGGGGCCGGTTTTGTGCTTCTCATATTAATGGTGGGAGGATTAGAATTGTTATATAGACAGAGACTTTTAAAATGAATGAATAAGGTACCTAAGTGCAGACTTGTTTAAGTGTGTTTTGACATTGTAAAAATATTTGCTGAGTTGCTGAACGTTTTAATTTCAAGGACCCCCATAACTCTGAGAGTGTACAAGGGGCCATTTGGAACCCCATCAGAATCAGAATCAGAATCAACTTTATTGTCACATCACAGGTTTACAGGTGTAAAACAGTGGGTGAAATTCGTTTTTGTGCAAGCTCCATCGTTTTTGTTATTTCCATAAGAGAAAGGGAAGAAGAGGGGGGGGGAGGGGGAAAATAAAAAAACTATAACAAAAAACTATAATAAAAAACAATAATGAAAAACAAACAAATTATCTACATATTTACACATGGTACCGGATATCTATCTGGTGCGGTAAGTAGGCTACCTCAGGTAAGACATAAGGTGCTTATGAGTACCTGAGGTAAGACATAAAGGTAAGTGAGCATATTAGCAGATACTGTACATGATAATGCTATGGACGTTAGCTATGGTGCGAGAAAAAAATAAAAAACTGTGTCAGCGTGTGTCGACCGCATATAGTCAACATAAGGTAACTGACACTGGTATAATCCACAGGTAGGTCCATGAGGAAGAGCAACAAAAGTGCATAGAGCCTAATCAGCACTTAAGTCTATACTTTCATAGCATACACTCATGGCATGGTGTGTTCAGATGTCACCTATTTTTTTTTAAATACATCAGACAGTTTAATAAATGCTTCATTATATCTGTTCAACAAACATGTGTTCAACAGACTGCCAATTGATTGTCAACAAAAGGTTTGCTGAAGGCCTTCACATTACAGTAAGTTAACAACATAAATATTCAACCTACATGCAGTATTTATAAAAGCATTGATTTTGTCAACAGATAAACTATCTGAGAATCTTGTTTTTTAATATATTTTATTCAACATAACAAACAGTTACAGTAAAATGTATGGTTATTTGGTACCAGGACTGTATACTGTATATGCATAATCTGTTTTATTTAAACAGGTTATGCATTAATTGTCAGGTCTCACCATGAAATTAGTGAATGGAATCATAGCTTCCGGTGACTCGCTCAGAAGCATCAAAAGAAATCCAAAAATATTTGGATTTGTATCACGCCCAGGTAGCTGTACAAAGGTTTTACAAAAAGTCAACATAGCTTTAAAGTTCATAATTTATAGCCATTATTTAATAAGAAATTTTACAATGGGTCAAACTAGTATTCAACAACTTGACCTGCAAAATGGAATGTTAATACTGAGTAACACGTAACACAACTCAGCAACACATCTATAGACATGAATCTATATCGAAAGGAAGTGACACTAATTCATGCAGTTGAAGATCTAAAAACAGACAGTGTCAGCTCTTTGCCTGTTGAAAAGCTGATGCTGGAAAAATCACATATGGTGGTATAATACATTAATTGCTATGGAAGCATTCTCTAGTGTTCAGACTTGCCGAGTTCCTTATGCACATTTGAACTCTATGAGAAAAAAAAATATTTGTGTTGTAAACTTTTAATTAAAACAAAGCAGAGTGTTACCAACTTTGTTTCCAGTAATGTCCATAATGCCAAACACGACATTTATTAACAAAGAATGAATAGTGTAAATCTTCACTTGAACAAAGTGATCATGATGAAGGCACACAACTTCACTCTCTGCTTGCCATTATGAATGGAGCCTGGAGTGCTATTTCTATCTTAAAAGACAAACTTAAAGTAACAAGGCATGCTGGTATTAGATCAAACAAAAAACGTACCGCTCCCACTGAGAAACACAGTTCAGACTCACACCTCTAAATCTCAATTCATGAAAAAGAATCATGGCTTCTGAGCTAGGAGAAACCTTGCAGATTCATACATCATGCCTTACAGGCCTGTCTGTCTGGGTATCTCTTAAGCGCTATATTCACAAGTGGAGTATATTGTCTTCCCTCAGAGGTTAGGTCTCCTGTGATAGACATGTACATTATAGACTCAATATTGACAGCTGCTGTGACCCTATTTGACTTTTATACAGCTTCACAACGCCTTGGGGGTAAATTGAGTTCATAAGTGTATGTATATATATAATATATATATATATATATATATATATAGTAAAAGACCAAAGGCTCGACTGGTTATCTAAACCTGAGCCAAGACCCGCTGCAATGGTGTCCAAGCAGAACTTAAACCGAGATGTTCAAGTGGTTCACAAGGTGACGGAGTACTAGATGGAGAAAAATCAGTGGGAAGGGCTCTGTAGTCGCCGGAGTATCTGGGTTGTAAGGCCAGATACCCTGGGAGGGCTCTGTATAGTTGCTGGAGTATCTGGGTTGTAAGTCCAGATTCCCCGGCTAATACATGGTACGGTAATCTCCCGGTGAGAGGTTTGAGGATCGACTGGGGGTCATCGTTGGATCTGATCTAGCTCCGAGATTCTCTTGCCTTTTATATCGTTGGCTTTTGAAGTGGAACGATACATCTTTGAAGTGGAATGCAGTCGGAATGGAATATGAGAAATCGGACAGATATGTCTTGTTCACATGACTACAAAGATAATGTGCTCCCAAATTGCTAGAGGTTTGTACCAAATCTGTAGGAACAGTAGCAAAATTGTTATTTTTTTGCATGGTGGCGCTATCACAGAGCGATTTGAATTTTCTTTTGCTGGAGGTTCTTTCTTGGCCTACTGGTGAGTGTGTGTGCAAAGTTTCTCTTACATTGATGTACGATCCAGTTGGCAATGTAGCCTCTATTAGGTCTATTCCAGCATTCCAACAGTTTTAACTTTCAGTAGGCAAGTAAATGCAGATTGACTTTGCCCATGGCAGTGGTCTAAAAAGGTCATCAACAAGGGCATGTCCAGGAGGGGAGGGGTTCAGGGGTGCAGAGAACAAAGTTTGCCAGCTTGGAACAGAGTGGACTGACAGGAATCAGATGCGCAGTGCACCCAATATGAGTTCCTAGTGGTTTTTAAAGTGTTCATGGAGAGGTCAACTGGCAAAGTGTACAGCGCTGCGTAAGCATTGAAAAGAAAAGCTTTAACTTAAGTGCTCTTAATATAATATCTCAACCCAGAACCACGATGCAAGTTAAGTGTTTTTTAATGGACTCTGAGTTCATGGTAAGTCAAACAGATCTCATATAAAAAAATAAAAAGAAGACCTATTCCTCTCACCGTTTGTGGGGAAATTGCTAAATTAAAGTCGGACCACTCTTCTCAAGTGATTTTTCTTCATTGAAGCTCTAGCAGTAATGAGAATGACAGAGATGGAGAGACAGGAGTGACGTTTTTAATGGGAATTGATCGCAGGCCAGCGGGGCATAGTTCCAAAGGCAAGAGTTCCAACCAGTACTGTCTGTGCTACGCTACACTACATCTTGGCACTACAGACGACCTCTTACAAGGTGATTATTTTTTTCCACAGCGTTTGCTCTTAAAGCATTCTTTGTGTGAATTCAACTTAACCATCTTGTTTCCTGTCTCTGGATCGTAACTCCCCCTCCCTCCATCCATGTCCACAGTGAACTGCATTTTGTTTGTACTCTTATATCTAATGTATTAAATAAGGCACTCTCATTACACACACGGCTAGCATATATTTGTCTTATGCTGACTCAGCTGGCAGAAGTGTGGGAGGAGTAGAGGAGATGGAAAGATTTGCCACACAATTAATTATCAGTGTTTGTACATCATTAATTTTTATTAAAGCCAGCTGCAAGTGTGAGTGAGATGATTCTGTCTATGCTCTACTGGAAAGGATAAACAGATCATTAAACTCACAATGTCCAGATAGAAAAAAAGGATAAGTTGCCTGTACGAAAAAAAAGAAAAGAAAAAGTAGAATGTGGTAACCAGTGTACAACAAGGTGCAGTAACGTGATAAAGGTGATGTACTGTATTGATCATCATATTTCTGAATTGAGATGTATGTCAGAACGGGGACCCTTAATCTGACAGAGTGTGTCTCATGGATTCAGCATGGATAATCGATAACATGCTTGTCAAGCGGGTGATAAATATGGACATGTCGGAAACACCATAAAATGTCTGGCTCATTAGCCAGCATCTTCATGTCGTTTCATAAACACAACATCTCCTTAATATGAAATGTGTAGTGATTGTAGGCTATCTAGCTGACTAATGCATGTATGCCTCGTCGACGGACCACAATCAGCTGTTTTCTCAATGTCTGTCAATCTCCTGAAATAGTTTGAGCTCTGTAATGTTGCATTTAATCGCATCCTTTGTAAGCCACTGACTGCTAAGATGCTGACAATACCTCACCGTTTTACTGCTCTTCTCATAAACTGTGTGGGAAGCTGCTGCTTTATAATGTGAATGATGTTCTTTATAGTTTGCTGATGGTATCAATCCCGCAGCAGAGCAAGAATTCATTGCAGTGCGTCATCCTAGGGGATGGCCAAGATTAAACCATTGAATAATTGCATTGTACCTGGTTTATGAGAGATCAGCTAATCTATGTTTTGTCACTACTGCACGCCACAAATGTCCTCTGCCATTCAGAATCACCACTGTTGCATTTGCATTCACAGAGGCAATGATTACAAAATAAGTGCAATTAAAGACAGGAAGGAAAATTGCCGCTCGCTCTCTCTCTCTCTCTCTCTCTCTCTCTCTCTCTCTCTCTCTCTCTCTCTCTCTCTCTCTCTCTCTCTCTCTCTCTCTCTCTCTCTCTCTGCCTCTCATAATGATCCCCTCATGTTGGTAGATAGATCTGCCACAGATTAGTATCGGGGACCAGGGTGACAGTGAAAATAAATAATGGTCATTAGAGCATGTTCAACCGCAGTACCGGCAAAGCAACTCGCTCGTTTTCCTGCCTATACAAGGCTTCCATGGCTGCTTGGCGCCCTGGCTTTATTCCCCAATAAGATTTATAGATGAATAAAAATAGGGCTGTGAAGAGTGTCGCCTGGCATCCGGCCACTCCCTCACTCCAGTGCTCCTTCCTTCCTTCCTTCCTTCCTTCCTTCCTTCCTTCCTTCCTTCCTTCCTTCCTTCCTTCCTTCCTTCCTTCCTTCCTTCCTTCCTTCCTTCCTTCCTTCCTTCCTTCCTTCCTTCCCTTGCAATCTGTGTTTATTACAGCCAGACCGATATATCAGTGTGGCCGAAATAGAATCTGCCGATATATCACTCTAGCCCAGTGTTTCTCAACCTTTTTTGGGCCAGTACCCCCATCCAATATCCAGGTGCCAGGTCCCTTGCCACCCCCGCACCCAATAAAAAAATATTTTTACTGTGTATTGTGTTGCTTATATAATTTAGAAATCATCTATTTCCAAATATCAGATTTTACATTAAACTGGACTGTTAGTTTGTGATCATGTAATTATTAGCCTACTTCCCAGGGAGAGAGGGGAAAAAAACCTGTAACAATTAGAAGTAGAATTGTATATGGATGTCAGGCCCCGTCACATCAGGCCCCTCTCACAGCACCGAATGACATGGCTGTCATGGCTCTGTCACTGTCACAGTCAGTGTCCTTGTGTGTCTATGTGTTTGTCTTTGTGTCTGTGTCTTTGTGAGTGTGTTGCCTGTGAATTCTGGTCCCTCGCTGTGGAGTCGGGGGGACAAACGGAACGAGCTAATCAAGACCTGGAAGCAGCACTCCGATGTGTCCCCGCCCAGAACCCCTCCTCATGTGGGTTGAGTATGCCCACACGTCCTTGTCCTGTGTGGCCACGGGGGTGTCACCAATTGAGGAGTCCTTAGGTTACCAACCCCCATTGTTTCCTGCTGAGCAAAATGACTTCTCTGTACCTTCTGTCCAGGCTCAAAATGCGGCGCTGTCGTAAGGTGTGGAAAGATGCTTGTGCAGCCCTTCTCAGCTCTGTGGACCGAAATCGATGGTACTGTATGCTGATCGAAACTGAACTCCAGCCCCTGTGTACCAGCCAGGTCAGCTGGTGTGGCTTTCCTCCAGAGACCTTCCCCTGAAGGTGGACTCCCAGAAGCTTTCGCCCTGGTATGTTGGCCCGTATGAAGTCATCTCCATCATCAATCCAACTGTGGTTCAAGTTGCCCCCACGCTGGAGGATCCATCCCACCTTCCTCGTCTTCCAGTTGAAGCCTGTTTTGACCAGCCCTCTGTGTTGCTCCTGATACAAGTTGTTGGCTTGTACAGTAGATGTGTTCTTTTTGGCAAGCAAAATAAATGTTGCTTCCAGCCCCCCCCCAACTTCTCTGTACACCCCCTGGGGGGCTGTACCGCTCCCATTGAGAAACAATACTTAGCCGATATAGCGGCCATTATTTTACTTTTTGGACGACATCGGTATCGGCAATTATGTGTCCCAATTTTAGGCATGTAATTATAGGCAAAAAGTTAGAAACATTTCCAAAAGTTTTCAAACATGGCAGATCTACAAGCTCACAAGCCTGTAAATAAGCTATTTCTGAATTCAATTTCAAATTTGGAAGCATTTTGAATAAATATCAATCAAAACTTTGATAATCAGTGGTCTCGGACTCTCCGAAATTGGGGGTTGGCATCGGACCCAAAATTCGAGCATCAGTCGGGCTCTAGTGTTTATATGGTTCTATGGCACAGAGGTAATTTCAGTTAATTTCTGAAAAGCCCTCTGTTATACTATGAGATGGCGCTCCGAAGAGGTCACATACTGTATGAGGATGTTTCTGGTTCATGGGTTGTTATCGTGTTTTCGGAAAAAGAAATTGAGATGTGCAGCATTTGGCAGAGAATGTTCTGTAATTGTAGAATCTGCTAACATATTCAGAAAGATTAGTCATTATGCCCACCACACAATAATAGCTTATACCATGAGAAAAACTGCAATATCTCCACTGAGAATGACAGACTGTTCCATGGGACACAACGGCATTCTACGATATCTGCCAAATTAGTCATTGTTAATATACTGACAATGACAGCCTGTATCTTGGAAATAGTCTGACATGCTTCAGAAACTCTTTCCTCAAATAAGTTGCTATAGGCTTTCCCCCCCCCTTCAGACTTTTCTTACTTAGCTCTAAACACCATTTGCCATGGGAGTAGGCCTAATTGTTTGCTTCATTTGTGGCTTGAAAAGGACACGCTGTATTTCCACAGCACAACAGGCTATGTGCACAGTGCTCCAGTCACATACTGACTGACCCAAGAGAGCACAGCAAGGATGAATGAGTCTCATAACAACGCTGGTGTCCCTGCCACAAGAAGGCAGTTCCCTTTGACTAGATGGAAAGCTGGGGGATGAAAACATATTAACTAAATTAATTGAAACCCCCCACCCCACTCCACTCCCACTACGAAAAAAAAAGGGGGGGGGATAAAAAATAAATAAATAATAACAAGGGAGGGATAGATGTATGCATGGCTTCCTGTGGGAAGTTTGATAAAACAAGGAGGAGAAAAACTAATTTCCTTCCAATTATATATCAGGCTATTGTTCCAAGGACATGCTTGCATGACATTGGAAGCTTGGGACACGCTGCCTCAAACAAACAAAGTTCACACAGCATAATACTGTGAGCATCGCTGTGTGTAACTAAATAGCCACTTACTGTCTGCAGCGTACATTTTATTTGGCAAGTAGGCTACAATGAATTAACACATGAACAGGGAGAGACACACCGTGTTGCTCCGTTACGCAGTAGACATCACAAAACATAAACCACTTGAACCCTCATGTCCCTATTCTGGGCATGCCATAAAAGGAAAACATCCGTCGAAAGTAGGTGAACATTTGGTGAATATAGCGGATCTACACGCTCGTAACGCGCCACGTCCCAATGCGTTGTGAGCTTGTAGATCGGCAATTTTCGGTTAACACATTTGGTGTAGAGGGAGAAAATGAGCGCGGACAGAACAGAGATCAATAAAACAACATTTTAACAGGTGTACAGTAACATACACTACTGTACTACTGCACTTTTCACTGTTCTCTGTTATCTCCAACAACTTAACGGTGGAAGACCTTCTCATTGGATTGTACATTAAAAGTTTTTCTTTTCTCCTTTTACTAAGAACAGCAATTATATCCCTCCACTGACCAGATTTCTCATTACACATATCCAGTCAGATCAGGTGTCGATGAAGCTAGAACTGTTGTCTAGCTGCATTAAAGTCATTGCTATTGGCCATGAATCAATTGGCCCTTAAAAGTTAAACCCTTTGGGCAAAGTACTCAGCTTTTATTAGTATCACAAATCCTTTTGAAATACAGTCGTCCTCAATATAGTGACTCTTTCGTGGAGTGAAATAAAAAAGGCTACTTCATCAGTAGCTCTTGACACAGAATGATTACAATCGGTTATCAGATTACGGCCATAACACATCTCATCAGTCCTTCTCGTCTTATGTGTAGTCACCCACCAGTTCATAGGACAGCCTCCACACACATTTTTTAAATAGCTAAAATAGCTGATCTACTGTACATGCTCACAACGCGTCGCTGTAGATAGATTAATTTCCCTAAAAAACATTAAAATAATGCTGCCTTTTAAGATGTACATTTTGGGGGGGTCATTTAGTTTTTCTTTGAGGACTTCGAGGGCCACATTGAAATGGTCAAAGGGCCTGGTCCGGCCCCCAGGGCCGTATGTTGCCCATGTGTGATCTAGGATCTCGATGTAAAAGGGACTAATACAAACAGATACAGACATCTCCATATATGGGCATAAAAGGGACACAGACAGATGGATACAACAGGTACTCTGACAACAGGTATGCATAACTTCTATTGCTCCTGACATGCATCGTTCCCGAGTAGGTTGGTGCCCAAAGGGCACGGTCTAGTTTTGACAAATATAAACACATTTTGACAGATTTGTCCATTATTAAATGGTTAATTTGTGATACTATCAGACATAAACATCAAACATATCCATCTGTCTACATTTGTGGATCCAGTCTGACCAGAAGAAACATATCCCAACTGGCAATAGAAAAAAGAAGAATGACCAGAGGCGGGATTGAACCCTGAATGTGAAGATTGAAATGTTAGTGGAGAAAATAAGTTCTCTTTCTCTGTCTTTCTGAATCTCTGTCTCCCAAGGTCTGAGTGACTCCTCGAGCCCAACTTGAAGAGGCTTGGGTGGCCCCTCATTAAGCACATTCTGGATTACAGCTCCTAGCTAAGCCTATTTCCAACGACATGCTAGCGCATTGTAATGAGCCTCTCCTCGTGCTGTGCAAACACCACTCCATCTTCCTCTTTAATCACAGAGAAGGAGATAGGGCTCCTCCTCGAGCCCACGGCAGGAGCGGCAGGGAGAAGGGAAAAGGGCCTGCCGGGGATTTGCAAGTTCCTCCATCCTCTGATGACATATAATCTCTTTGGGAGATGAGTGTTCTTTCTCAGAGCTCTGATTGACATGTCCTCACATTATTATGGCAGAGAGAGTCGAGAGCAGCAACAGCAGAAGCGGTGAGTGGGAGAGACGCCACAGCCGTAGGAGACGAGCAAGAGATGGTGTCAGAGAGAGGAGAGAGAGAAAAAGACACACACACACACACACACACACACACACACACACACACACACACACACACACACACACACACACACACACACACACACACACACACACACACACACACACACACACACACACACACACACACACACACACACACACACAGAGAGAGAGAGAGAGAGAGAGAGAGAGAGAGTACAGAGAGAATCCGGCCAGCTGTCTGGGGTCACTCTGCTGGCCGTGTTGCATGCAGATCCTCTGCATGTCCAACAGCTTAGAGGCAGAGGTAGAACATATGGTTCCGTTTATTTTGTCCGCTATGTTGTCTTATTTGGACGTCGTCGTGACATTCACCTACTGTAGTGTATAGATACTCTCATTACTTGTCTTAACCTATTAAAACCAGGAAAGCATCCATGTCATTATCATCATTATTTTCAGCTAAAAATCTAGATTTTATACTTTGGCTATTAAAAAAAAAATTATCTGCAAAAAAAATTACAATCGTGACAATTTGTGCAAATCTTCAAATACATACAGTATATATTCTTTTAAAGCAAACATTTAACTCCAATCTTTGCTTCTGGGGGTCCCTGGCACAAAATATTTTGATCTGATATAGCTGATATCAAACTGTTTTGAAGAATCGGCCTCAGGTTAAAGCTCTCATAACGCATCAGAATATGAACAATGCACAAGAGTGTTGAGGGGAAATGGATGAAATACATTTTATGGTTATGATTATATAAATGTTCTACTACACAGCAGATGTTGGTGGGGTGTATGGTGGTGGGTTGTTGCCATGAAAGCACAATATATGATAGCTCTCATTTTTATTTTATGGTGAATGTCAAAAACACTGAGATCAGACAGGATATAGAATAGCCCTTCACTTCTGGGATTCCACTACAGCAGAAACACCGCTTTGAAATACTCTGTATTTCTCCTTGGGCTCTTCCTGACATCTGGACTTTTTTGACACTGACTTAATCTGAAACAAAACCATCCAGCCTGACTTGGTTTTGATTTAAAAGGGCCTGACTCGGGACCTACGGTGAGCAGAACATGCTTGACTTCCGAGGTGGGCTTCAAGGCAAGCACCTGCTATGGGTATTTATTGTGAACGCGGACCTGTTGCCCTCTCTGGGAGGCGGAAGGAGGAGAAATCTGCGGCAGCAGAGACTGATGTCTGAATACAGTATGTACAGCGATAAGCAAAAAGGATCTTCGCACTCAAGCTGCATGCCCTGTCAGCCCCTGTGGATAGTTTATCCAGATGGCAGGGCCATACTGTACCCAAACTGCCATGCTCGTATTTCATTGTGCTGATACATCTGTGGTGATGCAAGGTGATGTCCCCATAACTCTGGCCTCACTGGCACAATGTTTGGTGGAATAATTCAGCGTACCATAAATATAAGGATTGGGGGATGTAGGGGATGGGGAGTTATGGCATTTTTATTAAAACACTAAATCCAAGTCGTGGTGAATAAAGAGTAGGGTGGAAATGAAAGGAAAAAAAGACAAAGTAAGAAAAAGAGAGAGAGAGAGAGAGAGAGAGAGAGAGAGAGAGAGAGAGAGAGAGAGAGAGAGAGAGAGAGAGAGAGAGAGAGAGAGAGAGAGAGAGAGAGAGAGAGAGAGAGAGAGAGAGAGAGAGAATGTGCTTATTGCCACTGCTGGTTGACCGTGACTTTCCGAGGGTTCATTTACAGCTTTTTATGATACAACTGAGGTGTGTGTGTGTGTGTGTGTGTGTGTGTGTGTGTGTGTGTGTGTGTGTGTGTGTGTGTGTGTGTGTGTGTGTGTGTGTGTGTGTGTGTGTGTGTGTGTGTGTGTGTGTGTGTGTGTGTGTGTGTGTGTGCGCGTGTGCGCGAGCGCGTGCGTGTGTGAGAACGTGTGAGAATGTGTGAGAATGTGTGTACACGTGTGAGTGTGTGGGTGTAATATAATCTGTCTTTCAAACAGGGGATGACATGTGAAGGAGGGTGGTAGAGAGTGAACACAAACAGATACGCTGCATGGCTGGCTGGTGGCTGTATTATATTCTACACATGGAGCTCCTGTGATGGATTGACGCCAACTGGGCAGAGGCAGTCCTGAATCAATTAAGGTGAGTTCATGAAATTGAGCAGAGGTACAGACCTGGGGGCTGTTTTTTTTCTTCTTTATGGGTAATTTGATCAAACCCACATAGACCCCTGAACCCCAAAACCTGTTGACTGGTAATGGATTGTAATTATGTTAGTTTGCGGCAACAGAAAATAATGTGGCACTCCAGAGGTTACTGTACCGACTCGTCATGAATTTCAACTGCAAAGACAGCGCTGTTACCACCTAAACCACTTACTATCTATCTATAAGCTCTAGATCTGTTGTTTTTTGATAATAATAATAATAAATACATATTTCTCAACATTTTCGTCTGCAATGACATGCCCAAAGAGGGGGTCCTCAGGTTGAAAGTAGTTAGGAGACACAAAAGTATTCCTGCTGTAATGTGCTTGAAGAACAATGTGATCTGATGAGAAAGTGTGACAGTCTCAGAGGTAGTGGATTCCGATAATTCCCTCCTCTTCCCCCTCCTTTCTGTCCCCTCCGCCCCACAATTAGAAGATAACATTTTGATTGACATTTATCAAGGTTACTGGTTAATTGCCACTCTCCCCTCACCTTTAATTATGTAGCCGAGTATGCTCACCCTTATTTACTCAAGGCCCCCGATCGGTCAGACAACAATTCTCATGCAAATCTGGTCACAATTATCTTCCCCATCAACGAGGGGAAGCAGAATGGCTTGTTTGTGCCTAACGACATTGTTGCGATATCGAGCGTGTCGTTAAGTCCTCCCCGGCAATCAACACCGCCATGTAGCCTTTGCCCTATGTGTCGAGCTCTGTTAAATAAAACTCCTTTAACCTCGACCTTGTATGCACACATGCATTAATAGGGGAAAGCATCCGTACATGCACAAATACTTAACTCAGTCACTGCCAAGGACGACTTTTACGACTTTTTTTCCAAAGGCCCAGACTGCCGAAGACTCTTTTGTTTTGAGTGGTTTTCCACCAGATAACGCTGTTCTCTAACACACGAGTGACCAGTTTCATCCTCAAGTCACACAGATCCAGGAGATCACGTGATTGAAAGATCTCCACCATCACCATTAACTTCCTGCTTAGCGTATTTGGGGACGCGACTGAATCTTTTTTTCTCCCTGCAATTTTGACGAGACATGCTATATTCAACGGCCTGTAACAAGCAAACGGGGTTGCGCTGACTTTTTTTGTGCTCGCGGAAGCACATTGAAACCCTCCGTGTTTAGCAGCCGTCGGGGGATCGATCATACTGGATATAAATATTCTGTGACTAGTTCAAAAGGTAAGGAACACCTAAAATTGCTGGCAGTGGGTGATTTATTTAATCTGGCAGCACACAGATTTACGTGTACCGTATATATATTTATCAAATACCTAGCCTTTTTTCTGGGAGAGGGCAGTGATAGAAGGGGTTGATAAACGTACACTGAATGACCAGCTGCTGTATCGTCCTTGGGGATTGTATGGCAGCTGACCAATCAGCGCAGCTAAAGTGCCATCATGGGCTGAACTGGCATTGATGGGAGACCAAACTATATGGTAGAATTCACAGCTGAGAAGACACGTAACCAGTTAAACCCTATCCTGACCCTGAGTCCCCCAGGGGTCTACACTAGTGTCACTAGGCATGGCCTTTTTTCCCTAAATAGTTGATCTATACAAGCTCAAAACGTGTTATGAGCTTGTAGAGCAGCTATTTGCACCGAATGTTTGCCCCAGAATAGGGACGCTAGGTTTCATGTGGTTACGTTGATCCAGGCAAAGGATCCAAACACGGAGTGGAAAACAGCAACCTTCGATGGTTCACAAAATGGCTGTGGCATAATGAGGCTGGCAGCCACCAGCACGGTGCTGTGTTTTCATTCAACTCCCTCCCCACACTGTCAGGGAATGCTAATCTATGTTAATCTATTTATTGTTGATCAAATGCTGTTGTCTTTGTGAATAAATAAGAATATGGTTACGTGATAAATTATCATCCGGCATTATCGTTGCCCTCATATTATCCAGCGTTGGGCCGGATGCATAATAAAACGCCAGCTTTTGGTTGTATTATATATACATATTCAAAGGAAGTATTGACAGGATGGTAATGAAAAGTATTTGCGCATGTAATGCATTTCATGAAATTGCATTTGACTTTTATTTTCATGGGGAAGATTTGAAAAAAATCTAAGCTCCTTAATTGCAGCAAACCCATAAAGGTCTTTGGCAGTGTATTGTAGGCTACACAGTATTTTCTAGATTTAATCTATTCTATTCTTGTTTGTTCTCTCCTTATCATTTCCATTTCTGTCCTTTTCTTAGGGTCCCCTTACTAGCAGGCATTACTGTCTGGAGAAGAACTCTGGAAATTTGAAAGCATCTAAACCAGAGAGACTAGAGTTGTTTATCACATACAGTACCCACAACATTCTTTATTCACAAAGAAGCATTTAAACAGCATTCATTTAATAAATATATTAACATACCGTCAATGCGGAACCGGTAGTCCCGCTGGGATTAACAGTGCAGTGAGGGAATTGGATGAGAACAAGGTACGTGCTGACAGGGCTCACCCTTGTTGGTACACAGGCAGCAACTCTGTGAACCGTTGAAGGTCACAAGCTGTTTTCTGCTCTATGTTTTCTTTGTGCTCAAGAAAAACTTGAGTGTCTCCTGATACAAAACATCTTCAACCATGTTCATTGTTCGAGTTTGATCCATGTTTGACATGTGTGTTCCTTTAGAATGGCACCAGCTGTTGACAGTTCAGCACATGGTGGCTCTTCAGCATTGGTCAGCTGACTAGAGCTGGTAATTGTTACCAGCCATAGGGCTGATATGATTTATCACCCTCTAGCTCAGTAATTCTCCACCTTTTTCATTTCACACAGACCCCCATTTGATTAACTTTTTTTTTAATCTCTGGGACCCCAATCAACACTGTAACGGTTATTTGTACACTCTCATAGTTACAGACCCGTAAGGGCCCATTTGGACACCCGGTGGTCCCCGGACCCTATGTTGAGAACCACTGATCTAGCTCCTTATCACTCCCCCCCTCCTCACCTCATTGGCATGTCATTACCACCTGTTTTAAATTATGCCACAGAAACTAAGCCTCCTGCACAGCAGGCTTAATAACATGGTTTGGTAACACTTCACTCAAAATGAGCAGTAGCTACAAGTGATTCTAATTAAAGTTCACTTTAATTCAGGACAAACAGAGTCAGGGTGCTGCTATTGTGCTCACTGTAAAACCTTAATTAGTAGGCTATCATTGGCAACACCTGTGTTTACCCTACAAGTGAATATGGCTGCCGTGAAAAAGGTCTACTGATACTTTATGTATGCTATGCTGTTCATCATGCAATGTGTAACTGTAACCCATTAAGAAGTTGAGCTCAAGTATTTCATTGCAATGGAAAACGCTGCTTTTAATGCATGATTTTGAAAATAAACAATAGTAATAAAATAAATACTCAATACACTATTCAAATGAAGTAGCATGACAGGCATGGGAATGAAAGTAAAAACAGGATGAACGACTAACATGTAGCTAAATCATTTCCCTTTCTACAGCTGGATAGACTCAATGTTTCTAGATTAAAATGCATCATTGGTGGAGGGAACATCTTCTGCTGCTGTGCTATTTAGTGAAAAACAAAGTCACAATTATCCATTCTAAGGCAGTGTTTCTATGAATCTATCTACCTTACCTACAGTACCATGAAACCAATGTACAGTCATTCATTATGAATGATTACTTTTCACCTTGTTTATGATTTACTGTACCTCCCTTATTGGATGTTCAGGCCTATAGTATATAGCATATGCCTGTCCACAGAAAGAAATGTGCAAGGTACTCTCAGCTCTGAAGGAGATAGACTCAGTTGTACTCATAATAATTATTAACGATACGTAGATTATCTCCCTGAGGCCGCATCTGGATGGGTGGCTGATTATGAATGCCAGTGTCGGGGCCCGCAGAGCTTGCCAAGTTTATATGAGAGTTCACTGAGGCCTCAGTGGAGCCAGAGTTATTCTGCTTTGAATAGAAAATGTTAATTCACGCTGCAGGGGATCCAGGATTGGGTGAGAGAGTAGTTGTATTAACATCACGCCGTCTCTCTCACTCCATCTCTGACCGAACCCCAGTAGTCTTGTTGTCATTCTCCCATCAGTTTACATCCAGGCTGGCAGTGACCTGATGCACCCCCCGCTCTATCGCTCTATCTGACCACTGACGGGGCCGATGAGTGACAACCCCTCGGGCCTCCTCAGTCGACATCCACTAAAATCTATGTAATTTTCTGAACATATCCATGCTCACCAGCAAATGGTGCACCATTCTGGCGGAGCAGATAGGGCCAGGGCTTCAGGCAACGGGGCGTCAACAGTCATTACCATGATCTGGGGGGAAAAATATCCTATTTGGGAGAACATTTTCATTCAGGCCATAGTGAGTTTTGTTATTAGTATAGCGCAGTATGTAACTGTCGCCTTGAGCTGTGCTACGAGCCAGTGAGACACTCATACTCATTAGCAGTGTAACGTCTGATTTGTACTTTGTCGTGAAATAATGTCCCACACCAAAAATAGCTAATCTACGAGCTTGTGAGCTTGTAGATCTGCTATTCTCAAACAGCAGCGAATAGTGCAGTGTGCATTTTCTTCACCTGACATGCACATTGCGAGCAGATTTCTGATGTGTGTTGCAGGGCAACATGTCCGTTTGATCTGTGGTGGATGCTCAACTCTCGACCCTGACTGTATAAGAATCCACAGAAAAATATGTCTCTATAAAATTGTAATCATGTCAGGTTTCGAAGTTGGTGCTTGATTAATAAGATGGCACCTCCTTTACACACACACACACACACACACACACACACACACACACACACACACACACACACACACACACACACACACACACACACACACACACACACACACACACACACACACACACACACACACGCACACAGTCTCACATTGTGTGCGTGTGGGGGATTCACCCCAATCCCCCTGGAAAATTGCATCCCTCTAAACGTCAATGAAAGTGAATTTCATGGTTAACCGTCTGCCAATCTCACACACCTCTTCCTCCTCCATGCAGCCTTTCAGGAGTGATTGATAGGATTCAAGTCATCCATCCTGTGACCGTATATGTCTTTCCGTGAGTTACATTAATCACTGTTGTAATTATGGACGATAGGGCAAGGTCATGTAAATTTAACCAGACAAGCGTGTAAACAGCAGCGTTACACTGCACTGGTGTTGTAATTGCTGTTGCGATGGAGGTGCTGCTGAATGCATCCATCCATGCATGCGTGTGTGTGTGTGTGTGTGTGTGTGTGTGTGTGTGTGTGTGTGTGTGTGTGTGTGTGTGTGTGTGTGTGTGTGTGTGTGTGTGTGTGTGTGTGTGTGTGTGTGTGTGTGTGTGTGTGTGTGTGTGTGTGAGAGAGAGAGAGAGAGAGAGAGAGTGCGTAACGTCCGTTGTCAGTGTGCTTGTAATTTTGGCATGGTTTGTCAAGGTGATTTCATTGTTGCTCTTGTTCTTGTTGACCAGCCAGCCTTGGGTTTCTTTCAGTGCTGCAATTTGTTCTGGTTCCGTGTTCTCATAGCAGGCAGGTAGACTGCACTACAAATACAATCCATAATGCCCAGTAGAGCTGCACTAACTGTGCTGGTGACAAAGTGTGGAGTCCGTGCTCCTCTGACAGTGGTAATAGGCTCTCTGCTGCTCTGCCCTGTGTGTCTTTGTTTCATTTGTCAGTGTGAGTGCACACGCTTGCGTTATGGTGTGCAACGTAGTTGCATGTCTGTATGCAAATATTATTGTCTCTACATGTGTACATACTGTACTGTATGTGCTTGTGCACATAAGTATGCATGCATGCATGCGTGCGTGCATGCATGCGTGCGTGCATGCGTGCGTGTGCGCGTGTGTGTGCATTGATTATGTCAACAGATTATGCAGATACCACGGGGAGATTATACAGTAGTTGGCGTAGATTTCCAAGACACTGATGATTCATTACTCGATACAGCCAGTGTTCCGGTTTACTGTAATGTACTGTATGTTTTTCACTGTAGAGTTTCACTTGTTGGTTTGTGTTTTTTTGTGGGTAGTGTGTGTGTGTGTGTGTGTGTGTGTGTGTGTGTGTGTGTGTGTGTGTGTGTGTGTGTGTGTGTGTGTGTGTGTGTGTGTGTGTGTGTGTGTGTTGTTTGTGTGTGAGTGTGTTTGTGTTTGGTTTTTCTACTCCCTCCTGTTGACTGAGTCTGAGTCTTCTTTGTTTTGTCCTATGTTTTTGTCTTTTCTCCTTCTTTTCTCTTTCTTCGGACTGCGCCCCGGGGCAGTGTAATAACTGAATGGGGGCGCACAGCAAATCCCGAACCTATGAACCTATGAACCTATGTATCAAAAAGCAATAGACTTTGTGAAAAGAGGGCACAGCGCAACAAATTGCATACGACACAAGAACCACAGCCCAATGCATATACATTCAATAAAGCCAAGCGCAATGTTTAATTTATGGGTCTGCAGAAAATAGAACATCTACAAGCTCACAACGTGTCACATGTTGAGCTTGCAGATCTGCTATTTCCGGCATGCGAGTCATACGACAAAGTATAAATCAGACCTACAGTAATGCTCGATAGATGGATGGAAGACTGTGTTGTTCATGGGATGTTGTGGAACAGGCTAGCAGAATAGGTGGCATTCCAAGGCCCACATGCACTTTGATCTGGGCACATGCAGCCTTCGAGTAACAACGTAGTTAAATATATTAGATTTGTAATGATTGTCGGAGTTGCAGGGGGAGTGAAATCAGGGGCATTAATGCAGTGTCACTGACACACACGCGCACACACGCACAACCACACAACCACACGCACGCACGCACGCACGCACGCACGCACGCACGCACGCACGCACGCACGCACGCACGCACGCACGCACGCACGCACGCACGCACACATTGAAGTAATGAAGTAATGACTTGAATAGTGTTTCGCTGTCCGGTGGGGAATGTGGAGGCTTGGAAGAAAGTGGCTTAGATGTACCAATTATCTCTCACCATCACAGGGAGGGAATAGAGACAAAATGAGGGAGAATTCATCAGGTTTATTCGCTGGTGAAGACCCCTTTGGCCTTCCTTTCGCTCTATTACTTTCCTCTGCCTGTCTGTTACTCCCACTTTTACTACGCCTCTGACTACGTATGTCCTTCATGTACGACACGCTTTCTCTTCTCTCTCTCTCTCTCTCATGTTGTTTTCAGTCTGGTCTCTTTATACCACACATCCCATCTGCTCTCTCTCTCTCTCTCTCTCTCTCTCTCTCTCTCCTCTATTGTCAACCTTCCCCAGAGAGAGTGTTGTCACTTCTCTTTAGTGTGGCCAGCTACGGAGGCTGCACAGCTGCAATAGTTTGGCAAACAGCGTTCAGGGAAGGTGGGACAATTGTTAAATTGTTGATGAGGGGTGTATATGGAGGCTGTATTGGACTGAAGGCCTCTGTCATGCACAGCAATTCATGACTTTGAGGACAAATTTCTGTCTCTGACCTTGGGTTATGACAATGTTTTTTTCCCCCCTTCCCCTTCCTATTCATGCCATTTGTATCATCTTGTTTTGCAAGCATTTCCCAAGGGGATGTGGAATGCTTTTGTGTATTTCCCTTTCTTAAAATGTCTTATAAACTATAAATGCATCAAGGGCACAATGGTATGCCAATCCTCATCCACAAACAGGCCCTTTCCTGCAGTGTTTCTCATGACACAGTGATGCTTTTGGACATGATGAGTGATGAAACAGCCAAGACTGAATCACCGGCTGCCCTCAGGGTTTTGAGCTGTGCAACTTTACCATGGCAGAGAGAGAGAGAGAGAGAGAGAGAGAGAGAGAGAGAGAGAGAGAGAGAGAGAGAGAGAGAGAGAGAGAGAGAGAGAGAGAGAGAGAGAGAGAGAGAGAGAGCAGTACAGTTAAAGAAAGCATCTTCTTGAGTCTGCTCATGACATTTATCCGTCAAATGCAGCACTGTGCTCTCTTCAGCATCTATTATTAATGAGGTTATGAGTTAAGCTGGCCAGCTTGGGCATCAGGGCATGTCTTTGCAATAAATGTTTTCGGGGGATCCTGAGGTGGTTTCTGGCTGGAGTCAATAATTGTGCAGTGATTCAATCATCTGTCAAAAAAATTCCTCCATCTATTTTTACAGCAAATGTTGCCTGTAGCTTCTGCCACTATACAACAAGACAGACGTCAATATTTGACCTTTTTTGGAGCTATAGGACATGATTTGTATGCAAGTTAGCATACTAAGGGTTTTTCCATTCATGATTGCTGTTTCACTCGTCGCCTTCTTCACCCCCAAATGTAAAACGATATTTAAAATGTCTTCATCATAATATGATGCAAACTGTATCAATATCGTAAGATGGCTCCCTGGTTGTGATTGTGGTTCTGTATGTTATGAAACAAATGTGGTTCTCAAAGTCGGGTCCAGGGACCCCCAGGTGTCCTTGAGGGGGTTACAGGGGGTCCCCAACAACAGTTGGAACAGTTGAACGAACCCTGTTCGATACTTCAGCTATTTGAAAACAGCCAACATGACGCATTGTGAGCTTGTAGATCGGCTATTTCCAAAACAAATATATAAATGTTGAAGGATTGACAAATTTGGAATCAGTTTGAAAATACAAAATCACAAATCTTATCTTATGTGGTACAAAATATTTTCAGATGGAGATGGAGATGGATATTTTCAAATGCAAATTAATTTGGGGGGTTTGAGAACCCTTCATGAAATGTACCATTAGGCTTTATGACAGTATTGGAAACTCACTAAAGCCTGATTTATACTCATATGACCAAAATAGCCGATCTACAAGCTCAACATGTATTACATGTAAGTAGTGAGGTGATTTTTATTTCAGACAAGACTGAATGTTCTCTTTCTAATCCCCTCTGCTGCTAGGAAAGGGTTGAGACCTCACTAAGCCTGTAATCTCTGCCTCCCACAACTTCACAAAAGTCAATATGAAAGACCAATTACCACTATAAATACTGCACATTTCCTGACTTGAGGATACTTCTTTACTGCATGAATAAGTAAATAGAAAAAAGAAATAAAGAATTCCCGGGGAAAAAGAAAAAAAACAACAACGTAAGAATCTGTTGGGGAAATGCATTTAAACGTTTGACGGCAGACCTAGACGTTAATACATTTAGCCTATAACGTGCTTGGGGATCTAATTTAAAATCATATTATTCTCATACATTTTCCAACATGGTTAAAAACCTGGAGTCCAAAACCAAATATATATATTTCTAAATTAAACTACATGTACTCCTTCATTGAATTTGCATCCTTTAAAGCAGAACTAAACTTTGGGAGAGGTTTGGGTCGTGTAGTCATTCATCTTAGTAACTTTAATTAAAAATGGAATCATGTGGATCTCAGGATCCACATGGGAACCGTGTGGCTCCAATGTGTATATCAGACTTGTCAGTAATCATCATGACACATCTATTACGTATGACTCCAAATTTGGTCAGGGTTTCAGCACGATCTGAGCCCTGCTGACTTCCATCCATTATGTAATTGAAGATAATGTTAAAAATGATACATGTCAGAAACAGTAGTGGAGGACGTATACTTCTATGGCCTACTATTCTGGCAGTGTGCATAAGAAATGTGGCACTGGTCATTGGTTTGTAAGATTAACTCCAAACACACAGACTGATGGCTAGAGCAGGGGTCTTCAACCTTTTCAGGCCAAGGACCCCCTAGCTGAGAGAGAGATGAAGCAGGGACCCCTATAGTGTATAAAATTGTGTTTCAGATTCAAGTTTTGTTTTACTTAGTCTGCTCTTTTTTACCTCTACACCTATAGCCTCTTTGCCGAAAATAGCAGATCTACAAGCTCACAGTGCCTCTCAGCGCGAGGCGTTGTGAGCTTGTAGATGCTTGTAGATGAGCTTGTAGATGTTCCCCTCAGAATAGGGATGCTAGGGTTCAAGTGGTTAATGTAAAAAAGAAATCCTCTCACACAAAGATTTGGCAGACCCCCTAGCTCTGAGGACCCCCTAGGGGGTCCTGGACCCCCTGTTGAAGACCCCTGGGCTAGAGTCCTGCAGAGCTATGCCATAAAAATTGTTAATCCAAAATAGACTCCCCATTCCACAGGGAAACATGTTTCAAAGTCACACTTGTAGCACACAAATGAACACAAAGTGTATAGTCTGCCAATGTTTAAAATGACAACTCCTGGTTCAGCATTATTTGGAAACTAGAGGTTCTGGCCGCTACGTGGCCCTCACACCTACGTTGCACTGCCAATCCGACTGATATGCCCACATATGGAGATCTCTGTATCTGTCAGTCCTTGTCCCCTTTATGCCCATATATGGAGATCTCTGTATCTGTCAGTCCTAGTCCCTTGTATGCCCATTTATGGAGATCCCTGATGTCATCAGTATATGCCCATATATGTCATGCCCCCTTTTGTGCCAATATATAGAGCTGAGTGATTCGTTTGCGCCTGATGCCATGACCACACATTTGAGGTTAGACAGCACACTCCACATTTGGCCGTAGTTGCATTGGGAACTCCTTAAGCTATATGGTTATGGCTGAGTCACAGTGACATGAGCGTGACATCATAGATACGCCTGCCTGCCGGCCAGTGCCAGTTTTAAAATAGGATAAAAATGTCAACTTCATGTTGATCTTACTATTTTAATTAGGAAGAAGAGCTGGAAGGTATGCTTCCACGACTGAGTCACTGTTTGTTATTGTGCATGTAAGATGCAATGATAGTAACTTTGTCAATCACTGTAAACAAACCAGTAATTTAAAAATGTTATACATTAGCAGAATCCAGTTTGGATTGTGTGCAACAAATTCAACTTTGAGACCCGTTTCACCTTGCAATGTAAAGGTGCGTTCAGACCTGAAAATAATTTGTTTTTCCCAAATCGCTTCAATCACTTCACTTTGGCCGCACTGGTCAGTGTTGGTAAAAAGATGTGTCCTGTCCCTTGTTCGCGATGCGACCGTGGGAAAAATCACCTAATCAAGTTGTCAAATAACACTGACCACGCGTTAATATAACTCGCGGATCGGCATTGGATCGGATCAATCCGAAGCGTATAGAAACCGAGGCGACGGTACATCGCACGGCTCAAACAAAAACAAAAACATTCAGGTCTGGACGCACCTTTCTCAATGGGGAGAACATCGAAGATAGATCACCAATTGGAGTTATATCATGGGAACGTAACTACACAACCCAAACCTCTACCAAAGTTAATTGTGTTTTAAGAACTTGTTCCAAATGTATCCCTCCACCTATCCATACAGATCCTGCTAGAAAACTAGCGGCTCATACACTATAGCAATTTCTCATTTTCCTCTTCCTGTATTTCCTGTCTCTCTATGGACATCCTGACCCTTTCTGTTTAATTAAGTGACGTTAGTGTGAGAGCCCCAGTAGGGAACCCTCATTAAAGTCTCTCTATTATACAATTTCTACATCACTTTACTACAAGAGCTCCTTCAGCACTGGACTAGCATAGCCATGAGCAGAGGAGGGGGAGACCCCCAGAGGTAAAATCAAATCAATACCTCCAGGCAAGGGGAGCTAACAAGGTCTGTCTGGTGCTGTGTTCCGCATCTAAGTAATATCCGGGGACATACGTACAGGATCTCACTGTTTGCCCATCAGATGTCTAATGGAGTAATATGGTACGTGTGTGTGTGTGTGTGTGGTGTGTGTGTGTGTGTGTGTGTGTGTGTGTGTGTGTGTGTGTGTGTGTGTGTGTGTGTGTGTGTGTGTGTGTGTGTGTGCGTGCGCGTGCGTGCGTGTGCCTGCGTGCGTGCCTGCCTGCGTGTGTGCATGTGTGTAAGTCTTTTTAACAAGTGTTCTTAAAAGGCACACACATGTGGGTGTTAACCAGAAGATGTTTTAATCTGCTTTCAACTTTCAACTATAAGTAAAGAGCCTCCAGAATAAGCAGTCAGTCTTCAGAGATACACTGTAATATTATCAAAGACAATGGAAATGCATTGCGGCAAAACAATTTATTTTAATTGCTCCACAGTGAGTCTTACACCCCTCAGTGCTTCAGTTCAGTAACAGTACCATTAGCACTGTGTCAAATTATGACAACCAAACTCATTGTCAAGTAAAGAGTTGTTAGGGTATGTGTAGAAGAACGGTAAGAAAGAAATGCATTGAACTAATTTCACAGTGTAATTTAAATTAGACAGGCACCATCCACTACTATAGGCTACTCATAAAAGACCTGCATATTCAAATGAATGATACTTGAAACAGGTATACATGATATAACCCACTTTAGATTGTGGAATTTTTCTTCCCTAATTGCCCCTGTATCAGAGATATTCTCTTCTTACATCTCAATACATACAATTCATTTCACATATTGTGTATACACATCACAACATCTTGTGTGATACCATTCATGCAGACATTTAATGAGGTGGAAATGCATTGGAAATCAACGTTATTTGTAAACCTCGATTACCCCGACCACAAAACCGTGACAAGTGCTGTTAGAGTGCCACATTCGCCACAACCAGTGTTGTGAAACTGCCTTTTGAACTGCCATATACACATTGAACACTGTTGTTACAATGTTTACGGGGCTGCCGGGCTGGCCTCGATGATTATAGTCTGCTCCATTGCAGCATGAACCAATTCAATGGCAAATCGAAGGCCTGTTGGCTTAGTTAGCGTGTTTTGATTGAAGGGCATGGCGAGCACTTGCTCTCCCTAATTGCATGGGCCTGTGTTCATGCCATTGTTGATAAGAGCAGAAAGGTGGTATTTGTCCAATTTGTGGAGGTACCAATCACTGCTTGATTCTTTCATTCACCTCCTGTGTGTCCTGGGCCAATTATTTGGCTTCACTTTGTTTCCACACGGTGTAATAAAGAAGGGAAGGAAATTGTGGAGGTCACCTCTCCAGTGATACGTTTACTAGGGTGTGCTGAGACTTCGGCTGTTAAAAGCTATACTTTGGATTTTGTTTTGGAACTTTCATATTTAACAATAACTATGTGAGAAAGTGAAAGACTGAAGTTCTTTCCCATTTGCATAGTGATAATACAATATGAAAACCCTTGACACTCTCTCTTTATATCATCCATTTTAATTAGCGCATGTATTCCTGGTCTTTCTCCATTGGTTACTGTTATTTAAGACGTTCCGTGCATGTACCACTGCAACAGCTTCTCTACTCTCCCACTTAATTGCTTTGCTTAACAAAGTGGCAATCAATCACACCATTCACTGGTTACCTGTCATACTATCCAGCCGTGAAATAGATTAGAGGGACACCAATTCATGTTTTCCACCCACCGAAGCAGTTTTCACCCTACCTCAAACATTTTTTACAGTCACCGAAGGATGGAAAATGTGAGGACTTTGAGTGTGGCAATTTCATATTGTGTCAGTCTTCATCTAGAGTGCTCTCGTCGCTCACAATTGCTCCATAATGAATCAAAAATGACTGAATAATCAATGGGTGTTTCTAAAACAAACCTGTATGCACAGGATGCTAGACCAAGGTTTGTGGAAGAGAAGCCAAAAGTTATGCATGCCTCAAATAAAGAATCTCTTCTCCCCAACTAAAAACACCTAATATCATCACTCTCTGTAGCTGTATCAATTAAAGAACGTTATCTCTCCTTGTATTATCAGGTTAGTTTGACTTCAGTCAGTTTCTTCAAATAAAACAGATGTGTTTCAGGGATGGTTTGGGGGAGGACTTTATCATTTGATTAATGGAGCATTGATATGCATGGCTTATGGAAAGAAATACTGGAAAATTGCTTTCCTATCTTCATGGGTTGATAATGTGTATGGGATGGAGGGTGACTTGCCTAGCTCAGTCAATAGCACCTGTCATTACACCTTTGGTCCCTATCAGCCTGCAGATCTGTCTTATCCCGCTTCAGAGGGGCAATCTCACAAAGCAATTAGTACTTCCTTCTTCCTCCCCAGTCCCCACTGTATTTAAAGGGAAAATTATAATGTACTGTACCACTCCTCTCCAGCTCAAAAATGGTGGCACCTGGCAGTCTGATGTTTGCTCAGTTGTGGGCCAAAGAGTGAGAAGGATGGAGCATGGCTCATTAGATTTGCACGGTAAAATATTGTGTAATATAAAACATGGTGCCCTGTAGTGGATCTCATGACAAAACATAATTTGTTTTAAATATTATGGAGACAGGTTGTTCACAGAGAGTTTGGATAAACACTGTTAGGCAAAGTGTTGTACAGTACTGCAGCTGTTTGTGACATCTGCTGGTCTAGTTATTATTCAACATCACAATAGCGCTGCAAACTTGGATTGTTGAACCAGTAAATGCCTGTCTCCCACCTCTTGGACAGTTATAGCGCGTCCATCAAGCAACGTCCATAGTGTACACACTATGTTCACACCAAAAGTCAAAATGGCTTCTTAATTCAATATGCAGTCCATGCATCTGTGTGGTACCCAAAGCTGCAATATTGACAGAGACTATTAATGTCTATGGTGGTAGTTAAACATTAACTCACTCACTCCTCATGCATGTCATGTTGTTGTTTTTTCTCTCTTTTTTTGCGCTGACATAGAATAGTAGCATGTCATGTTTACACTGTAAAATAAGTAGCCTATCTGTGCTATTAAGGGGGGGGGTGGTATATCAGATCTGATAATTGCTGGCAGACTGGAGAGGAAAGTCAATTTGCTGTTGTTGATTGTGCAGCTTCTGAACTGTGATAACAGTATTAATCCTGGAGGAGGGCGTCTGCAGACCCTTAGACTGTTTGATGCCAAGTACATTAATTCCTATCCACTTCATCCAATTACCTTGTATTGACATACCAAGGATAACTAACAGAGAACTGAAGGGAATAATCGCTGAGGGCCTTTGTTGCTTACTTGTGTTCTGTAGCATAGCATCGTTGTCAGGTGTAAAGCTTGTATGTCCAAAACTGTTACTTTTCAGGGAATGTAAAAAATAACCTTTGTTCCAATCGATCCAATGCAGTTTTTATTTAGTAACAAGCCTGTTAATATTATGTTTAATTAAAAACTCATGTCATGGGGTATGGCATCCTGGAAAATGTGTCAAAAAGAGTGAAGCACATCTACGAGCTCACAATGCTTCACAGGGCAACACAATGTTAGGAAGGATATTTATTGGCGTTGCAGTTCATTTGGCACTGGATATTGACAGGAAACATCTTTGTACTAGACACGACAATGTAAATAGACTGATGCTGCCGTGCAATACAGGACATTGCAATGTTTCCCAAAATACATACTGTAATTAAAAGGCAAGGCAAGTTTGTATTGCACAATACACACAACCAATTCAATGTGCTTGATATAAGGCATACAAAAATCATTTTAAGAAAAATCAAAAACTGGGACTCCAACCCACACCCCCAGACAGTAATCGAACCCCATGAAGCTGGTTGTACAACAAATGGGACTATAACTCACATATGGGACATGGACCCACACAATATTAAAATAGTTTCTAATCAAACCCTTGCAAGGAAAACCTTCAGTAGCTATGGGACTTGAGATCAATCAATGAGACTTGTATCAATCAGCAACAGAAGGAATAACAATAGAGAAATAAACAAGACTAGGTCAAAACTAGGAAGCAGCGACAAAAGAGCAGATGCTGTTAATGTTTTGCTCTCTCTCCCCCCTCTCTCTCTCTCTCTCTCTCTCTGCCTCTCAATCTTCCTCTCGCTCGTGTGTATGCTGTGCAGTCAATATTCAATTACAACTTGCTCTCTGTCTCTCTCTCTTAAAATTACTTTCAATGAATTTTATTTTACTTTAGATTGAAAATAATTTACTTTGAGGGTGTCTACCTTGAATGATGACATCACCTACTGTACCTATCCTTGAGACCATTATACCACACATCATCAATATTACATTGGTTTTGCCTTTTGGTTCTAGCAATTTATTGGTGGAGTTTCTCTGCTTTGTGTTAACCTCTTCTTTTTGTTCAGGTAGCCTAATTTGTTGCATCTGCTGCCCCTTGCAGCTTCCAGTAAGTGATGTTTATGGTTTGTTTGTTTCATACAGTTTTTCCCTCAGGAGTAAGTTTGGAGAGTGTGATTATCCCAAAAAATATCTCACTATATTAAATTAGCTGTATTTTGTTTTATTTTTAGTTGCCCCCTTCCCCATGTTTGCTCACAGTGATTGGCTGAGGTGAGATATGATAGACCGTTCTTTTATACTTAATTTGCTGTTGCCAATTTCCCATTTTACCTCTCCCAAGCTGAAGTTCCTGAAGGCTTCAAAAGGTCCATCATAGTCCCAGTCCCCAAGCGTGCTAAAACATCATGTCACAATGACTGGAGACCTGTTGCACTGACACCAATCGTTAGCAAGTGCTTTGAGAGGCTGGTAAGAGATTACATCTGCTCTGTACTGCCCGCTACGCTGGATCCATGGCAGTTTGCATACCGGAAAAATAGATCAACCGAGGATGCAGTGGCCATGGCTCTCCACACTGCACTCAATCACTTGGATGCGAGAGGGAGTAACAACAGGTACGTGCGGATGCTGTTTGTGGACTTCAGCTCAGCCTTCAATACAATTGTCCCTGCAAGACTAGACATGAAGCTCAGAGACCTAGGCCTGCACCCGACCATGTGCAGGTGGGTACTGAACTTTCTGTCGAACCGTGGTCAGGTGGTGCGGATGGGTAACATAACATCAGACCCAATGACCCTCAATACCGGTGCACCCCAGGGCTGTGTGCTCAGCCCCCTCCTTTACTCCTTGTACACCCATGACTGTATGTCCACGCACGGCTGCAATACCATCATTAAGTACGCCGACGACACTACAGTCATGGGGCTGATCACTGACGCCAATGAGACGGCCTATAGAGATGAGGTCAATACACTGGCGCTGTGGTGTCGGGAGAACAACCTAGCTCTCAACGCGGGAAAGACCAAGGAGCTAATTGTTGACTTCAGGAGGCCAAGGAGGGAGCACACGCCAATCCACATCGATGGAGTTGCAGTGGAGAGAGTCAGGGGGTTTAAATTCCTCGGCATTCACATTGACGACGACCTTAAGTGGAACACTCACACCACTCATGTGGTGAAAAAGGCACAACAACGCCTGTACTGCTTACGGCGCCTGAAGAAGTTCAGGGTCAGCCCCCGTATCCTGAGGTCCTTCTACAACTGCACCATTGAGAGCATCCTGACGGGTGGTTTCATCGTATGGTACGGGAGCTGCACTGTCCTTCAACAGAAGGCACTACAGAGAGTAGTGCGGTCAGCCCAGCGCATAGTCGGAGGTGAGCTTCCCTCCCTCCAGGGAATATACGAGAGGCGATGCGTGGCCAAGGCTGAACGGATTGTTGGGGACGTCCACCATCCCAGCCACAGCCTGTTCAGGCCAGCACTGCGGCCGCGGCCAGGCAAGCGGTATCTCAGCCTTGCTAGCCACACACAAAGACTATGGAGCACTTTCTTCTTGGCCACCATAAGACTCTTGAACACACACTGAACACTACATGGCCCGGACTATATGGCCATATGTCTGTGGCTAATGTATTATATCTATGACAATGCAGTTTGCACATGCGCTTTTTGCACTTACTGTAGGTAGTTTTTGATCTTATACATGTTTTATTATTAAGCAGCTTAGTTTCTAACATAACAATGAGTCTAAATGTGGAATTACTGAGACTGTAGCTGCTGTGTTGGTTTTATAGCGCACAATGAATTTCACGTGCCTTTTACTTGTAAATGGTATTGTTGACAATAAAGTTGAACCTTGAACCTTGAACCTTGCACTGCAGGCGGGATTGTTTACTTTCTTCTCCCTGTATATGAAATACATTATATTGAAGGTATTGAAGTTGGTTGTCATTTATTGCTAAGTGCTGATTGTATTTGCCCTTAGCCCGCAGTGGGTGGGTAGGTGGGTGGGTATGTGTGTGTTTGTATGTGTTTATTTCTGTGTGTGCGTATGTGTCACATGTGCTAGTGCTTCAGATGTAAAGTTAGATGCTGCATATTAATACTATATATTTCTCCCAGGTTTTGAATCATTGAATTAGTCTTTAGTTGTCTTTAGAGAATTGAGAGTATCACAAAATTCCAAATCAAGTAGGGGGATACCAGTTGGGAACGCACGCCCCTCCGGTTATGCAAACCCATTGTACCCGTTGTCAAGGTCAAGGTAAACTTTATTGTCCACCAGGTAAATTTGTCTTGGCCTTCCACCCCTGCTGCAGCCCCCCAAAAAGATACAGTGCAATAGAAATACTTAACAAGAGAGGGAAACAACAGTACACAATGTGCAGATTCATCTAGCCTTTTACAATTAGTCCCATTGCAAAGCATCATTAACAGTTTAATTGAGGTACAAATTCGTTTTTAAATCTATTTAAGCCTTCTACCAGAGGGTATTCGTTGCCATAATGGTTGTCATAGTACTTAATGCAATACCCATTATCATAGTATACTTGGAGGCCAGTCTATGTCAGTACTATGACGATGCCCGTCATCATTACGTATGCCCCTTCAGTTAGCCTATGCAATACCCTCTGTTTCCATTGTAAGAGTACTCAGTACCCATTGTCAAGGCATGGCAGAGACAACAATACATTATGGTAGGGATTGAAATAGCTACACCACAGTGGTTCTCACTTTGAGAACCTCTGAGCCACACCAGCGGTTCAGCGGCTCACAGCGCCTCGCATTGTGAGCTTGAATAGGTAAGACACTGATTTAATGAGTACGGATATACATATGTTTGTCCACTAGTAGGCTACACATTTAGGGCTAGGCCCTATGTGTTTCTGGAATATATGTCCATGCCATTTTTATTTTTATTTTTTACAAACCTGACCCCCACAAGCCACTGAAACCAGCATAGTGGAGTCAGTTTCAGTTTTTGACTTGATGTGAATTGATTACTAAATAATCTACTAAATAAAAAAAGTTGTGGCATCTGTGCAGTGCAGCTTTGTTTATTCACCATGTCCATGGATATGACAAACACAGCCACAAGGTTTTGTTTCCTTATGCATTAAAGATAGTTTACTTTTGTAAATTACTGCATAACACATAAATGGTCAGACAAGCCTAATATTATTTGTGATGCTATGTATATACAGCATGCAGTTCAAAGATAATTGCCACTTTTTTCAATGTAATTTGGTGGTGGTGGATGTTTGATACAGTTATAGCACTTTGATTTGCTTAGAATTTATCCTAATCATTATTATTATTATTAGGCTGGCAGAGCGGTTTTGCAGGCTTTGAAGTACAGATGTAGAGGCAGCTGTGCATTCAGTCTCATGCCATAGTTATTGTCTAGTTTTTGATGATAACGGTAACTCTGGCATGCGCTCTCACACACAGTGATAAACATTTAGGCTGTGTGCTCCAAAGCCAAACACCATCAAAAACACTCCGCTTGTATGGTCAATTTATTCTTAGAAATTCTGACAGGCAATTGATTTAATATTTGGCAATCAATATATTAAATAAATAATCATTTCATAATTTGTTATGAAATGCATTTTGTGTATTTTCAAAATACAAAATACGTATTTTGTGTATTTTCAAAATACAAAATACGTATTTTGTATTTTCAAAATACAAAATACGTATTTTGTATTTTCAAAATACAAAATACGTATTTGTATCTCAAATGCATTTCTCTGACCTGTATTTATATTTTGTATTTTGATAAATTGTTTGACCCAGTATTTGTATTTTGTATCAAAATACTTTTCAATGTATTTTCGCCCATCTCTGGAGGTGCTATGGAGTTATGTGGGCCTAGACCAAGCCCCCAGAACCCGGTGGTTGCATTGAAGCGTATTGGACATGCTGGCCATTCATAGGTACTGCAGCTGGGGCCACTGTACATGAACGAGCGACAACGGTTTCGACCAATGGGCTCGACTTACGAGCTTGCGCACAGGGCTGCGCACCGAGGTGACGCAAAACGCGTCACAGAAACGCGTCGCAGAAGCCCCAAATAGGCCTCGCCCATCACATTTCCCAACCTTGAAGAAGGGGTGATTTCGGCCCATGCGCTGGGTGAGAAATTCAATGCAAGTGGATGGGAGGGGAAATCCGGTGCCCTCTCAATTATTTTTAAATCTATGGCCTAGACACATACAGAGATCTCCATATATGGGCATAAAACGGGACACAGACAGACGGGTACAAAACATTGATTAACACAAATCCCCACATATGGAGTACCCTGATGTCCTCAATATGGCATCATAGTACTGGTGTCATAGACTGACACGGAGCTCCATGGGCATAAAAGGCACACAGACAGACAGACGGGTACAATGGGTATTGCATAACTGGATGCATCTCCAACTTGCGGCTAGTCTATGATGTCAGTACCATAATGTAATATTGATGACATCAGGGATCTCCGTATGCCCATAGATGGGCATACCGGTCGGATCGGCGGATCTGGACAACCACCGTTCGACCTACAGTACTTCACACATACGCATGCCGAGTTTCAAGTCTATCGGTCGGACAGTTCTCGAGGTGAATGATGAATGATACATTCACATTATATCTTGTCATATATCTATATTATATCACAATATATCAAACCAGCAATGAAAGCTTTATTGCATAGTTCAAATCAAATCACTCTTTTCAAAATAATTGTTCATGTTTTGTTGTTGACATAAATGTCACAGTTAATGTTTCCATCAGCTTAATAATCAAAAGATTCTCAGTCAAAGGTTTTGTTTAAAAGAATAAATAGAATACTGTCATTGTCAACCTCGGCTGTGCTTCGCTGCAGGCTATCGATGCAGTTAAGCCATTGGTCAAAAATCCCCTCATGCAGTTATGATGGATCTTTAAACACGGCTCCAGTACAAAGACAGGGTGAAAGCTTCATCTGCATGCAGTGGGGAACAATACATTTTCTGCCTGGATGCTCAGGTTAGAGCCTGATGGCTCTAATATATATACACACACACCATATAGGCTTACGCACACACGCACGCACACACACACACACACACACACACACACACACACACACACACACACACACACACACACACACACACACACACACACACACACACACACACACACACACACACACACACACACACACACACACAATTTTCATATTGCCACTGACCTCAACGTTATTGCAGGATCCTCACTCCATAGCTGCTTGGGACAATAACCTTTGACAAAGTGCTTGTTGATCAGGCAACGCTAAGACAGTTAATTCTCTTCACTTTCCACGGGAAAGTCATTATCAGGGCAGTGTCGGTGGGTGTTTGAGGATAACGCAATCTGATAATAAGTATGTAAACCCAGGTGAGAACATTGGATGAAATTCAACAACAAGAAATTTGTTCTCTGATAATTGGATTTCCATTGCTATAATTGACTATTAGCTTTCTCAAGCACAACACATCCAATTGTTCGGCACCTGTGATTCACTTGTTGTCCGAACAAACAGGTCTCTTGCTCCCTTAACAGTGACACACTTTAATTTGTCCTTCATCCCCGGGGACGTCTGCCCAATTAATGAATTTATTAGGTTACATTGATCCTAATTAGCACTGTGAAAATGTATCGACGCCAGTGTTTGGGCAGTTTTGCAATGAGCGACACATCATCTGTCACATCATATTGCATGATGAACACTGAAACGTAATCCTTGAACCTAAATGTCAGATAGAGAAGACATTTTAAGCAAGTGAAACGTGATCTCAACAGAAGGTTGAACTAGGTGAAAAGTTGGGAACGATGCAAGTTGGAAATGCATGCCCCCACCCTGTTATGTTTGTACTCGTTGTCAGACTACCCGTTGTACCCGTCTGTCTGTGTCTCTTTTATGGCCATATTATGGAGTTCCCTATCTTGCGTGCCGTACCCTTTATCCTAATTTTTTTTTGGCATTTTTTACTATTTTGAAAAACATTTTAAAATCGTTCAACTAACACACTGATTCAGCGCTATAAGTTAATGTGCTGAACTATTGCAATGCTGGGCAAGCTGAATGAACAAGCAGCTGTTTTTCTGCTTAATTATATTCACTTTATCTTATCTTATCTTATCTCATCTTATCATCTAAATAGATATTTAGCATGTGTACTAACTAGAGCAAACAGTGCTGTAAGTCTGTAAGTCTATCTAAATAACATTTGAGCACACAAGTAACAAACATACATTTGACAGTACATAGGCTAGTATATAGCATCTACAGTATTAAAATATAGTAGTAGTAATATAATTAAGCAGAATTAACTTGTAATATAATAGTAGTGACACAAGGAAATAAGTGCTAGGGGATGAGGTGGAATCTGAAAAGGTGAGTCTGCGGTCCTGACTGAGGGGAGGAGATCATACTTGGAGCATTGGCCAGGGTGTCATGGGGAAGGGAAAGACAGCATGTTTGTTTCTGTTCACCTGTCCAGGGACTACAGAAGGAAACTAGAAAAAGTGCTCCACGGAGCACAGGTCTCCGCCAGGTTAGGTAGGTTATTGTGGCCTCCTGGTGGCGCTATAATAGGCCAATGTGAAAAGGGTGCCATTTCTTCTTGGGCCTTTCACGGCAATCGGACCTTGCATTCATGATTTGAGGCATTTTGTTCCAAAAATTTGTGTTGCTAAATTAGACCTGCTGGTGGCGCTATAACAGGCCAATGTGAAAAGGGTGCCATTTCTTCCTCGGCCTAGTGGGAATGTGCGTGCAAAATTTCAAGGAAATCGCATGCTGTGTTCATGATTTGAGGCATTTTGTTTAAAACAAACCAATCCTGCAAACTTTGGAAGGCAATCTTAACCAATTAGGATGGAATATGGAAAATCGGACAGATCCGTGTTGATCACTTGACTATAGAGATACTGTGTACCGATTTGCGTGATGTTTGGATCAAATCTGAAGGAGTACTGTCAAAAAATATGTTTTGCACAAATCGGCCTCCTGGTGGCGCTATAACAGGCCCATGTGAAACATTTGGGGCAGAGGTTCTGAATTGGCATCCAGGGAGTGTGTGTGCAAAGCTTCGCTGCGATCAAGCGAACGGTGCGGGAGATTAGCTGTTCACAGACGGACACACGGACGGACACACACACACACGGACGGACAGGGGGTAAAACATACTCTCTCGCCATGCCTTCGGCCTGGCGGAGACAATTAGCTAGTAGCTAAATCTGGTAAAAAAAAAAGTATATTTTCTTTAAATAATTTTATCCCATGATTTTTGTAACCCTTTTTTCACCCAGTGCCAATTGCCTAAGCTTGTAATCATGGGCGCTACTCTCCCTCTGCCAGCCTGGGGAGAGCCCCGAACTGAGCTCATGCTTCTTTCAATGCATGAGGAGTGAGCAGGCCGCTTCTTATCACAGGGGGGGGGGAAAGTATATTTTCTACTTGCTTAAAATTAATTTATTTTGTACATGGTCACTGATAAACTAATGCATGAAATGAAATATCCTGTGTTTGCTGATCTAAATGTGTGGGAAGGGGTGCCATGCCATTGCTCTAGCCTGTGACATTCCCTTGATTGATTTATGTTAATGTATCATCCTTTTTTGTTGTTCAGCACTCATTAGTCTTGATTTAATTTTAATTTCCGGTACCCACTCACAAAGGAAGTCCAATTATGTGTCAGCCAGTGCTTCCTGCTCCTCCACTCGAGCCATATCATCCAGTGATAAGGAACAGGTGAAGTGAGAAAAAAAGGGTGATTGATGGAAGTACAATTTTGCAGCTGGAGAAGCTTGATGGAATGTTGCAGAATTCCATGAGAATCCAATTTCTTAACAATAACAAAACGATTATCTGTGTTATTATAGTTCATAGTAACTGGCTCTGCTAAGACAATGCTCTATTTTTAGTCTTTGAGCTGCTTTTAATAATTATGGTATTTCTTTGTTACAAAAATAACCAGAATTAGATGTATTCACATGCCGAGGGAATATTTGTTTTCATTGCTGGGGGCAAAGTTTGTCTTCCTCCTTCCTCCTGTCTTCCTCCTTCCTCCACATGAACTGGTGCGGTTGGAGGCTGGTTAGGAGGAAGACGTCTGAGCAACTGGAATCAGCCAGCTTTATACTGTAGTGGAGTCCACCACTCAGTCACTGCTCACACCAGCTGACTAATCACTCACTCAATCAGCACCACTCACCCATACAAATGAGGGGAGAAAGAAGAAAGACACCACACAAGGACTTATACGTTTATTTGGACGGGACAGTCCATATTGATGAACAATACATACAAAATACACCGGATTTAGCAAGAATGCTAATTTCCATCCGTAGTCCCCATACAGAAAACAAGCAACATTACAAAACGACACAAATCGTCCATAATGTCTTGTACTGTACTGTAGGTGCAAATAACATAGGTATCCGCGTTGAGTTTGCAAGACAGATTGTATGCAGTCATAGATTTTTCTGTCCTAGCGCAAAATTGTGGTTAAGTACCGTAATGTGGGTGGGGACTTGCATAAACCACCATCTTGTGAAAAATGAAGACAGGATGTCCATAATATTTGTTTTTCAAGCTCCCGAGCCACAAAAAGCAGCCAAATCCACAGAAGAAGCACTTTGTTTGCACCTCCAAAACACTCACATGATGTCCATTCCCTTTCCCTATTCACACTTAGAGCGTGATGTTACTTTGGCTAAAATAATATGCTGCTAAATTATGTCTCACCTCCATGTGAGACAATATGTACAAAATCTATGCACATATCTGTTACTGTTCTACTGCTGCACCTAATGTTTCTATCTGCTGCTATTTTAACCTTATATCTGCTACTATATGCTGCTATTTTGACTGCCTCAACCTGTTGTCATTTCTTCTAATTTGTTCTTATGTATGTATGCATATATCTTACTCTACTCATATCAGTGATATATGGAATATCTGACCTGTTTCCTTGTTCTATCTCTATTCTTCTTCCCTTTCCTGAAAACTACAAATGGTGGGAGCTTGTACTGTATGAAAAATAACTTCACCCACTTCTTTACACCTGTAAACCTGCGATGTGACAATAAAGGTGAAGTTGTGATCAGGGGAGATTCTCTGTGGTCAATAAAACAATGGTTCCTCTTTGTTCACAAACAAGTGAGGTAACCCCCCTGGGATGGATATCAGAAATGAAGGAAATGGACGGTCCGGCATCAAACTGGAAACCACTCTTACCAACATTTCGCTACTTGTACTGTACATCCTTATACATCTTTATTCTTGCTATTATGATCAAAGTAAGAGCCTCCACTATGGCAGAACCGTATGAAGATCGAGTCACATCTTTTCGTATGGCTTCAAAGGTTGTCACTTCATTCATCACTATCTGACTCCCACAGTTTTGCTGTAGCTTATCTGTGGCTGGAAACACATAACAGTACAGAAACACGGTTTACTTGATTTGTTAACATGGATAGTAAACAAGCCGTTGAGCCTTCAAGACTTATCTGGTACATGAGAAGTCACACGACACAACCTGCATGCAAAGGTGCCCTATAGCCTATGTGACGCTTGGCTGTGACAGTCCTCAAGTGTGTTGTAGAAATACTCATAGTATCACAAACTACCGGTATGCCTGTATACAGTAGTACTGTGGCTGTTTCATCACAACACCCTGGATAACTAACAGGACAACTCAACATTTTAGCTTTATTCACACAAAAGGTAGATGTTTACAGGGAACAACCATCCCATACTAAAAAAATCACAATATAAAACCTCACAAATAACCAAATACACAAATCTAAAATCCACTCTATGCACATGTATGGGATTGGTGATTTATTGTATCTCTTAGTTCGGCATCTTGGGATGTCCAGTGTGTTTGAGTTGCTTGTTTGGCGACCGGAGATCTCGTTCCTGACGGAGGGTTAGTTTCTGAAGTTGGACTGCTAATCTGCTAGGATGCACAATGTGAGTATGCAGAGAGAGCCTCTCTGTGTACCTCGAGTGCCTCCTGCCAAGTGTGATTTCATTTCGCAAACCCGTTTCTGAACTCTTGCCACCAGCGTTTTAGTTTTAGTCAGTCAAGAAGAGGAGGAGCCAGGTTCCATCAAGTCAGCTAGTTTGACACTCACTTCACAATCTTTGCAAAATGAAGAGGGAGGGGGGTCTAATGGCAGCCTGAAAAATGTGATGAACTAACTTTTAACTGAATCTAAATGAGAAATGTGTGACTTTGCACGTTTGATAAAGCCATCTGTCTATTTATACTCTCTTACTGAAAGGAAGTGGACACAGCGATCACAAAGCAAAATGCCTCTAGGTATTTCCTTTACATTATATTGAGCAATGACATAATCACGAGCAGTCGAGGGTCCGTACAGATGTGTGGTTTATCCACCAAGACTGATTCCTATCTCGTCGATGAATAATTACTGCCTCTCTGGCCAAGCCACAGCACTCACCTTCAACGACTATGTGCTATTAGACAAAAGTTTTCACTTCATTTCTGCAACGTTAGTGGGCACACTGCATGCAGCTGGACATGATAGTCAAGTGGAAATTAGGCCCTATTTTACACCAAGGGTCTCAGTCCGGCTCATCTGCATGGTGCAAGCTCCGAAAAAGATGCTATCTGAAGTGGAAATGAAAGTCATTCTCACCTCTCACCAGCGCCTTGAATAACGACAATGGAGCCTCATCATTCATAATGACACTGATCATCTATTACGGTCTCTGATATGAAAAAAAAGCCTTGCCCATGTATAAATGCTCTCTTTTTCAACTCTGATTCGCATGGTTCCCATGGCTTCAACCTTGGATAGCGAGATAACAAGTTTGTCATTGGAAAGCTCCCCCCTCCCACCCATAAAGGACCTTTAAAAGAGATATATTGCTGCCCTCTCAGCTCTCACTGATGAAGTCCACACTGTTTGGTGGATCATATCTCGATTCATTCTCATTTATTTCCCTACAAACCCCTAATTTGAATGACTCAGCCAGGATCATTAAAGTGAAGGTTATCAACTCTGCCCATGTGAAATGTGTCCTAAAACACTGAAAATTGGTCACCGCTCTCACTTTAACTGTCACCTGGCCACTGTCACCATTACAAGCACTGGGACACAATATGTGCCCTCACTGGTGGAAACTAGTGGTATCCTGTAGCCTGATTTAAAAGCTATATAAACCTGTACTGTAAAGCTGGGCTCACACTACAGAATAATCGGGGGGTCCTGGTTTGAGGCTGATCAGAATCTATTATGTGCCCAGAAGATTATCCTGTTTGGCGTTCCATCTTAAACGGCCCAATGTGCTCACAGACGATCTGGGCCACCCTGGTAATAATAATAATGTTGTTTTCATATGCAATGGTGGTTTCATGTCCTTGTTTCTCTATCACTGCACTTTACACGTTTTCAAACCCAGACTCAACAGTAAAATGTGTGTGATGATGACCATATTTTACTTGGCACACTTGCTGCTTTGTAAGCAAGTTTGGCCTATGGAGCAACTTGCTAAGCTGTTTTATTGATAGAGATTAAATCTATGAGGAGTTACAAAGCCTCGCTGTGAAGGATTTATATATATATATATATATATATATATATATATATATATATATATATATATATATATATATATATATATATATATATATATATCACAACAAGCTTCACAACAAAGAAAACTGAGTTTCTCACTGACAAGTCACAGCTCAAAAATTACAGGCTGTGTGGGTTGAAAATGGGTTATGTCAATATATGAACTCACAAACTAATATATTCCTTGCTACATTATGGAAGTTAAGGCAATTTGGAAACAATACAAACAGTATATTATGCAGCCTACTTTGGATAGAAAAAGTTATGAAATTTGCATATGAATTCTTCTTGTATTCTGTCACATTTGAACTAATAAATAAAATAAAGTATACTATATTCTTGGCAGGGGTGGCATAATAATAATAATACATCCAATTTGTATAGCGCTTTTCTTGGTACTCAAAACAAATAAAAGAAACAAATTATGGTGTGGCAGGTTGGCCTTGACTGCAGGTTGGCTGGCAACACATCTACAATGTCAACCGACTGCGCAGGAGACCAGGGTTCGAATCCAGGAAAGGTTACAGAGTGTAGCTTTAACTCTTTCACTGCCAAGAGTATTTTCATAAAGTACTCCCCGAGTGCCAGCGATTTGCGTGTTTTTTAATATTTTAATTTTGTAATTTTTCATTCAAATAAATTGTCTGATTGCGGTTTTAAACACATACGACAGTTCTACCAGCAGAGAGCAGCAAATAAAAACCGGATAAACCGGATGTGACGTGGTCGCAGATTCTCCGATCGGCCAAAAATACGATGTGATACACGACGGCGATGACTGTTCGTCACCCAGACTATAGATTATAGAAGTGGAGCTCTCCGTTAGTTTTTTATACCGTGTGAAAAACCGTGTGTTTCCCTATTCTGGCCGAAAATGACCGCGGGAAAAAAATTAGAACCGGAAACCGGAACCCAATGAGTCTGAAGGAATCAGAAAGTGAAAGTGATCATGAAAAATAAACAGAATCGCGCGACCACAGTAAAAAGTAAAAACTCCGGATTTCTCGTTCTGGCAGGGAGGGTATTCAGAGAAAACTCGGGATAACTCGGGGCTTGGCACTGAGAGAGTTAAGTTGATTCTATGTCAGAACATATTTTAGAGCTGGAGACACAGATAATCAGACACTTGTGTCATGAATGGCAAAACAGTACCTCAGGCTGCTTACCTGCGAGGGACACAGAGATGTACAAACATAAAAGCAGGTTTCAGAGGCAAAAATGTATTTTTTATGTTTTTATTTCCTCAAAACGAAAGAAAGAAGTAGCCTATCTGCAAAAGATGAATAGCTTGTTCTGCAAGCAAACCGATAGATCAAACATTTGAATTTCCAATGCAACTGTTCACCAAACAATATTTTAAAAGTGAGAACAGTCGAAGAGCTCCAGAATCTCCTACCTATTAAACACACGCAAGGGTACTGGAGGGCAGTCATCCACCCCAGAATGAGAAAGAGAGACAGACATTACCAACAGTCGAGTCCAAAAGCGAAAACTATGCATAAACAAATCACTGACGGCACATAGTTCAATACACACAAATAGAAAAAGACACTATCGACTTGCATCATTTTTTATTAAAACCTTTTTGTTCCATTTTGTTCCATCAAGCTATTGAATACAATCTTTTCTTTTCCCTAGAAGGTGAATTTTACTGTCAGACCAAATCACTCTTTGACATTTTTTATTAGCCAGCTGGTATTTATATAAAATTGTTTCCCAAGTAGCCGGGGAGAAGACGGTGTATTTGTATGTGTTATGATACCGTATGTTAATGTTCCAGCTGTTGGAAGCTGTCAGTGCACGGTATGCACAACCCTGTTGTTTTTACATTACTGTACATAATGATATTCTCCCCACGGTGAAAACTTTCAACCTAGGCCCTAAGCAGGCTTGAATTCACCTGGGTTGAAAGTTTCACCCAGGTTGAAAAAGTAATGGGAAACACCTTGTGTGTATTTAACCTGGGATTGACTCAGGTTGAAAATGTGAGTGTAAAAGCTCCTTATGTGTATCTAGGAGGAGGTATATGCAATTCATTTATCTTGTGATTATTAATATTAAATGTCTACTCTTCCATTGCTAAATTTAGACCCTGGTGTCAAGGACACCAACTATTTGTAGTACTGCCTGAAGCTCAAAGGTCAAATATCTCTGCTGGAAAAGCTAGGATTGCCTCGATCAGTGGCGTAACTGAGGGGCAGCAAGTGCTGCGGTGCGGGGGGGCCACCAGCAGGGGGGGCCCCGCCTGCACTGATACAAATATTTTTACAGCAAAAAAAAAGAAAAAAGTTGATTTATATTGGTCAAATATCCGAATTAGACCCGAAATATTTGGCGCGCACGTGTGCATGTACGTGGGCCTCACGTGAAACTCCCGCGGGGAGGCCCCGCGATTCTGCGTTGCGCCACTGTCTTGGATGAGTGGTAGTATATGGTTCCCATGTGGGAGATCCGGGATTCGAATTTTTGCCAGAAAAGGTACACGTAAATATAGACCTACAAGGGGAGAAATGTGTACATCAATATAAGCATAGGTGAAAGTTAATGGGGCAGTTTTATAGGTTGATGTAGATCAGAGAGTCAGATGGTGAGAGGAGGAATTCAAACTGGAGAAATCAATTCCAGTGAATCCAAAACAAAAAGAGCACAGTATTTTGGTACACAGCCTTGGCCGGGTTATTGCGTATAGCTTCTCTCCACTCTCCCTGATCTCCCTACCCCCGCCACTTTATTATTCTAGGATTGATAAGCCGGGTCCATGTTTACTCAAATTTGATTATTGATTAACGTTGTTAATTTTCATTGATGTGTTTTCTGTAAGCAGGTTAGATCACTGTGTGGCGTTTGGTTTTGTACTAATTTAGATTTCCAACTCAAAAGAATGGTTTTCTTGGGGATAGTAATGGCAAGTCTGATTGGCACTGATGGGAAACTGTTGATTAGTCACCTAGTAAGCATAGAGACGGGGTTGGTGGAATTTGGCAGCACAAATGCAGGGATATTTTGTTGGTTTCTGTTGTTTTGTTGTTTCTGTAATTGTTGTTTATTTCCCGCCAGAAGTGTTGGACGGGTGGGCTTTGCCAGATGGCGTGACGGTATAGTCATCTTGTGTTTTTCTTTGTCTTCTAATTATACAGCAGCAAGTGATGTAAATCAACACACACCGGGAGTCCAGACGGCAGAGCGGTAAAATGCCCGCCTCCCATCATGGAGACTAGGGTTCAATTCCTCCGCGGTGCCTCTGGCTTCGCCAGGTGTTCCAATAAGCACATTGCCAGTGTTTGCGGGAGGGACGCGTTATTATGAATTCCACCAACGTCATAGGATTACCTGTGTGTCTGATTGGCTTCCTGCCAGGGATAGTTTTATTGAGGTTAGGGTTAAGGTTAGGTTTAGGCATAGTTTTACTACGGTTAGGGTTAGGTTTGGGCAGTGGTGTGTTATGCTGTATACGTAGTATACCGTGCAGAACATTTTGGGGAAAAGCGCACACCGTCTACTAACCATTTCATCCATTGAAAACGCGAAGAAAAAGATTATTGTATACCAAAAAAATAAATAAAATAGAACACATTATTGGGTTTAGTCATAGTTTTACTAAGGTTAGGGTTAGGGTTAAGGTTGGGTTTAGGCATTGTTTTACTGGGGTTAGTGTTAGGGTTAAGGTTATGTTTAGGTATTCTAGGTTTTACATAATTTCTTAGCGGGAAAAAAAACATCGAAAATTCATCAGGAGCCTTTTGAAACACACACACACACACACACACACACACACACACACACACACACACACACACACACACACACACACACACACACACACACACACACACACACACACAATGTACTATAGCAAAGAAAAATGGGACATTTTTTAAAGCTGTCTTTCATGTATTTTTAATTGCATCATCAGAATATGTAAAGTTGCAGAATAGGATGTTTCTGTTGCTAAGTGATTGTTTCCAGGGGATATTTCAAACAGAGAAGCAGCAAAGTATGTCTGTGCATGTGAGTGTGCATGTGCTCTGTGTTTGAGAGGCATGCATGTGTGCCTATGAATATCATTAATATACTTAGTATGGAATGAAATGAAAAGATGGCATTTGCAACAGGTTGTACACTGACAAAGATCTAATTATCATTTCAATACCCTGCTTCATCTCACGACCCTAACACAGCGATGCATCTTAACATGATGGTGCTTAGTTGGACAAAGGAATTATGTTTTTTTTAAATATCTCCCCATGCACTAGCTGGTTGTGTCGTTTTGCTATTTGCTATTGCTATTTTTGTCTTGCCCCCTAGTGAACAGAGCTCGAATGGTGACTAAGTCTGTGTCCACGGCCCGTCAAATGCCCAGGTTAAGGTTTTTTAACCAATCACGTCGCTTATACAAGGTCATGTGAGGAGGTTGGCCTAAGCTCTGAAATGTGCAGTCTTCCGCTCCGCCCATGGTGATCACGATTGGATGCGTCATGGATGTATTTTCTTTCTTGTACCTTTCTTGTACCATGGGACACTGAACGAGTGTCGTGCTCTCAGTGTAGTAGCATGCATGTATAACGTAACAGTAATTTTGTTCACCACAAAAGCAGTTACTAACCTGTGACACTCTATTTGATTAGCGTACCATTTATTCCCAACGAAAACAGACTGCCGGGCTCTATATTCCTGTAAGTTTACACTCTATAACATTTGAAGGATCAGAACCTTCCTCATCTAGGAGTCAGCCCAGCTCCTTATCCAGATATCAGTCATATCAAAACTTGATCACTGTAACTCTCTCCTTACTGGCCTCCCGGCATGTGCACTTATAGGATATACACCATGCATTTAAAAATATATATTTAATATTTAATATCATATTGTTTATGTCCCTCAAACGCCTCAGATATACTAATTCCAACTAACTTCTCTCTGGCTTATAAAGCACTTTCACCTGCAATACCACATTGTCCTGATTTGGCACGTGGCGCTATTGAGCCAGTTTGTAGGCATGTTATCTCCTGGTTCTGTGTGGAAAAAGTAAAAAATAAATAAAATAAAATAAATCGCTCGTGACGTCACGTGAAATCAGTTTGGCCTGTTTTGAGACCAATTTACATAAACCCCCAGATATGCTGTGAAAGCCTGAGTGCTCAAACTGAGGTATTTTTGGGGATAGAAGAGAGGTAGGGAAACACACACAAAAAATAAGGAAAAGTTCATTCATGGTGTATAGTCCCTTTAAGCCTCTCCAAATGATCCAGAATGCCGCAGCACGCTTGGTCTTCAACGAGACAAAATTTCACATGTCTCCCCCCTTCTCCACTCCCAGTTACTGCCCGCACAGAGTACAAAACACTGATGTTGGCCTACAAAGCAACCAAAGGTATGGCACCCCCGTATCTTCAAAGCCTGATCCAACCCTACAGCCCCTCCCGCTCACTCAGATCAGCTAACACAAGCAGAGAAGCTGTCAGAACCATCCTGGACAACGCTCCGCACGTCCTAGACTCTTCTCCCTTCTGGCTCCCAAGCTATGGAATGAACTCCCCATTGCAATTAGAACTGCAGACTGACGTCAGAGTTAAGATTTGCCGTTAACTCCGCCCACTTTCGACGCCATTTTCGTGGTTGACTAGTTTGTCGTGTAATGTCAGGCTGTAGTTCTATGCTTCTTGTCAAGCAAGCTAAGCAGCAAGTAGTCGTGACAGTGGTGTGCAGACAGAGTACATTATCTTCCATCTCTCTTCTATCTCTAACTTGTCTGTCGCTCTAATTTAGCAATGGGACGACGGTCGGTGCTCCGTTGTCGGATGCAATAGCAAGTGTTCAGACGTTGTAGTTAAAATGTACACATTTCCAACTTGGAAGCAAAAGTAATGGGATCAGATGTCGGAGATATCAAATAAATGTTGTATGGCTTGGGTGTCAGCTGAAAAAATAACATAACCTTCAACAACATTCCCAAACACATAAGCTCTCTACCTGTGCTCAAACGAGCATGACAGCACACAATCAAAATATAAACATTTGTTGTGTTGATCAGACAGAGTTTGACCGTTCGTGGTGGAAAAAGTACTCAAATGTTTTACTTAGGTAAAAGTATAAATACTGCAATGTAGAAATACAAGTGAAAGTCCGGTAATCAAAATTTACTTGAGTAAAAGTGCAAAATTATTTGCATCAAAATATACTTAAAGTACCAAAAGTTAAAATACTCATTATGTACAAGGTACATAATCATAAAATGTATTACAATCTTTTGAAAATAGCAGATCTAAAGCAACTTGTGAGCTTGTAGATCGGCTATTTTCAAATAGCCAAAGTTTAAATAGGGCTGAAGTGGTTAATCTATGTTTTGTTTATAATAATTCAAATCTACAAAGTAACTAGTAACTAAAGTTTTCAAATAATTGTAGTAGAGTACTCCACTACAATTATTAACAGAGGACTCAAATTATGGTTGGGGGAAAAAACAGTGCTCACATGGACTGATTTATTGTTGATGTTGATGATATGTTGCCTCTGTTTATATAGTTTTTGTATGTTCAATTGTGAGTGTTGTAGTAACAATTCAAGATCACTCTAGGATTATGCAGATATGAAATTATTATTACAAAGTATACAGTAGCTGTTCCACTTTTATGTCCAATATTGTTGAGTTCTGCCACTACAGCTGCTTGCCCTGCCCCTGTTCTGCGTTATTGTTTGGCCCTGTTGTGACACTGCTCCTACTCACCACCTCCACTCCCTGTGCGGCTTGATTGTGAGACTGCTTCCACCTGGTTAGATTGCTCGTTTATAATGTTATGTTGTCTGAGTTATGTTATGTTTAAGAGTGCTTCGAGTGTTTGTTCAAGTTTATGTTTAATTCCTCTGTGAAGGTGAACCTGAGTTTGTTCCTAAGTAAAGAGTTTGAGTTTGAGTAAGCCTTGGTTTCCTAAGTGTGTGTTCTGCATAAGGGTCCTACTTCTAAGTTTGACGTGTCCTGACACAATATAACGTGAAATCACACTACTATTGAGAGGGGGGGGGTGAGACTTTTGTCAAGATAAAACTATTTATTGCAATGATATTGCATTGTGTTTGGTATTGTGCCTCTGCTCCAGTGATACTACAGAATAATCTGTGCATGCATGACAAAGATTCTGAGAAGTAGAGCTTAAAAATAGAGTTATTACATGGACATGACAACTATGAATCCTTCATCGGGTAGAACTTAAAGATCCACAGATATAAAGAACGATACAATCCACATAACATGATGATTTAGTGAAGACCTACATGCTACTACAGGAGGAGGCTGAGGAGGTGGAGGGAGTTTGAGGACTGACAAGCTGAAGGTGGGCGTATGTATGTGATTGGAGGGTGAATGAGTGTGGGACTAGCTTGACTTCCATGCCTGCCTGATCTACCGCAATTCCATGTCATTATAGTGAAAATTGTGAAAATAGCTGATCTAAGCTTATAACGTGTCACGTATTGTGATCTTGTAGATCGGCTATTTTTTCCATCGGTCATAAACTAAAGTATATAGGGCTTAAGTGTAGCTGTAAAAGCACTGAAACTCTGTGATTAGATTTTTGCATATTTATTGTGGGCACAGTGCCAAGCTTCTTTTTCCCTGTAATTTGTTTTAATCTTGTGTGTTGCTTTACTATTACTCCTGTGGACATTTTGTCCAATCAGCACATGCCTGCAACATTTCAAAGGCAAGAAAGTGAGGTGAATACATTAATTAATTTCAAGGAGATAACCCAACCCCCCACCCTCGCTCTCTCTTGTAGTGATTGACAGCCACATACTCATGTCTTTCCACTCGCATCTTTCACTCAAATTGGAAGATTCGCTGTTGAGTTTCACCTCTGGAACCCACACGAGAGTCACTTGAATTAAAACCAAGGGTGGCTATCAGTCTTTCTTCTCATGTGGGACATCTTAGTGGCACTCCATGGATCATTTTCAATCAGCACAAGTCTCAGAGCACTAGAGCCTCTCCCCATGTCGCGCCTCTCTTCAGTGTTATTTTCTCCTTTCTGCTCTTTGGAATCCATGCTCGTCCTCCCTTAACGATCTTTGAAATGTGAGTTCATAGCGAATTGGGGAGACCACCATCTCCCAAGCCTGTATCGTAGCTCATACATCATGCTGACAGTGGATGATGAAATGATGAAAGAGAGAGAAGATATTGTGATTAATCTACTTTTAATTACTCAATCATCTTTGTCTGAAGAGTTGTCTCGGGTCGAAATATTCTGCCCTTGAGCAAAGGTGACTGGACTTTGCTGCTTTGGGTAGCTTGCTGTATACTATAAACACCGCTTCACTGAACTACAAAATCTAACAATGTCTTTCCATTGACTGAGTTTGAAAGAATATTACTAAAGTAATTACTCTGTGATTGTTTTTGAATTATTCTGCAAAGTTAAACACATTTGTTTCAGCTCATGATGGTTTGAACAATATCACCATCTTCATGATTAATCCTCAGTACAACAACTCAGTGCATGAATTTGTAATGCAATTTGATATATTAATGAGTGTGACCAACTATAGTCACAACCCAGGGCAAAAGGACAACACAGGGCAGCTCCATGAGCAAGTAGCTTTAATGCTCCAATAATTCCAGGGAAACAAACGGTCACAGAGTGACATCGTCAGGAGTAAAACAGAAAAGTAATCAGTCACAGAGTGACATTAACAGGAGTCCAATTCAAACATATGAAAATGAACAGCCACAGAGAAAATGTACAACCACATTAGTCCATGAGCCAGGGCCCCAAGATTGAGCAATGATTATCGAAAGAGTGGGCAAAACCATACCTATATTAAATTGTTTACAGGGTCAATATAAGTAAATAAATATATGATAACCTTTCCAGGAGCAGCTTTTTCATATTTATCACACATTTTGTTATTTTCCCCATACGTACATGACAGGTGAAAAAATTACAAAATAAAAAAAAAGATTACCATAATGAAACTTCCCCAGTTGATTACTTACATGAAGACAATGATTTGTCGTATTACAAGTTTTCTGAAATTGTATATTTAAATATGCAAATTAGGCATTTAGTCCATGAGCCAGAGCCCCAATATTGAGCCAGATATTGAATATTCCCTCGTTAAAAACCTTTGACTCCAACATCTTAACAAAATGAAATAAGAATGTTCACTCTGGCTTTGTCCGATGTTCCAATGTTGATTCTGGAAAGTTATGCAAATTCGGGCATATTTTCCTAATGCCTAATTTGCATATTTAAATTTACAATATCAGAAAACTTGTAATACGAGAAATCATTGTCTTCATGTAAGTAATCAACTGGGGAAGTGTCATTATGATAACTATTTTTAAAATGCTGTAATTTTTTCACCTGTCATGTACGTATGGGGAAAATAACAAAATGTGTGATACATATGAAAAAGCTGCTCCTGTGGAAAGGTTATCATATATTTATTTACTTATATTGACCCTATAAACAATCTAATATAGGTATGGTTTTGCCCACTCTTTCGATAATGAAATCTTGTCTGGCTCATGGACTACATGGGTGTAAAAGAGTGTGCGGTCTTGTGTGTGGCTCTGACCCTGGACCCAGTAGACCGAGCCTCACTGCAACAGAAAGCACAAACACATTATGTTCCTTATTTACAGCACCTGTACTTCCACTTAACCTACACAATGTGCTGCAGGTGAGCCTGTGAGCTGGCAGAGCCAGACCTGTCAACCCCTACTTAGATCACGCCCCCTTGCCACAATGAGCAACCCAATTATTTTGTGACATATGAGTTATCTGATTGTGGCCTAGTTGTAACGGATGTTTACAGTTTGTAATCAGATCAATACATCTCCATTTGCATGTATTCAGTTACACCTGTCACCCACACCTTTTTAAATGAATGAATGACTGAGATGCGAGAGTGTGGACTAGCCAACACCAACTCGGGACTCCTGGATAGCTGCCTTCCACTCCCTCCTGTCCAGCATTAGGGTCAGGAGCTCTTCAGTGTTGCTAGGTCTGCTGTCATGTGTCTAGGTTGTGTGCCTCTTTCCCCTCCTAGCTGCACATTGGGTTTGCTCCAAACCCGACTATGGAACGATTGCTACTCCTTTTTTAAAGCAGTCAAATGGTTTGAAACTCTTCTTATAACATGAGAGATCTTCCAATGTGATGAAATGCCTAACGTGAGGAAAAAGGGAAGCTCCACTAAGGGCCAGGGTTAAGCAGTGGGGGGGCAACCTCCCTCAATCAATCAAAATCAGAAGGGATCATCCTCCAGGGAGCATAATCCAAATGGTGCGAAAACGTCAGTCAACCGATAGAACAGAGTTCAAGGTGACATGGTTTATTGTTATTATAATTGAATATAAGACAGAGCCAGAGTGACATGCAGGCTACATATTTTATGCTCAGATTCAGCAATGTACTGTCTATTCATATTCTTGTACATACATGTGTCACCTGCTGTCACTATATGAGGAATAAGTGCTTGAATTAAAAGTGACTTGAGTCCTTAACCTGCCCATCATTCTCTCTTGCTGTCTTTTTTTCTTAATCTCACTCAAAGACACGCACACGCAAGCATGCACCCACACATGCTCTCTCTCTCTTTCTTTCTCTCTCTCTCTCTCAGACAGACAGACAGACAGACAGACAGACAGACAGACAAAACACACGCTTTCCTCTATTGAATGAATGGAAGGAGAGGTTGGGGATAAAGCGTGTAGGGGAGCTGGGGTGGCATAGTGCAAAATCCCAGGGCCCTGATGCAAGGAGGGTAGCTGGGGCTCTTTCACCACAGTGTAGCCAACAACATCACGTTAATAACAGTGCTTCAATAAGAGTGTGCACACGCAATTGGATACAATCAAATACGTTTAATGGACAATATGCTACATGCAGCCAATAACACAATTGCGGAGACCAATTTGCACTGCTGCCAATAACACAATGTCCGACAATCCAGGACGTTGAAACTTGCAGCCATTTAACACAAAAATTGCCCTTGAAACTTCTATAGGCTATATAGGCTTTTACTGTGACCGCCTTTTTCACAAATCAGCACCATGGACAGCAAAAGGAAGTCCTGAGTCGAGAGAAGAAGAAAAGAAGGAGAGGCTGTCTTATTATTCTGAGGCGGCTAAAGTAGCGCATCAAATCATACATAAAGCCTATCACTGCAGACACATGTGTGCGGGCGTGCATCAAATCATACATACAGCCTATCACTGCAGACACATGTGCGGGCATGTGTGCATGTGTGTGTGGGTATGTGTGTGTGCGTGCGTGCGTATGTGTGTATGTCCTACACATCTATATGCCATAGGCCTTTTGGGTTATCCTTTTAGCATCCTTTCGTATAAATCTGCACCTCTGTGCTTTTTTCACTGCAGACACATGTGTGCGGACGTGCGTGCGTGCGTGTGTGCGTGTGTGTGTGTGTGTGTGTGTCCTACACGTCCAACTGGCGAGCGTGCTGGTTTTCAATGCTGAGAACTGCCTATCAGGACAATCTTTCCTCGGACGTAATGCTTTCCGATGATTTTGATGATGATTTTCAGTTTTGAAAAAGATCTCTCTGCACTTGTCACGGTGACAGGTACAGCTTGAGAGCAGTAGCCATGTCTGTGACACTGGGCAGAATGGAGGCATGTCTCAGGAACAGGAGCTCGGTCAGGGCAGAATGGAGGCATGTATCAGGAACAGGAGCTCGGTCAGGGCAGAATGGAGGCATGTATCAGGAACAGGAGCTCGGTCAGGTCTTTAATTGAGCCCTTTTCGTTTTTATTTCTGACCTCAGAGCGTTTCTAAAGGAAAGCAGCTGTGATGGGAATTTCGATGAACAGTCTTTCTTGTAGATTAAGGCTATAGTGTCTCTACGGATGCATAACTCATCATCATTGGCCTGTATGAGTTCTCTTGGGCATTAGCAACAGAATCGCTCTGCAATTGCATCCATTCCTCTGAATCTATTTTTGAGCTGGGAAACGATGATATCGATGCGCTCATAAAAGACACCTAGTTTGAAACGTTCCTCTGGACTTGTGAGGCGCTGATCTTCACAGAGCTCATCAAAGTGCTGCTTTGTGCGTCGTGTGCATTTCTGAGTGAAATGACAGCTACTGTAGTGCCCCATGAAGTGGCAAGATCTAGTGCTGAGCTTTTGACCTGTTCAAACTCGTCCCTTAGTTTTGATAAGGTGTTGCATGCATTGCCCAGTAGGCCTGATGCACCACAAAGGCTTTAAAAACAAGGCTTCAGACATCCCAAAACAAACTGGTCAGGCTACGGCTTGACCTTACACCTATAACTCACTTAACCTCTGCTCATTATGCTAGGGTGGCATGGCGCATGGTAGAGGACAGAGTACAGTACAGCAACTTGCTATGGGCCTGGTCTTCAAGTTACGCAACACCACAGAGACACCCATGTACCTGTCAAACTACTTCAAAAACACACAAGCTCAATATCACCAGAGGGAGCTCCACCAATCTAGTTCAACCCCGGGGTTACATTTGTTCTACTGCTATGCCACCAAAATGTGGAATGCCCTACCAACAGTCATAAAAAAGTGTGACTCCTTACCCTCCTTCAAAACCGCTCTAAAAGAGCACTTACATGTGTCTGCACTATGTGTCTGTCTGACTGGACCCTGTAAAAAGTCTAAGCTTATCATCAGAAATGACCCCCCCCCCCCTTTAAATGTCTCGATGAATTGAATACACAGGACGTCAATGGAAATAAGCCATAGGCTTTTTGGGTTCTCTTTTTAGCGTCCTTTTGTATAAATCTGTACCTTATTTTGTGCTTTTTTTGGAAACTGTTTATAAAGTATTCAATCAATCAAAAAATGCATGGAAAAGGTTCATATCCATCTTTTTTAATAATTTGGAAACTATATTGACCGACTCCAATATTTTTTCCTGCATCACAGTAATCACTGTAAATTCAAACTGCCTCTTCATCTGATTGTATTGAATGAAGACTGATTTGAGTGCATGAACTACACACCTCAAAAGCTAAGCTTTGCAAAAGGTTGTGTGGACAGCCACACAACGTTCTGCAGAAAAAGCTTAACAAGCTCCAGAAACATTAACCCTGCGCTCGGCTCACGCACACACACGCATGCACGCACGCACGCACGCACGCACGCACGAAAACACCAGAAAAAGCACAAATAAAGCAATCATATATTATTATTTTTTGATTTTTAATACATCTTTTGGGCCAAAAATTGCTCTTTTCATAATAAAGGTTGCCTACCCTTGCCCTAGACTATAGTCTGTGCTTTTCATTTCAACCAGCTGGACATTGGCTGAAGGGTGGCTAAAGCCATGGCATCAATGAAATCAGTAGGCTTCATCCTTGCTGAGAGCATTAACCACTTTAACCCTGTCGTCCCTATTTTGGGCATGTCATTATAAAAATTAGGTGAGCATTTTCAAACAGTTGCAAAAGTAGCAGATCTACAAACTCACAAGCTCTGCTATTTGTGAACATTTTGTAATAGGGCTTAAGTGTTTAAGTTTCATGGCAATCTGTCACATTATATTTTGAGATATCTTGAGTTCAAGTGGAAGTTTTGACCTAATAATGGCGCTAGAGGAAAGGCTATTGGGTCACCAACATCAGTAGGGACCATCCTCTGTGGTGTCCATGGAGGTGCATAGAAAATGGCATTGCAATCCTGACTAATTATTGAGAGGTTGTTTGGGACGGGACCGTACCTATGTTCCCCAGGTTCTATGTTCCCCGCTTTCCTAGGAGAGCGGGGAATATAGGACCTAACCTAAACCTAACCCTAACCATAACCTTAGTGGGGGAACATAGGTCCGGGGAACATAGGTATGACCCCGTTTGGGACTACTGTGTCAGTGCTTTTGTGCATCCTATGGAGCTCCATTTTAGTTTACAGGGTAAGCACAATTAGAGCCAATTAACGCTTGATGCATTATAATGAATGCCACGTGATCTCATTAAATGTGTCATGAGATGTCAACACGTTTGAATTAAAATTCCTTTTAATGATATTTTAAGGCAGAGCGAAAGCACATTTTTAATTCTCTCTGATGTCTCGCCCAGCTATGGCTAGCACTACTAATTGGATAGGTGTTTGTGTGCAGGAAGGACTGCCAATTACCACAGTGTCAGTGACAGAGCACAAACATTAATGAGTGATCGACTCTGCTAGACTGTGTCTGGAGCTGTAAGCCCAAATAAAAACTCTTGTAGGCAGGTTATAAAGCCAAAGGTGAAATCTGATTAATTACTCTATCAGGGCATATAACGATGCCCAACAGAAATTATAGTGCATTTGTGCGTTTTAATGAATACAGCTGTAATTAACCCACGTCTCCCTTGTCAAATCTGCCCCTCATTATGAAGAAAGATAAACTGTCTATCAAATCAACCTCTCTAACCCATCTTCAGGAAGCTGTTTCTACTCGATAATGCTCGCGGATTCTTTGCGGTTTAACCCCAGAAATTAAGACATCTTTCTTCAAGGTCTAGCCCCATTGTTAGATGATCACATACAGCTGGCACACAGGTGCTCCACTGGGATTCATTAGCTACAAACAATAATGTGGGTGGTGGGACACACAGGAGAAATGAGATAGAGCTGTTAGAGGACACTGTTTATGGAGGGGCAGCCCCGCTGGGGTTTTCATAATAACTGAAAAGTGGAAGTCCCGCGACTATATCCAATGAGAGATCCAAACAAGGCAACACTACTGTGTTCATCAAAGATGAACAGGTGTGAATTATTTTGAGGGTTTACACTACAGGGTCCCTGTACATTTGTGTACAAAATTGTGGTCCATTATACATGCTTAATGCTTTGGTATGAGGCATAGTAGGTTTAGCTCATAGAGAAAAAACAAATTGAATTGAAAACACAGCTTGTTTTCTGCTTTCAAATTTGCTATATTCCAAGGTAATGTGATTGTGGTCACTATATCATCTCACATAGTTTCCAATAGACCCCTTGAATTATGGCTAAATTAATTAAATCTAGATTAAATTGTTTACATTTTTTGTAACCATAATCTTTCAACCCAAATAATTATAATTTCTCTCGTGTCAGGCTATAGATCACTCCCACCAAGTTTCCTGGAAAGCCACCCATCAGTAGTTTTGACTTAAGGGTTGACCCTTTGATCTCTTTGACCTAAAAGTGACTCATCTCTTTAAGACCGGCTGCTGTCCATTTCAATCAGGTTTCATGAAAATGGTCCTATCCGTTCTTGACTTATTGCGAACTGTACAAACTAATGGAATGTACTTTTTGCAAACTGTTAATAAAGTATTCAATCAATCAAGCAATCTATCAAAATAGGTGAAAACAAGTTTGTTAATTGTTAATAAAAGTTATTGACCCTTTCTCTCTGTTCCTGTATCACACACTGACAATGAACAGGCCAGTGGGCTGGGTGGCTGACAGAAAAATTATTAAGGCAATCTCTCCCTGGAACACTCAACAGATGTGTAGGGCATCTGCAGTGGCGCACCAGCCATCTGGCATACCTGGACAAATGGGACAAATCCATAAAGTTTTTACCGGCCATCCGGTCCCGTCTCTCTCTTCAATGGTCATCTCTGTATACCTGTCATTCAGGGTATTTGCATTTTCCAGGAGTGGGTTCACTGGCCAATCACAACCAAATTTGGGCTGAATTATCCCCGAATCAGTTAAGCTTGTGGATACTGTGGAGTACAGGCTCAGCCTGTACTTCTTGCTCCCTTGCTTTTTTTATTTTTTTATTTTTTTACGTCAGTGCACTTCAGTACTCAACGTGTTTTCACCTACATCTGATACGCAATAATGTTGTTCTTATTGCCAAGCGCTGCCTCATATAAACATGAACAACAATCCCCTAAACCCAGAATAGCAACAGAACTGAGATTGGCATCTGCCATGTGTGTTTCAAGCATGATTTGTACAATGGTGTGTCTTAAGACTTTAAATATGTCTGCTCTACCCCTACACTTTTCATTCATTCTATTTCCACAGAATACTGTGTACATTCTGAGCTGGGTTTTTCCCCTCACAAATACTACAATAGGCCACAATAAGGGAGGCATGTTGGTTTTTGTCCTTAAATTATTTTGTTCCAGTACCTAGAAATGTGGTTGTATTTTCTCTTTTTGTTCACTCCACCAAGGCATCCACAAACATGGAATCAATGTGAACCAGATGTTTTCAGGTTGATTGACCCATGTCCAGCATTAGCAGTGACACTAGCATTGGTGGCAGCTGGCAGTGCCAGCTCGGCAGGTGTGATTGGTAAAAGTTGGGTGTGTGCCTACTGTTGCAATGAGAGTGTTTGGACACTACTGTTTAACATTTGATCAAGGGTTACAAGGAGCAAACGGATATGCCTGACGGAAAGCAAATTGCAGGTTTTGATATTGGCAGTGTCACAGATGATTATACAACAGATGAATAGAAACACATTGAGTGGAATAAAATCATTCCTCAAAGTCAGCTTGAACTAGGGAATAGCCAACTTGCCAAGGAAACATTTATATTTTTTTAAATGATGCAGTATGATCGAGAGAGAAATACAGGTGCATGTGAGAGAGAGGAGAAAGAGACTTTAGTATCTATTTTTTCCCCAGACTTCACATCAGAGTGGAGCCATGCGGGTCATTGGTCTTGTTTCCTTCTGGCTCGCCTGTCAAGTCGGATGTATGTAAACTGGCCTTGCCTGGGGCATCCTTTAAAAGGATATTAGTTTGTCAGGGGGAGAAGCCAAGCCCAGCCGAGCGAGCTGCTGGGAGGGAGACGGAGGGCATTGCGTCCCCCGGACTTAGCTTGGTCCCTCAGGTTTCAATCCCAGCGCCTCATATGACTGTTGACTCATGTGGTCCTTTTCCAGTTGCCATTCTCCTATGACAGTAGATCTGACATTGTGCGTGCGTGCGTGCGTGCGTGCGTGCGTGCGTGCGTGCGTGCGTGCGTGCGTGCGCATGAATGCCAATTATTGTATGACTCACAGTGACAATGTGATCCAAGGAATCAAATCAGCCTCATGTTGGCGCTATAACAGGCTGATTCACGTTTTGACCTATGAACCGTAGGTCATACAATCAACACCTTTTTTCCTGTATTCCTTGGGTCATGATGCAATTTATAGGCCCTGTTTGTGCCAGATAAAAAATTCTGCTACTACTTTCTGTTACTATACTCCTACAGATTTTGTCCAAAACTCAGGTACACGTTATCTCTGGGGTCATGTGATCAAGACGTATGAGTTAGACTTTTCAAATTCCATTCCAAGTGGCTATGACCACAGTTTCTTGTCTAATTCTCCATAACATACTCACTATGGGATATCAGCGCCCCCTGGCGTTGATGCAGAGCTACATACCATAAACTCCCGGGCCATTCATTGGCTGAGAAGGGTATGTCACGTGTCCGGTAGACCGGAAGAGGTATAAAACCTCTTTCGTGACGTGGCTCATTCTCTTTCGCTTCTCTGCATGGCAGATGCAACAGCTCAAGACATACCTTAATAATAACAAACGTAACTTTGATCAGGACAGAAACCAGCTTTAGCCCACTCGGTGGTACTTGTACTAACCAACGGGTTTTCCTCCTATTAAAAAAAAATAGTTTTATTATTTCCGCTCCCGCGGCTATCTTCTGTTTCTTTCTTTTACTGCTAAAGCAAGTTTTCCTCCTTTGAGTTTTCCGCGCTCTTAGCCTTGTGGCTGAAAGCTAACAGGTTAGCTCGAGATGGAGGTTCCACGTCCCTGCGTATTGCTGCTCTGCCGCTTGATGATCGCCGGGGATGACCCTCATGGTTTCTGCATCTCGTGCCTCGGTCTCTACAGGGCCGAGGCATTTCCAAGATGCACCGGGACGCTGCGAGGACTGCGCTCTGTTCTCCACGCTGCACCTCGATAGCCGCTTAGCCAGGGCAGCGCCCTGGCTGCGGGAGGCAGCGACGTCTCGTCCCCGGTCGTCGCGGATCCAGCAACACCCCGCATGGACACCGGCCCAGGGAACGTGGGTGGTGGGGCCCACCACGTGCGCTCACAGTCCACAATGGGCCCTCCGGCAGTCCCGGCTGCGAGCGGCGTTAGCCCCCGCTCGCAGCACCTCCAGGCTGCTACACAAGCCGTGCTACGCAGCACTGCAGCAGCCGCTAGCACCATGTCTGGGGGAACCACCCAGGTGCAACTACCTAGCGGCACTTCCTCCCCCTCTTCCCAGCCGTCTACTCCGCTGCCACAGCAAGCGTACCGGGCCAGCGGTGCGTCGCCAGGAGACAACGAAGGGGCTCCGGCGACGGCAGCATAGACGAGGGGAGAACGAGGCAGAAGCTCGTGAGTGAGTTAGCCCAGACTAGCTACGTTAGCTGCTTCGCTAGGTTAACGTCGCCTTAGTCAGGCAGTGTTTTTGTTGGCTTAACACCCATGCAACAGGTTATTAACAGCGTTGTCCTAGCCTAGCTTGCCTCGCTAGGATAACACCAGCTTGTTAGCCTTCTCACTCTGTGTATCGAGCAAACCTCGGGGGCTTCTGAAGACCTTGGACAGGCTCATCGGGCGCCATTGGGACACATGTTGTTTTTGTCATAAGAATATGTTAAAACGTTTCATGCTGTTTACTGTTTCTGTGCCTGCTCTTGTTTCATTTCACATGTTCCAAGTACACAAAGCACATTAGCACATTAGCAGACTCTCACCGGTGCACAGACCGGTTCAGCCCCCCCTCCCCCCGGCCGTTTCTTGCTGGGGAAGAGAACAGTAGCTTTACATGCCTCGATGGACAAGATGGACGGCTCCTTGACTGCCAAAAGGTCTTGTTTAGTGAAAACGAATGTGTGTTTAAATGTACAATTTTTTTCTGTCAAATAAATAAATGTGTTACATGTTACAAACAATCTATTTCTTTCACGTGGCTTAAGAGCAGCGGAGCAATGGAGTCCCCTGCAAGCGGGCTTCTCTGCTCCAATGCTCTCTGTGTATAAGTCCACAATGTCTGTGATGCCCGAACTCCGGTATCCCAGACATTGATGGGATGATATCTGTGCATGTAATGTATCAACGTTCTCAACTCATAAGCCACAGTGTCTGGAACACCCGAGTCCCGATGTTCTAGACATTGTTGGATAACATCTGTGCATGTTTTTTGGATCTTATGAAGGTAATATAAAACCGACATCACCCCTGTCCGCCAGAGGGCGCAAATGCGCCAGTGGAATGGGGTCACGTCGGTTTTGCCTTTCGCCTCACAGGCTTCCGTCTCACGGGTTGCAGCGAAACGCCACTGTGGACCGGAAGTCCTTGAGTCAGAAAGAGCGGACCTCTGTCTCCGCCTTTTTGGAGGGACAGATGCCCCCTTTCCCGCACTGCCTCACGATTTGCAGGCCACGTTCGCCTTTAACGAGCGACAAAGCATCCCCTACGGGGAGGAAGGTTTTGTCGCCTCACAGGCTTCCGTCCCACAGGAAGTACCCAGGCACCACTGTGAACCGGAAGTACTTCGGTCAGACATGACCCCTTGGCCGTACCGCTTCACGTTCGCCGCTGGAGGGCGGCAAAGCACCTCTTACAGAGCCTTTGGGCTCAGACAAGATGGCGGCGGCCAGAGTAAGTTAGGAAGAGAGTAATGACAGTGGCGTCGATCCCATTGTGAAAGGAATGGGATGCGGAAGTGCTCTGTCTACGTCAATGAGATAGTTCCAATGTTTGGAACTATAGCCCATAGAGGCCCGCTTTGCGGCGAGATCAAAGCGTGACGTTACTCTCTCTTCTACAGGATTAATCATTGATATATATATCCAGTGGTGTGATCTAGTTTTCACTGTATATATCTATGGGCTTAATTCTGACGCCGGGGTTTTTCCCCGTGGCCAGTCTCGTGATTCCTCCGAGTCCTCCGTTGGCCCGAGGGTTAGCACCGCCGGCGGCAGTGGCAGCGTCACTGGCCCCATGGCAACGGTCCCCATGGCAACGCTCCCACTCTCCGAGCGGCCGATGACGTCATCCAATCCACTCGCTCGGTGTGTGGAGCAATGGAAGGTTTGCAAGTCGAATCCTTAGGTATTGCTCACAATACTAAAGGGTTTCAGGCTGCAATTCTCCACAAAAACCCCCCATGACAGAAAAGTATTGTTTTCCCATGCAAAGGGTCTAGCAGCCGTCACTCTGAGGGGGGAAGTCTCCTTCCTCTTGAGCGAGGGCGCTATTAAAGAATGACTTCCGATACTTCTGTTTACTATCCCAGTACATCAGCGTTACACTGTGTGTGTACGGGGTTTTTCAGTACAGCAGTGACACACTGTTTTTGTATTGGTCAGCTCCCCTGATCCGCAACAACACATTGTGGTTGTATTGGTGTGTTTTCCACGTGCTCTTATGCATAAAATCTCCTATGTCGGACACGGTGTTGTTCCTCTCATGCAGAGGATAAGGCAACCATGTCTCTGAGAGAGGGGGTTCACTCTCTCTCCATAGTGAGTATGTTACGAAGAATTTGTCAAGAAACTCGAGGTTACGTGGTAACCCCGGTTTCCTTAGAATTCAGAGTAACATAGTCAGAGAACTATCTATGAATCGGAACCAACTGGTTTTCTATTCGTAATATTTTCTGGTGGAAAAGAAGGGGGGGGGGGTACGACCCATTCTGAATCTGAAGGGTCTCAATAAATACTTGGGTCAAAGAGCGGACCTCTGTCTCCGCCATTTTGGAGGGACAGATGCCCCCTTTGCCGTACCGCCTCACGGACTACAGGCCTCGTTCGCCACTAACGAGCGACAAAGCACTCCCTATGGGGAGGACGACTTTGTCGACGCTCCGTCCGGAGCCTTTGGGCTCAGACGAGAGGGCGACAGCCAAGGTAGGCTTACTTCGGACGGCCCCGTTTGTCAGAGTGACAGCGCCGTTGGTTTCCATGGAAACAGACAGGCTGCGCTGGCGGACAAACCGGATGCTGACGTCAGGCAAGGTCCCCGTGACCCCGCCGGGTCCTCGGGACGGACCGGTAGTGCCTCTACTGCCTCGAGCGGTCACCTCAGGGTTACCACCGCTGGCGGCAGTGGCAGCGTCACTGGTCCCCATGGCAACGCACACAGGGTTAGCGCTGCTAGCACCAGTAGTAGCGTCTTTGGTCCCCATGGCAACGCACAAACAAAAAACCGGTTCCCTTGGAAACGGATTTCAACGTTTCTTGGCTCATGGTGATTTAGCCTTGACTAGCTTGTTAGCTGCTAGGTTTGCATAACCTCCAGTCAGGCTACTGTTGCTTCAATTGGTGGCTAACTGGCCTCACTAACAACAACACATTGCAGTGTTGTTTTTTGGTGCAGCGCATAGCCAGCCCCGCTAAAGCAACACCACGGTGGCCACCTACCACCGCTACCCTTCCACGGTCTCTGACGGCCCCGCACGTGCGGGTCCGCTGGATCACGTGGCGACATCACCGGTCCAGTTGGAAACGTGTGCGTTGTCCGCACTGGGTGACATCAAAGCCCCTCCTAACTCGCTTGCTGAGGCAGCTTGTTGGGGAGTTTGCAGTCCGGAACTGTTTACTACCCCGGTACTTCAGTGGTACACTGTGTGTGTAGGGGTTTTTCAGTACAGCAGTGACACACTGTGGTTGTACTGGTCAGCTCCCCTGATCAACAACAACACACTGTGGTTGTACTGGTGTGTGACCCTCTCTGCGGACGGTGCGTTAAGGAGGTGGGTGGACCGGCATTGTTTTCAATGCTTATTTCCACATTCCTTTCTATCCACCACAGTCAGGAGGTGGCGCGGCACACAGACGTGGCCGTTTCCCCACTTGACGTCGCGGGGTTTTCACCGTCACCGTCCGTCGAGCGTCTTGGTCCCGTCTCAGCAGACCACCTTCATAGGGGATCTCGCTGGGCTAGACCAGGCTCACGGCGCGTCTGTCCCGGGCGGGATAGACAGCGTTTCGGCCTATGGTCTTCTCGCGTGAGGCGACAAGTCACGTACAGGCTATGCGTGCAGGCGACGGGTCTCATGACTTCGGCCTTACACCTGTTTAGTTTGGACAAGCCCCACATGTGACCTTTTTTCCCCGGAGGTGGATGTGGGCTCTTGGAGCCCTGTCCACCTGAGGTTATCGGAAGGTCCGGGTATCCACACGGTGCGTGGACACGCTTAGATCGTGGTCAGATGCAGCCCTTCTGTCCAAGGGGTCAGAATGGGGGCTGTGGTCTCGCGGAAGGTCATTACCACGGACGCCAGCCTCACAGGAGGGGTGCCGTCCACGAGAGCCGCTCGGCCAGGGGGGTGTGGGGTCCCAGTCTACAGACGGCCCACATCAACTACCTGGAGCTGATGACGGTCTTCTTCTGACGGTCAGACTTTGCAAGGCTCGGGTTTCGAGGTTGTCATGTCCTGGTCAGAACCGACAACACCACGACCGTGTGCTATGCCAAAAAGCAGGGAGGCCTGGCCTCTCCAGTGTTGGACAGGCTAGCTGGCGATCTGACGCTGTGGTGCGACGCGCGCCTTACGTCAACCAGAGCCTCACAGGTACCGGGCCTCCTGAACAGCGGAGCGACTCTGTTGTCCAGGGGCATTTTTTGGTACGCAGATTGGCCTCTCCTCCGGAGATAACAAGCCAGATCTGGGCCAGGTTGGCCGACTGAACTGCTTTAGGCATTCCCGTCACTGGAGTTGGTCCTCTCAACTTGGAGAGGGTCAGACTCCACGGACTGTCAGTGCCACTGGTGGCACTGGCGTGGGGCGCGTGGAGGTTAGGAATAATCCTCTCCTCTACAACGAGCCCTGGGCCCTCCCCCCGATCAGAGATCTGCTACGGCAGGCAGGGATCGGGATTTTCCACAAGCAACCTCAGGACCTAGACCGGTGGGCTTGGCCCGTGAGGGGGAGACCTTGACTTCTTATGGCCTGCCCCCTGAGGTGGTAGCTACCATCCAGGGGGCGAGGGCCCTTTCCACGAGGTCTGCGTACGACAACAGGTGGAACCTGTTCGTGTCATGGTGTCTGAGTCAGTCACCGCCGGTTGAGGCCTTCCGGGCCTCGGTACGCAGCATCCTCATATTCTTGCAGGACAAATTGAACCAAGGTCTGGTTTTCTCGACGGTTAAGGTGTACCAGGCGGCCATTTCCGCTTGTCACGTGTGTTTCGATGACATGACGGTTGGCCGACATCCGCTGGTGCGTAGTTTTATGAACGGTGCCAGGCGGGCCAGGCCGGTCTCTAGGCCTCTGTTCCCGGCCTGGGACCTGGCGGTGGTGCTGGGGGCGCTTTGCCTCCCACCGTTCGAGCCTTTTCACTCTATGGATCTGGAGATCATTAGTCTCGAAACGGTTCTTGTGGTTGTTTTCACTACAGCTACACGGGTCAGCGACATACATGCGCTCTCAGTAAGTTCGGAGTGCATGAGGTTCTTGGGAGACGACAGCAGGGTTTGGTTAAGCCCAACATGGCGTTTGTTCCCAAGAACGGAATGGTGACCCAGACACCGGTTGAGCTGATAGTTTTTCATCCGCCTCCTTTCGCTTCTGCAGAGGATAGGCGGCTGCACTGTCTCTGCCCAGTGAGGGCGTTGAAGCTCTACTGCCAGAGGACGGCGGTCGGCCGGTCGTCGTTGCAACTTTTTGTCTCCTTCGGCCCAGATGGTCGGAGGAAGGCAGTGACTAAGGCGACGCTTTCTAGATGGAGTTTGGATGCCATTAGGCTGGCCTACGTCAGTAGTGGCGCTCCAGTTCCAGAAGGACTGAAGGCTCACTCTACTAGAGGCGTGGCTACTTCCTGGGCCCTCTCCAGGGAAATGTCGGTCCAGGAGGTGTGCGCGGCCGCAAACTGGTCGTCTCCATCGACTTTTGCGGCCTTCTACAGCCTGGATGTGGCAGCGGCGTCAGTGGCGCACGCTGTACTGGACATAGCGGCTGTCTCTAGTTAGGGTAGGGGAGGTTAGGCAGGTCTTTTGTGTAACCCGCCTTTTTTCCCTTCTCTACCTTCCTTCTCTTGAGTCCCCTAGGAACCACCGTTGGTAGGTTTCCAGGGGAGGAGGCCCTGTTTCCTTGTTTTCACTTATGGGTCAGACTTGTGTCTGTTCATTAGATGAATAGGCAGACTTGGTCTGTCAGGGTCCTTTTCTTTCAATTATATACCGCACCCCGGCCCGGAGGGCTGGGGCGCCCGTGAGGCCGAAGGTCACGTCCATGGGGACGGGGCCTTATGGCTAGGGGGCGTGCGGACCTGAGATTCGGTATGGCTATAAGCCCCAGGGGGGTTTATGTATCCCATAGTGAGTATGTTACGGAGAATTAGACAAGAAACTCAGGGTTACGGATGTAACCCCGGTTTCTTTAGAATTCGGAGTAACATACTCACCTAACACCCCTGTTTGTGTGCATCTGCATGCAGAGAGCGTGTTAAAGAGGATGAGCCACGTCACGAAAGAGGTTTTATACCTCTTCCGGTCTACCGGACACGTGACATACCCTTCTCAGCCAATGAATGGCCCGGGAGTTTATGGTATGTAGCTCTGCATCAACGCCAGGGGGCGCTGATATCCCATAGTGAGTATGTTACTCCGAATTCTAAAGAAACCGGGGTTACATCCGTAACCCTGACTTTGCGGGCCCTGGCTCAGCCTGGTCGCCAGAGAAAACATTGTCACTGTAGGTTTTGGAGAAACGTACAGTGATAACATTTTGCATCCCAAAAACGTTGCATGTGAACATGGTCCGCAGATGAGAACCATGTAGAGTCAATGGTACATTTTATGTTGCATACTAACAAACCCTAAACCTAACCTTAAGCCTAACCCTAATCACAAAAAACAATGCCTAAACCTAACCGTCCTTAACCCTAATCCTAACCACACAAAAAACAATGCCTAAATTTAACCTTTAACCCTAATCTTAACCCCTTAACCTAAACATATACCTAAACGTTGAAATGCAACATACCTAAAATGTTAAATTTTTGTGGTCCAGAAATGTTTCTGGAGAAATGTACAGTGATAACGTTTCCACCCGGCCTGGCGGAGACCTGTGGAGCACACTTTTCTAGTTATCTATTGTTCGCCTTACAAATAAATTGGCATGTACATACAATAAAATGTGATCAAATGTAGCAACTACGTGGTCATTGAAATTAATTAATTAATTATTTTTACATTTTTAATCTATGTATGTATTTATTTATTTGTTTTGTTTTGTTTATTTTAATTTCATATTAAGTAGGGGATCAGAGCTACAAAATGAGAATGAGTAGAAGTATCACTCTAAATTAAAGGAAAGAAAAATAATTTATGCTTTGAATTCATTTATTTATACTTTACCCAGCAAATTAATAATGCTGGATTTGCTCCTCCAACATTAAATGTTCACCCAACTATGAAAAAATATCAAAACTTATAGCTCAGATTTTGGGCTCTATTAAATGTTTTTATTTTAGTTTGAGTTTGTAGATCTGCTATGTTTCCCCCAGAATATTGGCTGGTTCATGACATGACACTGCATATCCCAAAATCTACTGTAGCTATATAGGACAAAATACTGCATGCAGTAGAATTGATTTCAAAATACTACTGTTGTCTATAAAGCTTTGAATGGTTTAGGGCCAAAATGCTGATGTGGTGCAATATCATGAACCATCCAGATCTCTCAGGTCATCTAGGAAAGGTCTGCTTTCTGTCCCTAAAACCAAAAATAAATGTGGGGAAGCAGCATTTAGTTTTTAAGCGCCACATATCTGTAACAAACTCCCAGAAAACTGCAAGTCTGCTGCCACTCTTATTGTTTGCCCCTGCCTTTGATTGAGTTACTTTTCTTTTGTTCTTTTGTATTTTGCTACTTTTTACTTCTTTTGTTTTATGCATCCTAACGCCATTTTATAATTGTGTTTCCTTTGCTTGATGTTCTGTGTAAAGCACATTGAATTGCCTTGTTGTTGAAATATGCTTTACAAATAAAATTGCCTTGCCTTGCCGTTTAACTCATTGTTTTGACCAAAAAGAGACTGATGTAGTGTTTTAGTTCTCCTGTATAATTTGAAGCTGCGGGATGATTCTCGCACATTCTCTTGAGAAGATGGTGATACGTCCTGCTCTGTCTACAATTTTGGTGGTGACATCACAACTACCACACTCTACCGATGGCCTGTTTCTACCAGTCACATCTAGTGAGCGTGTGGCGAGTGCGAGAGCCAAAGATCATGTCATGTCATAATGGTAACAACCTAGGTAAATCAGTTGAGAGTGTAACTTCCCCCTATAGTACTATTCAATAACCATAATATGTCCATATAATTAAGTCAGACATAAAATTGCTGCATTAGGTGGTGCTACAAACCTGAAGCAGTTGGCGTTTGAGATTGAAGTGCAATCATGTGGGAAATGTTGAACCACCAGGTGAACAATTCTTAAGTAGGCCTGTAAACAACCTTATTAAATTGAATGTCTTGTAAATAATATTACATGATGCTGATCGGTGGAGGGGCAGGGAGGCCTGCAGGCTGGTTACTAGAAAGAGTAACCTTTTTTTCTCCTAGAAGTGTGGAGGAAAACAGCATCCAACCAACGCATTGCCTTTTACTGAGGTTTTCTTCAGATGTACACCATACAAAAAGAAAATACATGAAGAAAATACCTCCCACACAGACCCGGCACCATGCAGGATGAAATAAAATAATAGTCAACGTTTATTTCTCTATGGTGGTGAAGCTAGTATTAATACTAATTGTGTCCCCTTTAGTTGTTGTTGGGGTATTCTTTGTCACTGTACATTTGCACATGTGAAATTCGTCCTCTGCATTTACCCATCCTAACTATTAGGAGCAGTGGGCACTATTAATAGCTACCGCGCCCAGGGAGCGGTCAGGGTTTAAGTGTCTTGCCCAGGGACACTTAGACATATACGTAGACTGGGCGGACCTGGGGTCAAACCGGTGACCTTCCAATCCCCTCTGTACCCACTCAGCTGGCTACGCAGCTCTCCCTCTCTCTCTCTCTCTCTCTCTCTCTCTCAAAGATTTGTTACTGTCGTCTCTCTAACATAGTTCAGCCACTACGAATATTTTCTATAAGGTAAATAAAACGTAGACAATCTGCAGGGACCCCTCTTGCATTCATCCATGCAGAAATCAAGAAGTCATGGTGGAGGGAGCAGGGACGCATGCACGCGTACAGGCCATTTACTAGAAAGAGCAGCTTCTAACAATCTATCTTCAGTCTGTGATAATAAAAAAGAAAAGTAGCTTTTGCCATTTGAGATACTAGACCATACCCGGTGAAGGGCGCAGGCGAAAGTAGTTGCAAACTTGTTATTTCACGTCCTGTTGCGCGGTCCCCCCCCTCCCGCGCGTCCCGTCGCGGTTACCCCTCCCCACGGGCATTTTGGCGTTGGTTGTGAAAGTGCAGGTGGGTGTGCGGACGCGTTGTGAGCTTGTAGATCGGCTGTTTTGCAAGAGGCAATGTATATGTGTGAAGGCGCTTCGTTTGGCCTTCTTTTCATAGACCTTGTTGCTTGTAGGGCCGCAGGCGAAAGTACAGACCTTGCTGCTTGTTTCTCGCGCGAAACCTGGCAACGTTATCTCCCATTGTTTGACACATAATGACTAGAGATTTGCTGAGATTTGATAAAATTGAGAAACGGGCTTCGCAGTTAAGTTCAGATGGTAATGGGCAATGGCTGTGTGCAAAATCAGATCAAGTGCTCCAGCCAGTGAGGAGAAACAGGCACACAGTTTTGCTTACCAAGACACCAAGACACCATGGTCACAGAGGTTTGTCAAATTATAGGAGTAATTACACAAGAAGTATATACTGTCCAATATCCCATATATCCTGTATATGACATACTGGTCAGACATTGATTCCCAAGCTTATATATTTATCGTTAGACATGCACATCATGGAACATGATAACAACAAGATAAACCTGCATTATGTTTATGAGCGTTTGGATTCCTTGTCAACTGACCGCTTGTTGAAAAACAAAAAAATAAAACATTACAGGAAATAACAAGATAAACTGAAACAAGCAGTGCTTATTATATCCACTGCAATATTGACATTTAAATATCTAAATTGCAAACAAAAATGGGAATGGCATGCACTCACGGAAAGAGCAGGGCTCCGCTCAAACAGCCCTCTCCGGACTCCTCTATCGTGCTGTCAATCAACAAGGATGTACCGTATAAGGTCATTCAAGTGTAGCTTGTTTGTTATGCCCCGTTTCCACCAAGAACATCAACACATCAGATACGCCCCCAATGTTAACGGATGGCTGTGTACCCACCAGCTCGCAAGCATGAAGCAATCTTTTACGCTCTGGTTGGAATTTTCTAGCTGGTGCAACACACACGTAGTGGGCATTAAGGCATACGGCATATGCCTGCATATCACATACTGTAGGCTACACCACTGGCAGAGAGCGACTGCAGTTCAGTTCAGCAAAAGAGAGGAATTAATGAGAAAAATCATGGCATAAAACACAGCACTCTCTCCCATGAAGGCAGTCCTGCAGGTGCTCGTGCACGAGTTGGCTCCTATGTGTGCACGTGTTAAATTGAGATAAAAGTAAAACGGCAGATTTATGGATGGGTTGCAAAGGGATGACATGAGGGAACTTGAGGATTAACAAGACACTGCTGTTTGTCAATAATTATTATGACATTATGACATTCAATGCTCAGGTGAGAGTGTAGGCACTATCTTTGACCAACAAACTGAAGAAGTCTTCAGAAAAAAAATCAGAACGTCTTCATAAATTTCATCGACCTTTCAAAGACTTTCAACACAGTCAACTGAGAGCTTCTGTGGAGTGTCCTCCTAAAGTTTGGCTGCTCATGAAGGTTTGTCAATATCCTTCAATAATTCTATGTGGGGATGATGGCACGTGTGACTATATTGGAGGCCAGAAATCCGAGCCCTTCAGGTTGTGAACCGGTGTACGTCAGGGGTGCATGCTTCCTTTCTCCAGCTCTTTTTTTCACATCTTCCTCCTCTGTGTGACATTGCTGCTGCATGACAAGATCAATAAGGACAGTGTGGTGACTGGATTTCAGACTTGATGAAACTCTGCTTGGTTCTGTGACCAGATTGAAGCGGCCCCAAAAATAACATCTGTGCCGTTGTGGCGTACACACCAAAGACAAGCTTGCTGCAAATGATAGGCTGGGTATCTCTGTAAACATGGCAGACTGAATGTAGTATGCCAATTCACTCCTGCGTCACAGCCGCCAAGCTAACCATCTCTGAAAAGGCACTTGTAATAGTCGAATCTTTTAAATACCTCAGCTGTTTCCTATCCGATAACCGCAGCATTGAATAAAGATTCAAAGCCGGATTAAACAGGTATCATCTTCATTAGGCTGGCTCAGGGGAAGGTCTTCGTGAATAAATACCTCAACCTCCACACCAAAATATCTCTTTACTTGGCAGTTGTTGTCTCCGCCAGGCCGAATGGCATGGCGAGTAGAGTATGTTTTGTTTTACCCCTTGTCCGTCCGTCCGTGTGTCCGTGTGTCCGTGTGTGTGTGTGTCCGTGTGTCCATCTGTCTGAACAGCTAATCTCCGGCACCGTTGGCCCGCTCGCCGATGTTCCATATTCCATCCTGATTGGCTAAGATTGGCTTCCAAAGTTTGCAGGATTGGTTTGTTTTGAACAAAATGCCTCATCATCTACGCAGCATGCGATTTCCGTGAAATTGTGCACGCACATTCACTAGGCTGAGGAAGAAATGCCACTTGAAAATGTTCAAATCAGCCTCATGGTGGCGCTATAACTGCATGAAACTTTGCACGCACTCTCCCTAGAAGCCAAGGAAAAACCTTTGCCATGCATTTTTCACATCTGCCTTTTAGAGCAGAGCAGAAACAAATGTTTTGCTATTACTCCTTCAGAATCTGTCCAAAAATCACGCAAATCGGTACACAGTATCTCTATAGTCATGTGATCAAGATGGAAGTGTCCGATATTTCATATTCCATCCTAATTAGCTAACACTGGCTTCCAAAGTTTGCTGGATAGGTCAGTTTTGAACAAAATGCCTCAAATCATGAATGCAACGTGCGATTTCTGTGAAATTTTGCACACATATTTCCACTAGGCAGAGGGAAAATGCCACCCTTTTCACATTGGCCTGTTATGGCGCCACCAGCAGGTCTAATTTAGCAAAACACATTTTTGGAACAAAATGCCTCAAATCATGAATGCAGTGTCCGATTACCATGCAAGGCCTAAGAAGAAATGCCGCCCCTTTTCACATTGGCTTATTATAGCGCCACCAGGAGGCCACAATAACCTACCTGACCTGGCGGAGACCTGTGCTCCGAGGAGCACTTTTTCTAGTTATCACATCATTCCTCTACAGCTGTGAAACATGGACCCTGTGCAGTTGTCTCCTGACGATCTCATGCCTACAATGCCTACCTGGTGTATCTACTCATATAAAGGGGAGATTGACTTCCGCCGCTGACGCCACACCCACTCCATTGATTTGCACCTCTCGCCGCTGACGCCATACCCACAGCATTGATTTCGACTAAACACAACAACTAAATATGACATTTCACCACAACACCAGCCACAACGAGCGCGCTGAATTTACGGGTGGTGTAGGGTACTTCTCATTGCTCACTACACATTTTCCACCTCGCAACATAATTAATTCTACTCACCACATTACGACCACACCGGACGGGGAAACACTTTCGCACCGTTTACCGTCAGCACAACCGAACGCCGACGGCCACAGCCGAAACAACACGAAGCGGCGGCCATTGAAATCAGCGGTCTTCGCTCGCAAAACTATGCAAGGGATAATGCATGGGGAGGTAGTCATTATTGAAATTTAAAGCCCTTCAGGGCGATTAACCACCATTATCCCGCTTATTACACGGCTACTTAATAAATACATAAATAAATTTACCCAAAAGTAACAACAAAACGAAGTATTTCCTTGCTTACGGCAATGAAAGTATTCCATAAGTATTGGGCTGGGCGGACAAGTTCGCCTCGGAAAACAAATGACAAAATAAAATAAAACTCGCCCCAAAACACACTCGCCCCCCATTCTATATACTGCCGATTTGCCTGTAATACCGCCGGATTTGCCCGGGGCGACTGTGTTTTGGGGCGAGCGTTTTGAGCCACGATAAACAAGGAAGTGCAGTGGATCAAATAGAATCACTTTTCGGTTATTGCATCGTCTATTTCTCACTTCAAATGTTTTCAAAAACATTCTTGAGAGCAACGTTTAGTTGTAAATGACATTGGTTGTTTGTTTACATGGCTGTCATGTTGGATAAAGCATACAACCAAGCAGCGCAGGTTAAATCTCTGCATCGCCACAACAACAACAACAGAAGCGCGTCCCCCCCCCCCCCCTCTTGCTTACCTTTTTGTTCGAACCACGCCGTTGCTTTCACTTTAGTCATGTCTCTATCACACCACACTCACGCTAATATGTCCGTCATTCACGTGCCATGTACATCCCAAAGACAACTAGAGGTTACGAATGTAACCCCGGTTTTAGTAGGTTCGGAGTTTACTACTCACTATGGGATATCAGCGCCCTCAGGCGATGAGACAGAGCAACACACACGCTCCCGGTGCCAATACTGATTGGCTAAGGGTATGTCACGAGTCCGGAAGACCCGGGAGTATAAAGCTCCCTCGTGACGTAGGCTCTTCCTCTTAACATTCTCCTCTCTGCATGCCAAATGCGCACAGAAAGGGGTGTCTGGTGAGTAGTAAACTCCGAACCTACTAAAACCGGGGTTACATTCGTAACCTCTAGTTTTACCACGGTTCTCCGTTTACTACTCACTATGGGATTCATAAACCCCCCTTGAGGTAATGAGCCACACAACCCTGACAGGCCCGCACGTCCCTCAGCCCCTAGGTCCCGCCCACACGGACGTGACCTATGGCCCCATGGGCGCCCCCAACCCACCGGGCTGGGATGCGGGATAGATAATCAAGCTAGGCCCTGACAGACTCCAGAGTCCGCCTATTTACTAACAGGCAGACACAAGCCTGCCTCATAACTCAATATGAGGAACAGGGCCCCATCTCCTGGGAGCCAGCCCAGCTGGTCCCACGGAAACCCCAGAGGAAGTCGAGAAATAGGGAGAAAGCCCCAAGCCTACTCCCTTCCCTCCACTGGCCTGGAGGCAGCCACTACGCCTAGGACCGTGCAGAAAGTAAGAATGCTACACATCGAGGCCTGGAAAGCCACCACCACTGGTGACTGTTCCAACCCCCATCTGACCTCGTAAGCATTCCTCGTGGACACGGCCCTTGCGCCCTGTATGGTAGCCATCACGTCAGGGGGAAGGCCACACGAGCTCAAATTCACCCTCTCACGGGCCAGACCCATAGGTCTAGGTCCTGAGGGCGTCCCCCCTCCCTGCCGCAGCAAGTCCCTGCCGACAAGGAGGGCCCAAGGCACGTCGTGAAGGAGAGGAGTTATCTCCTGACCTCTACGTGTCCCATGCTGGGGCCACCAGCAACATCAACAACCCTCGGAGCCTGACCCTCCCCCACATGGGGAGGATCAGCTCTATTGGTGGGAAAGCATAAAGCAGTTCGTTCAGGAGGCTCGGCACCTGGAACGCCTGAATGGACGCGAGACGTGAGTCGCATCACAGCGCCATCTCGCACGCTAATCCGTCCAACACCAGGGAGGCCAAACCTTCCTGCTTGTTGACATAGCACATGGTCGTGGTGTTGTATGTTCTGATCGAGACATAACAACCCGGAAACCGAGCACCGAACTGTTTGAGAGCGAGGAAAAACCCCGTGAGGCTGGCGTCCGTGGTGATGACCTTCTGCGATATCACAGCGCCTATACTGACCCCCTGGGACAGAAAAGCCACCTGCGACCACGATCCGAGTGTCTCCACGACATCCTGGAAACACCACCACTTGCTGAAAGCCTGAGGTGAGTGGGATCCGAAGAGCCCGCTGCCACCTCTATACAGGTCTCATGTAGAACCTGCCCAAGCGGATCAAGTGAATGACTGAAGCCATGAGACTCACCGCCTGCATGCCTAGTTTGTAAGTGACTTGACGCCCTACGCGAAAAGACCTCACACAAGCTAAGACACTGTCTAACCTGCCCTTGGACAGCCGCGTTCTGAGCGTGTTCGAGGCCAGCGAGATCCCCCAGAAGGTGGTCCGCTAAGATGGAACCAGAACGCTCTTCTGGACGTTGATCGTGAACATAGCGACGTCAGGTGGGAGAGGGCCACGGCCGTGTGCCGTGCCACCTCCTCCTCTGAGCCCACGGCAATTAACCAGTCGTCGAAGTTAAGTCGACAGACCGATCCCCTGTCGCCGCAGTGGAGCTATGGCCGCATTGGTACACTGCACGAGCACTCGCAGGCTTAATGACATACCAAAGGGAAAAAACGTGTACTCGTACACTCCCCTTTGTAGCCGAAGTGCAGGAATTCTCTGTGTGGAGGCCAGACTGGAACGTGGAGGCAAGCAACCTAGAGGTTGATGCCCGCCCATCAGTGCCCCTGATGTACCGTTTTGCAACAGCTTTTACGGTCGTCAACAAAGAAATGGATACTTGTTGAGGCCCTTCAGATTCAGAAAGGGCCGTACGCCCCCCCCCCCTTTTTTCTCACCAGAAAAAGCTTTGAACAGAAACCCAGTCGGTTCTGATTCGTAGATATTTCTCTGGTAACGCTCATGCTCAAGAGAGAGAGAGAGAACCTTCTCTCTTAGAGTCATGGCTGCTTTTATCTTCCGCTTGAGAGAGACACACTCGTCTGACATAGGAAGTAACACAAGGCATGTGGAAAACACACCAGTTCAACCACAATGTGTTGATGTTGTTCAGGGGAGCCTGGTCAGTACAACCACAGTGTGTCACTGCCGTACTGAGCTTAACCAGTAAAACACAGTGCAACGCTGATGTACTGGGATAAAAACAGATTCGGATTGCAACCCTCCCAAAAGCTGCTCACCGAGCGAGCGAGTCGGGAGGAGGCGCTGCTGTTATCAGTCCCGTGGGCAACGTGCACATTTCCACGGGGACCGATGACGTCGCCACGCGGTCCAGCGGACTCGTACTGTGGCGTTCATTAGAGACCGTTAGTGTCTGCCATGCTGTGAACAGGCCTGTCAGGCACAAAGGGCTCATAGAGGAGGCCATCGACGCCCAGGGACCCCCTGGGACCCCTAGCGTCGTGACCTCCTGACCGGGGCTGGATTACGTGCTTGTGTATTTTAAGACATTTTTAATGGAACAAAATAAAGCACAGAGACAGTGTAAAACAACATAAAAAGTTTAACATACTCTTATGAAAACCCTTTATGTGTGTCTCAAAGCACTCAATGAACCTGAGCCTCCATCGTGGTAGTGTAGACAAAGGGCTAACTAGCTTAGTTTGTAAGCTTAGCCTGGTCTAGTCCAGCCTAGCTACAGGTCGCTTTTAGCCTTTAGCTGCTACCTGTAGCTGTTTGGCTAACCAAGAACGAAGGAGAGCTATGCCCACCGCAGCGTTGTTTTAGGGGACTGGCTAAGCGCTGCACCAAAACAACACTGCTCTTTAACTGTGTCGATGTTAGTGAGGTTAGTCAGCCGCTAAGTGAAACAACATCAGCCTGACTCTATGGGCTCATAGAGGAGGCCATCGACGCCCAGGGACCCCCTGGGACCCCTAGCGTCGTGACCTCCTGGCCGGGGCTGGATAATGTGCTTGTGTATTTTAGTACATTTTTAATGCAACAAAATAAAGCAAAAAGACAGTGTAAAACAACATAAACAGTTTTAACATACTCTTATGAAAACCCTTTATGTTTGTCTCAAGGCACCCAGTGAACCTGAGCCTCCATCGTGGTAGTGTAGACAAAGGGCTAACTAGCTTAGCCTGTAAATTAGCCTGGTCTAGTCTAGCCTAGCTACAGGTCGCCTTTAGCCTTTAGCTGCTACCTGTAGTTGTTTGGCTAACCAAGAACGAAGGAGAGCTATGGCCACCACGTGTTGTTTTAGGGGACTGTCTAAGCACTGCACCAAAACAACACTGCTCTTTAACTGTGTCGATGTTAGTGAGGCTAGGCAGCCACTAAGTGAAACAACAGCAGCCTGACTGGAGGCTATGCTAACCTAGCATACCATAGCTAGTAATAGTCACGGCTAACTCACCAGGAGTGAAGAGACGTTGACATCCGTTTCCATGGAAACAGGTGACGTCGACACCTAACCCAGGCCCGTGCAAGCGTGGGGGTCACGTGACTGAGTACGGAAGCATTCCACGCTGCTCCCTTGGTGTTTACAAAGTCCGTCGCCATCTTGTCTAGGCTTCTTGGCCTGGCTAAAGGAAGCGACGGAGCCACCTCCACCGAAGGAAGCACTCTGTCGCCCTCCAGAGGCTGGCGTGACACGGTGCTTGGCAGGTTGTAAATATTGGGGTGACCTTCGACCCGCGCCGCCATCTTGCAAACCTTCCTTCCCACAGTGGGCCTCTGGCGCCCTCTGCCGGATGGATGGTAGAATTGGAAAATTTTGGCGTGACCCATGTACACTGGCGTATAGAATTAGCAATGGGTTTATTACCTTTGTCTTGTTCATAGCGTGCACAGTATTCATCCCAGCAGCGTTTGGAAAGTCACCAAGGGACAGTCCAAGCGCTTTGGGCTTATAAGGGGTGGTTATCAACACGGGGACCACCTAGTGATCCCTATGCGTCGATGCACCCCGACAGTTGTTGAAAACAGGCAGGGAAGTATCCCATTATTGTCTATCATGCTGTGAAAGCAGGCCTGATAGGCACAATGGGCTTATAGAGGAGGGCATCGACACCCGGGGACCCCCAGGGACCCCTAGCGTCGTGACCTCCTGACCGGGGCTGGATAGTGTGCTTGTGTATTTTGGGAAATTTTAATGGAACAGAATAAAGCACAGAAACAGTGGAAACAGCATAAACAGTTCAACATACTCTTATGAAAACCCTTTATGTGTCTCAAAGCACCCGATTGTAGCCTCGTCCTTCGTGGTACAGACGCCGGTCTGAAGAGGCTAACGAGCTGGTGTTGTCCTAGCGAGCAAGCTAAGCTAGAAACAGCGCTGCTAACAACCTGTTGCTTAGTGAGGCTAGCCATTCGTTGAAACCAGCCGCCACAGGTTCGAGGATCTCTTCCTCGGTGGCTGCGGGAGGTTCTCCCCGTCCGGGAGGTGGCGTCAGCGTCGTGGACGCTTGACGCTCTAGTCTTGGCATCGGCACCGGTGGGGGTCCCATGAGCCGGGGGGCCGCTCGTGCTGCCCGACTGGGGTCCCCGGTCCGGTGGCGGTGGAGGTCTCACCGTTATCTCGTCTAGTCCAGCCGACCAGGGTCCTAGCCCTGACGAGCCGAGCGTCAAGTTGAGAAACGGTTAACCTCGTGCAGTTAGGGCACGCATCTGTCTCACCCGGGTGGGTCCTGGCGCAGAACGCGTGATCGACCCCCAAGCAGTGGATGAAGACGCGGTGGGGGTCGTCTGCGGCGATGAGGGGGTCGCATTCCGCGACCCCGCAACTCCTCGGTGGTTCCATCTTGGTCCTCGGTCTGGGAAAACAACAGGCTAAAGCCTAGCCAGTAGCGTAGCCTAGTAGCTGCTAGTATTAGCCTAGCCACTGAATGAATGAATGAGCTAGTAGCTGCTAACCGGTGTTAGCAGCTAACCGGCTTTTTCAGCTAACCGGCTTTTCCAGAACAGACCAAGAATTAAGGAAAACTGAGAGGATAGGTAAATAAATAAATACTTAATAATAAGTTCCGGGAGAAAACTTATTTGCAAGGATTTACCCGTGGGGAAATACTCCGTATTCCCGCGTTGGGTTTAAGTTGAAAATGTTCTTGCTTTGTTGTGTGTGAATTTCTGCGCATTCGCTTGCAGAGTGGAGAAAAGAGGAAGAGCCTACGTCACGAGGGAGCTTTATACTCCCGGGTCTTCCGGACTCGTGACATACCCTTAGCCAATCAGTATTGGCACCGGGAGCGTGTGTGTTGCTCTATCTCATCGCCTGAGGGCGCTGATATCCCATAGTGAGTAGTAAACGGAGAACCGTGGTAAAACCAACACCACGCAGCTGCTTTTGTAAACAACAGACTCTGCATCTGGGTTGCCACGTCGGCAAAAGACAAGCAGCAGGTCAGTGTTGCCAGATGTGCGCCAGAAACAAGCAACCACCTTCATGAAAAAGAAAAAAAAACAGCCGAAGGGGTCCACCATGTTTCACGGGGGTCCGCGGGGGTCCCAACACTCCCAGGGGGTCCGGGGACCCACAGGGGGTCCCTCATCTTTTTTTTTTTTTTTTTTTTACTTTCTTTTGGAAAATTTTATCCCACGATTTTGGTACCCCAAAATAAGCGCGCTCTCACTAGAGCCCCGTGCGCGGCTAGCGGGCCCTCTAGTGCCCTATAATGAAATACTAGACGTATGTGTATGTGCACGTGTATATGTGTGTGTGTGCGTGTGTGTGTGTGTGGGGGGGGGGGGTCCCCATATGCCTGCCTGAACTTTGCACTGTAATTCATGTTGGTGAGTGTGTCATTGAACCTCTGACCCTTGCAGCTGAAGTGTTGCTCTCCGTCAGCCAGCCGTTCTACTCCTCTAATTAGAGCTGCCAGCCTTGACAGAAATCCTGTCACAATCCGCCTGCTCTCAAATGGCACTCGCTTGTTTATTGCACCCCTATTTAAAACGTCTACCTATCTAGCTATCTAGCTATCTATCTATCTATCTATACAGTATCAATCTACAGTATCCATCTGTCCGTGTCCGTCCGTCTGTCCGTCCGTCCGTCCGTCCGTCCATCCAAACAATCTCTTTGACATTTCAGTTAACCACCAGGAGAGATTATTGAGCAGAAAAAGTACTGCTGAAGAAAGAATCAAGGCCTTGCTTGTAGATGTCTTCAATGCAGCATGACTCTGACCACAGTCAGCAATGTTTACAACACTGTCGCTCTCAGACATGGCATCATGGCAACAGCACAATCCTTGAAAGGCATGTAGAAAGACACCAAGAGACAGAAACAAACCAAGCTTTGCATCCCTGTTGACATTGGTGCTAGAGCAGTGATTCTTAACCTTTTTTAATTGAAGGACACCCAGTTTGATGTCTGAAACCCCAATCTACACTGTAAAATCCTCAGTTTTTATTTAACTCTGAAAGTGTGCAAATGGAACCAAAATGTGCACACTCTCAGAGTTACAGACCTGAAAGCGTCCATTTGGATCCCTGGTGCATTGCAGCGTTTGTCTATGAAACCCTGAAAAATGCATGCCGCAGGGTCCTAGCGCTCGAGTTGGAACGAACATCCAAACCCGCCATTAAACTTACATAGTTACGTTCCCGGCTCACCGGGAGACTCTGTGGACATATCAGGTCTGTGACGTCATATATCCTTGTTGATGTGACGCAACACTGCTAGCGATGCTAAAACTACTGTCACTTGCGGTCTGTGCTAAATCCCCCTCAATAGTATGATGTTCAGTTAATCCACAGTAGTCCTTTGATTGAATATGACATTCAGTATGTCCTAAAAGTAAAATCTTTAACTTGTGACTGATAGAGTTAAATCTCGTTATCATAATTATCATAATGTGTCTAGGGTCATAAACCTGCTTAAAATGTCAATTTAATATAATGGTGTCATATTGGCCTAAATCAGTCATGTACTCTAGTCTATTCTCTTATTCTCCTGTCTCTCATACAAGGTCAAAGCAGCTGGCTACAGGCTTTCTGTGGCTATCTGTTGGCTCCTCAAGTTATGTCAATATGGGATGTTTTGAGAACACTGTATCTAGGTGTTCTTCTCTACGCTAACCCTTCTTTCAGTGTCACGAAGTCACCACTGACCAGTGACCGGTCAGAGCCGAGGTCAAAGTGTTGACCCAGACATTTGGACACTGTTTGTCCAAAGATAAACTGTCACACCATCATCATCATCATCATCTTCATCATCTACCATCCTCATCTTCATAATCTTCATCTGACGACAACTAGCATCATCACTCTCCACCAATGGCAGGATTACACCTCCGACGGCTGGACGCTTGATCTGTCTTCCATGATGTCATATGTTTATGTTAACGGACGCTGTTAAAATCCAATGCTTTCTCTGTTCAACTTTAGAGAGACACGACCGATGATGCCTACCATACCTGTGATACTGTAACCTTCCCAGTCTCTCTGTCTGAATATAATCTTTATAACCAAATGGCTGCTTGTCTCCGAGTCTGAATTTTCTTTGTCGACTTTATGAAAGTGTCTGGTACTTTGTGTGGGTGATAAGGAAAAAACAGCTCCATCAGTGATGATCTCCCCGAAGTACGTAAGCCTGGTTTCTATTTCCTGCTCTGTGCAAATCTGGATGTAATTTGCAAAATACAGTACATGCACGCACACAAACCGTTTCCGTATCCTCTCTAAACCAAATGGCTATAGAAAAGTGCAGAGAATCGTGAGTCGTGAGCTTTCAGGTACACTCACTAACATAAATAAGCAAATCATGTCCAAAACCGTTCCTTTTTATTACTATTTGAAAATCCAAGTTTTAAAATAGTGAAAATGGCAGCTCTACAAGCTCACAACGAGTTGCATCGCAACATGTTGTGAGCTTGTACAGCTGCTATTTTCACTACTTTTGTGTGACACTCTTGTATGATGAAGTAGGTTAGTATAGTAAAACGATGAAATATGGAGATATGAGGTTTCTGCCCGGCAGCAACGAAATGTTCAAACCTTGTTATTGAGTTCCAAATGTTAATATAACAAACAAATGTTCGAACCCTCTGACATTTGGGGCCAGACCTACCTAGCCTGGAAACCAGACAAATCTGCCAGTGCAAAAAAGAAATAGCCCTCTGCAGATTTGGTCTGGCCCTGCTCAGTTGTGATTGGATTTCCCTGCCCCCGAAGTTGTGGGACACCAATCAGGGCCCAGTCTACAAATATGGGGCGGGTTTATCACCAGAGGCTTTTTTTAATTTGCCCCTAGGAAATGCAGGTTCCAAGCAGATATTCCAGACTAATATCTACGCAGTGATATTAGTCTGCTGCCATGCCTGGCTAAGACCTACCCACCATGAGTCTCATCCTCCTGGGTTCCACTGCATCGACCCACCCTGTGACCATGCTCCTCCATTTGACCATCTTACATCATTCATCACCTCTGCAAACTACCACAATAAATCTTTCACTGTATTCTATTGAGTTGTGGTCTATGTGCTGAAGCACTAAATCTACATTTTACTCAGTTTTGGCTCTCTTGTAGTGGGTGGCCCTGCAATGATGCACCCGTTCTCGTGCTGGGTCACATACATTATGTGCGTGCGTGCGTGCGTGTAAACTTATTAGCAGATACTGTTGTGAACATTTGCAGCTTCATGCCTCTGATCCAACAGCGAGTGAGGACCCAACAGAGAGCTAAAACCCCCCCTACTCTTAGCAGTGAGACTGGGCCTCCTACACAGGTGACCCAAACGATGCTCAGAAAAATCTCTGAGTGAGCGAGCTGGGCTATCAGGGTTAGAAGAGTCAATATCCGGGTGGATGCAAAACCCACTGCGGTGGAGAGTATAGTACAAAGAGGCTTAATGCCTCCAGAGAACTGGTGTGAACTGCCGAGCTATCCAGAGTTTCAACTTTCGTCCTCCACAGTGCTCTTTCTCGTTCTCTATTTTCTGTCTCTTCGTCTACTTGACCTCAGTCACTTTCCCTCGTTCCCTCTCTCTCTCTCTCTTGTTCTTACAATAGAACTTTGCTGTTAGAGATACAGCTAAGTTGCTCTTTGACCTAGCTTCTTTTTTTCCCCCTCAAGAAGTACTACGTGCAAACAACTTTGCTGCTGTGAAGCCAAGGCATTCGCCCTTCACACAAAACCACTGAAAGATACAATGGGTCTCTTGGGGAAGAGTAAGCTGTTGCCGAGGGAGAACAATATCCGGTGGTTATCAAAGTGTTCATATTTTTTACTCTTCTTCTTCCTTTTTAGTCTGGGCAAACTGCCAATGACTGTTTGGCTTCGCTGCTGTGGCCCAGGTTCACGCTGTGGTGTACTGTCATACATGCTGCACAGAGGTCCATTGTCTGAGGTCAGGTCTCCTCTCTATTGTGGGTAAGTGCTTTAATTTGTATCCCTTCACTCCCAGAGAGCATCCAGGAATAAAATAGGCTGATATCCTCTTTCATCTGCATCGTTGTATTTATTTTATCTCAGCGTGTCTTTAGTTGTGTATCGTTTTGTATCATTCGAGTTTACATAATACATTGTGGTAAAAAAAGGTACAATTAGATTTGTTTGTTTGTCTGATGATTTATACTGTATTCAAATCCAAGCCTTTATTGTCGCAAATGGGACATTAGGTTTGCAGTGATGCATAAAACAATATACCCTGACAAAATATAGCAATATAGTATAAAGAATTGTGGAAAGACATCCATCAATTGCAGGAGTGGGCAGAGAAAGGCATCAAATAACCTCTGTTATAGGCAGAGTGCAGCAATGGTTTGCCTGGGTCTTGCATGTGCTTTTGTCAACAAGAGCAAACAATCCTAGTATATGTCACCATCATCGCTGTGTGGACAGAGGGCTATCCTACGTGGAGTGCTCTTGGAGAGGCTGAATATTTATTACGGTGGATGTACATGCATCTCTCTTTGTTTGTCTATGGGGCGTATATGTGTGCATGTGACTGTGTGTGTTTGTGCGTACAAATGAGCGAGTGTGTGGGGGTATTTGTTGAGTTCACGGAGTTCAGAATATCCAAACGATACAATCCCAGGTGCTGGACAGAAATACACATTTAAAATACAGAGTTTGCACACTGGCTCATGCTCTCATAGTGTATTTGTGACCCTGAGGTCATAATGTATTTAATACCTGTATGTTTTAATATTCTGTGTATAGGTTTGTGTATGCCTCTGTGTGGTTGGTTGGTGTGTGGGAGTTATTTTTTTGCAAAACCGACAATCGGCCGTTCATAAAGGCGTACTGAACCGTGCAGGGCGAACCGTACGGTTCGGTTTCAAACCGAAAACCGTTTGCACCCTAGTATGTATGTAGCATGGCATAGTATGTAGCATGACATTGTATCATGGCATAGTGGCATAGTAAGTAGCATGGCATAATATGTAGCATGGCATCGTATGTGTAGCATAGCATAGTACAGAAGTTTCAGAGACCATGCCATTGGCACTTCAGTGAAACATCAGTGAATTGTCCAAGCATTGTCATGGACAAAGGGGGTGATTGGCCAAGTGTGAAATGGTGCCAGGTGCGAATTGGCCTCTTTTCACACTAGGCAAATCAGGCACAACACAGGGGGGAAAGGCTTTTCAGGAAAAGTTCAGGAAAAGTGAAGAGACGTGTGAAGAGGTCAGATATCATGTCTTGTATGTAATATGGCATAGCATGTAGCGTAGCATGGCATAGTATGTAGCATGGCATAACATGGACGCAAGTAGTGATACAAGGAAATTAGTAGTGCTGGGGTTAGGTGGAATCAGCATAGGGGCTAAGAAGGAGAAGAGTGTAGGTCATTGGCCAGGGTGTCATAGGGACAGGAGGGACAATCCTGTGTTTGCAGATTTACGTGTGCAGGAAGGGGTGTATAGGGTGGATCATATCCTGGAGGTAGGGGGGTGCCATGCCCTTGCCTGTGCCACGCCATTGATTGATTCATCATGATTTATCTTCCATTTTCTGTTGTTCAGCGCTCATTAGTCTTGATTTAAATTGAATTTAATGTGCCCACTCACAAAGGAAGTCCAATTATGTTTCAGCCATACGGCCAGCAGCTAGTATTTAGTTTTAAAGATTATTTTGGGGTGATATTTTTTGCTTTTGTAATTAGATAGGAGAGTGTAGAGAAATTTTAAAACTAGGGCAGAGGGAAGACATGACGGGAGTTGGTTTTGAACTCAGGTCCTTGTGACTCACAAGGAGCATGATATGCTGCTTGTGAGTCGCGAGGACCTGAGTTCAAAACCAACTCCCGTTTATTGTCAGTGCATTCCACTGGTTGAGCTACCATAGGCACCCCAGCTCACTATTTTATTCTATTTTATCTTCATTTGTATTTATTTTTTATTTAGCTTGGTTTGGTTCTTCTTCACTTCTTGAAGCTCTTCTGCGTTTCATTCTCACTGCTGTAGCTGACACCTGAAATAAAGGCTTTACTTTTCTCTTCTCACCTTATGTATACTCAAGTGTGCGTGAGCATGTGTCTATGCAACAATGGTCATGGGAACAGTTTAACCATTAGCACTATTCTGCAGTTTGTGAAGACATTTATAACACAGATACTTGCCAACTCCACTGGGGGATTTGGCTCATGGAACACAGCTTTGATGGGGCAAAGCTGCTTAGAATTTTCACCTGCCATATGTCGTGACTGAGGGGATCTTTCTGTTTTGACGATGGTGATTTTGACTGTTGGAGCCTCAGAGGGACTTTGCTTCAAATGATGATAGTGTCACGGGCAGAAATAGGCAAAATTACAACAAATTGTGTCTTGTTGCAAAATACAAATAACACCAAAACAAATGTGTCAAAATAAATCACAAAATACCAGTGCCATTTACAGTATATATAATTGATTGGGGCTCTCTTAGAGGTCCCCAACCGACCCGTTTTGGTGTCCCCCTGGGACCGCTTTGTCAGCGGGGGGGTGGGGGGGGGGGGGGGGGGGGTTGACGCTTCACCGGCACGTTTCACTGTTTTAGCGCTCCTTCAGCAGCCGCTGCTTCTAAATTTCTGCGCTTTTCGGCGATAGTTCAGTCTTCTTTCACTTTCTCCCCGCTGTTTGGTGCCCCCCCCCCCGAAGGTTGGTGCCCTGTGCTTCGGCACCTACCGCTCTATTCTGTGGCAGGCTATACCCGTACCCGTTAACCTTTACCCGCGATTTTCTACCCATTACCCGTTAAATACGGATAAGGGAGCTGGCGCTGTCCCTAAACGCTATTCTGCACCTGCTATACCCGTTCTCTATTATGCCGACACCGTTATTTGTGGGTGGAGGCGTGCCCGTGGGCGTGTTGTTGCTATATCCCCAAAATTGCTATTCTGCCCACACACTTCCCCAAAAGCGGATTCTAAAACCACCCGCAAGAGCGCACAGACTGCAATGGATTCGTGGAGACGGCCAGCACGCACAGCGCGCACCTCTCTCTACTAGGCTAATAGGCTATTATTGTCAGCAAATCTCTGTGATTCTAATTTTACTATAATCAGCAGAAGGGAGGGTGTCAATTCCTTGTGTCAATTGTATTTATTTAAGAGGATAGTCTATTTAAAGAAAACAATTTGTGCATTGCGCAATGCAATGGTCCAATTTATAGACGTCAGTTTTATTCATCGATTACGCAGGAAATAATGAACTGATTACAAAAATATTAAATTCTCTCTAATCAGTAACATGTAGGTGATACAGTACTTATGTCTATCAAATGTGGTTTTATTGAAAGGCAATCAAAGTCCAGAGCTTAAAAGCCAAACATCGGGTGTGTGTGCTCCATGTTTAATCTCCACAGTGCAGCTGCAGAGTTGTTGCCAGAATTTGTATGAACCGTATGAAAACAAGCCCAAAAGAAGCGACTATAATAGGCCACATGAGCACTTCAAACCTATATATGTCGTCCATTAAACAATGTGCATATTTATATATTGTGGCGAGGTTACTTTTGCTACACTTTGTGTGGTATTGGAGGCGAGTGGGTGAAATAATGCCACAACAATGATTTATCCAGTCAGGACGTTTTACTGGCAGAACGCAGGTTTACAGTACTCATCACAGGCACAGTAACAGCACTTCAGGTCGGCGATAACACAGCAGTCGTACAGGTAGGCAGTATAACTCACGCATATACTACTGTAAGACACTTTGTGGCTGTCGGTCCGCGGTCCCTGGCACAGACGGAGGATAATTCACTCTACGACCATACACCTTGGAAACCGGAAGACAACTGACTCAAACAGGCGGGCTGCACAGATACACATAGGAACTCGCTGTGTCTGTGAGCCAATAAGAACACATTACGTCCAGTAAACACACACACAATAGGCTGTAGGTAATACTGTAGCTGGGAATAGGCTGGCATTTGTTCCCGCGTTACAATATGTTGGCTATTTGAAAATAGACGATCTACAAGCTCACAACCGTTCTACCATTATTTACAAGCAACTTCAGAAAAACAAGCCCAATGTGGCTCATAATAATCAGACCAGGCAACACTGCAGACAGGGAGATAGGAGAGCGTATATTGGATTGGGGATAATGATTGGTTTTATCATTCTAACGCCCAAACCACACCTATGCATAATGAAATAAATAAAAAGCCCTTCCGTTAATCCTGCACTGTGTATGTGTGTATGTACACACACACACACACACACACACACACACACACACACACACACACACACACACACACACAGTATATATACCATATACACACAAAGACACTTCTCAGAGCATAAATGAATGGCAACCTGCATTGCTACGTGCTCTAAATATCTGGGACATGTCACATAATGTAATGTTACAACAGTTTTATTCTGTGCAAACTTTTTTGTAGGCCCTCACATTCATAATAATTATTTGGGTGGGTTCTTGTGTACTCCTATAGATTTGTGCTACAGATGTGTATACTCAACATACAGTACTGTACTTCTGGATGACAAACTCTTGCCAGGCGATGAGAAATGGGTATATTTCATAAGTTGCCCAGAACTTCCTCAGGGAAAAACCACAAAGATATTTCCTATTTTATTCCACAAACTTTCTGGCTCTTGATGCACACTAGCTCTGGTCCATAACGTTAGAAGGAGTTCTCCTTAACGCTATGGGACTTTCGACTCTTAGCGCACGCACCACAGGCTGCGTAGCCTCTCGTCTTTAGTAAAAAATAAAAATAATACACTTTTGCTACTCACCAAAACAAAGACGGTTTTGTGGAGTTGAAAGCCTACTCTGCTCAGTGGGAACACTCTGAGCCCCCCACCTTACGTCTAAAATACACTTGTTGGCATGAAAATAAAATATTTCACTGGAAGGAAAAATGTGGTCAATAGAAATAATCCATTGACCAGATCTGTAGAGGGCGCAGTGGAGTAACCAAAAAAAGATTTTCCTTCCAGTGAAATATTTTCTTTTCTGGCCAAAAAGTGTATTTTAGACGTGAGGAGTGTTCCCACTAAGTAGAGTAGGCTTTCAACTCCATACAACCGTCTTTGTTTTGGTGAGTAGCGAAAGTGTTTTTTTTTTTTTTGGACTAAAGACGAGAGGCCGCACAGCCTGCGCTACCGGGGGTGTGAGGGGAAAGGATCGAAAGTACCATAGCGTTAAGGAGAACTCCTTCTAACGATATGGACCAGAGCTAGATGCACACCATCAACTAAAATACTATTGTTGCAAAGTGCTTTGGGGGAAACTTTACCTTTTTTCATGGTATGGCTCTGCAGGAGTCTAACCATCTATAAGAGGGTCAGTCTGTTTGGATCAGCGGGTGAAAATATTGTGACTGCTTTTCTGTCTGTCAGGCCTGTAAACATGCATTTCAGGTAACCCATTTGAGTGGCAAAATAAATATGAAACACAACATGAAATGATGTTGGCAAAGAGACACCATAACCTTTTTATGCGAATCAGTATCGTCTCCAGTTCCTTGTCTCCACAATGTTAAATGTTGTCTAACAGCTGAATTACAGTGGATTACTATGGGCTGGCCAACTGCAATTACCTTTAACTCCTAAACGTGGGCGAAATACATTATGTGCCGTGTTTATCTCAGCAGGTCAGCATCATGTAGCCTGCCATGGTTTTACCTGCTGTAGATTTTAACCTGAACCAGAAAACAAACTAGAAATCAGACTAAGGTTTTATGTGTGGCACTTAAACCACAACAAACAGAAAAAGTGTTAATGTAACTCTGACCCCACTTAGAGAACCAGCGGTCTAATAGACCATACTGCTGACTGTGACTTTTGAACATTCGAAGCTATATCTTTGTAAGGACAGGAATGCTACATCTGTATTGTTGTGAAGTTACCAACTGCGAAAAAGATTAGATTCAGAGCGGACGTTGGGGGTTTTCATTTTCACTGCAGTGTAGTGTCCTCAGAGAGCAGTCACCATGCCCGCAGGCTCAGGATGAACACCAAACCACAGCACTAAATGATTGAGATCTGTCTGTCTCTCTATTTTTCCTCTCTCTCGCTCGCTCTCCTTTGACTGCTTACTTTGTAATGGGTTGATTTTGAATTCTTTGTGAACTTTTGCCATGGCTGCCACAGCTCTAGGGCACAGAGGAGATAGTGCTGCCATGGCAATTGTTATGAACCCCTTCTGTGACAACTCTTATCTCCTACCTAGCAGATTGGAGCTCTAATCATTTACACTTCAATGTTTTTCCTCCCCTCTGTTTTGGCGGCGAGGAGTTTGGGGGGGCGAGGGGAGGTAGAGATTTAGAGATGCTACAAATGAAGTGGATTAATCTGTCTGGCGCGCTTCCCCACGTCTGCATTTAATGAGGTGCGAGGGTCTTATGGCCTGAGCTGCGCACAGTTTCAGGAGATGTGTCATTACATCAAGGCTAGCCCCTTGTGCTGTCCATTCAGCTCAGAATAAGGCATAGTCAGAGGGTTGAGAAACATTAACTAATTGGAACTCTCCAAAAAGTGATAGCTCAGCACTGGCAGTCAAACGCCCACACTTCACCTACCCTTAGGTTCCACGTGGAGGTGTTGGCACGGAAGACCTTGGAAGCCTTTTGAAATGACTTGTGAGCTTAACCAATTCCCTGTTCACACGGTACAGTAATGTGAGCTGTGTGTGTGTGTGTGTGTGTGTGTGTGTGTGTGTGTGTGTGTGTGTGTGTGTGTGTGTGTGTGTGTGTGTGTGTGTGTGTGTGTGTGTTGTACTTGTATTCCTATATTCCTATAGTTGTGAGGGCCAAATGTCCCCATGAGTATAGTAGAATTTGAGAAATACACATTGTGTATTTGTGTGTGCTTGTGTGTGTGGGGGGGCACATATTGTAGCAAACACACACGCACGCACGCACGCACGCACGCGCACACACACACACACACACACACACACTCACTCACTCACTCACTCACTCACTCACTCACTCACTCTCTCACTCTCTCACTCACTCATAGATCATGCAGCAAATGAGGTATACAGTATAACGGCATGGATCAGGAGAGATAAACAGGTTGTCCCTAATACTGAGGTGAGGACCAAACAAGCGGCATGCTGGGTAAATGGGACTTCTCTGAGGTGCTTGGTCTCGCTCCATGCCCACAGACAATGTAAGTGACCATGTGGGAGAGGTAAAACAGACAAGCAGTGAAGTATATTTACATTTACAGTAAGTACAGAGGTACTTTTACTTTACTTAGATGTACATTTTTCATATACTCCACTTCATCTCAGGGGCAAATATCGTACTTTTTACTCCACTACAATTATTTGAAAACTTAAATTATCCTACATTAGATCAAGAGCGCACATACAGTACACACAATAAAAAAAAATAGTAACACATGCGTAATTTACTGTACACTCACAGACATACAATGGTATCGTGCATTGAAAATAGCTGATCTACAAGCTCACACCTCATGCATGTGACGCGTTGTGAGCTTGTAAATCAGCTATTTCCGCCACGTTGTGAACTTGCGACACTGTCATGATGTTATAAATCAGGCTTAAAAGACACTAAACACTCACTAGTGGTATATGGTTTGTTTCTTGTGTCATCTTCAAAGTGAATGTTTAGGCTGTTCCTTCAGATTTCAGTAGGACTTTTGCGGCTCTGTTATTGAATGACTGAGCCCTTTGCCATGAAGATTTTATAACCACGACAATTCAGGCAAAGGCTCTGGGGCCCATTGAGCTCTTGGGCCCCTGGGCCGAGGCCCAGCAGGCCCGTTCGGTTATCCACCCCTGCAGACCCAATTATAGCGGTTAGATAATCACATGCAATGGCACACGGTAAAATCCTCAGTGTTCATTTAACTCTGAGAGGGTTTACACAGAGGCTTTTACTGTGCAGGGTTACATGAACAAAGCAATAATTTTAGATGAATGGAGTCAACATAAAAACATGGCGTCGCAAACATGGAGATCTATGATAATCTCTGAAGAAATGATAAACTCATCCCCTGTGTTTGAGTAGTGTTAATGCAGCCTCTAGAACTTGCAAATGAGATTGTCAGAGAATCTTGCCACAAAGGGCACTTCATTATTTCTGTCTTGCTTGACAAGTGTTTATTGTTGCTCCAAGCCTAGTGAAGGTTACCTGCGATATTGCCTGGAATACTTGTACCACAGTGACGACAAGAATTTAGAGGTAATCAATCAACCTTTGTCTTACTACACAAAGCCTGTCTTGGGGTTTATGGAAATCCAACAATAACGTCGCCCTTGTGGAAAGGGCTCTCTCCTTCCCTCATGCAGATAACTAAAGGCTTGTTTCTGCTTTATGGATAAAAAAAGGCAGAACAACCACCTCCAACCGTTTTATGTAAATGTTATTTCAACCTCGCACGGCTATTTATTGATTCCCCTGATCTCCACGTTGTGGTGTTTTGACAACTATAGTGTCTTGATTGAATAAGAGAGCTTTCGCTTCACCTTTTTTTCATACGTGTCATCCCATGAAACACATATTTTCCTCAAGCTCCTTTCACACCTCAAAGGATAAAACATTTTCCCCACTACCTGTATATTAATTTGGGGAGAGATGGGTTTTCTTTTGGCAAGTCAAGTAGGCTACACATGGTAAACTTGTATTAGCTATTTAAAACGTTTGTTTCGCAGTCTATCGCAGACAATGATAATATAATTGCAGCAGTCTGGGAAACAAATTTGAAATAGCGAATCATTTAAATGTTATTTGTTTCTTTAATTTGGTAATTTCAAGTCACAGTTTTGTGGTTTACAAGAACTAGTCCAGGGGGACATGAGCACCCAAAGTATGTGCAGTGTGGGTTATTCACTGTGCACAGACAGTATATCAGGGATGGAAAGTGACTCTGTACTTGGTACCTGCAACAGTCACAACACACGCTCGCGTCATGGTTCGATTGTTTCACGGATCCGTGGCCACGCATGGCCGTGCATGCGCAAACTCCGGCCGTAGAGTTAAACAGAGGTTCGGAAAAAGGCTATTTAAACGGCTCGAATTTGGGAAAAGGTGAAAAATATGTTGCACGTTGTCTGCACATGGTAATGATCATTGGCCATGTGCAAGGTCAGAGCAATTGCTGAACGCACCGAGGAGAAGATCCCAGTCAGATGCGGTCAGACAAAGGGAATGCGGTTTAGACAGGAGGATAGAGGTTTGTAGAATTATAGGAGGATGTGTGTGCATGTGTGTGCGTGTGTGTGCGTGTGTGTGTGTGTGTGTGTGTGTGTGTGTGTGTGTGTGTGTGTGTGTGTGTGTGTGTGTGTGTGTGTGTGTGTGTGTGTGTGTGTGTGTGTGTGTGCGCGCGCGCGTGCGTGCGTGCGTGCGTGCGTGCGTGTGTGTGTGCGTGCATGCCTGTATGAGACACACTTTTTATCGCTTGTGTATGTGTATCTATGTGGGATAGCAAAATTGTCCCATTAGTAAACTAGTATACATTAACACATTCCATGCCAGAGTTTAATATCATAATGTACTCACCATGCAGTGCCAGCGATTTATTGTTGTTTTTTTGTTTTTTTCACGTCGCCACAGACCTCGCTAAATACCTTATGATCGCACGTTAAACTGTTTGTAGACACACAGGGTAGCTGTGTGAGTGGCCCAGAGAAGAAATTTTCAATCGGCGACATTCCATTTCGCAGTAGTATATAGTAATAGTTCCGTATGGACAGTTTCTATTAAACAGCGTTCAGCGCGGAGAAAAACAACACCGAGATAATGGCGGATTAGCGGAAGCTTTAGAGCGGCGGCGGATGGGAACGAAAATCTTCGATTGACATTCATTTCCGTTTCCGGTGTGCTACAATGAAATGTGTCACTGCGAGGGAGGCCTACAATGAAATGTGTCACTGCGAGAAAAAAAAAGACCACTTCGCGTAGATCTACGCGACTGGCACGCTGCGCAATTATTTAGGTTTGTGTAGAACTACGCGATTGGCACGCAATGTGTTAAACTAGTATACCATTTTCAAAGTGCTGTACCTAAAAGATGCCATTCCTGGAAACCCAAGACTATGTTTTCTGCGTGGGTAGCCCTCACGTATTTCCCCAGAGAGCTTTGATGCACAAGACAAAATTTATTGAACCGAGCACCTATTAGAAACGGATTTCGCTGAAGAGCTCAATTGCGAGATCACTGTCTCCTTTTTTCAATATATTTGAATCAAAATGGAAATGAGGAGTGATGAACCTCAATAGCCTGCCTGAGTCAACTGAAACAAACTCAATTTGTGGGATTGTAACCATGGAGCAAATCTCATCTCAACAACAGTTTCTGTGTAGATCAATGCATAATTCACAATGAGATGAAAGGGAGCTGTTTACATTTTCCACTGGTAAATGATGCCCTCCTGCCTTTGTATCTCAATGACCCCATTTCCAATGCAGGACTGGGAAGTGTGGGGAATGCATTGTAGACTTGAGTCAAATTACATTTTGGGGGAGGGGTTTTATATCCCAGAAAGACGACCTATTCAGAAAGACAAGCTATTCATGGCCAATGGCACTTTTGTCACGGTCTGTCTCTCCACCTGTCTAATTCTCTCTTTCTGTGTCTGTCTCTCTGCCTGTTTAATTCTGTCTTTCCACTCTGGCCGCTCCCACTCCCACATTCCAATCCACCACACAAGCTACACACCTGTCTCCATTAACAGTTCCATTCTCATTCATTACACACCTATGGCCACTCCTCCAATTAGCCTACTGCCTATCCACACGTTTCCAGTGTCCCATGAGCCCTTGCGTTATTCCTGTTGTCACTCATTCCACTTCACACAGCTGATTCAAATTAATGATCAATGTCTCTTGACACTTGCTCTTAGCTGTAGTCTAACTCCTGTCCTGTGTTTCATTCTGACTGGCTGCTGTTGCTGCTGTAACCAGTGTTGCCAGATTTTGCAAGAGAAACAAGCGGCCAGGTCTATGAAAACAAGCCAAAAGAACTAGACTAGTGTTTTACCACTTTATAGCCGTCCCACAGTCGGCTATTTGAAAATAGCAGATCTACAAGCTCACAGCGACACGTTGCAAGGTTGTAGATCTGTTATTTTCCAAAAATAGAGGATAAAGTGAAATATTTTGAATATATTTTGAAACATTTTAACAATATAAATCTTGTATGTGGGTCTGTGGTACAATATATTTTCAGATGGAGGTCTGTGGACAATTACATATTAATTTGGGGTTCTTTTACATGAAAACTCCCTTTCCCCCATAAGCTCCTTGGGAAAGTGGGAAACTTGTGACTCTAAGACTGGACTCATCTCACACTCACTGTCAGTTCCAGCCTGATCTCCAGAGAATACCGTAACATTGCACGGAACGAGTGCACTTCATTCCGTGGATAGTCGCCTCGGAACTCCCAAATTGCGTGCATATGTACGGCGAGTCCCACGGTGGGCGTAACCAGTCGCAACACGGAAAAACCCGGAAGCAGAGCAGTCCGCACAATAAAATTTACGATTCTGTGCCTATCGGTACATAACTCAAACGGCGCTGAGTAGGCACAGGCGAATGTCCCACCGTTCAGGACGGCAACTCGTCGCCTTAGCTCCCTCGGTGGTCCTTCACGGGGGGACAATTCGCCTGTGACTGCGCGCCTCCGAAATGGTTTTGTCACAAAGGCAGCGCCGTACCATATGCACGCAATTCGGGAGTTCCGAGGCGGCTATCCACGGAATGAAGTGCACTCGTTCCGTGCAATGTTACGGTAATCTCTGGAGATCGGGTTGGTCAGTTCATACCTTCTTATCACTAAAAGTTCGGGCCGCTGCACGGCCCTCACATCTAGCGTGACGCGTCGTACACTTCGCATCGCAGATCCACCTTACAGCCAGCTCACAGTGTGAGCGAGAGTATTGTGTGAAAGTTGGGCAAATTCGCTTATAATCAGAGGACATGGCAACGCTGAGTGTCCTGTGCTCCCCTCATTGGGTGCATACACACATGATGGGATACCGTCCGTAAGACGGGCGGAAGTCCCATACACACCCATGTTAAGTTTAAAACCGGAAGAACGGTCGCGATAACATGGGTGTGTATGGGACTTCCGCCCGTCTTACGGACGGTATCCCATCATGTGTGTATGTGTCACAGGGAAAATGGCATTCCAGGGAAATTGACAGGGGAGCGCTTGTTTTATAGGCACGGGGCGGTGCTGCGAGGCGGGGCTTTGATGCGAGGACGACGACCACAACAACAACATACTAACCAGGAAGCTACGCTAGGCGAACGCTGAAAATAAAATGGATAATATGAGAGAAATACTCAAGTAAAGTACGAATACCTCAAAATTGTACTTGAGTAAATCTACTTTGTTACTTTGCACCACTAGTACAAGCCTCAGTGGCGCACTTCGATAATCATTGGACTCCCCACCCACTACCACTGGGAGCCGGGGTTTGACTCCAGCTTGGGACATTACTTTTTCAAACAACCGCGGACTACTTTTTTTTCGCTGATAAAGTATAGTTTTGGACCATGACGGTAGGCGCTCCGACTTAGCAGACCTTGAGGCAGAGGAGTCGCGCCCGAGCGCCTCCAGGCGCGAGTGCCCGCGACGACCTGCCGATGGTCTGCTAGTCGACTTAAGCGCCGTCCGAGTTATGTACCGATAGGCACAGAATCGTAAATGATGTTGTGTGGGGACTGCGTTTGCCCCAAGTGCCACTCACTGCACTAACATAGCCCGCCAGGCCCGCCCCCTGGAGTGTGTGTGTGTGTGTGTGTGTGTGTGTGTGTGTGTGTACACGCGCGCGTGTGCGCATGCGTGTGTGCGTGCTGGTTTATGCATGCGTGCGTGTGTGGTGTGGGGCTCATGTCTGGCTTGCATTGCCCTCTAGCGTTGATTCTACAGAATTGCATGAGGGGCATGAAAACAAGCGTACCCCTTTCAATTTCCCTGGAATGCCATTTTCCCTGTAACATATGCACCCATTGGGTACATACACACATGATGGGATACCGTCCGTCTACGGACGGTAGACGGGCGGAAGTCCCATACACACCCACGTTAAGTTTAAAACCGGAAGAACGGTCGCGATAACATGGGTGTGTATGGGACTTCCGCCCGTCTACCGTCCGTAGACGGACGGTATCCCATCATGTGTGTATGTACCCTTTCTCTGTCCCAGTGTGTCTGTCCCCCTGTCTGTCCAATAAGGTTCGGTCCCACATAAAATTGCCTAGTTGGGTTCCACCTAGGGCCCGGGTAGAACCCACCTGTAGAACCCACCTAAAGCCCACATGGGCATCCCAGTTGGGACCCAATTTGATCCCGCTGACATTGCCGACATGGGGCCCATATGGTTTACTCCACCTTGAAACCATATGGGACGCAGTGGGCGTGCTGGCTGGGTAGCGAACGGCCTTTTCCTGTGTTGTTGAAGCGCAAGGGGGCGGGTGGGGAGAGAGTCAGCGCGCTGAAGTCAAGGCACAGACTACTGTGTTGTTGACGGGTAGCGGATGCACGCTTATGAGAAACAACAAAAATAAAAGGTGGCAAAACAGTTGTGTGCATTAGCGCAAGATGATGATAAAGGAAACATCCAGTCTAAATGTCCAGTTTGCTAATTCACAACTACTGTGTCAGATAATCCCCACAGCAAGAGAGTAAAAAAAGAAAAAATGTTTTAGTCATTATTCAGTCCGACTTCACTGTAGCCTATTAGCCTTTTCATAAATGATATTTGTACTTAGGCTGTGCTGAAAGTGTATAATATTTAGAGAAATTTAAAGTTTCAAATACAATATATATATATATATATATATATATATGTATATATGTGTCCCGCCGGGACCCGAGGACAGTCTTCTCGGGCTGGCTCGTTTTCCAGCAGAGCTGAAATGAGCAAATGAAAAAAGAAAAAAAAAAGATAGTCTAAAATATTCTAAACCCACTATAGCAATCTGCTAATATCAGGCTACATATCACTTAAATGTCAGAGCTTAAAGTTATACAGTGCAGGTCTACAAATAACGATCTTTAGCAGCCTCTGCTGGTCATTACCGTCACTGCAGGCCGTTCGTTTATATCCTCTGTTACCCAGAATTCCATTCGTTTTCACCAGAAGACGGAAGCGTTTCAAAAAGCGTTCTTTTAATTGTTTTATACTATCTGTGGATCGTTTAGTTACCGTGAGCTGTGTTTTCTTTTTCTGTTGTTTCTCCATCTTCAAATCCTATAATCTCTTAAAATCAGCGTGAGTTTCCTTTTTGTTATTAGCGCGGTAGTTCCTGGCCAAACAGGAAACCGGTGCGGTAGTTCCTGGCCAAACAGGAAACCGGTGCATTTCCGCTTCCGTTTTCCGGCCAGATGACGTCATTTTCGCAGGAAAGACACCCCTATCACCGTTCAATAGAAAAGATATGTATAAAAGGCTTTCGGGGGTGAAATTCATGGAGCGGGTGTTGTGAAACTTTTGCCACTCACAAAAGATATACAATTTAACTTTAGTTTTGTTGAAAAAGTTACCTAGTATTACTTTAACTCGGCATGTAAATATGATATAAATGAGTTAATGTGAAGTGGAATCGAAAATGACATTGAGGTCCTCCTAACATTAGCCGAATTTGGCTAATAGTTAGCTTGTATGACGTTACTAACACACTGTTTTTAGCCAAACGCGGTAATGTCCGCTCTCCATTGGTTATCGACGCAAGTCGCGTTATTACTCCCGTAATTTTCATGTATTGTACATCCCAAAATAAAATGTATTAACCATGTTATGGTGCTGTAATGACTTAATGTTTTCACAACATAATACTGTGTCTTTTTCACAGGTCTTGGAAAGGAGGATCGCTTCCGCCAGTGGCGGAACAACTCAAAGCCGGGCCGGGAGGCACAGCACAGTGATCAGGCCCCCCTGCGCATGCACGCACGCGAAGCGCACGCGCACGGGTTTTGGGCGAGATCTTTTGTTTCTCCAGCAGAGTTTCTAGTGTCTCTATCTCTGTCTGGAAGAGGTTGCACATGAACTCTGCAGCCGCACTGAGGTGCTCCAACACAAACACTCCGACAGTCATTAAGCTGCTTGACACAACAAACATCAGCACCACGCTGCTGTTTGTCCCAAACACACAATATCTCCTCTCCCACCGACGTCATGTGTTAATTTATCGACAGCCGGGCCCGTACAGACTCCATTTGACACATTTTACCCATAGAGGTATAATATAACTAGAGGGCGGATTGCCCCGCCCCCAGCTATTCATTTCAATGAAATTGCTCAGTGGCGTTTTGAAGCACCCGGAAGCCTGCCGGAAGTAGAATTATTGAGACGTTTTTGAGACGTTTCGAGCAACCATAGAGTTATGAGCATGCGCTAGTGTCCCTTTTGCGTCCTACGTCCACACTCCATGAGTGTGCTTGTCAATTAATGTGGCAAGATGTTCTATTCCTCCAGACTGTTCTGCAATTAGCAACTGCCTGACTACTCTGCTACATTGATTGATTGATTGATTGATTGACAATATGCACAGAACAAAGCAATGTACACAGGAAAACATCAAAACTGCAACTACCCTGAGCCCCAGAGATTTCTTTAGTTTTGCTCTGGACCCAAAAAGGATTGCCCAAGTGGAGTGACAGTCTGCTGTCTTCTAAGCAGGTACTGACTTTGGATAGTTCGGTGCTAAGCATTTTTTCGACCACTCATTATTAGTCTTTGTGTGAGACTAAGAGCGCTGAATCATACGTAAAAAGGAACAGATTGCAACCAGACTTCATGTCATAAATATATAATAGGAAGAAGAGAGGGCCTAAAATGCTGCCTTGGGGGACCCTGCATGTTAATAGTTGTGGTGAGGACACTGAACCATTTAATCTCATCATCACCTGTTCTCTGTCCAGGTAAGACCTTACCTATTTAATCGCTGTGGTGTGATATTACAAATAATTGTAAGATTTTTCTTCATTCTGTTATTAAATACACAGAAAACTGCTCCGTCTATTGTGGCTCTGTTTTTTGGGTTCCATTTATTCTGCATCCTTGACAACTATGGAGTTTCAGCACAATTAGCAGACCTTGTTAAATTGAACAATATTTTTTAACAACCTAGAACTATCTACTTTTCTCAAGTACATGCATGTGTACAACTTTACTCTCTCAGTGCCAAGCCCCGAGTTATCCCGAGTTTTTTCTGAATGCCCTCAGTGCCAGAACGAGAAATCCCGAGTTTTTACTTTTTACTGTGATCGCGCTGTTCTGTTTATTTTTCATCATCAGTTTCGCTTTCTGATTCCTTCAGACTCACCCGGGACCGGATTCATGACGCAGATTCCGTTTCCGGTTCTCATTTTTTTCCCCGTTCATTTTCGGCCAGAATAGGGAAAAACACGGTTTTTCACACGGTATAAAAAACGAACGGAGAGCTCCACTTCTATTTTCTTTAGTCTGGGTGACGAACAGTCATCGTAGTCGTGTATCACATCGTACTTAAGCCCGATCAGCGATTGTCGAAAACGTCACATCCGGTTATGACGTATAGACTGTTTGAGCCTGTTTGGGGGGGGGTCTACTGCTCTCTGCTGGTCGATCTGTCGTATGTGTTTAAAACCGCAGCCAGACAAGCTATTTGAAAATTAAATTACAAAATAACAACAACAAAAAAACACGAAAATCGCTGGCACTGGGGGAGTACTTCATGAAAATACTCTGGCAGTCAAAGAGTTGGAATTTCACTATGAATACTGTAGCATTGACATGAGAGTATTGTCAAAGCTCTCCTGGGTGAATGGGTGCCTCAATGGAACCTCTTTTATCCAAAACCCTCAGATCGTACTTTATTGGGGACTAAATAGAAATATTGGTTCAAGGATAGCTCACTCAAGGAACACTTCATGGGTCTATCCTCTGTGGAATGAGTTGTCAGAGTAAATTGTCCACTGTCCACTACTCCACTTTTGTATTTCAAACTGTATTTAATTAACTTGACTCAAAACGGTTCCCTAGCAAAGCCATTATTTACATTGACCAGGTGTACACTTTTGAACTACTTTTACTTTACTGTTTATTTGGGAGGGACAGAATATTTATGAGCACAGCAACGCAACTACATATAGTAGAGTTGAGTGTTGACTGTGTAAATACGTCGGCATTATAGCAAAGATGCTCATTTTCATCCGCAGACCCCAATGAAACAAGATATTACAGAAAGAAACAAACACAGGCTTCTGCCAACCTCAGACAAAACGATAAACCACAACAATACAATAATAAATAAACCACCACAGTAAAATAAAGTGCACACAAATAAAACCAAATTCTGTGTTAAAACAAACAAAAATTACGGTTACAAGATAGGCCTACTGGGCAAACCACAACAAAACAACACTATCCTATAAATGCTCACAAGTTTTCGGATAGGCGGTTGTCGAGAACCACTGATCGGACCAATATGCCCATATGATTTATAAATATGTATTCATCAATCTGATAAAGATATATTTCATTTGTATGTGCTTATACACTCTGTGCCTGTAGGAGCCTGCATGTCTCCTGCTTGAGAGCTATTGTTTTAGTTTTTACTATTTGTTACGATTTCACTTGTCCTTGTAGCTGCTGGGTCTGAACTCTGTGCTGCGTCTCTAACACACGGTTTTGTTGTTATAAACATTGGGCATAAATGTCGCAACAACCCTGGTTTGGTTGCCTAGGAAACTAAGCAAGATGGAACCCACAGACGACAGCTGATGTGATGACGAGGTGTGAACCAACGCTCTGTATAAAAGCGTATCGCTGTTTAAACTTCAGAAAATCTATCTGGAAGCTATCTAAGCATTTCCGACGCTTGTAAGATATTTTCTCAATGGAATAAATCCCAATCCTCTTTATATTGATTAATTCATATCTGACAGACAGACAGTGAGCTGTTTGTATTAGAGAAAATAAAGCCATCACCATAAATAGGCATATATGGAGATCCAGTTGCCCTGAACTGCCAATCCGACCAACACTCCCATATATGGGCATGCCCATATATGGGCATGGGCATATTGATGATATCGGGGATTTCCATATATGAGCATAACATGTAGGCACAATATGGAGATCCAATTCTCCAGATCCGCTGGACCGACCGAAATGCCCATATACTGTATGGGCATGCCATTGCCCACATACGGGCATATAGTGATAACGCAGGCAGACAGACAAACAGACAGACAGATACAGAGATCTCCATATATGGGCATATAAGGGACACAGACAGACGGGTACAAGATGTACATGATGCTGAACATAAAAATACCTAAACTTTTAAAACTATGTTTTAAGGGTGTTATATTGATGATAGGTTTGTGGAGGTTTGTTTTGTCAAGAACCTTTAATAGCACTCTTAAAAAGCTGCTTTATTGGAACTGACCTCAAAGAGGCTCACACGTGGAAGAGGAAGTCATCAATAAGGTACTTTAGCTGTTACAGCCTTATAGCCAGTGCCCTGGTGTTCAGTTGAACCTTTTAGATTCCATTTCGTAATATACCCTAATGACTTTAATGTTCTGTATTTGTATGAAATGGGTCCCACAAACTGAGAGAGATGGTTTAATGTACAATTTACCAGTTCAGAAAAAGGCCTCTTTTCATTCTATCATTCCCTCTCTAAATACAGTGTAACTGAAACCATTCTCAGTCTGCCTGAATGTCTGCCAGTGCACAGTGGCCTTCACACTGCATCAATTAGTGAGTACATTTTATGGGCCATTTCAACTTGGCTCAAGCAGCTATGATTATCAGCGGTGAAGCTAACAGTATTTGCCTTAAAGCAGAGCTTTCCCATCAGAATAAGCCTGCCTGCTCCTCCCTTGAAGAAGAGGCCAGAGATTCTATTGTGGAGTGACATTCACTTTATGAGAGAGTGATCAATGGTTTCCCCTCTCCACACGGCATTCACATCCAGGCTGAGATGCCCTCCTCTTTAAATAAGGGCATTTAGTTAATTGTGAAGCAGGGGAGAAAAGGGGACTGGCATTTGTCTGTTGAGAAGAAGGGCATAATCAGGCGGATCGGAGGCTGAGGAGCGGAGACAAGGGCCATTATGTTCTTCCCAGTGCAGACCCTTCAGAGGAAATGATAACGGGAGTGGCAAGTGACGGAGTAATGATCGCCCTCCTCGGCTGCGGGGTAGACACAACGCTGGCTGACGAGGACATGAAGTGAAAAAGGCTCTGAAATTAAAAATCTTCCATTTGAGGGCAAATTGATGGGCACTCTGAGAGCGGCAGTCCATTCCACTTCAACCCACCCCACCCTCCGGCCCCCCACAATCCCCACCACAACCAACACCAGTGATATTATTAATAGACTGTAATTAATCAACGTTTTACTTTTTTCTAATTGAACCCAACTTTCGATTTGCCAGAAATGAGAACCCTGCGACATTGGGTTGTGATGATTTCACATTATGCCAGAGACAATTATGCGAGTGTCAAGAGTGTTGTATTACCACTCCTAATAACACAATGTCCTCCTTTAGTTCGCCGTGGTCATATCATAGTGCCAAAACAGTCTGCAAGACGTACTGAAGGAGGCGTGGGCGGCAGAGATAGGAGGGAGGTCACCGCATTCGCTGGCGTCACTTGAACTGTGGCGTTCAAATGACGGCTTGAGTGTCCGCTCAAAACAAGTCCAATGGATGATGTATTACAGTAGGCTGAGTGTGCATAATAATTAAACAAATGAACCCTGACATCAGTATTTTTGGCCATGTCATTATTGATTGCCAAAGTCAAGTTAACTTGATCTTTCAAATCCATCAGTTGATTGCCAAGATCAAGTTAACTTGATCTTTCTTTTTTTTTTTTGACCCAAAGACCAAGGAGATATGATTTTTCGAAGATCTAGACTCCTATCCACTTCCTTGTTAACTTAAAACTTAAAAATTCTATATCTCGGCTCCTGAGTACTTTTTTTTTCTCAATGAAAAATCTCTGGCATAAAACTGCAAAAATCTGAAATAATTCTGGCAGGCAATGTGTTAAAACTGTGGTTTCAGTGACATAACTGGTGAAATTTTTACATTGATACATTTCAGCAAATGCATACTAAATACACATTTTAGTCAGTTTTGTATTTTTTGGTCACTTTAAGACAATCTGATCAACGGGCATAGCTAACTATGTTGTGTCAGATATAAAAAATAATACAAGTGGGAAATGGAACATTGAAAATAAATAATGCATCACCTCAAAAGTTTTGGCCTAGTAAGAAGTGAATCAATAACAAAAGTAAGCGTCAAGCTCCCAAGCTTGAAAGATACCAGCTAAGTTACAATGCCTTAAGGATCGATCCTTCTCTCCAGTAGAAAATAGTGTCTGCTTTAGAAAATATATAAAGGGATTAGAGCATGAATAATCTGATTAAGGGGGACAATTTGCCTGTACAGAAATGTAGGACACGTTTGTCACTGGAGAACTATAGGGGGCCTCAGAGCTGAATGTAAGTCCTTGGCATACTTGTTGAGGGGAAGCTTTCCACAGCCACAAATGGTAAATGACTGTGTCACTCAGGTGTAGTGTCTGTCACTGATGGCAAACAGCCTGTAAGCGAACCCTGAGAAGCCAAGAAGTGATCCAGTCAAGCGGATAAGTAGTGGTCCTTTCCACCAGACATCCGAGTCAGCCATCCAGTTAAGCAGCCCACTGATTGGCCACATGGCAAAGGCCAGCATCTGTAGCGTACTTCCCTGAAATCGACAGAGCTTGAAATGCAATATCGTGTCTTGACAAAAAGCTAGCCTTCAAGAGCAACTTCAAATGATTGTGGTTCCAACTTCCAGCACGTGTTGGACTGTAAACAGACGTAGGCCATATGATTCACGTGATTTATTCTGTCCTTCAGAAGAGATTTTGGCCTCATCGTGGCTCAGCGAGTAAGAGTGGCGACCAATGAACATGTATCCACAATCCCACCAGTTTGATTCCCTGACAGGGATGTGTGTTGCACACTGCCCTTCTGCTCCTGTCTCTCTCCATTATCCTATTGGGTTAGAGGGGTCTAACTGATGGTATAAAGTAATCTCAGATAAAGTGGTGAAATTGAATATACTTTATCTATAAGTTTAACATAAGTTTAACATAATGACATCTGGTCTCCCAGGTGAGAAATTGGGTCATATCACAGCAGCAAAGAATAGAATACAGATTTGGAATATAATAGATGAAAGGATGTCAAAATATTAAATTCATGAAAATAACATGAAAATATTTTTGATAATAACTATGCATAGTGTAAAAAGCAATCCACATGATATGTTTTCAAATGCATGCTGCAGATTTGTATCAGAATCAGCCTGCTCAACCAGCTTTGTTGAACAGAGTGCTACCTGCACTGTAATATTAGCAAGCACGACTCATGCAAAATGCAATTACTGCATAATTTATTGCTGTCATTCTGTCAGTAACATTAGAGCAGAATGAAAATTGGAATTATTCAAATCTATTGTAATACAGGTTTCTCAAAAATGTTGAATTATTCAAACGCAGTGAATTGTATAATATTTAGTTTAGCTTTTTGTGACCTTGCTGATTCCATGCTCCCTGGATGGGTTCACACACTGAGACATACGTGTAGTAAATGAACCCTTTAATGTGCACACTTTGATAGGAGGGAGTGTGATTCTTTCTGTTATTGTAGCTTGACTCTGAAAACCTGGGGTAAGCCTGATATGAGGTCAATTTATGCTTATACTTTATGTGGTCTAACAATGTGTCACACGAAAAAAGTGACATCAAAACCACAAGTGTTGTGGAGGACCTTGGCAGGGGGTATCGGTGTCTGGAATAACGAATGGTCACAGACGCCTTCATACAACTTTGATGATGTTGCAGAGTCACAGATGGTATGAATGCTCAAAACGCAGAACGTCATGAGAAAGTTAGTCGTTCGACACTAAAGCGTCGTTCACGCAAAGCATAAATTGACATTTATACTTTGTCATTGTTATTGCACGCCGAAAATCGTCGGCTATTTTCGGTGTGTCCGACACCGTCGTAGTTGTATGATGGAGTATTACTTTAGGCAAAGGGATTGTCACATCTGTTCGCATCACAACCAGGTGCAACAACAGAGATTCATGGATAACACAGATGCCAGCAGATAATATGTCTATTTAAAAAATATATACAGAATCACAGAGCCAACTTAGTATCATTAAATACTTGGGGAATATGGTTCAATAAAAGTAATTAATTTATGATTGAATATATTTTGCTTACTGTTTATTCTGATTTGAACACTAAATGCACAGGAACAACTTTATTACAGTAGGCCTACTGTTTGTCATTCAAGTCAACACGTTAGGAAGAAACAGTGAAATGAACACTAGTAATGTCCCTTTGTAAGTCAATACCACCATTTTAATTTTGCATGTTAATGATGTGCAAATTACCAGAACAATGACCAGCAAAAAAATGTGAGTGTAAAAAAAGTTTTGCAGTTGATCCAATCACATCTCAAAATTTAATTAACACAAAAGTCACAATTATTAGACTAAGGATGCATTTTTGTCCTCCTCCTCCAATTTGATAAATTACTCTGCAGTGAGCATTTGCATAAAACTCAATGACTTTGTTTTAACAACTTGGCCAACATTATTAAACTTGTGTGCTGGGAACTCTAGATAAGCCATGACAGGTTCTATCTCACATTACTCACTGAGAAATGTCACTCAGTAAAAAACATTTTTATGAATTTAAGTCAGGGGCAGTGTATGATGGGGAGTATGCAAATGAGCTGTTTTCATTTGGTTTATTTAATTAATATAAGCTTTAGAGTTAATGAACATGTGGCTGTGATGCAAAGAAGCTAAAATAAACTACTGTTTTAGTCAATGAGTCGTGTTATGAAGAGGGATTTCACGTTTTTCCCGGAAGCAATTTGTTTCAATTGAACAACAAAACTCTTATTAAATTGAGTTGTTGTCCTCTCACAACAACAATAATAAGTTGAGTCACTTAGTTGTCTCTGTCAGATCATTTAGCAGGTTTTCACACTCACTAAAACAAACCACAATGTCAAAACTATGGCACATTCAAATTGAAGCAGCAAATAACAAACTGAATACCAGTTAACCCATTAAAACCGGGAAAGCATCTGTATCATTTTAGATTTTGGCATTGGCTATTCAAAAATTAGCAGATATACAAGCTCACAGCACGTCACTTTGTGCCACACTGCAAGCTTGTACATCTGCTATTTTTGGATATGACATTACAGTTTACAGTTTAGGCATTTAGTAGACGCTCTTAATCCAGAGCGACTGGATCCAGAGCGACATAGCGATCCAGAGCAACATTGCAGTGAATGCAGCAGACATACATTGTGAGGGCTTGGGAGATGCAATTACAGAAGGGTGCATGCCCTATTTCCACACACACGTGTGACAGTGGGATGAACTGGCCATTCCAGTTCACCTCACTGTCAGGGTGAGTGCGACTCTGTGTAGGACTGGACCCAAATGCAGAACAGACAGTCAGAGCAGGTGAAATGCACGAGGTCATATCCACCAAAAGTCCAGGAACACAAGGAGTATAAACACGAGTACACTTACAAACCTAGGAGAACAAGAAATAGCACAGAACACTGCAACAACATGTATGGACTAACAGGGAACTCAAGGAACCGAGGGTCTAATTACGCACAGGGACAAGTTAACCAGACACAGGTGGAAACAACTGACAACACAGGGATTGGCTTGGGGACTAACAGGACACAAGTGGAGATAAATGAGGCGCAGTTTATGGAGCTAGTTCAGGCCAGGCAACTCAAGGGATTGGGGCAACCGATCAGGTGACTAGGTCACATGCACTTTTCCTCCTGATCGGGTGGTTATAGGTACTGCTCTGTTACCTGCTCACTCTGGCTTCCCTGTCTTGCTAAGCTGACGTGTGTCACTGCTGCTGCTGCTGCTGCTGCTATTGCTGAGATCTGCTACCGCTGCTCGCTGCTTACCTGCTGCTGCCCATGAAAGTCATATACTCATCATCTCCTGGTCGTTCGTACTCCTCGCCATGTCCTCCTCCTCCACGGACACGGGGAGCGAACGGGGTGCGGAGGAAATTCCGGACACCGGGATCGCGACCCTTCCCCCTGGGGGCATCCCGGGTCCCCCGGCCAAAGAGATCGACTCTGCGTCCGATCAGCGGCGCCTAGTTCCCGGCTGGTAGTCCAAAAAACAGCTGGGTACATATGTATGCTGCTGACCATGAATAGTCTCATATTGTTCATGTAGGTGGTCATACGGCGTCGTTGTTCCTTGGTTGATGGTTGTAATCATAAGCTACTCAGCTGCGTGCTACTGGTTCTAATCGTGGTATTACTTTCTTTACTTAAGTAAAAAACTAAATTAAATTATGGCTAAAATTCTTGCTAAACGCTCAGCTCAAAAGCAGTAGCGTTCGTCATTGATCGATATCAGTATGGTCAACTAGAGTGTAGAAATAGAGTAACGACACGCTTGATTCCACCGCAAAGCGGGCTCCTTGGGCTATAGTTCCAAACATTGAGTTAGACGGAGCACTTCCGCATTCCGGTTATAGTTCCAAACAATGGGACTGCCTCATTGAGTTAGACGGAGCACTTCCGCATTCCATTCTTACAATGGGAGTCGACGCTAGTGTCAGAACTCTCTTTATGGCACTGGTTTAACGGTAGTTCACCAACAGTGTTGCTTAAATTGCTATGTTTCTTATCGTAAGTAACGATGGGCTCGGGGTTCTGTTATGGTCCCCAGTTTAGCGTGTATTTGTTCAATGGAGTTCACTTTATCTCAAGATTTGGGTTTCTAGACCTGGCTGCTTGCTTCTCTCTCAAGAGATGGCAACACCAATCTGTCGATCACAGAGGAATGGATGGCGTTCGCGGTGCAGGGAGAGAGGGAGAGAGATAGAAAAGGCATGGCGTCACTTTTGTGAGTTGCTTTGCTTGTTCTGGCTCTAATGTTCAGATTAATATCTTATGTACTGGTTAAAACACGGATGTGCTCAGTTGGCTGCATCTTGCTTAATTTATAGTTTAATATATTTATGGATAGTTCAGTGGCTTCTTTAGACGGTACTCTTATTCTGAAGAGCTTGTCCACCAGATGTTGTATTTGAGGCTTATAGTTGATAACCGAACACATCTCTACCCAGGCGGATGAGAGATGAGAAACTAACTTGTGAGATAGTGTTCAAGAGTAGGTTCGCACTGCAGCTTAAATGTTAATGTTCAGCTGCTAGAACTCATTGATAATGATTTACCATGAATCTATAGGATGTTCTGTTTCGGCGCTGGGCTGGAATGAATGAACTATTACGTTATGGGATAAAAGGGTAAGCTTTGTTCCGTATTCAGCTGTCTACTCTATGATTGGTTGATTTTCTGGTGTAAACTGGGAATTGTAGTCTCTATATTTATCATTTTATGTAGTCTGCGTGGTAAAATACATTTCAATCAGGCTGAATGGCATAAGATGGTAAGTAATTATAGTAAGCCACAGCAATTAAAGTATTATATTTATAAAAGTATTAATGTTATGAACTTACTTGCGATTTGCAAATGTGAGTAAAGCAGCAATAATGCATGCAAGTATCAGTGTAGGATTAATAAATGTGCAAGTCTAGTTGGTGTTAAATATTATAGGTTACGGGTCCGTTCGGATTCAATCATCATTTAGCAGTATTTTAATCAGAAGGCTGCGAGTATGTTGTAAGGATGTGCATAGCTCATTCTATGCTTAAAGCAGTCTGTAGTTGTGCAGACTGGCATTATATTGTGTTATTTATTTATGGACAGATAATAGGGGTAGGGATGATTTATCTCCATGTGCCGATGGTGGCTATAGTTATTTACCTCTTGTATAGCTATAACTGGTATCTAATTGCAGAGTAGGAAAAAATGGCATGGTAGAGTTGTTGTAGCACAGGCTAACACAGTACGTTTGCTTCTTGTGGAAGCTTTAGATTGTCGTAGCACAGGCTAGCACAGCATGTTGCTTCTTGTACGGAAGCTTTAGATTGTTGTAGCACAGGCTAGTCAGCATGTTTGCTTCTTATGTGGAAGCTTTAGATTGTTATAGCACAGGCTAGCACAGCATGTTTGCCTACGTGGAGGCCGAATTGTTAGCAAAAGCTATCTCAGCATGCCTTGCTACGTGGATAGCTCTGGATTGTTTGTAGCACAGGCTAGCATGGTTTGCTTCCTACGTGGAAGCTTGAATTGTCTTAGCACAAGCTATCTCAGCATGCCTTGCTACGTGGATAGCTCTGGATCGTTTGTAGCACAGGCTAGCATAGCATGGTTTGCTTCCCACGTGGAAGCTTGGATTGTTCGTAGCACAAGCTAATTCAGCATGTTTGCTTCTCATGTGGAAGCTTGGATTGTTGGTAGCACAAGCTAAACACAGCATGTTTTGCTTCCCATGCGTAAAGCTATCAAATTGGTTGTAGCACAAGCTAACTCTGCATGCTTATGTAGATAGCTCTGGATTGTCGTAGCACAAGCTAAACACGGCATGCTTGCTTCCATATGGGAGGTTCATGGTATATAGAAAAGTTGGTTGCCAAGTGATGTTGTCATGTTAGGAGCATCAAGAGTTCAGAAGTAAAGTTTGCAACAGGATAGATGGTGGGGCTTCAGTAGAGTCAAGATATCAGTCATTTGTCCATGTTGGCTGGTGTGCACCAATTAAATAAAATTAAAAAATATAATAATATTTTGCCGCGACATATCTCGCAGGACGGATAAAAGAGGGACTCCGATGCTGGCTGCTCCTGTTATCAATAGTTACACTATGTTGATGGGCTCTTTGCTTGTCTCATGCTTATCAAAAGCTGGGTGACTGGAAGTATTTGTCCCCGTATAAAAGGCGCTGCTGTATCCGCCGAGTGGGATGCTCACGGCATATTTAGCACCACATCACGGTGTGTTCATCACTGGTGTCGAGTGTTGCAGCGCAACCAGCAGTTTGCGGTGTGCGACTGACTGTGTCAGGATTTGAGGCCACTCTCGCACATTGACGTGCAGCATGCGTCCCCACACATCCACAAGTGAAGCACGCACGCTTCACCGGGGATGTGTGAGTGGCTTCAGGAAGTAAATTCCTGTCCCAGCGGTTTATAACGGCGTCATCTCGTCCAGGGTGGCTTACCATGGTAATTGCAAGGATAATTCTGCTTCTGGTTCTAGATTCCAGGTTGAGCTACCTACGCTCTTGGCGGCACTGTGAGCTCTCAAGGCAGCGTGAGAGAGCTGCTTGAGATGTGGGCTTCTCAATGTTCTCAACACTATGCTGCATCATCTACTGTGCGGGCTAGCACAAGGCTCTCAAGGCAGCGTGAGAGAGCGCTTGAGATGTGGGCTTCTCAATGTCTTCTCGGCACCTATGCTGCATCATCTACTGAGCTGCCTAGCTTGCTGTTAAAACTCTGCTAAATCAATTCTGCCAACCGTCTGGCTCTGTTGGGCCGATCCAGACTTGCAACAGATGGCATTTCGTGCTAAATATATTAGGCTATGGATGGAGAGGGATATCGGCGTTAGTTAATATTATTCACATGTCTAATAATCTGCGTCAAGCTCTGCAAGCTATAATTTAAGCTTGTATACCGTATTTTTTCTGCATCAACTGCTATGTTGCTAATATGCGCCACATGGCGTTTAACCAATTTAGACCGAGGCCGATTCTAAAATCTCCTTCTAAATCTGACTAAGTTCTGGAAACTTCAAATAGTTAAAAAAAATATATATATAAAATGCATGTTGCTATACGGTAAATGGCAACATGAACCCAAAATGGGTTAAATTGGTCATAGGATGGCCGGGCTAATCCAGAATTGCAATAACATTGTGTTTGTCTCTCCATCTGTAGGCCTAAACTTGAACTGGTTCACTGCAAAGCTGCGAGATCTGCTCAAGCTGTGGGCTTTCTCCATCCTCCGTATTGGTGTAGCAACACCTGCAGCGCTGCTTGTCCTTCCGCTTCTCTTAAATCTATAGGGCAATGGTCCTCAGGAGCTTACGTAGATATTGGTTAATAAGGATGACATTCTGCAGGCTAAAAGCTCATGAGTATGAGCGCTCTCGCTGGTCTATCGCTAATTCAATAAATGCTGCTCGCTTTAATTACAACTCGGGTGGATTGCTGGGGATTTAGTTATTGGTGTCTTCATGGCGTTAAAATGTTGGGCTATTTAATATGTTGGGTTTTAAAAATGTTGGGCTATTTATGACTATACAGTCAGGCTAATATATTATATATATATATATAGTACTGATTCAGATGTTAAGTAAAGATAGCACGTCTTTACACACATAGTCAGTACACTTTATTTATTATGGATGATAAACAATAGTTATCATTCATCATAGGATGACTCATTTATATATATATATGTGTATATATATATAGCAGATTTCTTTGAAAAAGAAATAAATATAGAATGTCCTCTTCGAATCCGATTTGGTGCGGCACAGCTGTGGACTCCATATTAGGATATCGTCTAGGACTCCTGAATTCAGGGATCAGCAGGTACCTGGATTCATCAGGCTTGTTGAACACATGGATGCATGCAGCATTTGTTTAAGTAAACTTAAAAAATTTAATGTTGAGGAACACTACCATGTTAGTAAGAATCAAGTTATGGAGCTCCACCATTCTCACAGATGGTTGGTCCGGCGTCAGGCTCTGTGCTCCCAAGCAGTTTTGGGGGTTCTTGCTGTTTTGGGGGTTTAATTCATTCCCTGTAAATGCTAATTGGCATGTAACATTCATTAAAATGTTATCCTTACAGGGAATGAATGGATTCAGAGGCCTGACGCCAAACTATGCTTCCTCTTGTTTCTATACCATGCTCAAGCTTGCAAATATATATTGCTAATAAATATATATTCTAATCCAATCTAAGAGTTGTCTGACTGAAATGAGGCGCAGTTTATGGAGCTAGTTCAGGCCAGGCAACTCAAGGGATTGGGGCAACCGATCAGGTGACTAGGTCACATGCACTTTTCCTCCTGATCGGGTGGTTATAGGTACTGCTCTGTTACCTGCTCACTCTGGCTTCCCTGTCTTGCTAAGCTGACGTGTGTCACTGCTGCTGCTGCTGCTGCTGCTATTGCTGAGATCTGCTACCGCTGCTCGCTGCTTACCTGCTGCTGCCCATGAAAGTCATCCCACCCGCCTCCCCGGCATCCACCTGTAGGCTCTGTTTCTAGATCCCCATGGGGGTTTAATTCATTCCCTGTAAATGCTAATTGGCATGTAACATTCATTAAAATGTTATCCTTACAGGGAATGAATGGATTCAGAGGCCTGACGCCAAACTATGCTTCCTCTTGTTTCTATACCATGCTCAAGCTTGCAAATATATATTGCTAATAAATATATATTCTAATCCAATCTAAGAGTTGTCTGACTGAACTAATAATCACACAGAGGTGAGACAATACAGGTAACAGTAAAGACAACGCCACAAAATAAAACAGACAGATCCTGACACCCACTGTATCTATGATAGCCTTAAAAGTGTATTGATGTACCTGAAATTAAATATTAATTTAAGTAATACTTACCGGATATTTTTGAAACAACGTGAAAGTGGCTGTGTCTGTGGAAGAAAAGTTTTAACAAGAGCTTGTGACTAAAGCTTTAACAAAGGATAAGATCATTCTTGTTTTGTTTTTGCTTTTGTGGAAAGAGATTGTCTACATTCTGTAGATTGTTTGCTTAAATCAGTTCATACATAAAAATACCAGACAATTACTAGAATGTAAGAACGTAAGAAGAATTGCCCTGGGTTCCCCCCTCACACTTCTCCACTTCACTGTTTCATCACTTTTTCAAAGAAACTCGAGGTTACGAATGTGACCTCGAGTAGCTGCCGTAGCAGGTCCCTGTACAGTGGGAGGGCCCAAGGTTTGGCGTAGAGGAGAGGAGTTATCTCCGACCTCCACACGCCCCATGCCGGAGCCACTAGCAGCACCGATCGACCCTGAAGCCTCACCCTCTCCAGTCTCGGGGGGATCAGGTCCAGTGGCGGGAATGCATACTGCAGTTCGTCCGGCCAGCTGTGCGCTAGGGCATCCAGGCCCAGAGAAGGGTCCCCCACCTTCACTGAGAAAAAACGAGAACACTTCGCGTTCTCTTTGGAGGCAAACAAGTCGACCTGAGCTCGGCCAAACCTGGCCCAGATCTGGTCCGCCACCAACGGGTTGAGGGACCAATTCTCGTACCAAAGTCTGCCCCTGGACAGCAGGTCCGCTCCGCTGTTCAGGAGACGCGGTGCATGAGAAGCCCGTATTGACGCGAGGCGCGAGTCGCACCAAAGCGTCATCTCGCACGCCAGGCTGTCCAACACCTGGGAGCGCAAGCCTCCCTGCCTGTTGATATAGCACATGGTCGTGGTGTTGTCTGTCCTGATCGCGACATGACAACCGCGGATGCGAGTCTCGAAGTGTTTGAGAGTGAGAAACACCGCCAACAGCTCCAGGTAATTGATGTGGGCCGTCTGTAGACTGATGTCCTACACCCCCCTGGCCGAGTGGCCCTCGTGGACGGCACCCCACCCCGTTAGGCTGGCGTCCGTGGTGATAACCTTCCACGATATCACAACACCTACACTGACCCCTTCGGACAGAAAGGCTGTTTGTGACCACGGTCTGAGTGCTTCCACGCATCGTGGAGGCACCAGAACTTTCCGAGAACCCAAAGTGGACGGGATCCTGAGAGCCCGCATCCATCTCTGAAAAGGTCTCATGTGGAGCCTGCCCAAAAGGACCAGGTGTAAAGCCGAAGCCATGAGACCCGCCGCTTGCATGCACAGCCTGTAACTGACTTGACGCCCCACGTGGAAAGACCTCACACAGGCCAAAAAGCTGTCTATCCTGTCCTGGGACAGACGAGCCATGAGCGTGGTCGAATCCAGCGAGATCCCTATGAAGGTAGTCCGCTGGGACGGGACCAAAACGCACTTCTGGGCGTTGATGGTGAAGCCTAGCGACGTCAGGTGAGAGATGGCCACACTCGTCTGTTGCATCACCTCCTCCCTCGAGCCCGCCGCCAAAAGCCAGTCGTCGATGTAAGTTGACAGACTTACAGTACATCGACTTACATCCCCTGTCGCCTCAGTGGAGCTATGGCCGCATCGGTGCACTTCACGAACACCCTGGGGCTTAGGGACACCCCCCCCTTCTTTTTCACCAGAAAATATTTCGAATAGAAACCCAGTCGGTTCTGGTTCGGAAGTAATTCTCTGATAGCGCCTTTGCTCAAGAGGGAGGTGACCTCCTCTCTCAAAGGCTTGGCCCCTCGCATGAGAAACCAATACTTTGTCTGTCATGTCATGTTTTGTGGAGAACTGTAGCCTGTAGCCTTTCTGTATTGTGCGCAACACCCAAGGATTCGGCTTGCAAAGTCTCCATTGTTCCACACACCGAGCGAGTGGGTTGGTGGGGGTCGATGACGTCATCGGCTGGCTGGAGCGTGTGTTCGTTGCCATGGGAACCGGTGACGCTGCTACTGGAGTCAACGGTGCCATTCGTGTGGCGCCCGCTAGAGACAGTAAAGGTCTGTCCGGAAGATTCGAGGGAGTCACGTGTCTGGTCACGGGAACTCTCTGCGATGTCAACATCCGGCCTACCCTGGCCGCCGCCATCTTGTCGGAGCTCGTCGGCTCAGCACGAGGTGTCAACAAAACTGCTCTCCGTGTTGGAGGTGTTCTGTCGCCCTCCAGAGGCGAGCGAGGCATTGTACATGTGCGGTGATAAAACTGAAGGGCCTCCTGTCCAGCCAACTTGGCGGAGACTGAGGTCCGTTTTTTTAGGCCCAGAGCATCCCGTCCCACAGTGACGTTTTGGCGCCCCCTAGTGGACGGGAGGCGAAACCACCCTATTCCATTGGCGCTTCAAATGCGCCCCCTGGTGGAATGGGGTGACATTGGTTTTTCTATTGCCTTCAAAAGATTTACTGCATGCACAGATGTTATCCCAGCAATGTCTGGAGACCCGCTCGGGCGCACCAGGCATTGTGGGCTTATGGAATGAGAGCATTGGAGCAAAGAGGCCTCTGGGGGGTACAAGTACCACCGCTGTGGGCTAGAGCTGGTTTTCGGTCCGGAATCTAGTAGTTTGTTCGTTCGTTTGTTGTAGTATGTCTTAGCTGTGTCGCATCTGCTATGCAGAGAAGCTAAAAGAGGATTAGGCTACGTCACACGAGGGGTTTTTATAACTCTTAATAAATGTGATTCTGTTCACTGTTCACTTTTTTTTTTTTTTTTTTTTTTGCGGGGCTCCCCCAAGTGCGGGGCCCTGTGCGGCCGCACCGCTCGCACTACCCTTCCTGCGGCCCTGCCCGGGAGTTTATGGTATGTAGCTCTGTGCATCGCCAGGGGGCGCCGATATCCCATAGTGAGTATGTTACGATAAAATTGAACGCAAACCAACTTAATTTGCCTCTTTCAGCAAGTTGCAAGCCAAATTTAGTCTTCCTCATTCTTATGCCTCTACCGGAGGTTAGCCGTCTATAAGAGGGTTGGTGTGTGTGTCCATTAAGCCATCTGTCTGTGTAATTGTCCAGAGCTAATCTTACAAACCACTTGCCAAATTTGCCAAATTTATTTTACACACCACCAGTACCTATACTTACGTTGTACCTACATGTTTTTTCACGTTTCATATATTTGTTTTAACATAGTTTTATAATGGAAGTCAATAAGGCTCAGATCAGGTTGAAACCAAATGTGATGCCATACATCATACTGTAGATATGTCATACTGTAGGTACTGTAAGTCATAGACAACTCAAGTCACAGGCTGGCCATATGAAATCTGAGAATCACATGATAATTCCCATCTCAAAATCCACATGATTCCAATGTTTTAAGCAATAGGTAGCCCTGTTTGACTCATTACCCCTGCAACACACCTTTTACGTGCTTATGTCACCATGTATTCAACCACATATTGAATTCATGTATCTGTAATTAATCTACTGTATGTCAAGTCAAGTCAAGTAAAATGTATTTATATAGCTAATTTAAAAACAACAGCAGCTGACCCAAAGTGCTTTCCAAAACAAGAGCAAAAATAGACCTTAGTCTATTCTCAAAGCAAAGTAAAGGCATATAAAAAGCAGTAACAACAACAAAAACTAAAACAATAGAAACAAAGCAGGTACTAGTAACAACAATAGACAATAGCCTCAAACTGTGTTAAAAGCAAAAGTAAAGGTGGGTCTTCAGTTTGGATTTGAAAATCTCAACGGTGGGGCTTATCTTGATGTGAAAAGGGAGATTATTCCAGAGTATAGGAGTGGCCACGGAGAAAGCCCGGGTTAGTATGTACTAATGTACTGTATGTCTAATTGTACTGTATGCGGTTTCACATGACAACTTCAAACTATGTATTGCAGGCATGCACTAGCAATAAACGTTTATCTTGTATTTGCTATTCAGTGTTATGGTATGTGGGATTTTTGTGTGATGGTGTGGAGGATTTTATTTTATCTCTGTTTTATCAGAAATTCTCAAAATGTCATTGCAGACGGGATTGTTTGATATGCTTCACACAGTGAATGCATGTTACACCTGATTTATACTTATAGCTGATCCGAATATAGCTGATCTACAAGCTCTCAGCGTGTTGCGCTGCAGCAAGTTGTGAGCTTATAGATCTACTATTTGCAGTGTGAGACAGGATGCGCAACCAAGTATAACTCAGGCTTTAGCCTTGCCAGGTCCAGTGAAAAGGACGGAAGAGCTCTAGGAATGTCTTTCGAAATATTCTCGAACAATAAACATTGAACTTTATTGTACGTGTTCTTTCGTTCTTAAATCACTTTCATACATTTATGCATCAATGTCACCAGGTCACATTCCTGTGGCAAACCTGTACGTGTCTGAGTGAAAGAGGCACAACTGGTGCTTTCAGTGGATATTTTATATATTGTCGCTGTCAGGCAGAAACCAACTAACTAATTTTTTCAACTTTTTTATTTATTTTCATAATTGTAGCTTTCACCATGGTGTCCCTATTTTGAGCATATCATAATAGGCTAAATATTTCCAAAAATAAAAAAAAGCTTGTGAGCGTGCAGATCTGCTATTTTAGCTGTGAAACTCCAAGACCAACACATTTCTCCACACATTTCATTGTCTATAGCTTTGTCCGTATATCATACATAAACAGAGACATAACATTTATCATTAATTACTTCATTTTGAGAGATCACAGTTGTTATACCTTTGTTTAGATTTTGTCCAAAGTCATTAAGATGCTACTGATGCTACAATAATTGGGTCAATTAACAAAATGTTACCGTTAATAAGTCATGAATTTTTTTGCTCATGGACCACCATCAGCTACACTTTTTAAAATGAATCAATAATTTAACTTAACAGCCAAAGTTAAATTAACTATCTTAAGCAAGTTTCAAGTCCCAGCAAGTCATACTATATTGAAATGAATGGAAAACAATGGATACCTCGAAACACATTTAGAAATTGTCATATCAAGTATAGTGAGTTATTGTCAATAAGTTATAGTCAATAATCAATATGCCAGACATTCAAAGACAGTACGGTCCTTTAAGATATTGTGCCCACTATACTAAAAGCATGAGGCATTTCTTTATGTATTTGAATTTCCAGCATTTGCCCATACAGTAGCATTTAACCTGACCACCCATGATAGTTTACATTCTATACATTCTATGCATATTCTATTCTAATGATGACCTTCTGAGGGGCTGAAAAAGCTTATTCCAATGGTATTTTTGGCTGCACCCTCTTACAGACACAAGTGAAAAAGTATGCAAGTGACAAAATGTGCAGACTATGGCGTGAGGAATCACCCATTGCTTATACTGTATAGCGTGGAACTTCAAATTGGACAGCTGTCATCTTGTGACCTACTTTGTTCAGTCAAGAGGCACTCATCCACTACAGACTACACATTGGATGTTTACAGTTCAGTAACCCCCTAGCCTGGACAGGCATGATCGATATGATCCTCTTTTACTGGTTCACTTCACAACTGTCTAGTCCAGGAGCCTTGGGGTTGCTTGACATGTCCAGACAACAGGGTAAACAAAGTTAGAAGTTCAAAGACTACAGTAGGAGGAGGGATATTTGCAAAGTACAAAAGAGACAGGAGAATACTGTGTGTGTGTGTGTGTGTGTGTGTGTATGTGTGTATGTGTGTATGTGTGTGTGTGTGTGTGTGTGTGTGTGTGTGCGTGCGTGCGTGCGTGCGTGCGTGCGTGCGTGCGTGCGTGCGTGCGTGCGTGCGTGCGTGCGTGCGTGCGTGCGTGCGTGCGTGCGCGCGCGCGTTACTGGGACCACTACAGAAAATTGCAGATCAAATCAAATCAAAGATCACAAAACAATTCAGAGCATCAAAACAAATGAAAAACATCAACAGATAATAATGCATTAACACGTAGCAAAATATGTAGAGTTAAAACAGATTAGGTAAGCTCAAGTGCAATTAAAAGCCAGGGAAAACAGATTTAAGTAGGGATTTAAAAAACCCAATCGACTGGGCATGCAGATGAGCTTTTCATGTCCTAGTATTCACATCAGACACTACTACTTACTATCCCTCTAAGAAATTGCACACACATCCACATATAACACCGAGCCACAAATACCTGGGGTTTTGACCATTTTCTAACTTTCAAATCATTCCCTCCCATTCTGTCATTCTCTGTCATTTCTAGGAAATTCTATTCATGCATGCCTTTTTTTCCCCCTTTCTTTTTCTCAGGGGTATTTTTTTTCTTCTCCAGTACTTCTCTCTCGTCATGATAAAAAGGCTCGGTGAAAAGATAATTTCTCTGCACCCCCTACTCCCCTTTGTTCTTTTAGAAAATTCATCTGTGAAAGGATGTCATATGTGATTTGTAACACCTTGTTCCAGGGTTGCAGAGGGAATCATCTCAGTTTAGCAGGGAAGTTTTGCTCGGTTATCTCAGCCAAAGGCTTTTATTCTCTGTGACGCCCAAATATGGTTGCTTCCTGTAATAAGGATGGTCAGCTATATGCTTAACCACTTCACCACTTAAACCCTATATGGTCCTCTCCTTTTTTCCCTGCAATATATATATGCCATATTTGTAGATTTGCTATTTTCGCCGAATGTTTGCCTATTATGACTTGCCCAGAATAGAAATGCTAGTGGTCATGTGGTTAAGCCCTATATACTTCATCATACATAACACATTTCTACCTTTGTCACAAGGTCTATAAACTTTGTTATGCCATATAAACTGTCTAAGTAAAGGCTTTTATGACAGAACCTGCTGGACACATACAGTAGCTAAACTGAAACATATGTTGGATCAGGTAAAGTGTATGCAAGGTTTATTTATTTTTATCAAATCTTTTTCAGTGCTCAGTGTTATGCACTGTGACCAAAGGCTTGTAGTTTAGCTGCCAGTAGATTTCATAGACACCTCCTGAACAGCCCTCTCATTGACTATTGAGCTGCAGTGAACCATATGATTGGCCAACTGGATATAACTATATAGTCTGACTTGGCTATTGTTCACAATTGCATCCAATTAAAAACAAAGCCCTCCCACCCAGGCAAACTGTTCTTGAGCAAGACACAAACTTGCACTGGGGTCACCAGGGTGACAGCGACTATGTGTTTGTATTTGCAGAATATGTAACATGATATGCATTTATTAAGCCGTGCATTATCTTCTGACATTACGTATTAATTCTGCACAACATTCCATCTACAGCTGCAGAGACTGAATAAATTAAAGCACGCTTTCCCATTGTCTCCTTTCTATCTCGCAAGAATGAAACAAAGACAAATATGTGCAAACCAATTTATCTGTTTGAACAATCTACAGGTCCCTACTAGAATATACTCCTCAATGCATGCTAAATCAGGCTTCTAGATTATCAGCATAATCCAATATACTGGGTGTTTCCCATGCCCGGTTATGTGGCACACAGAATATCAATTCCAGATTTTGAATTGGCAGCCTGTAATAGGAGTGTGGTCTGCAGGGACGCAGAGCCATTTGATTGGCAATAGCAGAGCCGGCACCGGGGTACAGAACAAATACGTTTGAAGCTTTTGTCTTTCTCAGCACGGTACGAAAATGTGGCAGTGGGTTACAATGATGCATTATACTGTAGATGGATGCGCCAAGGTTACAATAAAAGGCTTCTCTCACACAAGAGACTCCAAAACAAAATCTGTATCTTGAAACATCATAAGGAGGTAGGCTGTGGCCGCCGCTTCCTTTTCCCTGTTGCATCCTTATGGTAAACGAACTTAAACGCACACAACAAGTGTGCTGCATTGTAATGCTGTATTGTGTGATTTGCGGCCTCTGCTCGGGCCAGCTCGGGGGCCAGCTCTCTCCCTCCCCAGACACATCCCCCTCTACATTGTCTATCAAAATACTTCAAATGAATAGTATATAATGTTTATGTATCTAGCAAGTAAATACTTAAACCCTACATACTTTGATGACTGGGAAACCCCAGGGGTCTGTAATTGCCCCCCCCCCCCCCCCCTTTTTTTTTCCCCCTCTATACACCAAATCTGTTCACCGAAAATATTTGTAGTTGTACCTATTTTTGTACATGTACCTAATGTTCGCCTATAATGATATGCCCAGATGACTCTAGGTTGTATTACTTTTTGCATGGACACGCGTCTTTGCAAGAAGTCTTCTTGCAACTTAGTAGAGTGACAGAGGGGGCCAAGGTTTTCTACAAATCTGTCAGGAGATCGTGAAGAATTGGATTTTGAGCTTTAGAAAGTTAAATAATAATAAGACAACAACACATTTTTGGCATGTTCAAATTGGTCTGTAACATTATGTCTGAATGAAACCTTTTGTACCTTCCTACAGCAATATTCTATTGGCCTTGTGACTATGAAAAATGTCTCACCATGAGCATCCCATCTCACAATGCTGCTTTATGTCCCAAAATGCATTAGCTTGCTGTTGTCAAATCAATTCTAATCAACACAAGAACTAACTTCATTACACTTTTATATACAAAATAATACTGTCTGTGTGTGTGTGTGTGTGTGTGTGTGTGTGTGTGTGTGTGTGTGTGTGTGTGTGTGTGTGTGTGTGTGTGTGTGTGTGTGTGTGTGTGTGTGTGTGTGCATGTATATATATATATATATGTATGTGTACTACAGTAGCATCCCAGGAGGTTAGTAGCTGAGGAGATTTCCCAGCATGCCTTGGGGTGCACACACGTTTGTGTTTCGTTTATTACATGTTGTTTATTACATTGTTGCTAGGGGAATGCATTGGGGGCATGCATTATATGTTGCTTTATGTTATTATTTATGTTACATGAGGTTTTGGGAAAACACCACTAGCAAGAGGGGTAATTACCTTCCCTGCAATGCACATGCGTGAGTTGGTTTGGTGCTTTGTGTGACGGTGATATAAATAAAGGAGTGTTCCTATAGCAATTTGTCTACCAAGCTCGGAGAGATCCAGGAAACCCTCCGGGGGAAGGTGCGAAAGGGACGCTGCCGTGGGGGTGCTCACCGTCAGGTGGCTTACACCTCCGAAGGCACTCTCAGACCGACACGGCACTAGAAGAAAGAGGCAGAGAGCTGGCAGAGGGTGATAACGCTGCATCGACCCACCCGCTGCCGATCCTGGGGTTTTCCAGCAGCCGCCTGGGGACTACGAGCAACCACCGAACCCCACGGTCAAGCTCCAACGATGGTGAAGGAGTTGCCAGGCTACCCCGCTACAGTGGAGATGGAAGATGGAACGTCTACCGAATTCAGGTTCAATGGCATGAGAACGGTGCATGTGGCAAGTCACCGACTCCCAAATCTGGACTGCAACTTGAATAACACCAAGTGCCAGGCCCTATTGACAGAGGAACTATCCTTTCCTTGGTCCACCTAGAAACCCTGCTTGACGCTCTGACAGCGATGTAGATTCGGAATGTAACCGGGGAGTATTCAGGATAGTCAAAGAGACAGTGCCCTTAATACCCTCATATCTGTCAAACTATTCCTCCAAAGTGAGGGACACCCACAGCCACAACACCAGAGGCACCGTCCATGATCTGGTACCACCCAAATTTAGAACAAACATGGGAAAGATCTCATTCTACTGCTCTGCCACCAAAATGTGGAATGACCTGACAACATCCATTAAAGGATGTGTAACACTGGTTTCTTTCTAAATTGGCCTGAAAAAACATCTATTAGGAGACCAAAAGGTACATGTAATTTTCCCGTTTCTTTTGTTCATCTGTATTTGTTGCTTACATGTATCATTGTGTTAATTTTTGTATGCTATGTTGATGAATTGAATACATAGGACCACAATGGAAACAAGTCCCTAGGACTTTTTTGTGTTCTCCTTTTAGCTTTAATGTCTAACTGTGCCATGTTCTGTTTACATTTCTGACTAACAAAGTATTCAGTCAATCAATCAATCAAACCATATATGAAAGGCCGAGGTGATGCTCCACATCACAGTGGCCAATGGAAGACTGTGCCACATGTTGACATCCAGGATGATTGCAGTGCATTTGTCTGGGTCTGCTCGAGCGACGGGGAAAGGTTGCGGACATTCCTAGAGCCTGCCTTTACTTAATTACAGAGACAACAGCCCTTTAATGTCACTGCGACCAGACCGTTGGCATTCCACAGCCCATACACCGGCCCAGCCAGCCGTCCAGAGTGCTGCATTAGTTCAGCCAGTTGGGTTTGACTTCACAGATGACCACCCAGATGTCAGTATTGGTACCGATTATAGCAATTCTCCAGGGCAAGAACTTTGTCCAGCCCAAGGTGCTATGATCCATGGCTCAGTGGGAGGCAGTCCACTTTGGGATCGCCAAGACATTGTTAGGGCTGTCAAAGATGGGGTTGGGTGTTAAGGACAACTGGCACTGGAATTGTTTACATGCTTGTTATGTCTCAACCGATCACAGCAACAGAACCACACTTTTGTGGATCTCTGCCTGTCTAAATACCAGATTTAAACTGTTTGAAATATGTTTTAAAATTGTGTGTGGCGTGTGTGTGTGTGTGTGTGCGCACGCACTTGCGCACGTGTGTGTGTGAGGGAGTGAGAGAGAGAGTTCAGGGTGTGTCTGTGTGTCAAGAGCGGATATAGAAAATTTGGTTTTATAATTTATGGGGGGGGGGGGGTTGAACGTTTGAAGGTCTAAGCTCCGCCTGGCTTCCTGTTCTGAACACTCCCTTTGCTCATCTAAACCAATCACAGTGATTGTGGGGCGGGATGTTGAGGACAACTGGTTTGGAATTTGCTTAAACGGCCATCTCAACCAATCACAGTGACTGGGAACGTGTTTTCAACATAAAGACGGAAGCGCGTTTCCATGAAAAACACAGGGTAAACAATGACACCTGCTTGTATAAATACCCAAATTAAACAGTTGTTTCACAGCGGGATATGATTTTACCACCTGGGTTTTACTACAGACATCTGTGGATACCTTTTACCTACATGAACTCCACTGCTTTGGGCGCTCTGAAACATCACTACATCTGTTCTAAGAGGCTGACAGGTTTGTTGAATGCTGTTTGTGCCTGCCATGTGTGCCTTTCTGTGTCAGTTGCCTTGTTAGAAACAAACATTCTCCTTTTTGCATTTAAAACCTGATGAGCCAGAAATGGACGGTTGATACATAAAGCTAGATACATCTAGCTGTCACAAGTAACAGTACCATGACATGAGAGGCTTCATTAACAACACAAAGGAACACAAGACCATGCTTGGCGCAAGGTAAGACATGGCTTTATATAACAGTGCACTGTGCAGTTAACCTGCTTGCAGGACTGTAATAGCGAGCCTTTTTTTTATTTTGGCACTGGTATTTTGTGGTTTATTTTGATACAAATAAATACATTTGGGGTTATTTATATTTTGCAATAAGACACATTTTGTTGTATTTTTGCCTATATCTGCCTATGACGCTGTTATATCATCATTTGAAGCAAAGTCCCTCTTAGGCTCCAACAGTGGCACCATCGTCAAAACAGAAGGATCACCTCAGTCACGAGTCACAACATATGGCAGGTGCAAATTCAAAGCAGCTTTGCCCCATCAAAGCTGCGTTCCATGAGCCAAATCCCCCAGTGGAGTTGGCAAGTATATGTGTCATAAATGTCTTCACAAACTGCATAGTGCTAATGGTTAAACTGTTCCCATGACCACTGACGCATAGACACGTACATAAGATGAGAAAAGAAAAGTAAAACCTTTATTTCAGGTGTCAGCAACAGCAGTGCATTGAAACACAGAAGAGCTGCAAGAGCAATATACCGCGTTTTCACATTTTTTCCAAAATGCCGGCAGTATAGTGGAAACTTTTAAATCCATGTAATGTGAAAACGTGCACTGATTTTGCATGCCGTCAGTTTTGGTGTTTCTTCCTAGTAATTTTTCGGGCATGTATTGACGGAATAAAAACTCCTGTAGTGAAAACGCATAACATCATTCTACCGGATAGCGTCATGACGTTGAGAAAGAGAAAGAGTGTTGAGCGAGAGACCATTGTTACTGGTCGTTTGTTACTATACTGAAAGAGCTCCAGTTATAGGGGGATGGTGGGCGAGAGAGAGAAAAGAGAGAGGCACACAGAAGCGCTGCAGCGCACAGCTGTCTTTAATATGATTTAATAAGTGGCCGTTTTTAAAAAGAACGATCGATTAAGTTGACATTTCAAGATATGTCGTCATGGACATGAGACTGAAACTGCCAACTCCACCTAACCCTGGTGTCCCCTTACAATGAATGATTGAGAGAGGGAAAAACAAAAGATTGATAAAAAACGTTTGCTTCTCCTCTGTTGTTTCAATGGAATAACAAGCCTGTCTGCCTGCAGATGGAAGTCTTGCATGCTTATAGTCACCTCTCACGCGATTATGAAGTATTATTCCGATACAATGAGACTTAACCCATTAGCACCAGGAAAGCGTCTGTGTCATTTGAGATTTTAGCCATTATACAGTATATAGCATCGTAGGTTTTTCAGAAAACCCTTAGGATTTAGAACATTGGTTTGGAACAGTGGTTCTCAACAATAGCAGATACACAAGTCTTCTCTTCTGGGGATCCGTGGCACAAAACATTTTCAGATGGGGGGTCCGTGGCCATATTTATACCTGTATATATCAATCTGGGGGTCCATGAAAATCTTTGAGAACTACTGATTTAGAAGGCATTTGTAGATTCGGCCTCAGGTCTTAATAGGTTTAATGAAAATGGTTGCATACCAACACTTTTACTGCCAAGGAGAGCAAGTGAAAAATGTCTCTCCCATTGCCATTCCAGCAAGTCATGCTAATTATTTTGCCGGTAATATACTGGCACTGTAGTGAAAACACAGTATAAGTGTCAAGAACCAAACCAATAGATAAAAAATTTATTATCAACAGTTCATTACTGTAAGGACACTATCTGACATGGTACTGTGTATTCTTATTATGTATTTTGTCCTGCATAATGCAAGCTTGTTGTCTCCGCCAGGTCGAAAGGCATGGCGAGAGTATGTTTTACCCCCTGTCCGTCCGTCCGTGTGTCCGTCCGTCATTGTCTCCGCCAGGCCGAAAGGCATGGCGAGAGAGTATGTTTTGCCCCCTGTCCGTCCGTCCGTGTGTCCGTCCGTCCGTCCGTGTGTCCGTCATTCTGTCATTTTGTGTACAGCTAATCTCCGGCACCGTTGGCTTGATCGCAGCGAAACTGTGCACACACACTCCCTGGATGCCAGAGCAGAACCTCTGCCCCACATTTTTCAAATTAGCCTTTTATAGCGCCACCAGGAGGCCGCTTTTTGCAAAACACATTTCTTGACAGTACTCCTACAGATTTTATCCAAACATCACGCAAATCAGTACACAGTATCTCTATAGTCATGTGATCAACACGGATCTGTCCAATTTTCCATATTTCATCCTGATTGGCTAAGGTTGGCTTCCAAAGTTTGCAGGATTGCTCCGTTTTCAACAAAATGCCTCAAATCATGAACGCAGCTTGCGATTTCCGTGAGATTTCACACGCACATTCCCACTAGGCCGAGGAAGAAATGCCACTTGAAAATGTTCAAATCAGCCTCATGGTGGCGCTATAAATGGACGATTTGTGTTTTTAACTATAACTGCACCGATCTGCATGAAACTTTGCACGTACACTCCCTAGAGGCCAAGGAAAAACAACTGCCCTGCATTTTTCACATTTGCCTTTCATAGCGCCACCAGGAGGCCGACTTATGTAAAACACATTTTTTGATTTTTTGAATTTATCCAAATTTCACGCACATCGGTACACATGATCTCTATAGTCATGTGATCAGGATGGATCTTTTTAAATTTTCATATTCCATCCTGATTGGCTAACATTGACATCTAAAGTTTGCAGGAGTGGCCCGTTTTGAACAAAATGCCACAAATCATGAATGCAGCATCCGATTGTGGTGACACTTTGCACGCACATTCGCACTACATTGAAGAACAAATGCCACCCTTTTAACATTGCCCTATTATAGCGCCACCAGGAGGCCAATTTTGCAACACTTTTCTTTTTTATATTACTCCTACAAATTCAAACATCATGCAAATCGGTACACATATAGTCAAGTGATCAAGATGGTTCCGTCCAATTTTTTATATTCCATCCTGATTGGCTAATTCCGAACATTGATGCCCCACAATAACCTACCTGACCTGGCGGAGACCTGTGCTCCGAGGAGCACTTTTTCTAGTTCTGTCATTTTGTGTACAGCTAATCTCTGGCACCGTTGGCTTGATCGCAGAGAAACTGTGCACACACACTCCCTGGATGCCAGAGCAGAACCTCTGCCCCAAATTTTTCACATGGGCCTGTTATAGCGCCACCAGGAGGCCGCCTTTTGCAAAACACATTTTTTGACAGTACTCCTACAGATTTTATCCAAACATCACATCCAATTTTCCATATTCTATCCTGATTGGCTAAGGTTGGCTTCCAAAGTTTGCAGGATTGCTCCGTTTTCAACAAAATGCCTCAGATCATGAACGCAGCTTGCGATTTCTGTGAGATTTCACACGCACATTCCCACTAGGCTGAGGAATAAATGCCAATTGAAATGTTTCAAATCAGCCTCATGGTGGCGCTATAAAAGGCCGATTTGTGTTTTGAACTATAGCTGCACCGATCTGCGTGAAACTTTGCAGATCTCCCTAGAGGCCAAGGAAAAACATCTGCCCTGCTTTTGTCACATTTGCCTTTCATAGCGCCACCAGGAGGCCGACTTATGTAAAACAAATGTTTTCATTTAATCCTTCAGAATGTATTCAAATTTCACGCAAAGCGGTACACATGATCTCTATAGTCATGTGATCAAGATGGATCTGTTTAATTTTTCATATTCCATCCTGATTGGCTAACATTGACATCTAAAGTTTGCAGGAGTGGCCCGTTTTGAACAAAATGCCACAAATCATGAACGCAGCGTCCGATTGCGGTGACACTTTGCACGAACATTCGCACTACGTTGAAGAACAAATAACACTCTTTTAACATTGCCCTATTATAGCGTCACCAGGAGGCCGATTTTTGCAACACTTTTCTTTTTTATATTACTCCTACAAATGTTGTCCAATCATGCAAATCGGTACCCATTATCTCTATAGTCAAGTGATCAAGATGGTTCTGTCCGATTTTTCATATTCCATCCTGATTGGCAAATTCTGAACATTGCTGCCCCACAATAACCTACCTGACCTGGCGGAGACCTGTGCTCCGAGGAGCACTTTTTCTAGTTTGGTGTATTTTTTTGTCTGTGATGTTTTTACCCTGTTGTACCTACAGTACTTTATCTTGACCTGTAACTGTATCTTAACTGCTGTGCTGTCTCTGGCGACTGAATTTCAACCCGCAGGATGTGTGTGTGTGTGCGTGCATGTGCGTGCGTGCGTGCGTGCGTGCGTATACATACGTACGTACTTACGTACGTGTACGTACAGTACAATTTCTTTCTTGAAATAGCAGTATACCTCTTTCTTCCAGAAAAACCTAGTTTACACCTGACATTGTGCTGGAAAAGCATAATGGAGAGAGGAAACACGGATTTCCATCTGTGGAGGGAGAGGGGAGAAGCAGGCTGGAAGGCTGAGTTTGCATATTTGTCAGAGTGGAAATTAAGGGCCAGAGATGGTTGAGAAGTCAGACACTGCTATATGGTGTGTGTGTGTGTGTGTGTGTGTGTGTGTGTGTGTGTGTGTGTGTGTGTGTGTGTGTGTGTGTGTGTGTGTGTGTGTGTGTGTGTGTGTGTGTGTGTGTGTGTGTGTGTGTGTGTGCATCCTTGTGTGTGTGTGTGTGCATCCTTGCGCGCACGCACGCGCGTGTGTGTGATTGTTCATGCTCAATCAGGAGAAAGAAAGAGAGAGAGAGAGAGAGAGAGAGATAGAGAGAAAAAGAGAGAGAGAGAGAGAGAGAAAGAGAGAGAGAGAGAGAGAGAGAGAGAGCTATTGTACTTGATCATGCATTTCATAATCATTAGATGAGGCCCTGCTGGTGGTGTCGCCCTCTCACTAGAGAGCCTGGGTTGTTTATGTGCCCGCTCTCCCACAGACAGCCGTAAATAAATGAAGAAGAAGTGACTCCCAAGAGGAGGTGGGGGCACACACCGGGATTTGCTGACTAGTTTTGTCACAGTGGATTTGGTTTCTACCTTTTTATTAGTTTGTTAGTTAGTTTATTTATTTATTTTCCTTTTTCTTCCATGACTTTTGTCCCCTTATGTGTCTGTGTTTCATTAACAATTCATCATGTCACAACTTCCCATTACATTAATTCCCGTCATGGTAATAGAGTTTTTCCCTGATTAATCTTTCACCCCTTCCGCTCCACAACCAGTATAGCGGCAGCAACCTCACTTATTTAATTTGAGAAACGATCTGAACGGAAAAAAATCTTCTCTGGGATAATAAATGTTTTCTCCTCAGGGACACGGCTTGGCACGGGTGACATCCATCTTTGCAGAGCCGCAACCTGCTGTGCCTCACTGATTTGGTTTCATGAGTGTGCATACATGCTCTCAAATTACATCAGGGCACTGTTGGACTCATCCGGGGATACGACTGACACTGGAGTTCATGTTACAGATCTGTGTAACAAGATGGCAACATATATGTACACGCGCCCTTACTATGGTCCCATTTCAGGCAGCTGTGGACGTATATGTGGTGAGTAGATGTCATATAATCAATTCATAATGAATACAGCACACGGCGGCGTGTGAAAAAAAGCACTAAATTGAATGTGTTACACTCGGTGGACAGAAATATGATGTACTGTACATTCGCCCACACATTTCTGCTGCTTCTCTAATAAACGAAGGAAGTGGTGCAGATGAGGATGTCATTGGAATGGCATCAGAAAGACCAATTCAACTCTCGCTCCCACATTACAGTGAAGCGTTGCGTACATCTAATCCTCATTGTCTTCAATTAATGAGTTTCTCTCACATTGAGAAACATGCAAATGGATATTTCTGCTTTAGAGACTGCAATTATGGGGCAAGCTAAGGATATGAAACCATAATTATGTGCTATCATTATTGCCATATAGCTACTGCTCCACTTGACTTAGTATGCAGGGGCAGGGAGCGGAGTGGGCCTGTGGAATACCATGGAACACAGTGGCTTTGTTTGAAGTGAAACATTAAATAGAAAAGTACAAAATATCCCAAGAACATGGAAATTGTCGTGTTTTCTTCACAGCTTTCTTTTTTCATAACATGATGGTACATAATGTAGCATACCACTGCACAAGTTAGGTGACATGCAACATGATGAAATAACAGATTAAAGCATGGCTGTATTAAAATGAGCTTTTAATGAGAATCTCAGATACTGCATGGCCCAGGCTGGTTAAGAAGAGAGGAGGGGGAGGGAAGAAGAAAGAGAAGGGACAGTAGTACAGACACACACACACACACACACACAGAGACAGGGTGAGAGACAAAAATGGTTGAATCGAGTGAAATGTGTGAAATGACAAGCAGAACTGAGTCTGCGTTCTACTGCACAGCACAATGCAAGTCTGCAAAAAAACACAATGTTCCATTTTCATGGAAATATGACACACGATCACCTCATACACTGTACACACAAAAGAAAAACACACGCACAATCGCCAGATGCACACACAAACACAGATGACGCACACTGAAACACACAGAGACGAACACATTCCACACTCTTATTCTGAGTTTTGTCAGCTTCGCCACTGAGTTTGTTCTGCTTTGATTTTACAGCAGACAGAACACAGTGAGCTCTATCGTCTCAGAAAAGCTTAGCGGGCAGAGCTGCTGTTTGAAGGAGCAAAAACCACAGCCTTACAGACACAATCGATGCACCACTTCCAAACGGGCCATAGAATGTGTTTGCATTCCATGTGACTGACTGTCTCCCTCGCTGTATCGTAATGAAATGATGGCGATGTCTATCACACTTCTGCAGTCCTGGCGGAGCATCTTCTGCGGCTCTGCCAACAATGGGCTTTCTATTCCCAGTCAAATTCATGCACGGGGAGGCTGTCCAGATGTATGATTTATGGAGCGATGGGGCCAACTCGTGGTGCACTCTAAACTTCAATGTCATACACCAGTAAATTTCCCTCAGGGCGACACTGATTTGTCAATGGCTCAGTTCACCTCTTTTGTTGCTGCTTAGAATGGCGCTTGCTAAATAGAGGGAAAAAATAAGTTCCATTCCTTGCTTTATGCCACTCTATTGCACCTAGAGAAGCATATCACTTGCATGAGAACAGAAAGTTGACTGAATTCATTAGTTTAAAGGGACTACACCATGAATTTTTACTTTTCCTTCTTTTTTTGTGTGTTTTTGGTCTCCCCTACCTCTCTTCTATCCCCCAAAATACCCCAGTTTGAGCACTCAGGCTTTCACAGCATATCTGGGGTTTTATGTAAATTGGTCTCAAAACAGGCCAAACTGATTTGGCCCCGAAAGTGACGTCACTAGCGGTACAATCCCTCCCGTTTTTCAGTTCCAACTTTTTTTAAATATTTTTTAACTTTTTCCACTCAGAACCAGGAGATAACATGCATACAAACTGTCTCAATAGCGCCACGTGCAAATCAGGACAATGTGGTATTGCAGGTGAAAGTGCTTTATAAGCCAGAGAGAAGTTGGAATGAGTATATCTGAGGCTTGATTTAGGCTCAAACCTTTTGAAAAACGTTTGAGGGACAAACAATATGATATTAAATATGATTATTTTTTAATTCATGGTGTAGATCCTTTAATATGTTTCAATGGCACAGAGTTAAGGGTTTGTAAATTGTGTAGTAAAAAAAATCTATTTCCCTTATATATGTGTAAGCACACACAGCACCACTAGTCATAAGAGCCAGGTAAATATAAGCCTGGAAACTTCCATAAATATCATGTGATTTTACAAGCCGTATTTGTGATGTCACGACTGGGAACATTTGTGACATTTGTGTACTCCAACTGCTCCAGCCAATCATTTTCAATCTACTGTTTGCATCCCATCCCTTGGACGGACGCATGGAGACCCATCTCCATGGAGACACATGACGAAGTTGAATATTCACAGGTTTACTTGGGACAGTGTATTGCGATAAGTGTCTGGGTGAATACTTCTACCTACATTCAGGTTATAGCTTAAATTATTATAGCAACAAAAAAAAGAGTAATGCCTTTCCTCCCATTGATCCATCTGGGTATTTTGGGGGTTTTCCCATCATTACTGTCATCCCTACAGATACATATTAAGAGGGATGGGAGCTATTAGGCCTATAATGAACTTTTTAATGCGTTATGGATGAAATATTGCACATTAGTTTTCTTTATGAAGGAGATAAGTGTGCCATATGGGACCATCTTACCAAATGTCATGTCTGACTTCACATCATGTTTACATATTTACAGTATGCTGCTTTACAGTTATTTGCTGCTATCTGTGATCGATGCTGTAGCAAAATAACGTAAGTCCCAGTCTAGTCTCGCAGTAGCCAGACAATTAGATAGATATAACATCTCGGGCACAGCTATTGAAAAGTTGTTAAGGACTGCCTTCTGAAACAACAGACAAATGTGTGACAAACATACAAATTGACCAATCACAGAGCAACTTAGACCAACCACAGACCAATGGGACCAACCACAGGCTTCTGAGGCTTACCTGACTTTTTCTCTGGCAAAATACAGACATTCTGACTTGTGATTCAGACCCTCCATCGCTGGAATTGATGATTTAAGACGGTGGGCCTGACCATGTGAGACTAGTCTCAGTCTGGCAGACAATCTGAGCTGTGTATGTAAACAAAATGTGTTACAAATCTGATTTCCATGGCTACACACAACAAAAACATCTTGTTTTCTTGATTGGTAGAAAGAGGCTGGGAAATACGATAATTCAAAACTAATAGATTTCAGAAATTGCAAATTGTTCATAAACTTTATGAAAGCTGACTGACCAAATATGACAGATCTGGTCTAATGGGATGAAACTGGTGAAAGGATCAAAAGACAAAACATATTATTCTAAACATTTACAGATCTTAGAGTCAGCAGACAAAACGGAGGCACATGAAAGCATTGAGCGCAAACAGATAACGGTTTCCATATCATCTCATTCAAAAATAAATTATTGTAGAGACAGTATTTGCTTCTTAATTTTTTAAGACTACATACTGTAGTTTACCGTACTAAAAATAGCTTCCACTAAAGGATGTGTTGCTCCTTACAGCCTATATTTAGTGTCAAAATGGGAATTTTGGCTATAGGAAATTATGAGGTTCATAATTTCTGGCCAACTTGACTGGTCAACTCTATGAGCTAAAAAACGTAATGTCTGCAATTTGACAAGGTTAATCTCCATCAGACATCAGTTGACTTCAGCTTTTCTGCAACAGGGTAGTTTTACCACGGTTCTCCGTTTACTACTCACTATGGGATATCAGCGCCCTCAGGCGATGAGACAGAGCAACACACACGCTCCCGGCGCCAATACTGATTGGCTAAGGGTATGTCACGAGTCCGGAAGGACCCGGGAGTATAAAGCTCCCCCGTGACGTAGGCTCTTCCTCTTTTCTCCACTCTGCAAGCGAATGCGCAGATATTCACACACAAAAAGCAAGAAAATTTCAACCTAACCCAACGCGGGAATACGGAGTATCTCCCCACGGGAAAACCTTGCTATAAGTTCTCTCCCGGAACTTATTTTATTATTTTATTTGTCTATCCTCTCAGTTTCTTCCTTTGTCTGGCATTTGAAAACGCCGGTTAGCGTTTTCATTCATTTAGCGACTAGGCTACTAGTAGCAGCTAGGCTAAGGTGCTACTAGCCAAAGTTTAGGCCGCTGTGTTCCAGACCAGGATGGAACCACCGAGGACCTGCGGACGACCGAGGTGCGACCTCCTCGTCGCCGCAGACGACCCCCACAGTGTCTGCATTTACTGCTGTGGGGTCGCCCATGCCGTTGACGCCAAGGTACGCCAGGGCGAGAGGGACGAGTGCCCAGCGTGCTCGTCCTTCACCAGCCAGCAGCTCGACGCCCGGCTTGCCAGGGTAGAGACCCTGGTCGGCTGGGCCAGGAGCGATCCAGGCATGGCGTCCGTCACCACCAGCACAGGGACCCCAGGAGTGCCGCCCGAGAAGACACTCATGGGACCCCCACCGGTGCCGACGCCGAAGGAAAAGCGGCCAGCGGCGGAGACGCCGCCTTCCGTCGCTGCCGCTGTACACATGTCGCCGCCGCAGCTAACCAGCAGCGCCTCCACCTCCCCCCACCGACGCTACGACTGGGCTGCCTCGTTGGCCGATAGCGAGGAGGAGCTGGCCTTCGAGGAGCTGGAGGACGAGTTGGACCTCGCGTCATACCAGGAGGTCCAGGAGGTGTCCATGGCGAGCGCCGAGGGGGATGGCGGAAACCCCGACACCGCCGAAGTGGTCGTCGAAGAGGTCACCGAACCAGTAACAGCGGTATTCAAACGGGCTATCGCCAGGTGCGGGTTGGTGCAGCCCGTAGAGAGCCGCAACGCCACCGCTCTCGCAGCAGGCTTCCAGGGCTTGGAGGCTCCACCAACACGGGTGGTGGAGTCCAAGAAGCTCCCTGAAGCGATGGGGTTCCAGACGGCCTTGGTGAGCTCCTGGGGGGATCACCAAGACCCACAAAAGCTAGCTTTCCCCATCGACCTGATCTCCGCCAGGGAACTGGGGCTGATCGAAGTCCCTCCGATGGACCCTGTGTTGGCGGAAGGACTGGAGGACATGCAACCAGGTACGGTGGTGCTTGGGGGCGCCACACCGTCCTTTTATAACGAGGAAATGAGGAAATCCTCCGCGGCGTTGAAGAAGACCTACGCCGCGGCTGGACAGGTCGCAAAGACCCTCAACGCCGTTACCATCCTCCAGGGCTCCTCTGCCGTGCGACTAGCGGAGCTGAAGACGAAATGGGGCGATGACGCTAAGGAGCTGCATCGCCTTAACCAGCTCACCATTTCCTGCACCCAGCACGCCATCAACTGGACCGGCCGGGTGTTGGACGACTGCGCGACCATAGAGAGGGTGCGGTGGCTCGACCTCGCCACCTTCACAAGAGACGCGCAGAAAATAGACGCGAAGAAGAAGCTGCTGGCCCTTCCACTCAAAGCAAGTAATCTCTTCTGCGGTGCAGAGAAGTACTTAAAGGACTCCACGGAGTCGGCGAGGGCCCGGAAAGAGGCAGCGGCGGGTCTTTTGGCCCCGAAGCCTCCCCACCCAGGCAGACCCCGCCAGGAGAGGTCTGCCATACGGGGGAGACTCTCTTCATCTCGCCAACCCAGCACCAGCGGCAGCTCCCGCAACTCCTCGGCCCGTCCATCCAGAATGGAAGGGCCCATGTCGCTGGGAGCCGGCGACGTCCGTCGCAAAGACCCCCGTTCCCCCCCTCCTTCTTCCCCCCGACCCACACGACGCGGCGGGAGAGGACGTGGTCGCGGGCAGCATGTTTGACATTTGCCCCCCGGTGTTACCGGTTGTTCGGCTGCCCCCCCCACATCCACACGGACGGAGTGGGGGGGGATTAGCCCCCCTGGTCGGGGTTCACTCTCCATTCCGACATGCTGTCATTCCGACATTGACTTCTAATTGTCGGAGTGGCGGTACCATCCATAAAAAAACACATTCCGCCACTCCGACAAAGTTATGTTCACTGTGTCGGAGTGGCGGAATGTTCCATTTTGGGAATAGTCCCACCATTCCGACAAGGGTAAAGTGCCTAATGGAGATTATTATTATTACCCCTATTGCTTTATGATCACTACTCAGGACATGTACCATGTAACGGGACGGCCCGCCTGGTCGAAACACCAAAGAAACAAGGAATCCACCCGATAACACATTCTAATAGAGCGGAAAACCTTATCTCGTAACTGGAACGGTGGCGCGCTCGTTAAACATTGGACTCTCAACCCCAACTGTACGTGATCGAATCCCAATGCTGATGCTCCTTTTATGAAAACCGCTGACCTTTTTTTTGCCGATAAAGTATAGTTATGGACATTGGTGTAAAGTAACTAAGTACATTTACTCAAGTACTGTACTTAAGTACGATTTTGAGGTATTTTTACTTTACTGGAGTATTTCCAAATTTCTATACTTTTACTTCTACTCCATTACATCTCAGAGGTTAATATTGTACTTTTACTCCACTACAATTATTTGAAAACTTTAGTTACTAGTTACTTTGTAGATTTTGATTATTATTACAAAACATACAGTAACCACATTGTGAGCTTGTAGATTTTTGAAAAGATGTTTTATGCTTTTTGAACTTGTGAAATGTGACTCTGACATTTAGTACTTTTACTTTTGGTACTTTAAGTACATTTTGATGCCAATACTTTTGTACTTTTACTCAAGTACATTTAGATTTCAGGACTTTTACTTGTAACAGAGTATTTCTACATATTGATATTTTTACTTAAGTAAAAAATGTGGGTACTTTTTCCACCACTGGTTATGGACAAAACCATGACGGAGGCGCGCAGTCTCAAGCGAACTTGAGCCACGAGAGGCACCACCGAGCGAGCTAAAGCGAGCGAGTTGCCGTGCCGAACGTTGCGAAGTTCGCTTGAGCCTACTCAGCGCCGTCCGAGTTACGTACCGATAGGGACAGAATAGTAAATCATGTTTTAGGGCAAGCGTTTACCCCAAACTGTGTGAGTGTGTGTGTGTGTGTACATTTCGGCCATTTGAAAATAGCAGATCTACAAGCTGGTCGCCATGCCGCATTATTATGGATCCCACGCCAGCTCTTGGAAAACCCTGCCCCCGCAAGCTAGTTTAGATGGAGGCCCCGCCCCTTCATTTCACTTCCGTCTACGTCAGTCGCTGTGTGAGAACCACGCCCCTAAAATAAATAAATTCATTTATTTATTTATGTATTTATATCTAGATACGGCAGCTTTGGCATTCCATAGAAAATAGCCAAAGCTGCTCAGCTTTGGCATTTCGACAGAGAGAGAGAGAGAGAGAGAGAGAGAGAGAGAGAGAGAGAGAGAGAGAGAGAGAGAAATAAAGACAATACAACATTTATTTCAAATAGAAAGCATTTATTTATTAATTTATTAATATTATTATTATTCAGTCACTTTGGCATGGAAAGAATCTAGACAATCTAGACAGCCTCGAGCCAGGCAGCCTGCCTATAGAGCCAGCCTAGAGCCTGCCTGGAGCCAGCCAGCCTGCCTAAAGCCACCCCTTATATATATCCAATAATGTAATTTTAACTATATATATATATATATATATATATATATATATATATATATATATATATATATATATATATAGCCATGAAAATGAATTTGGGATTTATGGACTGTCGGAATGGGGGGACTAAATGTCGGAATGGCGGTATGTCGGAATGGTGGTATGTCGGAATGGTGATACGTCGGAATGGCGGTATGTCGGAATGGTGGGATGTCGGAATGGCGGTATGCACCCCCCCTGGTCACCTCGGGAAAGAGACGTTGCCTTTTCATGGCCCCGACGGACTTGAGAAACAAAAGACAAAAAGTGACAATGTTACAGAGCCAGGCCTCTGCCGTATTGTATTGTCAGAATGTTGTTTGCCAGGGTGTTTGTGTGCAAAATGTGGTTCCAATAAATGTTCTGAAATTTACAAAACCTCTCATCATTTCACCCGTCTCAGAGCGGCGATGCGGAGGGACCCCCCTTGGGGGGGCCCCTCCATATCAATGCCCTCCACCCATAAGCCCACAGCGCTTGGACAGTCCCTTTGGAGACTGTCCAAGCGCTGCTGGGATGAATTTTGTGCATGCTATGAACAAGACAAAGGTAATAAACCCATTGCTAATTCCAAACGCCAATGTACAAGGGTCACGCCAAAATTTCCATTTCTACCATCCATCCAGCAGAGGGCGCCAGAGGCCCACTGTGGGAAGGAAGGTTTGCAAAATGGCGGCGCGGGTCGAGGGTCACCCCAATATTTACAGTCTGCCGTGCACCGAGTCACGCCAACCTCTGGAGGGCGACAGAGTGCCTCTTTCAGTAGAGGTGGCTCCGTCGCTTCCTTTAGTCAGGCCAAGGGCCCTAGACAAGATGGCGGCGGACCTTGTAGACAACGTGAGAATAGTGCGGAACACTTCCGCACTAGGTCACGTGATCTCTACACGCAGAACGTCAGGATCGACGCGACCTCCTTTGTCTCTAGCGAGCTCCACAGCTGTAGCTCCGCTGAACAGAGTTTTAGCGTCTCCGGTTCCCATGGTAACGGTTTCACGACCAGTGGAACTAGCGACGGCAGCATCCAGTACATGGTTCTCCCTTTTGGTATGTCGTTGAGCCCACGGGTGTTTGTGAAGTGTACCAACGCGGCCATTGCTCCACTACGGAGACAGGGAATCCGTCTGTCGACCTACATCGACGACTGGTTGATAGCCGCAGGCTCGGAGGAGGAGGTGGCGCGGCACACGGCCATGGCCATCTCCCATCTGACGTCACTGGGTTTCACAATCAACGTCAAGAAGAGCGTTTTGGTTCCGTCCCAGCGGGCCACCTTCTTGGGGATCTCGCTGGACTCGAACACGCTCAGGGCACGTCTATCCAAGGAGAGGATAGACAGCGTTTTAGCTTGTGTGAGATCTTTCCGCCCGGGGCGGGAAGTTACTTACAAACAATGCATGCAAGCAGTAGGTCTCATGGCCTCAGCCATTCACTTAATCCGCTTAGGCAGGCTCTACATGAGACCCGCTCAGAGGTGGCTGAGGGCCCTTCGGATCCCACCCACCTCAGGTCGTCGGCTTGTGATGGTGTCTCCATGGTGTGTGGAGGCACTCAGACCATGGTCACAAGCAGCCTTTCTGTCCCAGGGGGTCAGTATAGGAGCTGTGATTTCGTGGAAGGTCATCACCACGGACGCCAGTTTGGCTGGGTGGGGTGCCGTCCACGAGGGCAGGTGGACCAGGGGAATGTGGGATCCGACACTGCAGTCGGCTCACATCAACTACCTGGAACTGCTGGCGGTTTTCCTCGCTCTGAAACATTTCGAGGCACAGATCTTGGGTTGTCATGTCGCGGTCAGAACGGACAATACGACAACCATGTGTTTTATCAACAAGCAGGGAGGCTTGACCTCCCTGGTGTTGGATGGTCTAGCACGCGAGATGACGCTTTGGTGCGAGTCACGGCTCGCGTCCATACGGGCGTCTCATGTACCGGGCCTCCTGAACCACGGAGCGGACTTGCTGTCCAGGGGCGATCTCCGGTACGGGGAATGGTCACTCCACCCGATAGTGGCGAAGGATATCTGGCACAGATTCGGTCGCCCCCAGGTCGATTTGTTTGCCTCCGAAGAGAACGCGAAGTGTTCTCGGTTCTTCTCAGTGAAGAGGGGGGACCGTTCCATGGGCATGGACGCCTTGGCACACAGTTGGCCGAGCGAACTGCTTTATGCCTTCCCGCCAATGGAGTTGATCCTCCCCACCTTGGAGAGGGTCAGGCTCCAGGGGTTGTCGGTGTTGCTGGTGGCTCCAGCATGGGGCACGTGGAGGTCGGAGATAGCTCCGCTCCTTTACGATGCGCCTCTGGCCCTCCCTCCCAGGGCAGACCTGGTGAGGCAGGGAGGGAACGAGCTGTTCCACGAGCGCCCTCAGGACCTAGACCTATGGGTTTGGCCCGTGAGAGGGCGAATTTGACTTCATGTGGCCTCCCCCCTGACGTGGTGGCTACCATCCAGGGTGCGAGGGCTATGTCCACAAGGGAAGCTTACGAGGTCAGATGGAATATGTTCGCATCTTGGTGTCTGGAGCAGTCACCAGTGGTGGTGGCTGTCCAGGCCCCGGTGGGCAGCATTCTTACCTTTCTACAGGGAAGGCTAAGTCAAGGTTTATCCTTCTCGACAGTGAAAGTGTATTTGGCTGCCATTTCGGCTTGCCACCTAGGTTTCGACGATGGCAAGACGGTGGGTCAGCATAACTTCGTGCGCCGGTTTATGAACGGCGCCAGAAGAGCTAGACCAGTCAACAGGCCACTGTTCCCAGTCTGGGATTTGACGGTGGTGCTGGATGCACTGTGCCGTCACCCGTTCGAGCCTTTTGAGTCTATGGATCTGAAGGTCATTAGTCTCAAAACGGTCCTTTTGGTGGCCCTGTCTACGGCTAAACGGGTCAGTGACTTGCATGCGCTCTCGGTGAGCCCGGAGTGCATGAGTTTTCTGAACAACGACAGGAGGGTTTTGCTTAAACCAAACCTGGCGTTCGTTACAAAGACCGGGGTGGTGGCCCCGGATCCGGTTGAATTGGTAGCTTTTCATCCACCTCCCTTCGCTTCGGCGGAGGACAGGCGGTTACATTGCCTCTGCCCGGTGAGAGCTTTGAAGCTCTACTGCCAGAGGACGGCGGCCAATCGCTCATCGACACAACTCTTTGTCTCTTTTGGCGTGGGGGTTCAGAGGAAGGCGGTCACCAAAGCGACGCTTTCTAGATGGATCCGAGATGCCATTAAGCTGGCTTATGTGAGCAGTGGTGTCCCAGTCCCGGGGGGTCTGAGGGCCCACTCTACTAGAGGCATGGCTACGTCCTGGGCTCTCTACAAGGGAGCTTCGATCCAGGAGATTTGTGCGGCTGCAAATTGGTCGTCACCATCGACTTTTGCGGCCTTTTACAGTCTGGGCGTGGCGGCGTCATCAGTGGCGCACGCTGTCCTGGGTGTGGCTGCTGCCTCCAGGTCAGTGGAGGATAGGGAGTAGGCTTGGGGCTTTCTCCTTATCTTCAACTTCCTCTTTAGGTTTCCTTGGGACCAGCAGGGCTGTGTCTTGGGGAATGAGGGCCCTGCTCCTCAGTATTATGAGGCGGACTGTGTCTGCCTGTTAGAGAATAAGGCAGACTCTAGAGTCTGTCAGGGCCTACTCTTATTATCTATCCCGCACCCCAGCCCGGTGGGCTGGGGGGGCGCCCAGGGGTCATGAGGTCGTGGACCTATGGCCTGGGGTTCTTAGGTCACGTCCTGGGACGTGACCTGGGGCTGAGGGGCGTGCGGGGTTGTCAGGGTTGTGTGGCTCATTACCTCAAGGGGGGTTTATGAATCCCATAGTGAGTAGTAAACGGAGAACCGTGGTAAAACTAGAGGTTACGAATGTAACCCCGGTTTTAGTAGGTTCGGAGTTTACTACTCACCAGACACCCCTTTCTGTGCGCATTTGGCATGCAGAGAGGAGAATGTTAAGAGGAAGAGCCTACGTCACGGGGGAGCTTTATACTCCCGGGTCCTTCCGGACTCGTGACATACCCTTAGCCAATCAGTATTGGCGCCGGGAGCGTGTGTGTTGCTCTGTCTCATCGCCTGAGGGCGCTGATATCCCATAGTGAGTAGTAAACTCCGAACCTACTAAAACCGGGGTTACATTCGTAACCTCTAGTTCACACTGCAATTACATCTGCTACACTTATTTCAGCACAAAACCTAGATCTGAACTGACCTTTAGATTTTCAAAACCACATTTCCCTGTCTCCGATTCTTGGTGCTGCAGTGCACAAGCCTATATGGTGATCCATGATTCTGCATTACGACACACAATTGACTGCAAGCGGTATATCTGACCATTACGCTAGACGTTAGATATTCACCCATCTATTATTCATCTGGTTCTATATTGATCTCAAGAGGTGATTAATCCCACCCAGTCCCAACACTGCCCCCCTGAGTACCCCATAACATATTAATCACAGGTACCTGCTAGAACATTGCCGTGGCGTTGTCTTGGTGACGGGAGCCAAGAGAGTGAGGCAGAAAAGCTAAAGGAGAGAAAATACCCAGTCCAAGAGCTTGTATGTTACATGAGGGTCACCATGTTCACATCATGCTAGAAGGCACAAACCCCCTGACACACGACCCATGCAAATGACCCTGGCTGGTCGCAAGAGTCATTAGAACATGTAGTCCCTGAAAGAGAGCCCCTGCTCCATTTCTACTTCAATTCTGCCCACTCCCGCTCCCTTTTTTCGGGCCTGTTGAAAGGGCCCTTTTCATGTCTGCCTTCAAAGAGGAGGAGAAAACCATTCAGAACATGGGGACACAGGATCAAAGGCTTCATTAGTAGGTAGGACTAAACCATTGTCTGTTACCACATTAGTGAAGGCGAACACGGAGAAAAGGCGAGTGTGAGCCTGGTTTTGCATGTGTGGAGAGGGTGGGGGGCATGACAGATAGACCAGGACAACATACATTAGGTGAACCCCTATTATGGAAAAAGTCCATGGTCGGTGAGGGCTGCTTGGTTCTAGACGGAGTGCTCCATTAAGATTGCTGTTAATGTGAGCCGAGGATATAAAGCAACAGCACCCTTTCGATGAATTGAGTACAAAGGACCCCAATGGAAACAAGCCATAGTGCTTTCTTGGGTTTAAAATTCTCTAAACAGACTGATTGATTGATGTACTTTATTTAGTGAGACATGAGAAACAGTACATGGAAGTACAATTCACGATACAAGGTCACGGTCTACTAAACTGGAAAACTCATAAAGCACTAAGCTTGTTTAAAATGAGATCCCCACGCACACAAATCATGATGATACTGTATATAAGAGACAGACAGATATACACTACTATACAGAACGTCGTACAATCAGCTTACAGGTTACTGGTATGAAAAATAAGAAATATGTACAAGAAAAAAAGAAGAAGGTTTGCGGAGGGGGTGGGGTTAGTGGGGGGGTAGGTAGACCTTGTATTGTACTGTACTTCCCCGTCTTTGCAAACTGTTAATAAAGTATTCAATCAATCAATCAAACCGCTTTTCTCTTGGTCACCAATCACCAAGATGAGGCTTCTGTGACCTTCCTCTGCTTTAGTTCCAGTGACACCTTCAAAACAGGGCTATGATATCTCTAAGCCCTTCAAACATTCATCCCTTATTAAAGGATGCCTCCCGGTTCACATTTAGGACCAGCAACATAATCCATCATTGTTAAAAAGTACAAAGAAATACCAAAATATATATTTTTATAACAGGACACATATTGAACTGCATTAAAGTAAAGACATACAGTATGCCCATGTCATCAGATCACTTTCATTTCAATTATTACAAAACATCTGTGATTATGATAATTTAATTATTTAATTATAATTATGACATTTAGACAATTCATGTCCCTATATGGCACAGAATCAATTGATATGGGGTTCCATGGCCTAGTGAAAGACATTTTGGGGGTCCATGACACAAAAAAGTTTGAAAACCCCTAAGGAACAGTATCCATCATCGTAACATCGAGAGGTTAATTGGCACCACTTGAGGGGTCATATGACAAAAATACTACAACTACTATACTGAGGCCATTGAACAGCAGGTTGACATCATCTAACCCAGCAGCAAGAGGCCTGGGTTTTCATAATTTGTTGTATACATGCAGGAGGGAGGGGGTGGAATTCGGTGTCATGCTAAAAATAGGTTGGGTGATATTCGTTCAAGGTGCGCAAAATCCCTTTTGGAAATGTTGATAGAACCGACTGTGAAACTAGAGGTCTCCGCCAGGTCAGGTAGGTTATTGTGGGCCAGCAATGTTCGGAATTCGCCAATCAGGATGGAATATGAAAAATCGGACAGAACCATCTTGATCACTTGACTATAGAGATCATGTGTACCGATTTGCATGATGTTTGGACACATTTTGTAGGAGTAATATAAAAAAGAAAAGTGTTGCAAAAGTCGGCCTCCTGCAGGCGCTATAATAGGGCAATGTTAAAAGGGTGGCATTTGTTCTTCATTTGCGAATTTGCGTGCAAAGTTCCACCGAAATTGGACGCTGCGTTCATGATTTGTGGCATATTGTTCAAAACGGGCCACTCCTGCAAACTTTAGATGTCAATGTTAGCCAATCAGGATGGAATATGGAAAATTTAACGGATCCATCTTGATCACATGACTCTAGAGTCTAGAGATCATGTGTACCGATTTGCGTGAAATTTTGATAAAATCTGAAGGCTTAATATCAAAAAATGGGTTTTACATAAGTCGGCCTCCTGGTGGCGCTATGAAAGGCAAATGTGAAAAATGCAGTGCAGATGTTTTTCCTTGGCCTCTAGGGAGTGTGTGTGCAAAGTTTCACGCAGATCGGTGCAGTTATAGTTAAAAATGCAAATCTGCCTTTTATAGCGCCACCATGAGGCTGATTTGAAAATGTTCAAGTGGCATTTCTTCCTCGGCCTAGTGGGAATGTGTGTGTGAAATTTCACGGAAATCGCAAGCTGCGTTCATGATTTGAGGCATTTTGTTCAAAACGGACCAATCCTGCAAACTTTGGAAGCCAACCTTAGCCAATCAGGATGGAATATGGAAAATCGGACAGATCCGTGTTGATCACATGACTATAGAGATACTGTGTACTTATTTGCGTGATGTTTGGCTAAAATATGTAGGAGTACTGTCAAAAAATGTGTTTTGCAAAAAGCGGGCTCCTGGTGGCGCTATAACAAGCCCACGTGAAAAATTTGGGGCCGAGGTTCTGCTCTGTCATCCAGTGTGCACAGCACTGTGTGCACAGTTTCGCTGGGATCAAGCCAACGGTGCCGGAGATTAGCTGTACACAGAATGACGGACGGACACACGGACACACAGACAGGGGATAAAACATACTCTCGCCATGCCTTTCAGCCAGGCGGAGACAAAAAAAGAAAAACACATAAGTCTTGAGTCTAAAAGCAGGCCAGCTGGGCCAAGCAGCCCCTAGAGGCCGTGTTGCTCCTTACACGCAATCAGATCAAAGTGGTCTGAACTGACTATGCTATCTTTAGAACTCTCACTAATAGGGCAAAAAAAATTACGGGTGTCTTTTTTGTGCCAGAATGTGTGCGTGCGTGTGTGTGTGTGTGTGTGTGTGTGTGTGTGTGTGTGTGTGTGTCTTTCCGTAAAGAATTAACTCATTCAGTGCCAGACTTATTTCTGGCTGTGTTGTCCCAGTGCCAGAGCCAAAAATTCATTGTAAAAAAAAAGTGCTCAGGAGCTGAGATACAGCCTTTTTCAGTAAGAAGTTAAACAAGAAGTGAATGGAGCAGTACATTTTCATATCATAATATCTTGGGTTCAGAATTTTTTTTTCCAAAAAAATGAAACATATATATATATCTTTTTATTTATTTATTTTAATTTAAAAAACAAAATTATGACGTCTTAGACGTCACGTGGTGCTCAGGGCTTAACAATGGCGACTAAAAACGGACGTCTTAGACGTCATGTGGCACTGAATGAGCACATAATGTATTTGTAAACAACCCCGAAAGCTTTAAAGTGAGAAATAAAAGAAAGTACCGGTAATTAGAAAGCTATAAGGTGCCTTTAAACCAGAAAAGAAGTATATATCTTGAGTGTGGCATAAGAAGAAAGGCCGTGGGGTCACCCAAATGGTTGGGGTTCATAATTCAGGGATCATCATTTTGACATATATTGTGTCAGTGGAAGTGGAAATAGTGGCCTAAGGGTGGCGCTAGAGGAAAGGCCATGTGGTCAAAATCAGTATGATTCATCCTGCAATCTGTCTGCAAAGTTGACATTAAGGCCTGAGGGTGTCTTTAGAGGAAAGCCCATAGGGTAAAGGGTAACCATTCAAATGGTTAGGGTTCATCCTCCATGCAAGATTCATGGCTTGATATACATTCCATTTTGATATAGCTTATGTGTGGCATTTTGGACTTTGGACAATGTAGACAGTAGTCTTCGAGATATTAGCCTCGATCTCCAGGCTTTTATTGTTTAGTTTTGCTAAAAAATAAAAGCCTGGACCAGCGCGTCGGTGTACCCGGTATGAGGAAGTGTTCATTTCCCCAACCAACCAGAGTGCAGTGGGCGTCACTCGTAATGTTGTGTTAACGGGGCGGGGGTTGACGGACAGATCGGTGAACCAATGGGATCAGGCGCAGTCTCTCTGCGCCTCTATACACCCACCCCTCTATACACGAAATCAGGAGCGTTAGGTGCGTGCAGCCTATCGAGATATCAACTGACCGAACAACCGCCACTGAATCCTGAGAGCCCCACCACTAGTGGGGCTACACAATAGAGCTTCTTGCTTTCTACTAGGTTGCTTGTCTTTTTTATGCACTCCCTACCGTATACCTCTGGTCTACCAGGTGTACAGCCGGACTGGCACTTTATGTGATGAAGGTTTGTCAACACAGATTGACTTTTTGCCCCAGGAGGTGTTGAAATGCCCCACCTGACAGGCAGGCTGGCTCAGTGCAGTTTGCCTGCCTTGTTAAGTCTGACACTGAGTAGAAGCGACTGCGTGAGCACTGACACAGAGGAAAAAATCCACCGGCACAGCAAATATTTGAAGATGTGATTTTCACTGGATCGAGACAGCGGCCGATGTTGACATTTGTGTAACACAGCTCGAACAGTCTCCCTCTCTCTCTCTCTCATCCTTTACTCTCTCTCGCTCTCCTTAACAATCTTTAACTCTCCATTTTACTAATGCAGCCAGAAGATAATTAAACTATTTTAAATTGTATTTTGTTGATGCTTCCAGGAGACATTTGCAAGAGGTTCAGCTGAAGTTGACCCAAGTCATGTGTGTGACTTGTGTTTGCCTTAGGGAACGTGTGTGGGGGGGGAGGGAGGTTGAATCGTAATTAACTCTCAACAGGTGTTGACTGTTGAAGCACCAAACACGTGTCAGCTGGCATCGCCAAAGCCTTGACATCACTGATTTACAAGAACACATCTTCACACGCTGCTGAGCACTGGCAGAAAGCATACATAATGCATTACTGAGCCATGGTACCTTTGCAGATCTCCCTGCTTTCTTGTGACAAGATAAAAAAGAAAGCACAGATTTCCTCTTACTTGTGTTGAGCAAACAGAGGCAAAGGAACAACTCTGTGTTTGATGGAAATGTTTGCAGTGCCAAGAGAATCGTCACATGAGGAGGCTATAAACATTAAGGTGCCAATGTTTCCACTTTCTTAAGAATACTTTTAAAACCAAATTTGATTTCCACTCTTTCTGTGGATGAAATATGAGTTGTCACAGGAGTATTTTAAAATAAAATACAAATAGTAAAACTGTAAATATACAGTTCAACAGATACAACAAAACAAATTCATGGCGTGGCTGTCCAAAGTGGTAATAACACACATAGTGGATCGGATAAAATCAACATATAGGAAGAATCGTACAAACTTATGATAAATTACTATTATTCGCTGTTCGAAAAATGGTGATCTGACTCCTACTCATTACGTTCGGTGCAGAGGACTATGCAAATAACGCAAAGGCCCCGCCTCCCTCTCATGTCAAAGTAGTTGTCAATGTTTACAGCTTGATGAAAGGACATGTGGAAATATAAATATTACTAGCGTTCTTCTATTGCTTGATTATTAAATGCATTATTTGATGTGGAAACAGTAGCCCTTATGCTGTTATTTGGCCTAGCTCTCTGGGGATAGTATATGGTCAAATCCAGTGATTTTATTTGATGAAAAAAATATATATAGTCGGGCATACAGCTGGCGTCGGGCGTACCCCCCGGGCATCCAACGCATTCTCACACCTGTTCCGTCAAACAGGTGACAAGTTGGGACAGGATTTGACCAATGCGTCACCTGTTTGACATGACGAGACTCCCTACATCAGACATTGACGTGATGGGGCTCACATGTCGCGCCGCATGTCGACGAGGATGGATGAATTACTATTCCCAGCCTATACAACTCAAAATCTGCCGAGTCGGCAGAAGTGGACATCGCACTGCTTGGGGGTGCCTCATGGGGCTCAAGTCCACTTCTGACAGCTCACCTGACATGATTTAAATGTTTTTACTGGACATGGTAAAAAAAAAATTCTAAAATGTTCATGTTTGACAAATGAGGCCATTGAATGCATGGACCCATCCAGATGTTGATGTTTTGTTAAGAAATTATTCCAACAGGGAAAACAAGAAGTGAGTGGAAAGTAACTCCCCAAGGTAGTTGAAACAATGTCATGTTGGGTTGTCACTTGTCAGAACTTGTCACCATTCTCTCATTACAGTCTATTTGCCAGTGCCAATACATGCCATTGTGAGCCATGTCTATCCAAATAAGATACTGTGAATGAGTGGAAATGAAGTACAGGCAGGAATGAAAGGGAGAGATAGAGAAAATCATTTTGTTTCTTCCATGCAGTGAGGGAGGGAGGTTCCACTGATGGTCGTGAGAACGCACTAATGACTCTAATGAAGGGGACTTGTTCTTAATTGAGATTAGATTTCTGTTTTATCTGACTGCCACATCAAAGATCCTTTAGTTCCAGCCTGAATACCGTCTCATTGTGGCCCATTACAGCGTTGATCGACCGTGTTAATTTAAAGCGCATGCCTATCAGTTTAGCTGGTGTAATTCTCTCAGACCACAGACCGGGGCCCTTTTAGCATTAACAAGCAATGCATGGGGAGGGGAAAAATTAAATCTCCCATTTTTACATACAGCAGTTTTTAACTGCTGTATGTACTGTAGGTATGCACATGTGTTTTTGCATGTGCACAGCACAGGGGATGCTTGAACTGTATAATACACAGAGAGCTGTGTTACCAATGCAACAAAAAAGACGATTGTTTCATAATAAAAGCTCAAATTTGTACAGTGCTTTTCTAAGTACCCAAAGTCACTTTACATAAGGAAAGGAAGGTACCAACTTTAAAGGAGCCACACCATGAATTATTTTTTTTAACATTCAGTCATTCATTCTCATTTCAGAGATTTTCAGAATGGGCGTGTCTGAACAGGCCATTTCAGAATGGCAATGCAAGTGACATCACTTGCATTGCCATTGCATTGATGCTGGCCAGACAGAATTGCTCAGTAGCCCCCCCCTGCCCAAGAGGTCGTTTTGGTATTACAGCTGAAAGTGCTGTATAAGCCAGAGACAATTGACTTGGGATGAGTATATCTGAGTGATGATTTAGGCTCAAACCTTTTGAAAAAGGTTTGAGGGACATACACCATATGATATTAAATATCAATTTTTTTTTTAAATTCATGGTGTAGATCCTTTAATAAGAAAAAAACACGAAAACAATACACAGCAAGTGCTAGATTAAAAAAAGTTAAGCATGGGTTGGGGAGACATCCTAACTAGACCTCAACTGGGAAAGATGAAGAGATGTGTTTTGAGTGTGGTTTTGAAGGAAGTGAGGGAGGGGGCGTCTTTAATATGGTTGGGGAGTGTGTTCCAGAGGGAGGGGGCAGCAACAGAAAAATTATGAAGATACACGTATGTGAAGCCTGTTACACAGTGTGCAGACAAGACAGTCCCCTTACCTTTGGAGGTTACTGAAGCGTGCACATCAAAAGGCCACGTTTGACCACGTGGACGTACTGGAAAAGACTTGGAGGTCTGGCAGCTTGAGTGTACCCTGTGACACACTCCCCCCAAACTGCACCCCCATGGCAAGCAACCAGCAAGTGCCTTTTAGTGCAATTACATGGGTTTTTACACTTCAATTAGCAATCCAATTAAGCCTTGATGTGATGAATGGTGTTGAATAGGAGTGGAGGAGCTACCGATTTCGCTAATAATGATCTTGCCGATTACGCTGATCAGTCAGCAGCAAAGAAGACAGGCACTCCAAGGTCATCAATTAACAGAGCACGAGAACGCAAGAGAAAGAGGCAGCCATCCCACTGCAATAATTCAGACAGAGTTATAGATATAGATGGTTATCGTTCACATTAGAATACTGCGTCCCAATGCAGCTTGTGAACAGAGCTGTATTTTAATTGAAGAGCAAACTGACGGAGAAATCACTTTCTCCTTGACAAATGGACGGAAAAATGAATACGTGTCTAACAGACTCCTGATTTGTGCTGAATGAAGATTTATGTACTCCAATATCATTTTAGCCCTTTAGTGCAGTTAGAATAGTTATACAGTAGTTTAGCTTCAATTAATCTGAATTAGATTTTCCATCACTTTCAACCCAATTTAAAAGTATGTAAATTGTATACAAAAGTATATATTGTTGGGCTGAGGCCTTATCATGTCACACACACTTCATGGTTCTATGTTAACGTGGTAGAGAACATTATTTTATCACCTGGGTTGTGAAACTGAAAAAGGTCATACATTATGGCCCCTTGAAGGCTTTATATCAAACAGTTGTATATCATTTAGTTGTAGCAGAAACGGTTTCTTTTACATTTATGGAGCTGCACACTATGTTAATAGCTTTATGCCTAACCTCGATGAAGATTTGAATCTAATATGTACAGTACATTTGATTTGTGTGTGCCTTCCTGTTATTTATCTGTTCCGTTATGTGTTCCTTTCCTCTCTATTCTCTCTTACCTGTTCTAAATCTTGTTGCAATATTGAAAACTTGTGTGATGTGACAATAAAGTAGATCATTTTTCTTCTTTTTCTTCTTCTCCTTTTTTTCGGGGCGGAGAGCGGGGGTGGCATTTTAAAGCCTTTATTTGACAACGATAATGGCGAGAGAAAGGAAATGGCAGGAGAGAGAGAGATGGGGAAGGACACACAGAAAGGGCCTCGGGCCGTACCAAACCCAGGCTGGCCGCACAAGGACCAAGCCTTAATAAAGTAGATTCTGATTCTGATTATTTCATCTATAAATTCCAGGAATCTCTGGATGGATGGATGGATAGATGGATGGATAGGTGGGTGGGTGGATGAATGGACGGATGGATGTCCTTCGCATATCTTGAAAACGCTTCATCCAATCGCCTACACACTTGGCGGATGGATTACTGAGGAGTGAGGACGCATTAAGTGCAGCTTTGATAGGATGAGCAGTACTCCAATACCGGCCCACTATGAACAGGTACACGTTCCGAATGGCGGCCATGCCCCAAACAGGCGCTGCACTAGTCTTTGTCAAAACACCACTTTCAACTCAGCACATCTGCCTAACCTGCCTTTGTCTGTTCTGTTTCTCAGAAGCACCATGAAATCCCTATTAAGCTTAATTAATTTATACTTACTGTCGATTCTGAGTTCAGATTTCTTACAATAAAATGACATCTCGTTTTATTCTGGTTCCAAGTTTAGAACACTGCAGAGCTTTTTGCTTACCTTTTCCCCTGAGCTGCCTTATTTAGAACACCGAGCAGCTTGCTAATATTTGCAGGTTCATGCATACTTGGTTACTCTGGGCCACTGGTTAATTCTATTTGGGTCAGTGACTTTAATGAATTAACCCCCCCTCCCCACACACATACACACACACACGCTCTCTTTCTCTCCACCTACCTCTTTGTCAAGCTCTGATTAGATTCTCGAGGACGCCAGCAACGCACTACATAGTGAGTTAGGAAGGATAATTTTCTGAATGAGTTCAGTTCAATTCAATCATTTTTCTGCAGCTTGGGTGGATTTGTTGCCTATCAGCAGTCTGCAGAAAAGTCACTCATCTCACTGACATTATTTAGGGAGACTAACACCACCCCTAATATTGTAATTTTTTATTTTTATTTCATGTTATTTTGACTCACTTTTTTATCTTCCGTACTTATATTTTTATCAACAAAAAAAAAATCTTCTTTTACTTTACACTGTTGAGGAAACGATAGCTCAAGCTCCAAGCATTTCATTTCCAGCAATGTCTGCTTCTAGACTAATAAAACATGAAACTTGAAACTATTACAGTATGTAAAAAACTTAATCATGTCAGATCATGAAAGATTCTTCTGCTCCTGAAGTGGAATGATAGACTCTCCATTAGCTGAGGCAATATACCATACTATACTGGTCACTGTTGCCGTCAAATTGAAGTGCGCAAGAATTGTCATAATTGTTAACATAGGCTATTAATGTGGCACGTCATAAAAAAACGCACAAGAGAAAGATGAGACTATTTTGCTGGGACAAGTGCAAATAAGCAAACTTTAAAATTGGGGCAAGGCATCAAAGAAATGTGCCTTTTTTATTGTATTTGTTTATTTTTTACTAACATCTGAAATGAAAAGAATAACCTATTATGTTTTCTCCACATCATACAGAATGTTCACCATGCCCTGACACAGTGAGATGTTATTCTTTTTTTCTATTTTCCCATTATGTTTTGCTCACACTTTAGTTGTGTGCAGGAACCTTAGAAGCATGCTGGTGAAGAATCCAAGCATAATTGCCACTGGCCCACTTTCAAAGGGGTGCCAGCATGTGATAGTTGGCTTTCCACGTGCTGTTCTCTTACACTCAGGATAACACCTGCTCACAGTTCAAATTGGAAACCAAAGGGTGCACTGCATACACACTGCACCGTAACCCTTGTGCGCCCAGGAGGGTATCGATGCAATTTGGGGCGGGGAATAAAAATTTATAAATAATTCATTATATTCCATGAATTGTTTTGCAATAACGGCTATAGTTCTGGATTCTTCATTATTTATTTAAACAAATGAACCCGAGCGTCCCTATTATGGGCTGCACATTCTGCAAAAATTGCAAATCTGCAAGCTCACAACGCATCGCAACACGACACTTTGAGAGCTTGTAAATCAAATGTTCAGCCAAGAGATTTGGTATAGATGGAATAAAGGGTTATAATGGGTATTATGATAGGTTTAAGTGTTTTTAATGTAAGTTAAGAAAAAGTAATTGGAAAAAGTTGCAGGTGCAGTACTGTAGGTGACTGTACAAAATCTTTGGCCATGACACAGCAAGGGGGAACATGACCCACTGTAGTATATGCGCCTCGCAAGCAGTGAGTGAACATATTTAGCAACTAAATACGCACTTTAAAAGACTTCTGGGACTCTCACTGCAGGTACTCCACAACACAAACATTAAGTAACGTATGCAGCAAGGGAATATTTGTACTTGTAAACAAGGACATGGGAAACCAGATAGAAATACCTGAACATACTTTCCACTCTGCGCTGTGTAGACACACCTCTGCTGAACCTAGAGAAAGTATAATTTTTGCTGTTTATATATAATCTCTCTCTCTCTCTCTCTCTCTCTCTCTCTCTCTCTCTCTCTCTCTCTCTCTCTCTCTCTCTCTCTCTCTCTCTCTCTCTCTCTCTCTCTCTCTCTCTCTCTCTCTCTCTCTCTCTCTCTCTCTCTCTCTCTCTCTCTCTCTCTCTCTCTCTCTCTCACACACACACACACAGTCTTTCTTTCTCTATACAGTACATTCTATCATTCTTTCAATATTGTCACGCTCACTATATTCATAGCAACCTTGGCCTGTGAGTGATTTAGCAGCACATAACGCACATAAAATATGCGTTCACCTTCTCTCTAAGCCCGTTTAATCTTGTTCCTTTCACAAATGATAAGAGGACAAAAAGCCAGAACAAGAAGATAAGGCTGTTCCTTTGCATTGTAGATATATACAGCGCTCATAAATATTGTGATTCCTTGCATTGATAAGGACAAAGGCTGTAATGAGTGCTGTGTTAAACAGTTCTTGCTGTCAGATTTCTATAAAGTTTGTGAGTGTGCGGTTTTTCAAATTGAAGTTGCTCTGTCCAACTCAAGATTATTTGGATTTCAGTACTGGAAACAACCAGGGGTGTCATTTGGGGTCGTAGAGATGGCAATTGTCACCCCCTAGTGTTCATGTTTAACCTCAAATTCAGCTCCTTCATGCATATTTTCGCCACTGAATTCTGAATGTTTTGACAGATTAGTCAGATTTTAGATATAACAACATAACAACACAAATTGCCATTACTAAACCATGCATGTTTTGTATGTAGGCATAGATTAGTCATTATAATACTTATATTAATAGTTTAACATTGTTATTCTCCCTCATTAAATATTGTAAAAATGGCGAACCCCAAACATAATGTAACATATTGCTTTCCTTTTCAAAAGTTAAGTTCTCACTCTACTGGATGGGGGCCACCTCGGATTTCTGTGTAAATATTATATCAAACTAGAAAAAGTGCTCCTCGGAGCATGCACATGGTCTCCGCCAGGTCAGGTATTGTGGCCTCCTGGTGGAGCTATATAGACCAATGCTTCTTAGGTCTTTCACTGCAATCGGACACTGCATTCATGATTTGAGGCATTTTGTTCCAAAAATTTGTTTTGCTATGTTAAACCTGCTGGTGGTGCTATAACAGGCCAATGTGAAAAAGGTGGCATTTCCTCGGCTTAGTGGGAATGTGCGCGCAAGATTTCACGGAAATCGCATGCTGCGTTCATGATTTTAGGCATTTTGTTCAAAATGGACCTATCCTGCAAACTTTGGAAGCCAATGTCAGCCAATTAGGATGGAATATGAAATATCAGACACATGCGTCTTGATCACGTACATGACTATGTGATTTTTGGACAGAATCTGATGGAGTAATATATATATATATATATTTTTTTTCTTTTACAAAAGTCAGCCTCCTGGTGGTGCTCTAAAAGGCAGATGTGAAAAATGCATGGCAAAGGTTTTTCCTTGGCCTCTGCGGAGTGTGCGTGCAAAGCTTCAAGGAGATCAGTGCAGTTATAGGTAAAAACGCAACTTGGCCTGTTATAGCGCCACCATGAGGCTGATTTGAAATTTTCAATCAAGTGGCATTTCTTCCTCGGCCTAATGGGAATGTGTGTGCAACATTTTACGGAAATCGCATGCTGCGTTCATGATATGAGGCATTTTGTTCAAAACGAACCAATCCTGCAAACTTTGGAAGCCAATCTTAGTCAATCAGGATGGAATATGGAAAATCGGACAGATCCGTCTTGATCACATGACTATAGAGATACTGTGTACCGATTTGCGTGATGTTTGGACAAAATCTGAAGGAGTAATGTGTTCGGCCTCCTGGTGGCGCTATATCGGGCAGGCCAATCAGAAAGATTCGGGGAATTCGGCAGGTGTGGGGAATTTGCCAAATCAAGCTAAGGCTGGGGTTGCCATGGCAATCAATTGTCTCATTTGGGCCACGGTTAGAGCCTTTTCTGGCGGTTCTGGACAACCGCCTCTCTGACCGACTCGACGCCGGGCACTGCACTCCCTCAGGTCGTCCGCGACGTGCCTGCCGAATTTGAAGTCGGACGGTCGAACGGCTCTCAAGATACGTGGATTACAAACGTACGTACGTACGTACATATACATACGTACATACATACATGCATATGTACAGAGATTCGGTGCATTTATTGTAAGAAGATAGATTTATATACTGCATGATCTGAATACTCTAAATGCTGAACAAGGTTAAGGTATACAGTAAGGTTATGGTAGTGTCCCCTTGGGGAAATGTGTCCATTTGACCCATCCTAACTATTTAAGAGCAATGAGGCACCCGATGGACCAACTCCATGTCAGTACCTTGGTCAGGGTCACTGGCAGGAGTATGTACTTAGCATGCATGTCTTTTGTGTGGGAGGAAACTGAAGTAGCCGGACAAAAACCCACGCAAAAAGCATGCAAACTTCACACAGAAAGGCCCCCTGCCGGGGTTTGAACCCAGGACCTTCTTGCTGTGTGATAACAGCGCTAACCACTGGAAATACTGAATACAGCAAGCTAATTAAATATTTAGTACATAAGATTTATAAGAGGTTAAAGTTCACATCCTAATATGCTAGAAAGCATAATGCTTTTCCATGTGATTATGATGTCAGAATAATGCCTCCACGCCATGCATGTTGTTGTGAGCCATTAACAAACTTATGAAACCTCACAACCAGTGGTGTAAAGTAACTAAGTACATTTACTGTACTTAAGTAAAAATGTTGAGGTACTTTTACTTTACTGGAGCATTTCCAATAGTTGATACTTTTACTTCTATTACTCCATTACATCTCAGAGGCAAATATTGTACTTTTACTCCACTACAATTATTTGAAAACTTTAGTTAGTACTTTGCAGATTATTCAACTATATAATTCAACAATAATATTATGAAACACACATTAACCACTTTAGCCCTATTTCATACCTAGGCTATTTGAAAATAGCCGATCTACAGGCTCACAACTCGTCGCGATGCAACGCATTGTGATTTTGTAGATCAGCTATTTTCAAAAATTTTAGTACTTTTTACTTTTGGTACTTAAAGTACATTTTGATACCAATACTTTTGTACTTTTACTCAAGTAAATTTTGAATTACGGACTTTTCCTTGTAACAGAGTAGCCTACTTCTACATTGCAGATACTTTTACTTAAGTAAAACATTTGAGTACTTTTTCCACCACTGCTCACAACAACGCACCTGAAGTAAAGTCTCTCTCTGTGGTCCCCTCCCACTCTAGGTGGGAAGTTCAGGCTTTCAACTGAGCAGAGAAAAAAAAGAAAGTGCATCGCAGCAGCAAGTTTATCACCTTTTGCCTCTCCAAAGATGATGCTATCTATATCCAAACAGTGAGTGTGGTGTCATCTCCGGTTTTAAAGTTAAGACTGCGCTTTATGCCAAAGGAGCGCGGCGCACTGGAAGGCAGCTGGCCTGGTGGTATTGTACGGGAGTAACACAGCATACGGTAGGTAGGCCATCCATCAGGGAGAACCGCAGCTCTCCGAGCCTGTCGTGTAGAGCACACTGCATGGCCTCACTGCTGCACACACTGCCTTGGCCTGCTCCAGTTCTCCTCTGGCACACACGGCTGCGCGCGCGCACGCAAACACACACACACACACACACACACAAAACCCCCCCTCAGGTCCCTTTGGGACCACTTACAGTAGGCAGGGCTGGAATGTCCATGTGGGTACCGGTACCCCAGGTCGGTCTCTGCAAGCAACCGGCCTGTCTCCACCTGTGCCGATGATACACGATCAGTTCAGTTCATTTCAACTGCATTGTCAGACACAGAATCCATTATAAAAAACATTACAACACACAACACCAGCACGCATCATAGCTCAGCAAATATGAGAGAAACACTCATGGGAAATATGTCATGTGGGCAATGAGTTTAATCTACCTCACAGAAATTACCCTTTGTCTGTGTCCTTCTTCATCCTGTCCTGCATATTGCCACTGTCGGGCACAAACCTTGTATCTCCATACTTACGTAAATCATCGTAAATCAATGTCATTCTTCGTCATACAGCAGTGTTGTGCAAAAGTTGCGTAAATAGCCGATCTACGAGATCTCGAGTCGCATCAGTAACTGTAGATTGGCTATTTTCACTACTTTTGAACAATGTTGAAAGTTGACGTTAAAGTGGTTAAGTCTGTAAGTCAGGGTTTTATACAAATTTAACCAATGAAAAGTATTAACAAAAGCTTGGCTAGATAGTAGATAATAACTACATCGGTTCCATCAGTTTTGGACATACAAGGTTTCCACCCGACAGCGACAAATATATTTCTGTCATTATTGTGTTCATGTTTATGATTTTTTTCCATTCAAAAGATAAATATGTCTTCAAGCCCAGATCAAATGATTGTTTGGCTGTCCTCTTTTTTTTTCTACACCATTAAATAATTGACCTATAACGAGATGGCTTGAGAAATGCAATTTGCAGAGAATGGAGTGATGCATTTCAGTCCATTATGGATGTCAATTCTGTGCTCAGAAATATGCCTGCCTTCACTCTGCTTCATGGTCCTCTGAAACCCATTTAACCCATTGAGACCTGAAGCCGATTCTACATGTCTCCTAAATCCCAACAGTATTCTGAAAAACGTATGTTTCTATATCAGTGGTGTTCAATCTTTTTCATGTCAAGGACCCCCAAAATGATATGTATTTGGCCGCGGACCCCCATCAAAATATTTAGTTCCAGGGACCCCCAGAAGCAACGATTTGAGTTAAAAAAAATCGCTTTAAAAATATATATATTCAAAGATTTGCACACATTTTCACGATTTTTCAAAAATAGCAGATCTACAAGCTCGTAGCGCGGCACTCGGTGCCGCGCTATGAGCTTGTATATCTGCTATTTTTGAATAGCCAAAGTGTAAAATAGTGCTTTTTAGCTCAAATCTAAAAATGACACAGTTCCAGGTCTTAATGGGTTAAATGTGGTTGATTTTCTGCTGCTTATGTGTGCAGTGAACCGAGGCGGCGACCATGAAACGTTTCAATAATCTCTCAAAGTGAATCTGCCAACATGTTGCCAATTTGCATATCACACCAAAGATTCAATATTGTCAAAGCAGGTTTATAATAAAAAAAAATAAGCACATCTTTCATATGCAGTGTTTGCATTTGTGCGTCTGTTGTGACGCAAGATAAAGCTGATATGAGGCGCTCATCATCAAACGCCCATCAGGGGCCTTGGCTCCGTGATCTGGTTTTCATATCTTTAAAGGATCTTGTGATGTTGGAAAATGCACTGAAAACACATTTTGAGTAAATTTACCAAGTGGCATTGGTAAGGCTGGACACAACAACACCACATCAGAAATGTGGTCCTCTACGGGGACCTATACCATGGGTCACAGACAAAGTCAGACGGAGAAGGATGAGGCTGGCATGCAGGGCACTGCGTCAGGCACCCGTTACTAGAGGCAAGCAAACTGACACAATATGGGAGCCAACCCAGGACAAAGCCAGGAAAGGCAAGAAGCGCACCACCTACGTAGAAGCACTGTGGCGTGACAGCTTAGCTAACAACACTGTAGAGCTCAAGACCCTGATGTTAGATATAGGAGAGTGTGGAGGGCAGCGATTCCAGAGTCCCGAGTTGGTGTTGGCTAGACCGCACTCTCGCATTGCAATCATCGCATCAAATATGAAAGATATGATACACCTAAATCCTCCTATAATTCTAGTAACCTCTGTGGCCTTGGTGCGTGCCCGTTTCTCCTCACTGGCTGGAGCACTTGATCTGATTTTGCACACAGCCATTGAACATTACCATCTGAACACAACTGCGAAGCCCTTTTTTCAATTTCAACAAATCTCCGCTTAATAGCGTTTATGTGTCAAACAATGGGACATCGCACTGCGCAGTCACACTGCGCAGGGTTGCCACGTTCGCGGGTTTCGTGCGAGAAACAAGCAGCAAGGTCTGTACTTTCGCCTGCGGCCCTACAAGCAACAAGGTCTATGAAAAGAAGGCCAAACGAAGCGCCTTCACACATATACATTGCCTCTTGGAAAACAGCCGATCTACAAGCTCACAACGTGTCCCCACACCCACCTGCACTTTCACAACCAACGCCAAAAACACACTACCACCAATATTGCCCCTAAACCGCTTACAATAGGCGAACATGGCAACACCGAGCCACATTCCATTCACTGCGTTCCGTTCAGCGCAGCACACCAACAGCACAACACAACCACTTCACAGACACGACGACATCAGTTACGCACGTTTACACAGAAAACATTCTTACGGATCTCTCTGTGTGTGTGTGTGTGTGTGTGTGTGTGTGTGTGTGTGTGTGTGTGTGTGTGTGTGTGTGTGTGTGTGTGTGTGTGTGTGTGTGTGTGTGTGTGTGCTCGCGCGCGCGACGGGACCCGGGGGTTCCGCGGCGGGGGGGTTGCCCGTGGGGAGGGGTGACCTCGACGGACGCCATGACGGGACCCGCGGGGGGAGGAGGGGGGGCGCCACGACGGGACGCACGGGGGGGGGGGGGGGAACCGCGCAACAGGACGTGCAATAACCCCAAGTTTGCAACTACTTTCGCCTGCGCCCTTCACCGGGTATGGTCTAGTTAGTAGTTTAAATACAAATAACCGTACGCGTGTGCCCATGCCCTAAGCACCCTGCAGTGCAGTAGTTATCTTCAACATTTCTCAAATGATTTAAGCATGTACATGTCCATGTGTTTGTTGTTGAAAAAGATTTCAAGCCATAGGCTATTTTTATCACCTGTCGGTGTCGGCTCTCAGGTGCATTAAGCTACTTTTTTTCCCACACCTTCCAACCGACTGATCTCCCGACTTCATTCGACTGCCAGTCTGTAGTAATCTGTAGTAGTCTGTTTGGTGGAGAGCTACCTTTATGCAATGGCAATCATTCCTTTGTAACAAGAATAGTTACAAAGAGGTAAGAAGTTTTAAACTAGATAAAAAAAAAATACCCCAAAAAGACTGTCTAAAATAATTACTAACAAGATGTGGTGGAGGCTCAGTTGATAAGAGTTAAATGGTACATCAACAAGGCTATAGTCTGTCGTATAGCTGGTGTGGTTCGAATACAAGCCGAGGCCCTTTTCTGCAAGTCATCCCCTCTCTCTCTCCCACCCATCCTGTGTCTCTCTCTCACTGTCACAACAAAAAAATAAAGCATGAATGCAGATTAAAAAAACTAAAGTAGGCATGTCCCAATAAATCATTTTAAATATGATTATTTTCAAGTCTACAATTCTCATTGAGCAACTCCACATGCAATGTTGGGCAAATTACTCAGGAAGAGTTATTATAGTTACTTATTACTACTTTAAAAAGTAAAAATATTACTTGGTATCAAGAATTCAAAAAATAAGTATGCTGGCTATTTTCTGTAGTACTGTTCTAAATCATCCTAACCCCCATGCGAAATCTATAGATTTAATTTGGTTTTAAGCTAATTATTGACCCCTCTATTTGTTTTATTCTTCTGTTGCTGCTGTGATGATAAATATAATTAGACTTCTTTTGTTTTGATAATTGTATACTGACTATGACTGATAAACAAATATTGCACCTCATTTGATCTGCGTTCCCTCTTTTCATAAATGGTGCAGTGCACAAATATGTCCAAAACATTTGCAAAAGTTAAGAAGTTTTGGAATGTAGGCTTGTACCTTCACATGTCATCTGGATGGCCAGCTGCCATCCATGAGACGGTGTCTTTCAAGGCAAGTGTCCTTATCAGGACTCAGGATAAGTAGGTTATAATGTACCATAACAACAGATATCCCCTTGCAAGATATTCATCATTGCTGTAAGCAGCTTCATAATTATGCAGTACTCCTGGAGGAATTGGTAGGCTTTTCCTGGTTGACTTAATGTACAGTATGTTTTTTTAATATATCTTTGACTGAGATACAAACTCAAAATAATGACAATTCCAGGTGTTGAAATAAGCCTGATCTGCCATCATCTTTTTGGACGCTGATGTGACCTGGCCTACATCTGTACACGGATCTGCACTGATCTGGCACATTGGTGCACATCTACGTCATACTTTTGTGTGAGGGTGTAAGAACAGATCTACAGTGTAAGCTAACATTGCGTCGCATCGGAACACGTTGTTAGCTTGTAGGTATGTTCTTTTAGTATAAGTTATAGACTTAACATAGCTTATCTAGTTGTTTTTTTTAAGTGCTCTGATAACACAGTGATGGAGCTGGATTGATAACTATATTGTATTACTGTTTTGGCTATTGTAATAAGTTGCACTACTCGTTAATGGGGAAAGTAACAATATTACAGTAATATATTACATAGTAACGTGTAACTGCCCAACACTGTCTTTGATTGAATACTTTATTAGCAGTTTGCAAAAAAAAGCACAGTTAAGTACAGTTCAATACAAGGTCTGCTAAAAAGGATTTTAAACCCAAGAAAGCCTATGGCTTGTTTCCATTGGGATCCTTTGTACTCAATTCATCGAAACATTACATGTCTGATGGCAGAGACCTCCTCTTTGGAGAAGGACCGATTCTTAACATACAGAAACATAATGCTCCTCACTTCCTCTGCTGTCGCAGGCATCTCCACATCTCATGGACAAAGTCAGACAAGACAAGGATCTCTTTCAAAAAATGCTCACTATAAGAGCAGTGAACCAACCACTTTCTAACAGCTGAGTTTACAAATGGCAGGCAGGTTTACTGCTTCCTTAACAATGTTCTTGGAGCCAGGGATGTACTTGCAGTCTAGTAATGGTGTGTGTAAGGGTTAGTATCTGTCCACACAGTGAAGACATGGGCCTTAAACTAGTAACTAAACTTGTCACACACAGACCACTTTAACACAAGGAATTCCTGGCAATGAGCAGGGTACTTCTTCTGAGCTCATGAAAGGGATTTACTGGTCACGAAAGCCACCAGTCGGGCCACATAGAGTTTGTTAAGTTTTTCAGTTTTTTGTTTTGTGTATTTTGTCTTTTTTTCCCCCTTGTTTTGTAATTGTAATGCATTGTTGCTCCCTGCCGCCCTTCCCCAAAATGACCACAATGGAAACAAGCCTACGGGCTTTCTTGTGTATTTATCCTTTTGAATTCATTTTCAATAAACTGCTCAATCAATCAATCAATAGTCACCGCCTGAACCACTCCTTATACCCATCCAAGGAGTCATCAGAAGGAGTCAACAGAAATGGATGAGTGAAGTCAGCGTAGGCCAAGATTACTGAGGCCAACAAAGCTGCTTTCACATCTGCAAATGCTTTCTGGTTTTACCCTAGGTCATTTGGCCTTACTATTTTTTAGATACATTGTTTTAATGCAAAAAAATATAATAATTCTGTACTGTACCACTCTGAGATTTGTCAAGTGCAATATAAATAAAATGTATCATTATCACTATCATTATCATTAAATCATAATGTCAGTGATTGGGCCTCCAGTACGCAGGTGTCAGCTTTCAGAACTGTGCTTCTGCTTCTGGCCATCAAGGAGGTCTGAGAGACATCTTGCTATGGTGGAGTAATTGGGCACACAGTGCTGGGAATAGTTTACCATTCCTAGAAATGATCTGACACAAGACGGAGTTGGGGTGAATTCCATCACTCTCTATTAGATCTGCAGTGGTACTTTTGCTGACAGCCTCGACTTTGGCATGGTCTGTGGACGCACCAGACTCATCAATAACATGCCCCAAGGAATTTCACAGACCTCGCGAGAAGCCGATACTTCCTCAGGGCCAATTTCAGGCGGTGTGGGCGAAGATGACTGAAAAACTGCTCGAGCCGCAAGTCATCAAGGTTAACACAACATGCTGAGAAATTGCTGGTCACCGAAAATGCAGGTCATCATCCTCATGAAGCTTGCTGGGCTGTGGCACAAGCCCTGGGGGAGAGGGTGGTATACTCGTATAAACCCATGGGTGCCATGAATGCAGAGCACTTCATGCGCTGGCATATTATAAAGCCAGATGTCAGATCCATCGTTCTGAAAAATGCATCTCCATCCCTTGGTGCGGCAGGGGCTGACTACTTTTACACCTGCCACGATTGCTCTGTCTTGGATACAGAGCCTCTGGGAGGACACAATGGAATGATCTAATATGACTTCACTGCAGAGATAACGTGAGCGAGTTTGCTCAAATACCATCCACAAACTTACACCCTTGTCAAGAACACCCAGAAAAATATGTGCATGATTTATTATTCATTAGATAACATATCAAAATGGAGTGATTGATTGATTGATTGATTGAATACTTTATTAGTCAGAAATGTAAACAGCACGAGGTACAGTCAGACATCAAGGCTAAAAGGATAACACAAAAAAGTCCTGGGGACTTGTTTCCATTGTGGTCCCATGATTCACAGTGTTCTTTACTGTGCTGTATACATAGCTCCCATACCTTTCGCAGTATGGGTGTTCTTTTTCAGGGATTGCTCCAAGATCCTCCACAACAGAGCTCAGATGAAGTGGTTTGACACTTGGGATTCACATTGACCACGAGGGGGGAAATACGCATGGTTAATCATGCTCATATACCCATATGACAGCTTCCATAAAGGATCTGCACGTGTGACAATGTGCATTAGCATTCAGGGCTGCGGCAGCAGCCAGGTGTCATTGCTATTGCTACAGGGTGGATGTCAATGGTTGTTTCCTGGTTAATGATCTTTTGATATGCCTCTTGAGGTGGCATGATTGCCCGGAGATTTGACAGGTGCATCAGTTGCCAGAGGGTTTTGACGGTGCAATTATCAGACATAATGTCGTGGTACAGTATGTGCCATGTATGCGCCAGCATGTAGAGAGCTGCTGATAGCTCAACTACCAGGCTTTGAAACCAGTGTTGATTTTGACACAACATTTAGTTTTAGTGATAGTCTTTTGAATTAAATTCCATTTAGTTTTAGTGATAGTCTTTTGAATAAAATTCCATTTAGTTTGTCATATCTTAGTCATCTTTTACTTTTTGTCTAGTTTTAGTCGACTAAATATCATAAGATTATAATCGACTAAATCTACATTTGATTGAGTCGACTAAAATGTATTTTGGCGGGCTTTGATGGCGTCATAATGGCTGATTTTACACTTGGTTGCGTGCTGAAAATAGCAGATCAACAAGCTCACAAGAGCTTGTAGATCTGCTATTTTCAGAGCGTAACACCAAAGCGCAACCAAACATAAAATTACTTGCCTTAGTTCTAATGGATCTCCTCTCCACTAGTCCCTCCCTAACATTTTAGTCTAGCTTTTGTTGTCAATATATTTAGTCGTAGTTTTAGTCATCGTAGCTTATTTATTTATTTATTTTCGTCAGTGAAAAAAGGTTTTTCGTAATTTTTTTTGTCGACAAAATCAACTCTGTTTGAAACCCAACCTTCTCCTTGGGTGTTGATCTGTGGGTGACCCTATCCTCTGATCTCATTGTTTTTTTGCCTGTGTGCTTTTGTCTGTGTGCTCGGCATACACATCTGCAAGGCATACGTGTGGGCGTGTGCGTCTGCATTCCATTACCCTGTAGAAGCAGTAAAGTGGGTCTTAATCTCATTAATGTCATTAAACACATTAATATTCCATACGCACAGAATGGATGTTTAAGGAGGAGCTCTTGACCATCAGTGTTCATTCATTCATGATCAAGAGCTTTTCTTATTATTCCGTATAATGCAGAGGTGCCTCCCATATTCATTACTTCACAGTCCTCTCTCTCTCTCTCTCATTCTCTCATCTATCTTCTATTCCTGCTCTGTTTTCTGTTTCCCTCAGTCTACTCCATCATCCACTCACCACTTACTGAATATTTGAAAAGCGGCTATTGGTATCTCCGTATTTTATTTATTTATTTTGTTTTCTGAAAGATGTGTCCCTCTCCTAGATGAATGGTCTAACTTCTTCCGAATTCTAAAGCCATAATTGTGCATCAGACTGCACAGTGTGTGTGTGTGTGTGTGTGTGTGTGTGTGTGTGTGTGTGTGTGTGTGTGTGTGTGTGTGTGTGTGTGTGTGTGTGTGTGTGTGTGTGTGTGTGTGTGTGTGTGTGTGTGGGTGTGTGTGTGTGTGTGTGTGCAGCTACACAGTCAACAGTCTCTTCTCCTTTATCCTGATCTTCTATCCCAATTTTTATTTACTCATAATTCTCTTCTACCCACCTCTCCTGCAAATAAGCCCACCTTACTGATGGTGCATAATGAGGATGTTGACATCGACAGCACCATCTCCTTTCTTGACATCTTGGTAATGATCTTCAAGCATGTGCGTTAATGTCAGTGGATGGGCATACAACGCACTTAACAATGAACTAGGCAGTTACGTGTTCACTCTGAAGAAATAATGGCACATCTCTTTCATTCGCTACTTCCACCTTTTGGGTGGATGACCACCCTCTCTTATCTCTCTCTCTCTCTCTCTCTCCCCTTCCTCGTCCTCCTCCCTTGCTCTTTCACAACCTCCTGAATATTTCAGAACGTGCACTTGTGAAATGGAGTGTGTGTGTGTGTGTGTGTGTGTGTGTGTGTGTGTGTGTGTGTGTGTGTGTGTGTGTGTGTGTGTGTGTGTGTGTGTGTGCGTGCGTGCGTGCGTGCGTGCGTGCGTGCGTGCGTGCGTGCGTGCGTGCGTGCGTGCGTGCGTGCGTGCGTGCGTGCGTCAGCCCAAGTCCTTTCTTTGATGTAATCACTCTATCTTCTGCCAACATACCTGATTTCCCTGCACTTTATCTCCTCCCTTCCCTCCACTCTTCTTCTTCTTCGTTTTCTTCTTCCATTTCACCTGCCTATTCATTTTGCCTTGCTCTCCCTCTTTCACTCTCAAATTATTATTATTTAGCTTACACTGCCATCACAGTTGAGACGTTGCCTCGTTGATTGTCTTTGTGTATGTCTTGTGTTTTTTTCTTAGTTCTACAATCCTGTCTGCTCCAGCTGTGTCTCGTTTGTAATCACCCCTCAGTCTTGTTCCCCAGTCAGTCATTGGATAGACGGGTACAACGGGTACTCTGACAGCCGGTACAATGGGTTTGCATAACTGGTTGGGGCATGCATTTCCAACTTGCATCGTTCCCGAGTGGTAAATAATAATTACAATAATTGTAATAATAATAATAATAATAATAATAATAATAATAATAATAATAATAATAATAATAATAATAATAAATGTAATAATAATAATAATAATAATAATGATGGAGTACACTGGCTCTTCTTATGCCTAATTTACACATTGAGCTTGTAGATCTGCTACTTTCTGCACACAACACTGTCGTACGACATAGTATAAATCAGGCTTTATTAAATTTAGGAGGCTACTCCACATCCCTTATTCACTCTGAACTCTGAACATTACACAAGGAGACCCGAAGGGTGTCGAGACTGTCGACTCAATCCACCCCACTTCCATTATCCTTCGGATGTGTTACTGGGAATGAGAACCCTTACGCTTCCAGCTTATACATACAGCATTTCTAAATAAGGAAGGAGTATCATCATGTTCTTGAGAAATTCATCCGTGATGTCGCCTCGGCTAGAAGTGTAACATTTGGAGCCATTTTAGGACAGTGTTTAAGTTTAATAAACTGAAAGATTGGATATATGAAAAATTACAGACACCAATGCTGATAATATCTTCACAATGCAACCTGATCTTTTTTGTGGGTTTGTTCTTCATAAACTATTTACTGCAATAAATATACAATACATCTTGTATAAGACACAGCCAGGAGGATCAAATGTGTCATTAATAAGCAGTGCTCTGCTCCAAAACTCTCTGAAATCTGTTCAGCTTGAGGTGCCCAGGACGCTTTGTCAAAAAGTGCTGGACACAGAGAGTGCTGAAACGCGATGCTCGGCACTGGGGAGAGGAGCGCTGTAGCGTGACTTTACCATTATAATTGCATGGCAGAAAGGCACTGGCAGCTAAAAGAAATGCTCTCTGTGGACTGTGAAGTCCAATAGGGCTGCAGCGGTTAATCAGACTCAATTTAGTCACTTATGAAAGATCTATTCTATTTTTTTGCTTTGATTCGTTGATGAATACTAATATGAAATACATTTGTCTCTCAATTATTTGATTAATCGAAGAAGTACAGTGCAACTCAGGTCCCTTTTACTAATTATAGAGGGTCTAAGTGGTTAAAACAAGTGATGTTTATAAATTCCCAACATTTTCAAAGTATTCTGCGGCACCCCTGGACTGCGTCACGGCACCCACTTTGAGAAACCCCTATACAGTATACTACACTATACACAATCATCGCCATTGTACCATTTTCACTTCTTCGTTTTCAGCCTTGTAAATCGTTTCACATTTCACAGCTGAAGGAATCTCAGTGGCTTTCTGTGTAAACTGCAGCAGCATCTCTTGGCGTCTTCACAGAAAACCCAGCTACCAAGACAAAATAACCCACCTTGAAAGACATTTTGTGAACTCAACTATTCCACAAACTGCTCCTATAACTTGCCGGTGCAGTACACTCGTCTATGCCCTCTTTCTTCCTCCTCTCATCTCTCTCTTATACATTCTCTCACATGCAACCACCCCTCGCCCCCTCCTCTCACTTTCTATCCCTAAGCAAGCTCAGAGATGGAGTTGATTACATAACAAAGGGAGAGGAGGCAGATAGCAATATTCCCAATGCTCCGTTTAGCAGAGATTTGAAATAACAATCCCCTTCAGAGCAACGAAGTGTCAGTTAACTTCCCCATTCACTGCACAATGGCGGAGAGACGATCTCTCTCCTTTAGGAGAAGAACTGAGCGCCGTCAAGGGACATAGCTCAATGGAATCAGCTGGGAGAATCTCACTCTTCTTAAGTGTCTCAGTAATGTGAGCCCCGTGCCGAATGAGATCCAGTGGCCAGGTAGGAGCCAAGTCGCAGGGGTTATGGACAGATAATGGATTCCCGCCCTAGTGAGAGGATTGGGGGTGTCAGAGAGCACCAGACGGGCCCTGCTTCAAAAGCAGCCACTTTTTCAGTTGTAAGGCTCGATTATAACCTGACTCAAGGAGAATCCGATATGTTAGTCTTGTACAGCTCTCTGAGGTGTTAGAATGCCTGAATAAGCTATATGGGCTATATAATAGTAGCCCTGGTTGCCATCAGACAGGGATACAGACATTCAACCAAGAGGAGGGGAGTGGAGGGGAGACAGATAATGAATGTCTGCACTGTTATCTCTTTCACTTAGAGGATTTGTTTCCAGGGCCCCAGACTATCTCTCTCACCAGGCATATCAATTAAAGGGGCACAGTGCCGCCTGTTTTAAAGGGAAACCCAAAGAAAACAACAAGAAACAGTTTTAGCAATTCTGCATCAGAGATTAATGTCAAAACCCCGGCAAACCAAGGCCCAAAGACAAATAAAGAGCAGTCGCTTGCCTTGTATCTCCTATGCAAAATGTAATCGCCTGGCGCCAGGCTTTTGGACAGTGAGCCGTCTTTGACATAGTGGCACTGCTTCTATTTGGAGGTATTTCCATCATCACAGACTGGCTCTCCTGCCAGACACAGTTCATTTACCCCCTCAGTAAAAGAAAGAAAAATGCCAACCAGGATAGATGAATGACAGATGACTCATTTACATTTATGAGGTTGAGAATGTTTGGCCTGATCTACTGACATTCGATGGATTCAGACTGAATAGTGTGTGTGTGTGTGTGTGTGTGTGTGTGTGTGTGTGTGTGTGTGTGTGTGTGTGTGTGTGTGTGTGTGTGTGTGTGTGTGTGTGTGTGTGTGTGTGTGTGTGTGTGTGTGTGTGTGTGTGTGAGTGTGTGTGTGTGTGTGAGAGAGAGAGTGTGAGCGTGCGTGCGTGCGTGTGTGCGTGCGTGCGTGCGTGCGTGCGTGCGTGCGTGCGTGCGTGCGTGCGTGCGTGCCATGCAGAGAGAAAGATAAAGGGAAGCAGTGGAGAGGATGTGTAAAAAAGAGAAAGAGAGATTCATGAGAGAGAGAGAGGTCATGCCAACCCACTCTTTCGTAACTATCAACCACAGAGTAGCCTAATGGTTTCATTCGCACTTTTCACTCTCTCACTTCACTGCCAGCCTGTCAATCTTTTTTTATCCATAAAAGTGAATGGTAGCCCATTCTCCTCCAGATGAGCTTCGATCTGCCTTACTCCTTACACAGTGACAAAATAAAATAAATGTCAAAAGAGTGACTTATGAAGCGATATGACATTTTAACCGACTATGTTAAAGTACAGTATAATGATGTGCAGAGGTGTCAATCCATACTGACACACACAACGTGGCATTTTCCTGTCCATCCATGTTATCGATCATCATGTACTATAAGTTGTACTTTTCCTTACACTCTACACACACACTACATATATATTACAATTAGCTAATAGGGGGGTGGGCTGGCTGGCGGGCTGGCGGACCACAGCCACGTCACTATGACTCAAGCATAAACAAACCCGATACCCACATATAGGCATGTCACTATGACTCAGACATAACCATAAACAAACACGCCCATATAAAGGCATATATGAGATCTGGTTGTCCAGAGCCACATCCACACTATGCCCATATATGGCCATGCGCATATATGGTACCGATCGACTTCAAATTGGCACATGCATCGGCAAGCACTCGAGGGAGTGCGGTGCACGGCATCGAGTCATTCAGATATGGTCCAGAACAGCCGATCCGACCGATATGCCCGTATATGGGCATGCAAATATATGGGCATCAGGGAACTCCATATATGGGCATAAAAGGGACAAGGACTGGCAGATCAGAGATATCCATATATGGGCATAAAAGGGAAACAGTCAGAGGACAGACAGATACAGAGATCTGTCTGTCGGGTACAACGCGTACTCTGACAAAGCCTGACAAAGCCCCCGACACTATGACTCAGACATATCAGCCCAATCGGGTGAGTCGAAGGCGGACCGACCCGATACTCAGGAAGCACCATAGTGCTCAAGGCAGAAGGCGGAGCGGGCTACGGGGTGTACTTACAATACCAAAAGTAAAAGTACTCACAATGCGTCACATCGCGACACATTGTGAGTACTTTTACTCACAACCTACCACTTCTGTTCTAACCACTTCAGTCCTATATACATTTCGGCCATTTGAAAATAGCAGATCTACAAGCTCACAGAGCTTGTAGATCTGCTATTTTCAAAAGATTTTGATACATTTGAAAACTTGAAATGGGACAGTCTGAGTACTTTTACTTTTGATACTTAAGTACATTTTATACTTTTGTACTTTTACTCAAGAACATTTACAGCCGGCACGGCGGCCAGTTAATTCTGTGATTCTGTACTCACCAATGTCAGTAGATGTCCCTCCAACTTCCAAACATCTCCATTTATTATCATTATTTCCAGTTGATAACATGCTATCTAATTACATTTGAACCTTTTCATAAGTCAACCATTTCTTTGTATTTCCTGTTTTCAATTTGAAACCAGTGTTGCCAGTTACATGCGAGACAGAAACAAGCAACCAGGTCTATGAATACATGTCCAAATGCATCGCTTAACAAGCAGACTTGGCAACACTACCAAACCAGTGTTGCCAGGTATGCGAGAGAAACAAGCAACCAGGCAGACTTGGCAACACTGGGAAACTCTGCGGGGGAGCCCGGCAACACCCCCCCCCTCCCCCCTCGCTCGGTAGCACACGCCACCTTGTGCTACGTGGTCCAGGCGGCCACTGACACATGCACACACACACACACACACACACACACACACACACACACACACACACACACACACACACACACACGTATCAAACAAAATTGGAACAAAAATGTGCGTCACAAACTGGAAGAAAAAAAAAATCGCCAAAGACCAGGCGAGATGGGGAGACCCCTGTTACTGAACAAACACTCTATAACAATGATTTTCAAGACGGGGTGCCGTGATTTTCAGTGATTCCCCCCCCCCCCCCTAAAACATAATCATCAGGTATTATGGTTATACTAGGAGGAAGATCTTTTTCAAAAAAGTGTACAGAAATTGTTAAAATTATGTTTTTACGTGGACACGCCTCCAGTTCATTAAGTATACCTGGTTCTCACCTTAGCACCTCCTCCACCACCTTAGCACCACCCACCTGTCCTAGTCCCTCCTCCTCCTCATGCCCACACCTGTTGTGTTATGATAATGAGGGGGAGGGTATGTTTTGACTATGTCACTAAAGCACTGTTTCTCTATTGGCACATTTGACCCTCAAGGTTTCAGCCTCCAGGTAGAAACTCAAAATAGTCAGAGAAGACATAAAACACCATAAAAACACCACCAGGGGGCTTAATGAAGTTCTATCAACCTCATAGACACATGAAAAACAGAAAAAGTGCAAAACCATGGCACCACCTCTTTCAGAATATAGAACTTTAACTTTATAACAATAAACAAAACTTTTGTTTCTTTTTTTATTCTTTTTTTTTTTACAAAGAACAAAACACAACTTCTAAGGGAGGCTAGGGGTTCGATTCCTCAGCAGGGCATCCGGCTTGTCCGGGCAGAATCATTTCAACAAACACAATTGGCCGTGTTTGCGGGCAGGAAGCACAGACACGGCTCTGTCAGCAGGGGTGTTAACCTGTGAGGAATAGTGTTCCATTCCTCTGCTACATCCTCCCAGTGAAGCCACACACTGGCAGGTGAAAAGAAGCAGCAGGCGATTCCATTGTGTATTGACCGAGGGATGTGGTTTCTATACTATCACTAGGACCAACCAGACTGAAGACCAACCAGTAGGGGGCAGCTGTGGCAGGATTACACAAGTGTGTGGGGAAAACAGGGAAGTTGCATGACAGTGAAAGGGTAACATTTGCAACAACAAAAAAGCACTGATACATCATTCTTTACCATGGAGGAGAGGGAGAAATGATAAGAGACAGGTGGTGCCTATTGTTGTATATTGTAGTATGTGCATAATGTTATGTATTTTTTCTCTTACAAATTACTTATGGCATTGACTGATGTATTTCTTATTTTTATTTCAGTTAAAGCGGCACTATGTAACTTTTTTTTATGAATAAAATGTAATGTTGTCCAATCTGCATGGTAGAGTATGTTAATACAATACAACTTATGCAATTGGTATAGTTGTATTTGGTCTCCCTGCTCTTCTATTGAGACATTTAGATCGTGTCAAAGGTCGTGTCTCACCTAGACACATGATCTGACACAAATTTTGCTCTGAAGATCAATATTCAATTCATCCCCTGAGCAAGCAGGCAGGATGCTCTCAATGGTAAAAAAGAAATGTCAGCGCTTGCACAGGAAAGCGGGTTCAAATCCAGGGGTAGAAGAGCAAAGTTACATAGTGCAGCTTTAACTAAAATGTTTTTCCAAATCTAGCTTTTGTTATTTGGTTAGATTTAGTTAACTACAATAACCCTCCTCTCTATGCCCCACAGTTGGCTACGGAGGCATCCCTATGAGGCACCCACACCCATGAGGCTCCCACAACCGTCCACCACCAGCGTTCCTCCTCTTCATCTAGCTAACAAAAACAGTGCATTAAGCATAGTATCATAATTGCATCATATTCGTTATACAGCATTTACCGTGGAGATTTTTTTTTATGGCAGGTCTATTATTGCTGCTGGAGTGTGGGCCGGTCTACCGGGGTGGGTTGAAAAATGACGGAACAGGGGATTCCCATCGCGTCAAACGGGTGACGCATTGTCAGATTTTGCCACTCATCACTACAGTATGACTTGAGAGTGACAATATGTTGTTTTACATTGCAGCATTGGTACTTTTACTTATTAAGAATCAGAGTAGCCTACTACTTCTGCCGACTCTGCTCTGCACTCATACAAGTCACCCTGAGCTAACCAACTGCTAGCTGAGGTAGCTAGTAATTAATTAGCTGCATGCAATTATCACACTGCATGAGACCTAACAGTGCCTATTCGCTCTACCTATTACAGTTAACTGTCTTATAAATTCTCTTTCCAATCTCAGCTTCTAAACTAAACTGTACAATCAGTGGAGCTGAATAATGTGAACATTTTAGTTAGTTCCATAGGCAGTAGGTTAGGCTGGCCCAAATATGGTTTGCATATTGCATTATGTTGTCATGGAGCCCAGCATTCCAAGAAAGCACCCTGTCTACCATAAGAGGCCTCATTGCACTCTCCTCATACTGTATGTGTTGGTCCATATATCTCTTGTCACAACTCATTCATAGTTTTTAAGTTTTTACGATAACTATGGTACCTCAGCTACCGAACAGGTTCGGTGTCCACCTATCCCCAGGGTTGACACAGAAATAGGCTACAGCATGAACCTGCAAACTAACTAGCCTCTTCACCTACACAGCAATAACAATCATCCCAACCAACAAGCGTACTAGCAACAGGTCGCCTTGCTCTGAACTATTCACTAAATGTTACAGTAGTGAGTCAAGCTATGAACCACCTTTCTTCTGACTACATGCAGATGTCATAGATGCCCTTGTGAACAAGCCATGCAATGACTATTCCTTGTTGTTTTTGCCTGCCAGCTGGTTAATTTGTTCATACTGTTATTGTTATTTTCTTTAACAATATTGCACTTTAAGACACTCATGAAATGTGTCTTAGTAAAAAAGAATGCACTGGAGCAGGTCAAACTGTTCAAATGCCTGCTAAGTACAGAGGAGAGACTAACAGTTCAGTGTTAGTAATCTGACACTGCTTAACTGAATGATATTTGGCCTACACTACAGACATAAGGGGCTGACAAACATTGTGTTGGGCAATGAATGATGTTGAAATGTACAATTTGCCAAAAAAACACAACAATCCTTTGATTTGAGATGTAAATCTTGATAAATACAGTGTCATTTCAGCACCATGGACAGTGACCATGGGCATGGCAGGATGCTCGTATCTGCCGGTGCGAACCAGGCTAAGTGAATGTAATTAGATATTTTCCCGTATACAGTATGCATGCAGTTTTTCTCAACATATTTTTTATTTCCAAAAAGTGTACAATTTATCCTGCCACTTCCACTGACACGTGTGCCTGCACCTTTCTTCACTGTTTGTAAGATCATTATCCACGCCCTTTGATGTCTGAAAAGAGAACAAAATGTTTTCTTTTTGTGGAATTAGTGTAATGGCCACATTTAAGATGCCCTACAAATTGCCCTGCATCCAAGCAAGTTGTCTGAACCTTGCCATCAGCTCTACCTTCTAAATGTTTTCAATCGGTCCGGCCTCTTACTGGTGCAGACATTGAACAAGTGACGTGTCTCTCTCAACTGGAGCCATTGGCAAGAGAAAGGAGGGAAAGATAAAAGGGACGCATTGTCCCTGAGCTGTTTGTTAATTGCTAAGAACGTTTCACAGATCTCCTCAGAAGCATGTGACATTGTGACAACCCCCACCTGTTTGTTTGCTAGTCTCCCTGACTTATCTTGCAGTATGGAGCTGACAGAACACCCTGAGAGTTTGTCTGGCACTTGACAGCAGACAAAGACTTGAAAGAAACACTTGTGCGTGTCAAACCCACACCACATCTCAGAAAATGTGAAATCAACAAATCAAGAGAATGAGTTTTTGTTCAAACCCTGGAGAGAGAGGACGTGAGTTTTTTCTACACACTGCACTGCTGTAACATACTATAAGAGCCAACCTTTGGTAAATCAATGTGAAGAGACAACAGACGATAATTCTGGAGGGTCTGTCTTTGAGGCAGTTTCAATATTGATTATGATATATTATACAGTACCACACTGATTATTGGCTTCTCAGAGGCCAGCCGTCTAGAAGAGGGTCTGTCTGTCTGTCTGTCTGTCTGTCTGTCTGTCTGTCTGTCTGTCTGTCTGTCTGTCGAGAGCTAATCTCGCGAACCACTGGAACGATCAGCACAATATCTCTTGCCACTGCCAGTAAGCCACAGAAGTACCAATTTCTTTCACATTTACAGTATCTATTAATTCACGATTCCTTTGAGTGTCTGTCTGTCTGTCTGTCTGTCTGTCTGTCTGTCTGTCTGTCTGTCTGTCTGTCTGTCTGTCTGTCTGTCCCGGGCATGACTCGGGCGCCGTCCAACTTGGTGTGTGTGTCCCATATGATGGTTTCCGAGAACTGGAAAAACATGAATGTCTGTATCTGTCTGTCTGTCCGAGGGTCTGTGGAGGACAAACTGAATCTCTGTGTGTTTGGGGTGGTGTGGGCACCAACTTCCATAATTGGCCAATCTGTAGTACGAGATCTGTACTCATTGGTGAAGGAAGCCGCAGAGAACGAAAGCGCAAAGCAAAATGTGATGCACGTGGAGCTGACAACGGGTACAATAAGTACATCAGATAACAGGTGGGCCGTGTATTGCAGAATTGCATCGTTCCAGACTTGCATAGCCCCCTAGGAAGCCACCGGTCTAATATGTTTAATCTTTGAAATATTTAACTTTTATTTTATAATGGAAGTCAATGGGGATCTGATCAGGCTGAAACATTCCCCAAATTATGTCATACGTCCTAGATATTTGATGATAAACCACTGACGTCACAGGCTGGCCACATGAATTCCAAGATCCACATTGGAGTCACACCTTTCCCATGTGGACCCTGAGATCCACATGTGCAGTGATTTCACCCAGCACAGTTTCACCAGTTTTACACTTGTGTAAGTACTACAATTTTCTATCAGTACTACAAGTACATAGCGGAATGTGCCAAGTAACCAGTCAGTTGCATATTCTCAAAATACTTTAGTACATCTACATAAGTGTCTAAAGGATACACAGCCAATATCACACTATCCAACTGATAATGGTAACCTTGGCTGTTCCAGCCAGGCAGATTGAAGACAGTATGCTCTGAACTAGACTGTAGACTCTGCCAAATATAGGCTGTGAAATAGTGGCTTATGTATTTCCAACCCCTAGGCTATTTCAATATCCAGAACATCTCTCCTCTTTTGCACGGGTGTACAGAAATTGAAAAGTAGCTTGCTCGTGCTCCTATATAAAATCTTTTCTCATTCCTAGCATTTGGAGCAGCCAGGAAAGATTGGACTCCAGACAACAGGCTTCTGAGAACTTAACGATCATGCCATCTGGAGGCAGGGAAGTGTTGTAGCTACCGATATCGATCATCCTTTACACAGATGGTAAAACTGCCATCTGGACACAGGTGTTGCCACTTTGAAAATGGAGAAGACCAACGGAAAGAAAATACTGAAGGGAAAGTATCTGTTTGCACAATGTTCTCTTTGAATTAAGGGTCTCATCTGTAGTCTTGTGTGTGTGTGTGTGTGTGTGTGTGTGTGTGTGTGGGGGGGGGGGTTTACAAACAAATAAAAGAGAAAATAATCCAATGAGCAGTATTTTGTGCAGAGTACATTCTCACAGGGATACCTGAATAGAATTGTGGCATCAGTGGAACCATAACTCAAGAACAGCCCCTCTCAGATTGTATACCAATGCTGCCATCAAGTGGTGAATAATGTTCATCACCATTATCACCAAGGCCTGCCCAATTTCCCATGCAGGGGATTTTCAAGGAGGTGACATCATAACAGGTGTCTTTAATATTATCTATCTATCTATCTATCTATCTATCTATCTATCTATCTATCTATCTATCTATCTATCTATCTATCTATCTATATGTATATCTATATATATCTGTGTGTGTGTGTGTGTGTGTGTGTGTGTGTGTGTGTGTGTGTGTGTGTGTGTGTGTGTGTGTGTGTGTGTGTGTGTGTGTGTGTGTGTGTGTGTGTGTGTGTGTGTGTGTGTGTGTGTGTGTGTGTGTGTGTGTGTGTGTGTGTGTGTGTGTGTGTGTGTGTGTGTGTGTGCGTGCGTGCGTGCGTGCGTGCGTGCGTGTGTGTGTGCATGTGCGTGTGCGTGTGTGTGTGTGCGTGTGTGTGTGTGTGTTCTAAGTCATAATAGACTTCATTTCGATACCTGACAACAAAGTACAATGTGGCTTTTTTCATTTTGCAATGTGTTTTATTTGAAGACATAATATAGTATGACTTGTAATGACAAGGGTAGCATGGCTTGGTTTTTGATAACATAGTGTACTGTGGTATTACTTTTTTATTTGTATTTTACTAGTACAGTATGACTTTTTACTACTTAGTAGTAGACACTTTTTGAACATCATAGAATAATATAATTCTTATTTCCAGTAAGACTTTGTTTTACTGTAAACTGTTTTACTAGTATATTGTACGACTTTCAACATAGTATAGTACGACCTTTTTGACAACATGCTGTAGTACAGAATAACTTTTATTTTCCTTTTTTTAAGACATCAGCTGTTGAAAATCACTGACCAATGGACTAGAATTACCATGGCTTAGGTCCTTAGGTCCTAGCTCGGCAGAATCGCAAGATTTGGTAGTCAAAGCACTCAATGACGGACAGTCTTGCCATACTTTGGCACATTCAGAAACTTACTTTGTGCTCTTTAGATACCTCAATAAACGTATACAGTGTACAGCAGAAAACAAACTGTGATATGTCTTCTTTTATTGTCCTGGACCGAGTATTTTATAAAGGTCTCAAATTGTTCAGAAATAGTGTTTGTTCGTAAGCTGGTCCACCTGGCCCTCATTGACTGCAATGTATTCCACGGCTGGCTGCAGTTTGCCTCCCAGGGCGACAAATCTGCTGGCTGGAATTGCTGGATAAAATGACGTAGATGACCGTAATCCGTAACTTATTTTTAATTACCTTGCACAGACCAGGAAGCACAGACAGCAGCTGTTTTTTCAGTCTGGTGGTGTCAGTCATGGGCACCCCCAATTTAGCAAATACCCCTTAAATGTTTTTACACTACTCTGTTTGGTTCCAGAATTATATGCGTTATAAATGTGTTATATGGGCCATCTTGGATGTGACCTCTCACGGTCCTCAGAGGTCAAATCTGACTTCCCTCCACATCTGGAAAAAAAACATTATGGTATTTACTAACTATGCTAGAATTGCACAATTTTGGTGCTTATCCACGACTACACTATGAGGGCTATCTCTTGATCTACAGTATGTGCTATGAAGAAAGGGTAAACATGGCAGTTACATCTTCAGCAATATAATGTTTATCCACCAGATGTCAGTGCTTTTAAATATACAAATCAGGCATGTAGCCTATGCTGAAGAAAGCTTTGCTTGCAGTAAATATAGTCCATCGTTTTTCATCTGTTTTCTCCTCCCAGCAATCATGGTGTCGATGACAGCTGCGATGACTGCAGTTGGCTACCATTTATGTGTACGCTACAACTTAGCATAAGTCCTCATTGACTCCTGGTTGATGTACCAGCAGTCTAGAATCTCGATCTACAGTAAGAGAGTTGTTACTCTTTGGGCACAATGATAGTTTGAACACAATGGCTTTACACTTAGCTAGAGACATACACCCACATCCACCACAACTATCAAGAAGATTGAGTTGAGGCAGTAATGATTTATGTAAGCTGTACCAACATTTGTAAACTGTCTGCAATCACCCAAATTCAATAGACACATTTGGCACAGCACAGGAATCATTTTGCAGACCACTGTAGCTCAAACAGGTGTTGTTTTTATTACATACTGTAACTCTTAACTGTCTTGCTCTCCCAGTTTGTTTTAATGGGCGAGCAAACTAAGTGAGCTGAATGCAACAGTATTCAGGAACTTAACCAGAGGTACCAGTACAACCGAGCAAGGTTGGATGTTTTTGTCTCTAAAATATGTCTATTATATTGATATGTCTGTTGCCTTTTGACTCTTTATTTTCACTTGTACATGTGTGATATGAAGTGTTTTATGTTTAACTGTCAAATGAATTTAATGAAAAATGCACCTTTTAGCAAATGGTGTGCTCTCAGTGTATATACAGGACATGGGGTGCATGTGTGTGTTTGTTGCACAAAAATGCACCTTTAAACAAAAGATGTGTGTGCGTGCACGCGCGTGCGTGCGCGCACGCGCGTGCATGCGTGCGTGCACGCATGCGTGTGTGTGTGTGTGTGTGTATGTGTGTGTGTGTGTGTGTGTGTGTGTGTGTGTGTGCGTGCGTGCGTGTGTGTGTGTGTGTGTGTGTGTGTGTGTGTGTGTGTGTGTGTGTGTGTGTGTGTGTGTGTGTGTGTGTGTGTGTGTGTGTGTGTGAATGCATGCATGCGTGTGTGCAGATATGGGCATTCAGGTGTGCATTTTTTATTGCTTTCTAAATCCACAGTAAAGCCTTTACTGTAATTACATCCTTCAGTCCTTCCTCAGTGTTAAGTTAACTCTGAGAGTATACAAATAGAGCCAAATGGACCATAATGGTCCGTTTGGTTCCATTTTTACATTCTCTGAGGTAGAACCCTGTTAGGGTCCATTTGATTCCTAACTATCAATCATTTAGCTGGGGACCCCCTGGAACCCCTCAAGGACCCCTGGGGGTCCCTGGAACCCACGTTGGGAACCACTGATTCAGGGATCAGCAGCTCACACAGGGATACACCCTGTGACCCTTCTATTACGAGCCATGACTAGGCCACCTTGCCAACTTCATTCCCACCCTAGCGCCCCAGTTAAATTGCAAGTGCAGTCATTGTTGTGGCCTATACAATAACACACTATGGAAAGTATGCCAATGTGACCTATGCAAAACAATGGCAGCAAAATAGCTCAGGCTATGGCCGAACCACAAGGGTGCGTGATGCTGGCTCCTTTGATGGCAGGCCTGTTTACATGGTGCCCTGTCAGAGCCCTGCAGAATTCTCCATGCCCCCACAGAAGACACTCATCACAGATTCACAGATGGCCTTTCTGGTGGCGTAACTGTGGCTCATTATGATGGGTAAAATGAAACGAATAGTGTTTATGTTACTGTTTATTCTGATGTCTGCGTTTTTTCTTTTAAAGAGGGCAAAAGGGATGAGTGAGGGACAGAAAGGGAGGAAGAGAGAGAAGAAGACAGAAAAACAAACAAACATAAATTGAGAAATAGACAGGGAAGGGAGATGTGATCTGTAGTGTGTGAAGGCGTAATTGGGACCCTAGCCGAGATTTATGTTTAGTATAGGTGGAGCAATTTGTCAAATCATAACAAACCAAATGGAATTTTAGGGAATTTTGCCAGTGTGTGGCTTTGCTCTCTCTCTCCCTCCCTCCCTCCCTCCCTCTCTCTCTCTCTCTCTCTCTCTCTCTCTCTCTCTCTCTCTCTCTCTCTCTCTCTCTCTCTCTCTCTCTCTCTCTCTCTCTCTCTCTCTCTCTCTCTCTCTCTCTCCCTTTTTTTTTTGTTGCTGATGTACATGTAGTCGTGCATGTGATATCTTGCTTTCTCTCTCAGTGCATATACAGGATACGGTACATGGGGTGCATGCGTGTGTTTGTTGCCCAAAAATGCACCTTTAATCAAAAAGTGTGTGTGTATGTGTGTATGTGTGTGTGTGTGTGTGTGTGCGTGCGTGCGTGCGTGCGTGCGTGCGTGCGTGCGTGCGTGCGTGCGTGCGTGCGTGCGTGCGTGCGTGCGTGCGTGCGTGCGTGCGTGCGTGCGTGCGTGCGTGCGTGCGTGTGTGCGTGCGTGCGTGTGCGTGCGTGCGTATGTTCGTGTGTATGTGTAAGCACATGTTCCCAGGACAAAGCCATGCCAAGGTTTACATTTAAAATAGAACGCAGAAGCCACAGTCTCAACATCATACTGTGCTCATGTTCTAAATGTGTGTATATCCTTTTTTGTCATGGTGGCTCATCATGACAGAATGTATCATTTTGTATTTTTCAGTGGATTTCACATGTGACATGTATGTCACACGCAAGTCAATGTAAACTGTAAAATCCACGGTGCCCATTTAACTCTGAAAGTGTAAAAACTGACTTAGATTAGCACTAAGGATGCTGCTGTCCAGTATCTACAGGTAGGTAAAGATCAAACTATTTTCAGATTATGCCGGCAAATGTATTAATAACTCAGCATTATTATGTAACACTTAGTGGAGGCTTTTATTCAAATCCCTTCATACTATCATGAATGTATATGTAGTTTTCATGGTGGTCCAAAATCACTAATCACAGTTACTGCGTAGTGAGCAACACATCTTTTCACACAGAGTTCAAGAGTTTGGCTTGAAGTTACATCATTATTCGTACCTTTTTTGACGCTGACCCCGCACTGAACACGGTCAGCGTATAAAATGGTAGAATACATAATAAATGTATTCAAACAAACGCAAACCAATGTAGTCACTATGAAACTTAGTGATGATGAAATATGCACCATATTTCAGACCCGACTGGTGGTCACCTTTTAGGTAAATGAGCTCTGATGAGGTCATTACTAATAAGATTTGTTTATCCTGGCTGTAGCCTGGCGATGTCTAATTAGCTGTAAGGATTATGACTCCGGTCCAGGAGTTTCTGGTGTCACAGGTCGACTTTTTGGCCTAAGGCTTGGGAAGGGCTGAATCTGACCCCAGTGTCCAGTGACTATCCCTGGACTTTCCCTCTGCAGCCTGAAGGTAAGATGACCAGGTGCACCAGGAGGAGGAGGAGGAGGAAGAGTGGCATAATAAGGCTGAAGGAGAGGAGAAAAGTAATGCACAGTCAAATAGGTACTGTTCATTTGTTGTGTTGATACAATAGTCTGGTGTGACTATTCAGAATAGTCACAGCAGAGCCACATGTGGTCCCTGGGGGCCACAGGTGCACCATTGCTCCAATCCACACTAAACCTGGCACAAACACTGTTCAGAGGTCTGCAATGACAATATAGTCATACCATACAGTATCTGTTAGCCTGTTTCTGTCTGTCTGTCTGTCTGTTTGATTGTTTGTTTGATTGTTTGTTTGATGTATTTGTGGATGCTTTTTGGATGTCCTGAATGGTTACATGTGTATTGTTGTTATCTTTGAGCACACTGAAACAAATTCCAGCCCAGGACCAAAGTGTTACATTGACTGACCAACATAGCATGATAAAACAAGACATGACACACAGTCATGTATACCAGCTTGCTTTCTTTTTTCTCCCTGTGTGTGTGTGTGTGTGTGTGTGTGTGTGTGTGTGTGTGTGTGTGTGTGTGTGTGTGTGTGTGTGTGTGTGTGTGTGTGTGTGTGTGTGTGTTTGGTGCCGTGTATGCACGGCTTGTTTTCATAGACCTGGTTCCTGAGTTGTCTCGCAGATTCTGGCAACACTGCTAGTGGCTCCCCATTGGCTTAGACCTGTTGCTTATTTCTCTTGCAGAATCTGGCAAAACCGCTAGGCCGCCATAGCTTGGGAGGACGAGACCGCCCGTTCAGAGTATGGGAAAGTATCCCCATTGGCTTAAAGGACAGCCAATGATCGAAATGTGTTGATGAGAATCTGTCGAACACATGTCGACTAGTGGTCAGTCTCTTCTTAGACCAGCTCGCAAGCTGGTAAAAAAATAAACTATGCCATCAAGTGAGTCCATTTCAGTGGAGATAAACAAATATTGTAAACCCTCATAAACAGCTGTTGAAAAGAATCCTGCATTTGTACAGCCTGCAAATGTGTTAGTTTCAACTTGACACACTGTTCTGTTTCAGCCACCCCAAATGCTGAAATGCTGGAAGTGTTTGTTTTCCCTGAATTATATAAAAAGGGGCCTCGTTCTGTAATGTGCAATGGTGTCTGCTCACCTCCTGGGAGGCAGAAATAAAGAACCGTGACTTTGCCTCTCTATTCACCACCCCAGTTTACTTTGAACTGTCACCCCATTTAGTCTCAGAGCAGAACTCTGGTGGTGGGGGGGGGGGGCATTGGACAAGAGTCCCAGCTTTTAGACTGTGGTTGTGGTTTCTCTCTCTCTTTCTCTCTCTTTCTCTCTCACCTCTCTCTCTCTCTCTCTCTCTCTCTCTCTCTCTCTCTCTCTCTCTCCCTCTCTTCCTAACTGTCTCTGGCTGTTACCCTGCTGTCCCCAAAGATCCTGTAGATTAAAGGAACAGAGGAGAAGAAACACACAGAGAAGAGAGGAGCTTACAGTAAACTAAATGTGTGCGCATTTCCAGTGGTTTCCTCTTTACTCGTGTGCTATTTCTGTACTGTTTGATTATGCCATCAGGTCGTGGGGCTTCGATGACAGATGAAGGATGAGACCAGATACTAAAAACATTGGCATCAAATTAATGCCATTTACATAATCTGCGACACATGTTCTCTCTATTGATCGCACTACTGGGGATGATCAATAATAGATTTAATGTGTTTTCTGGGTTTGCTACCCCAAATTAAACATGTTCAGGTTTCAACATGACGAATGAGTCACTTTTACAGGACCTCATCACCAAGCGAGTCACGCCGTATCCAGCCCTTAATATGAGACTATATTTGCACCAAATTATCATAATGAGGCCAATTAAACTATCGCTTTGCACAACGAAAAGCAATTATTTCATGTTAACACACCGAGCTTTTGGCCCTCAGCAGACGATCAAAGTTTCCTGCCTCTCACCGCAAAGCTGTGTGATTACGGTGTCGGTTTTTTAACAAAACCATACGGTCTCATGTCGTTTATGCATGTCACTCTATGACTTCAGACAGCTCCTTAGAAATATCTACGCATTTTGTGGTCAGCAGCAGTCGGGGTGGCATGACATCTCAAAACCACGCCGCTGTCTCTCTACGGTGGTGGATCTCCATCATTTTGCTGATGCCTTGATCTGTGCCCATCTAAGTATCTGGTGCCTCGCCTGCAGAGAACTGTCTCTGTCATTTGTTCCAGCGTGTCCCAAGTCTCTGTTACTCTCTGGGAACGCAGACCACAAGAACAATCCCCTCCCCTACCCCTGGGAGGGGATTGAAGTCCTTAGCACTGTTGTCTGCACCAGTCCGAAGAGGGAGAGTGAAATGAGTACATTTTACACTTAGGGACAGGGGCAGAGGGAGGGAGGAGAGAGAGAGAGAGAGAGAGAGAGAGAGAGAGAGAGAGAGAGAGAGAGAGAGAGAGAGAGAGAGAACACAGAGGAGGTAGTAGTAGAAGTGGATCTAGGCATTTTAGTGGAAACATGTTTTCAGCATGAGGCTGACATCCTTGAGAACAAGCAGTAATTGGAAAAATGTGAAGGGGAAATGCAGGATTTAACAATGAATGTATTTGTCTATCACAAATGAAGCCCTTGCATTTCCTGAAACCATTTTTCCATCGCTTAGAATGTTGTTGAAAAAAAGGGGGGGGGGGGGGCAGTAAACAAACACTTATTACACTAATGGCACAAACAACTTCTTTGACAGGAGAAACAGATAGAAACAATATGGTGAAGGAAGGAGCAAGTTGGGGAAGGTGTTGTCGACGTTGCTTAATTGTTACTTTCCAACTCACGTCAAAGTCATTTTCATGCATCGTAAATATTGTGTTCCCATAACTGACTCCTCAACACCATCACAGCATAACAGGGTACATACAGTACATGCACAGATAACACCACTAGGGGGCTCCTGGCCGTGAATGCCCAATGTGTACATGGCATCTGCTCTGCCACGTGCCCACCATTTCTCTCGAGAATTGTTAGTTAAATGTGAAATTAGTGAGTGAGATCTTCCAGTCAATCTCTGCTCCAACTTTGGGCGTTGGGCCATGTAGCCACTACACCTGATCCAGGCATAAATGTGTGTGCTGCATGCTGTGACACATTTGAATCTAGGCCAGGGGTTACCAAACTCTCAGGGACCCAAACTAGTGAAAACAGGATTTTTTCTTGCAAAAAAAAAAAAATGGGTCCACGGCCCAAAAATTGGTCCCAACCCACTGTTTGGGAAACACTGATCTAGGCTAGCCTACACTATACTCTGGGCCTGCCTCTCTTCCCCATGCGCTGGAATTGAGCCAGCACTGCTGCTATACGCTTGTGACACATTACAACACTTTAGTCCCTGCCACTCTTCCCACAGAAAGCCATTCCTAACTGCAGTAACACAGATTTACACAGCAGGGGTCATTACATCTGTGACCAGAGAGACACTTACGAGGTCGTAAAGCCACTTCATCATAAGCGTTTCCCCCTAATGGCTTCCAAACATCCATGGCTCATCTGAGCATGATTTTCACATCCATTTATTACATGTAAGCAAAGGGTACAGCCCGGCCGAGCGTGAAACCCTCAACCGTTACTGCTTGTCACTACGGCAGTCCATGGTGGAAATGGAGCGAAACACACGGTAAAGGTTGAAGTGTGGTCACTGCATTGGTGAGGGTAAATACATTAATAAATCTCAGCAGCTCCAGGAAGTGTTTTATACGGTTGAAGTGAGTTGGTTATTGTGTACGTGCCTGTTAACATGAACATGTGTTCTGAATGGATACTGTAGGCAGGGTTTAATTAAAAAAAGGAAAAAAAAGAAATAGAGGGTGAGATTGTTTTAACCACTTCAGCCATATATACAGTACTTTGTTGTACAAAAATCAGATCTACAAGCACCGCATCACGGTCTTTTCACAATTTTTTTTATTCAAAAAAAGAAGTGAAAACGTTTCGAGATTTGGGAAAATCTTGGGTTAATGTGGTTAACAATACAACAACTAAATTGTTAATTTGGGATATTATCAAACATAAATATGAAACATTTCAGACAGTCTACATTTCCCAAATAAATGTATACGTATTTAATTCAGTCTCATTCAGTGTGATAAAAATATCCCTGTGATAAAACATAAATATGACAAGAGGGGTGATATCAAAGGTAAAGGCATAGATACCCCCAACCCCCATCGGCACCGTGCGTGCGTGCGTGCGTGCGTGCGTGCGTGCGTGCGTGCGTGCGTGCGTGCGTGCGTGCGTGCGTGCGTGCGTGCGTGCGTGCGTGCGTGCGTGCGTGCGTGCGTGCGTGCGTTCAAGGATGTTCACTTCATCAGCTGACAGCTGGGTATTTGTAATATCTGAGAAAGTGAGATACGCAATGGTTTTTGCCTGGGATAACATCCCCAGTCCTACATGGGCGCGAAAATAAGCCTCCCACGTAGGTCAAGGAACCGTCCTGTTTTCAGACTGTTAACACAGTCATAATTGACACCATTTGTTCTTGTGACTTTATGTGATGAAGTTTATCACATACAGTAAGTAAGTCCTAAGCCTTGCCGAGCCATGTAGCCCATAGGGCAGGTGCCTATATCTCCTGTTTCTATAGAGCATCGCAGTTCACAGCAATGGGTTAATAGAGCATCGCAGTTCCCGCCCCTTTCCGGGTTCCACTGCAAAATACTCAATGCATTTTTCCCATTGACATTTCCAAAAATATTTATATCAATTAATTTAAGCCTAGAATCAAGCCATCCAGGGTCCTGGTGAATCATGACCATAAAACGTTTGATTCTGTGAAAAAACTTTTTTGAAAACGGCAAAACAAAGGGTATTTATTAAATATAGTATCATATAATTAAATATAAAATAAATAAAATCACAGAAAAAAATGTTTTATGGTCATGATTCACCAGGACCCTGGATGGCTTGATTCTAGGCTTAAATTAATTGATATAAATATTTTTGGAAATGTCAATGGGAAAAATGCATTGAGTTTTTTGAAGTGGAACCAGGAAGTGGGCGGGAACTGCGATGCTCTATAGCGTGAGGTGACTTGATGTACAAGTATACACCCCCTGGACATAATGTCAGTATGTCGCAGGGACTTACCCCCAATCTAGTCCTTGCCGCTGCGTGCCGAGCAGGGAAGCATGGTATGACCCCGCAGGGGTTATCTAACCCCAACCTCCCAATCTCAGGGCGAAGACTAAAACCACAAGGCCACTGAGCTGGTAGATCACATACAGTAGTCTGCCATTATTTTCCCTGGGTGAGGGAATGATAAAAGGACTGAGGGGATAATAATAACCTTGTGCTGGTTGGTCAGTCGCCGTATCAGCTCAAGGGAAAATACGGCAGCTGACCCATAGAAGGCTTCCATGTCATGGGGAACACTCAGCTGACAACCATGGTCGCTGTGGATGTAGGTAACACTGGAGTTCATTCCGGTTTAAACAAAGCAAAATACAGACCGGAAAACAGTGACCTTCAATGGTTAAAAGAACAACTATAAGACCAGTGGTGGAAGAAGTACTCACATGTTGTACTCACATAAAGTACCAATACCACAATAAATTTACTTGGGTAAAGGTACAAAAGTATTTGCTGCAAGATATACTTAAGTACTAAAAGTAAAAGTACACAATACTCATTATGCACGATGATCCATTTCATTGTGCATTGTCCAAGTTTCCAAATGTATAAAATCCTTTGAAAATAGCAGATCTACAAGCTCACAACGTGTTGCTTTGCGACGTGTTGTGAGCTTGTAGATCAGCAATTTTCAAATAGCCCGTATATATAGGTCTGGTTAATGTATGTTTTACAAAGTAACTTGTAACTAAAGTTTTCAAGTAATTGGAGTGGAGTAAAAAGTACAGTATTTGCAGTAGAAGTAAAAGTATATTGAAAACTGGAAATACTCCAGTAAAGTAAAAAAAAAATACCTGTACTTAAGTACAATACTTGAGTACATGTACTTAGTTATTTTACACCACTGGGTGAGACCAGCCACGTATTCAGCAAACTCCCTCCCCACACTGTTGATCAATTCCATCAGGAAAGCCATTTCGTCTACCAGGGCATTTGGGCGACAGGTAAATAAAATATCAAAATAAACGCATACCAAAGAAACAACATAGAAAAATACAACTGATGGTCCATGGACCACTGATATATATATATATATTTATACATACAGTATAGAATCAATCAACCAATCCTGTATTTTTCTCCCATATTAAACAATCAGCCTGAAAATCAACATACTGTACCATGGTGAGACATCAGATAAAGTGTACATAACTGAAACTGAAGTTTGAAAACTGGCTTTTCTCCTTTTTTTTTTACTTTGATCACACACACTCATGCGCACACGCATGCACACGCACATGCACACGACACGCATGCACACACACTCAGGCGCACACAGTTCACACACTCCTCCTGTCTTCAGTGTGCGGTAGTGCTGCGGGTCAGGTACAGCGTATACAGGACTGCAGCAGTGTTGCCAGATTTTGCGGAAAAAAATAAGCAAACAGGTCTATGAAAGAAACAAGCCCAAAAGAAGCAACTATAGGTCACAAGTCACATGAGCACTTTAAACCTATATCCATCGGCTTTTTGAAAATAACCGATCTAAGTTTGTAGATGAAAACACAAATTTGGTACGGGGGACCCTGGCAAAAAATGATTTCCGATGGGGTTCCGTGGACGAACTACACTTAAGAAACAAGCACAAAAAAACGCAATGAGCAACTACCAATATTTACAAGCGACTTTACAGAAAAACAAACCCAAAGTCGCTTACAATAAGCGGACATGGCAACCCTGGACTGCAGGTGACAGGGTTAAACGCAGAGCTTCTTGCATGCTGGGCCCCTCCCCCCTCCCTCCACCCAACCCCACAATGCCTGGAGGCAGAAGGGCGGCTCGGGGCCGACTCATACGGTGCCAGGGATTCACACTGGCAATTTGACCTGTCAGCACGCTCATGAATCACCCGGCTAAGGCATCATTAATCTGCAAGATTTATTGAAAACACACAAGCCAAATTTTCATTCTTTAGCAGAAAGTGGAAGAGGCCCCGGGGGTAAGAGTTGGGGGTGGGGTACAAAGGTGAGCGGAAAAGTAAGGGGAGGTATTGGGTTAACGCTCCCCATCCTCTATGGGGAGCGTGGGGTTGGACAGTGTCGGGGGGAAAGGGGAGAAAGGGTGGATGAGTTTAACAATGGCCAAAATGTGTGTGTGTGTGTGTGTGTGTGTGTGTGTGTGTGTGTGTGTGTGTGTGTGTGTGTGTGTGTGTGTGTGTGTGTGTGTGTGTGTGTGTGTGTGTGTGTGTGTGTGTGTGTGTGTGACACACGCGCGTCGCACACACACACCCACACCCACACCCACACACACACACGCCAAGTGTGGTCCCTGACAGCAGTTCAGTTGATTATAGCTGTGATTAAATGTGGGCCATCATCATCATGATTCCAACATACAGTGCTATTCAATCGCAGAGGAATGCCCTGTATGAAATTATTTGGCCCTGTACAAAAGCTAATTTTGAAAAGAGAATGGTTGGGCTTTCTCAAGGAAAATGGTGAAAATAAAGACAGCAATGTAAGGAACACCAATAAAAGATTCACTGCATGAATACATTCATACTTTCTGGTAGTTTATTTTTGCTTTGAATCATCAGGTTGTAAATGCACTTGGGAAAAGAAGGCACAGCTTGTTGGCAGCCATTCTTTGTACAATTGCATACATTTTGAATGCATGCATGTGCAAGTGAAGTCAACACTGCAGGTGTCAAGTTGTGCAAGCTACTCCGTTTTTTAGGCTGCGCTGGCTGCACAAAACAGGCGGCCGCGCACAACCTGCATTTATCAGCCTGCTGCAGCCTTAGTTCGGTGTGACCGTACCCGTAAGTGGTTAAACCCTTATACCTACCAGGCAAGGTGAGATCATTCTGATTTGCCTGGGGGAGTAGGTAAAGTGGAGGAAGAAGACACATACACAGTGAAACGCTGAGTGTTAGTTTAACTCTGAAAGTGTAAAAGTGGACCCTGGAGTTAAACCAACACTCAGGAATTTACAGTGTATACGCACACCCACACCCAGGAGCTGCCTGCACAGCAAAACCCAAAGTGGTAATTTAACTCTGAAAGTGACTTCACTTTCAAGTTAATTTAACTGCAGTGTAGCTCAGCAGTTGATGGTTTGTTGTCTCGCCCAAGGGTACATTGATAACCAAACTAGTCATTCACTTCTCTGACCCCAACGGTCCAAAACAGTCCAGGGATTTAAACCAGCAACATTAGGATCATAATCTTGGTTCTCTAAAACCTTTGAGCTACTTACAGTACGCCTGCAGACAGCTGTTCTAATAAAGGATGTGAAGAATTGTGAGAAGCAACTGGTCTAATCTCCAGTTCATGATGTGTGCTTCATGCCTCACCTAATTATGATCAGCGGTGAGTCTAAACCAAAGCCGGAAAAAAGATATAAAACAAATAAATATTTTTAGAGCAAATAGAGCAAAAGAATACGGGGGATTTTGTGACAAAACGAAGAGGTAAAAACAACATCAGAGAGATAGAGGAAAAGATGAAGGAATACATCATGAACAGAAAAAGCATTGTCACACACTTTTTACACCTTTGACACCTATACATGATAACAAGACAACACATACTGCAAGGAGAAGGAGGATTGACAGCTCATCAAGCCCAGAACTAGTCTGAGCAGTGGCTGAACACCACTTTGAAGTATCCTGATTAGGGTGGCGTGTTAATGAGTTGCATTCAACGCCACCTCTCAAATGTCCAAGTGCCTGGATAATGTGCTCCAATTACCTGCCAACATCCGACAGTGTCTCCTCTCTGTTAGCTCTTGTCACATTTCACACCTTTAATTAACTGCATGCTTTCCAAGTGTAACTTGTTGTTACTCATTACTGATTGCTGCCAGTCTACTAAAATCTTAATTGTTCCAGTGATCTATTATCGTTTAGGCACCATGTAGGCCTAGATAAAGTAATCCTATTCATTTAAATTACTCACAGATTACTTCCTATAAATCTATAAGACCTACTCACATACATTTACCAACCATTCTAGGATCTAGATTCAAGGTGTTGAAATGATGATTATGTCTTTCATGAAACGTGTGTATTTGGTTCTCATTCATTGGAGTACCTGAAATTTGACATCACTATTTATTTATTATTCAGAGTGACTTTTAATTACTTGATCAGATAAGAGCAACAAAAGTGAAGCAACAGATTATAACAATAAGATCCTGTATAGAGTAAACTGTCAAACCCTGACTCTGCAACAGCCTGTGTTGAACTCATGATGTGAGAGGTGGTTTGGTATGTATATATGTATCTATTTATGTCGGTAGGTAGCTAGCTAGCTAGGTAAGTAGGTCGGTCGGCAGGTTTAGGTATGTAAACCTGCCGGTAGGTACAGTAGATCTGTTAGGTAGGTATATATTGAAGGTTTATTGAAGGGAGCCTTGAAGTCAGTCTATATTCTTACCCAAAATACTGATGCCAAGTATTCCCCTTTGTAGATTCATAAGTCTGAGGATGTGCTATTAAGGGTATGGTCACACCGAACTATGGCTGCAGGCTGATAAACGGAGACTACGGAGTAACTTGTAGCGCCTTCTGTCCTGACGTTGTGAGGCTGGTCCGTCTTCGGCGCGTGCTTTCAAATGCCACCGCAAACTAGTCAGAGGCTGCGCCCCTGGAATCCAAACACCGCACAGGGCTGTTCCCATTGGCTCGTAGTCCCTCGAGTGACAGAATGTTTGACAGGGATGTTGTTTGCTATGAGAACATACACACTAGTGTGGTTATATCAAGGCGATGACGCGACGTAATTATTATATTTATATTATATGAACTGTAGGTCGGCTGTCTATATGCCACCCAACTTAATAATATAATGTAGTATGGAGTAGCCTGTATAAATGAGGTGAGTCACTATAACGCCTCATCTTTCTAATTAATTAACATGCTAAGGTGCCTCATCCTAGTCTTGAGTCATCTTTCTGTTATTGAAGAACATCAAATGGCATGTGAATGCATAGAGGTGAGTCAATATAATGCCTCATTATCGTCTTGGGTCATCTTTCTAATTAATTAACAAGGTGCAGAAATAATAACTGTGTGAAATGCAGGGCTCCCCAAAACAGAAGGGTGTTTTAAAGGCGGTCTAAAAGAACTAAGATTGGCAGCCGACCTGCAGTTTATATAATTTAAATATAAAAATAATAATTACGTTGCGTCATCGCCTTGATATAGCCGCGTTAGTGTGTATGTTCTCATAGCAAACAATATCCCTGTCAAAAATTCTGTCACTCGAGGGACTTCAACTCATCCGATTGGACAGAGGGGGAAAAGCAGCAACTGTCTCATGCATTTATCTGCTTCAAATACTTTTTCGCTATTGGAGGCGCCCTGGCGCATAGAACTCTTAAACGCAAGGTGTCCGCAAGACGCAGAAAGCTGTGCATGGGCAACAAACCTCTCCATTCCCATTGAAAAGCATTGGCAGAATCCGTCGTATAGGCAGAATCAAAGTTTGGTGTGACTGTACCCTAAAGGCCAGATGAAGACATACAGTACTTGTGATATGTAATATGGCTCACAGCCGCTCACTTCCGGAATGCGATATTCCCTCAACTTTAATTATTGTGATGACCCATTTATTTTTGTGAATACTGTGCTAACCTAGGGAAAGATTTGCGGGCAACTTGGATAGAATTTTTCTTTGCTTTTTGTTCTTCTTGTGTCTTTTTCTTAACCATGTGTACATATTTATCCTGTTGTGTGGGTAAGCTGCTCTCAATGTTTTCCAACCCTTTTTAACTGCTGCCATATTTCATCAACCATTTGTTTTAAAGGGCCTGTGTTTTTAATGGGTAATGTGCAATGTGGACCTGGGGGGGGGGGGTAGGCCTCATTTTGGGTCATCTTAATAGTTTTTAGTTTTTTGTGGATATCTTGGAAGCAATTGAATCAAAATGTATTCTATAATACCCTGTGTGTGCGTGCATGCATGCGTGCGAGCTTGCGTGCGTGCGTGCGTGTGTGCGTGCGTGTGTGTGTGCGTGTGTGTGTGTGTGTGTGTGTGTGTGTGTGTGTGTGTGTGTGTGTGTGTGTGTGTGTGTGTGTGTGTGTGTGTGTGTGTGTGTGTGTGTGTGTGTGTGTGTGTGTGTGTGTGTGTGTGTGTGTGTGTGTGTGTGTGTGTGTGTGTGTGTGTGTGTGTGTGTGAGTGTGTGTGTGTGTGCGTGCGTGCGTGCGTGCATGCATGCGTCTTCGTGTTCGTGTGCATGTGTGTGGACATTAGCCTCGTCATTTGGAGATTAGATAGATAGACCTTTATTGATCCTGTGGAGGATATGCAGTCGCCAGAAGCAGTATTTCCCCCATGGGGTCAATAAAGATTTTGGGGTATGTTGTTATGTTTCGCCTTGTGCCAGCATATTTGCATGTCTGTGATTGGCTTACATCCCATAAGCCGGAGGGACAGGAGTGTTGTAATTGGCTACATCCCCAGGTATCTGCTAAACACATTTTTTTTTTAAACACATGGTTAACAAAACAAAACAAAAAACGTGTTGTTTTAACCAAAAATATTACTTAAGCTACCTATAAATAAACACTGAGGTTTTGACTGTGTGCTCTCATAAGTGTCATGTCAGTGATGTTTGAACCAACAGAACTAGATCGCTGCAAGCATATTAAATAATGAACCATAAAATACTGACAACCACATAATAATCAACATTTACACACACGCACACGCGCACGCACACACGCACGCACGCACACACACACACACACACACACACACAGGGGTGAGCTGAAGGGGGTGCTAGGGGGGTCGGCGACCCCTTAGTTCTTCTGACACTATGGGGGCTCGCGCGAGCTCCACATGCACGCGCGAGCACACACCGTCAGCCGCCCGCGAGCCGTCAATCATTAACACAACAATGGCCTCAACCTGGCTGTGCTTTGCATAACATTGCGTTCTCACTTACGTCCTCAGTTACACTGTATTAACAGCCACACATAGATACCATCGTTTAGCACAGGACGCAAGAACGAGAGCTGTACCAGAAACTCACACGGTTATCCCTGACCGTTGTTGGAAGTTCTTGTGACTGTTCAAATGATTGTTAAAACCACTGTTGAAAGCAATGTAAGTGAAGTTGTCATCTTGTGTCTTTAAAAAAAGATAAAGTCATTGAAGTAAAGATGAAGTAAAGTTGTCTGATTATAAGTACTGATTATAAGTACTTATGTGTGGGTGAGTCTATGTAAAGGAAAATAAAATAATTGATTAATTGAAACAAAAATAAAAACAACAAATTAACAATGCAACAAAATAATAAGAAATATAAATACATTAATAATCACATGTTGAATACAGTATTTCAACTAGCACTGAGCTGAGTGGCTATGTGCACATGCCCGCGCGCATGCACGTGCAGGCGCGCGCGTGCACGTGACGTCATAAAATATAGCCCCCATAGTTTAAAAATCCACAGCTCACCACTGCACACACACACACACACACACACACACACACACACACACACACACACACACACACACACACACACACACACACACACACACACACACACACACACACACACACACTCAATAGCCCTTGGAAAGTGTATTTAGCAGTATGATGACATGTGTTACAGAGATAAAGAGAGACAGGTTTGTGTGGTTTCCCCGTCTGGCGATATTAGCCTCTCATTATTTAGCAGAGGCCTGTGGGGCCAGACCCTCTGGTCCTGTTGAATTAGATTAGACACATTTGGGGCCTCAATGACCTGCAAGCGCTAAAATACAGATTTGTATATGCGATGTGTGGCCCTTGTAAACCTCAGGGCCTATATACATGAGAGAAGAAAAGAAAACGAGTTAGAGACAGAAAAAAAAAGAGAGAGATGTCAGGACAGTAAAGAAAACGAAGGAAGAATTTTTGGGGAAAGGACAATGGAGAGAGAAGATAAAGGAGAGGGAGAAAGATAGATGTATAAATCAAGTGACCAACATTGACATTTTAAGAGGGTGAAGTAGAAGGAGAGAGCATGCAAAAGAGAGCGCAACAGAGACAAGTTGAGAGGAGAGACAGACAGGGAGAGAGAGAGAGAGAGAGAGAGAGAGAGAGAGAGAGCGAGAGAGAGAGAGAGAGAGCGAGAGAGAGAGAGAGAGAGAGAGAGAGAGAGAGAGAGAGAGAGAGAGAGAGCGCACCATCCTCCCATACATACCCTGAAAGGATAAATATTTGGTGTTAGCAGCAGTGACAGAACCTCCAGCCTTTGCTCTGGGGGTCAGTCTGCTGCTTATAGTTCTGACAGCTACAGAAAATGCCTGATCCTGCTCTTCATAAACCCCAATAGCTAAGGGCTCTCTACTGTGAACCCAAATCTTGTTAATTCACACCAATATTTAACACTCTTAATAGATAACAGACACACACACACACACACACACACACACGCACGCACGCACGCACGCACGCACGCACGCACGCACGCACGCACGCACGCACGCACGCACGCACGCGCACCCTTAAATACCCACAAGCAATAGAACTTATATATTGGGAGAGGCCATGCGATGACTCGCCTTGGCAATTATACTCATTTTGCTGGTGGTGTAATGTGGGGCAATGGGCCAAGTCACCCCAGCATAAAGTTGGATTTGAACTGTTGAATGGAAATTCTGCCGTGAATAATGGGTTCATGGAGTTTGAACATTTAAATGCCCATTCATGTGATGATGAATCAAAGCATGCATGCAACAGCACAATGCTTTTAAAACTGAATAACTTACGTTATAATGCATTTAGTGATATGTCGCTATCATGTGCAATGACATTTTCTCAATGTTTCCTTTTAATCAATGTCGGTAACCCACTTTTGAAAAGTAAAAAATTGTATCTTCCTACTTTCATAAGCCCCATAACAGAGAGGGGGGTGGGGGGGAGGGGGGGGGGAGAGAGAGAGAGAGAGAGAGAGAGAGAGAGAGAGAGAGAGAGAGAGAGAGAGAGAGAAATTGAGCATTATGGGAAAAGATAAGGCATGCCAGCCATTCAATTCAGAGTGACATTTCAGAGCAGCCCTGAGGCGATGATCCTCTCCCAGGCTCAGCTTCACTCATCCAGTCCCTACATCAAAGCCTTTGATCAAAACAGAAGCTTGCTCATCACATAAATACACTAATATATCATCTGTAATTATTGAAAATAAACAAAGAGTATGCAAAATAAAAGTAAAAGAAAAACACCTTCTGTTTATTTATTTTATTTTCTCTGGTGGTCTTCCAGCGCTCAACAGAGCAGGCTGGTTGTAGTGAACTCTGCAGACTTTTTCTGTGCCACACTGCAGTGCTGCTTCTCCACCTGCATTGCCCTCGTGATCAATAAAGTCTAACTATCTATCTTTCAATCTTATTATCTACAGTCACAAACGATACAGATAGATAAACAATAATAAAAAATAAGCAAATGAATTTTGTGGCTGACAGTTTGTACTCATTAGAGACTGATTCAACACTTAATTGTCATCTTAATGTCCACGCTATGAGATACTGCAAGTTAAAGTGACCACATTGTCATAAATTTCAAACAAACATCCGTGACACATGCTTTGCAGAAATGCATCACACAGCTGTCCTCACAAATGACTATAAGCCTGGTCCATAGGCAGCCTGCACATTGCATCGCCACCCTGAGTGCAACATCTAAGACCGCGTTTCTGTCAGGCCTCTTTTGATTTACGGGTAAATGATGGTATTAAAGTTCAATAATCACCGCATTCTCACCTGTGCTGTTGGTTCCAATTGACAGAGTACAGAGATGGTTGTTTTTGCATGTCTGCCTGCAGGGCAGAATCCCGACCTTGTCAAAGAAATAAGGTGTGAGAAAAAAATGTGTGAGACAAGTGTGTGGTGGAGGGAGTATTCCTCCTCTCGGAGAGAGTGTGGGATTTTATCATCCATTCCACAAAATACTATCGTATTTCTAAGCCTGCAGTGTCACAGAACTGTACAGGCTTTGAGAAATGTAGCTTGGAGTAACGGTGATTGATTGGGTCTAGTATCTCATGTAACATAGTGTGTAAAAAGTTTTTGCACACAAATTATCTTGCCATGAATTTGGGATTGTTGTACTATATGCACTTTGCTTCAACTGTACTTGCCTCAAATGTTATTTGAATGTTATTTGAGGCAAGGAAAGTTTGTTTGTATAGCACATTTAATGCAATTCAAAGTGCTTTAGATTAAACATTAGACTATAAAAGTACATTTGAATACAATAAAAAAAGAATAACAAAACATTATAATAAGTAAAAGTATAGTTTTTCTTTTTTAAACAAATTAAAAAAGCGTACAGTGACAGAAAAGAGCAGTCTTTAGCTTTGAGAGTTTCAGCAGTTTTCTGGGAATTTGTTGCATGAAAACTGAACACTGCTTCTCCACATAGTTCTGACTATTTGTTCAGAGAGCATCCCTGTCCAAGATGACCTGAGAGTGATATGATTCCACTTTCTTATTTTATTTCAAAGGCTGCTTTCCATTTCTGCCCTTCAGCCTCTGGCTAGTTATCTATCTACTATCAGATAGCTTAATAAGTAAAACAAAAAAGAAGCCAATATAGGCCTAGTAAGCTATTGCTACTGTACCTTTTTCACAGTTTTTCAGGATTTGGAATGAAGCTATTTGTCTTCATATTGAAATGATGTAACTTCCTATACACTGTATAGTATATCTCAAAAACACACAAAGCCATGAAGTGCATCACTACCAGTAAAGAGTTCATAAATAATAGTTGTCAGCACTCAGCAGTCAAACAAAACAGGCTTCTTAAAATAGCAGCCTCGCCTTTGCAATTGCAATACACACATGTTTGTTACCTTATAATAACAAAGTATAAACAAATGTTCTCACACAAGATAGAAAGGGAATGGGACTCATGCATTAAACTGATAATCTTCTCGTAAATATTTGATGATGTGTGACTGATGTGACTGATGAGTGATTACCTCATTTTTAATTGCTCAGTGTCTACCTCATTTTTTATTGTTCAGTGACTACCTCATAACTGCTCCATTTGAACATGGTATAATTTTGACCACACTCTGTGTCCCTCTTTGTCAAGACTCAAGACCGATTTATACTTAGTCGTAGGATGGTGTCGTGCGTGGAAATAGCTGACATACAAGCTCACGACGTGCCACTTGTGTGACGCGTCACAAGCTTGTAGGTCTGCTATTCTCAGCGCACGACACCATCATACGATGGAGCATGAATTAGGCATCAGTCTCTCAACTCTCTCTGTCAGTCTCTCTGTCTCTATCTTTCTGTCTGTCTGAGTGTCTGTCTGTCTTTCTAGATGTCAGTCTGTGTGTGTGTGTGTGTGTGTATGTGTCCTACCCCCTCACCCCTTCTCTCTCTCTCTCTCTCTCTTCTTTTGCTCTGCAAAAGAATGTGACCCCTGCTGCTGAATCCTGGGCTGGTTAATTGCTGTGAGTGAATGCGTCATACTTGACAGGCCCCGGGGGCTCGGATCATTTGCATCCTTGTTTTAACCATACCGCCCTGCTCAGGTTCAGCAGCAGCCGAGCTCATCTTCAGTAGGAATCATCATTCCCACCACCCCCCTCCCTCCCCTACCTCAGTGTAGAACTCTGTTGTCAGCTGTGACACTTACCTGCTGTCTGTATAATTAAAAGAAGGTTAAATCAGAATGCTGCCTTTCTGTGTTACAACATGCTTGATTAATGATGCATGTTGTGAGTGACACAGAAAGCCACACCTACTGTACAATTAGAAGTCTGCATACACATCTACCATATAGGCTTCCATGAAAACCTTTCAGTAAGATCTCAGCCAATGATGTTACTGGGTGCGAGAAAATGATAAAATACATTTTTTTAACCGTTATTTATCCAGGGTAGTTTCACTGAGCATGAATGCTCAGTGAAACACCCTGCCTCACACACCTGCTGGGAGCTGCCCAGTACAACCACATTTTTTATCCTGTTGGCCTCTCTGAGCATCTCCACTGGAGCAGTTGGGGGTTCGATGCCTTGCTCAAGGGCACTTCATCAGTGGGTGTCTGGGTGAGGACAGAGGGGTGAGGGTTGGTCATTTCACAACAAACTTTGAGCAAACGACTTACACCTCAATATTCAGCAACACATTAGCAGTTAATTAACTGTTCATTTAATCTACTACTGAATAATAAGTGTTCACTTACCATGGATTTAGTGAAACCAATGAACATTAGCTAAGCGAAAAAGACCATCAAGGACAAGAACTCATTGCGCTTGTGAGATAATTTATAGCAGGGGTAACCAACAGGTCGATTGCGATCTACAGGTCGATCGCCAAAGCCATCACAGTAGATCACAAAAAAAGAAAAGGAGAAAAAAACAATCCAATATTTATTTTTCCAAAAATGATTTTTTTGTGTGATATGAAATGTGAGCTTACCATAATCACAGTAATCATATTCAAGGGCTTTTGGAGAGAAATGAGACAGACTCCAGTCACTTTCAATTTAGAGCACTGCAGAGGGCAGGTGTGTGTCTGTGTCCAGCTGACGCTCGTTAAAGAGGTGGTGCCATGGTTTTGCACTTTTTCTGTTTTTCATGTGTCTATGAGGTTGATAGAACTTCATTAAGCCCCCTGGTGGTGCTTTTATGGTGTGGAGCTTCAGTCTGAAATTGGCTCCAGTGTCGGGGATTACAAGGGGAGGGGATAAGAAATTCCCTAAACCAATCCTAAGGGATCCCCACGCCCACCTCCACCTCTCATTGGACAACGCATTTTGTACCGGAGAAGTCCTGGGTTCACATTTACAACTCCAGACCAAGAGGCAGTCCACTCAGAGAGTGGGCGGGGTCTATGGTATGGAACCAGGCTATGTTTTATGTCTTCTCTGACTATTTTTAGTTTCTACCTGGAGGCTGAAACCTTGAGGGTCAAACGTGCCAATAGAGAAACAGCGCTTTAGTGACATAGTAAAAACATACCCTCCCCCTCATTATCATAACACAACAGGTGTGGGCATGAGGAGGAGGAGGGACTAGGACAGGTGGGTGGTGCTAAGGTGGTGGAGGAGGTGCTAAGGTGAGAACCAGGTATACTTAATGAACTGGAGGCGTGTCCACATAAAAACATAATTTTAACAATTTCTGTACACTTTTTTGAAAATAAATCTTCCTCCTAGTATAACCATAATACCTGATGATTATGTTTTAGGGGGGGGGGAAACACTGAAAATCCCGGCACCCCGTCTTTAATGTTATACGCATCAAGGCAATTATGTTTCTGCACTGTCAAATAGGCCAACATCTAATCTAAGATTGCATCAAAGCCATAGATTTTTTGGAAGCAACCCTCTCTGGGCTGGCTATATATTTTGTCCAAGCTGTTAATAACTAGGCTACACTTGGTTGGTAAAGTCCAGATGACAAGAATATGACTATAAGGTTAGTGGAATTAATATTTATGCAGTATTAACTTTTTTGTGTTTTATAAATAAAGCACTTTTAAACATATTGTGTATCGTATCGTTAAATTAGTGACACCCCTATAACAAACCCTCAACAATTGATGACAGATCATCTGTCACAATATCTGTCACAACATTTGTCATATGTCAATAAAAACAAAATCAATCAATGAATTTAACAGAATTCCTAAACGTGAATATTAATTGATGAGGAAGTCAATATTGTGCATTGAAGATTAGATATCTGTAAAAGCAATTTATTTCATGTCCCTGTGTGTTTTAATTTGTTTTAAAAAGTAACCTAAAAAGTGTCAACTTTATTAAAAATTGTCCCAATATAAATAAATACAAATCCCCCAACATTTGTTATTCTGCAGTTTGTTATTTTTGTAGTTTTGCATATTTAGACTACTATCCTTTGTGTGGATGTATGCAAATAGATTGAGCCTGTCAGAAATTGCAAAAGTAAATATTATGTCTTGGGGTGTTTTTTTTTTGGAACATCTTGAAGTGGTAGATCTCGGCTTATACATTGGAATAAAAAGTTCTCACAGGCTTGAAAAGGTTGGTTACCACTGATTTATAGGATACAATATTTAAGCTCATTGGATTCCCACAAGTAAGTCATCAATCATCATCTACTTCACTAAATTAAGCATGTAGGTATACAGGTCCAGTGGGCACATACAGTACACCTTGTGGGAACCTCAGTGTCAAATTGGCATTTTTTCCAAAATATATATTTTTTTAAAGAAAAAACATGCTTTAGTACATCCGAAATAATGTTAAGTATATAGAAAGAGAATGTGACGTCACCCCATTGAAAGTAATAGCTGAGAACCTCACAAGATGGCGCCACCTGCATTGAACTCCATTGAACGGTTCCTCAAGCTATACATGATTTTAACATGCATGCATTATCAGACATTTATCCCCAAAAAGATTGGCTATCACAGGTTATTTGAATTATTTGTAGAAATATTTGGACTTAAAAGTAATTTATAAGCCTATATATATATATATATATATATATATATATATATATATATATATATATATATATGTGTGTGTGTGTGTGTGTGTGTGTGTGTGTGTGTGTGTGTGTGTGTGTGTGTGTGTATGTGTGTGTGTGTGTGTGTGTGTGTGTGTGTGTGTGTGTGTGTGTGTGTGTGTGTAGATATAAAACCAGATATAAAATAAATAAATATTACAAAAATGGTGCCCAGTGTTCTCAGGGGCCCACTGTTCCAGTTACTGTTTCAACGTACAGTAGCTCTTTTCTCTATGCAGCATGGATAATGTCGAAAGGCCCAGTGCTGTATGGTTGTCGGCTGTGCTGATGAGAGTTGGTGTTTCACAGGCCTTGCTGAAGCATAAACCACATGAATGCTAGCGTCCTTATTCTGGGGTGACCATTCGTCAAAAATAGCCTATCACAACGCGTCACCTTGTGGCACGTTGTAAGCTTGTAGATTGGCTATTTTCTGAGAAAAGTTTCGGTGTAGATGGAAAAAAGGAGGGGAACAAGTATAAAGCAAGGCCTGGGGACCCTGGTCAACAAAGTATATAGAATTTAAGTTGAAGTAGGGCTTTTTTCCCTCTTTTTTTGGCTCCATGATCCTGAGAAAGGCAATAGGGAACGGGCTTAGGGCTTAGAGACTTGCCCAAAATGACGTAGTTCCGGTGACCATCTTTATTGCTATGACTGTGACGACAGTTGTAAATAAGGAAGCACAGTGTCAATAATATGATAAAGCCACCCTACCGCGAGTGTAATATTGCGATTATACAACAGTTACCATGAAAATAAAACATGTTAAAATGTGTTCATATTGCGGGACATTTCTCTCTCAAAATAACAACTTTTCTGCGAGTGTTATCTCTGTCTGGCTGTTCTGACAGACAGACAGACAGACCCTGTTCACTCAGCCACCCATGAGCCACGTTCAGACAACTTTTCTCAGACTGGACACATAGAGAAACAAAACTTAACTGTTAGCTCAATCTCATTGTATTTAAGATATTCGATAGAAATTATTTTTATAAAAACATTTTTATGCCAGATTTAGCTACTACGGTCACAAACTTCCTATGCAAACTGCTAGCCTAGTCAGTAGCCAATTAGCCGGCTCTGCTCAGCTGAGACTCCGTCTGATCATCACACCTGTTTTTGTTTTGTTTTTTTCTTTTGTGCTGTCATGCTCGTTTGAGCACAGGTAGATGTGTTTGAAGGCCATTCGACGTTTATTTGATATCTCCGACATGCGACATCTGATCTCCATAACTTTGCTTCCAAGTTGGAAATGAGTACATTTTAACTCCAACGTCTGAACACTTGCTATTGCATCCCGACACAGCTACGTACCATTTTAGAGCGACAGACAAGTTAGTTACTTTACTTTATTTGTTTATTTAGACAGGACAGAGCATATTAATGAACGTCACATGAACGTAAATACACCGGATTTAGCAAAGATGCTAATTTTCATCCGCAGTCCTCACACAAAACATAAGTTAGAGATAGAAGAGAGATGGAAGATAATACACACTGTCCACACACCACCGTCACGAGAAGCATAGATAGAGCTTGACGTTGCTGCGCATCAAACTAGTCAGCAAAGAAAATGGTGCCGAAATTGGGCGGAGTTAACCCACACACCTTAACTCTGACGTCATGAGCCTGTTCCCCTACTACAGGTCCTTACACACCGGGGCGATTCTTTTCATGCGAATAATACGGGTTTTTTTAAAACCTTATAAAGTCAATGCAAGCTTCCACACCAGTTTCGCTGAGCGAAAAAAGCGTCTTTTAATTATTCGGAACGAGTCTGAATTTTGCGTATATTCGCATATTCGCCGGTGTGTAACCGCCTTACCTGTCGGTAGTGTAGTGTAGGTTCTCTTCTCTTTTGTCATCTCTCAGCTCTCTCTCACACTTTAACTCTCCATTTGTCTTGCTCAAATTTTTATGGCACAGCACTGTTCCAACAAACATGTGTTTTCTTCCTTGTGTTTACCTTTCCAAGTTGCATAATAGTTTAAAAACAAATATATGTCTGCGCAAAACTGATTGCATCGTTGCATGGCTTCCAAGAATCCTCTCAGGAGAATGTATGTCAGTGGTGCACGTGTTCAGAGTGTGACTGATGTGGACCGAACGTATAGTTTTCTTCCTGGTTTGCCCCGGGGACTTTCTGCCAATCACTCACATAGATAAGAAGGCGAGGGCCAAGCAGAGGGTTGCTGGGATTCTCAGAGTTCCAGCCTGTGCTGCAGAGATCGCCTGTCTACAACTGAGCGTCCACATAGTCAACCTGTCAATCACTATCCCCGCTGTCACGCGATGTCCCACAGCGCCAACGAACTCTGAATGTGCTATCAACGCTGCGTAGCCTAGGGGCCACTAACGGATTCGCACCAAATTAGCCTTTTCGCTGAGTTTTTTTTTAGACACTTTGCTTGATTTACACTAGTAAGAGGGGAATATGTAGCCTGGTAAACCCTCCCTCCGGAAATCTCATTTCTATTTGATTCCTGAAATCAAATGGAAATGAGATTTCCGGAGGGAGGGTTTACCAGGCTAGGGAATATGGCAAGGTAGGAAAAAATAAAGAAAAACTAACTAATATTATTATATTATTATAGTTCTAATTACCCGACACCTCCTCTCCACACTCCTCATTGTTAGGGGAGTAAAGTGATTTTTTTTGTTTCATTCCCTACAAAGAACAGCATGCCCCGGCGTGAATGAAATCATTATTCAAACGCGGGGCGTTAGTCATACAGGTATTCAACAGGTCATTTAGTTGTAATTTAAGCAATGTTTAGAGTGGTTGCCTTTCTGTCTTTGTCAACCCAACACTCTCCCGCCCCGGGGGGGCTTTACCTCTGTGATGCCTATCACGTTGTTTATCGTAAACAAAAGCTGTAAGGAATTGTTTCTGACCACAGCACATTCAGTAGACAATGCTGATTAGATGTGAAGAAAATAGACCAAAAAGAAAGCGGACCACTGCAACATCTCAGGGGAAAACAAAATGTGTCATTTTCTCCTCCCGCTTTCATTTTTCATCCCCCCCCCTCTCTTTTTCTGTCTCTCTCTGTCAATTCTTCTTTCTGTCTGTCTTCTCTTTTTCTATTTCTCTGTTTCTCGCTGATTGAAACAAAATGGATGAACCCTCTTGCTTCCTATCCCCCCCCCCCCACCAGCAACACCACCAACACCACCGCTGGCCCTCCCCCACTTCACATCCAGTTTTGGACAGATACTGCCGCAAGAGAAAACCGAAAACAGTGACAATCCTAACTGTGTATAGGAGACCATTGTTTTATTCCACAGTGTAGTCTTTCTTGTACTTTGCCATTTTTTCCCCCTTTTTTGAAAATTATGTATTGAAATTTCAAAGCAATCTTTACCAGATGAGCGTTCTTGCATGAGAGGCCATGCATGAAGACAAAGCAAAATGGCTGATTTCAATGTGCTCTGTCTTTTCTTGTTTAGATTGGTTTGTTGATGGGGGAGGTGGGGGCATACTGCATGAATTTAGCTTAATATAAAAGACAGATTTTCTTGTTTCCATGTACAACCCTCTCAACATGTGTGACATGGAGTGTGTGAAGCCTGATTTATACTTCTGTTGCATGCCAGTGTCGCGTGTCAATAATAGCCGATCTACAAGCGTACAATGCGTCGCAGATGCGAGCAATTGTGAGTTTGTAGATCAGCTATTTTCGGCAATACAAACAGGTTTAAAGAGGCACGTGGGTATACAGAAATGCACAAATGCAATATGAAACTTTTGGGTTTCCAATATAGTTTGTTTAGCATTTTTCATTATTATGGCTCTTTTTTGTACTCCTGTTCTTTTGTTTAGTTTTTTAGTTTTAAGAAAAAAAGCTATATATTTATCATGTCATTTGTCATTTTCATTGTTAGTACTCTTTCTCTCTACTTATTTCTTTCATAATAGGTAATATAAACAATAGGTAGTAAAAATCAACAGTTGTCAAACCCTAGTGTGCAATAGACACTGGCCCTGCAGGTGACAGAAGTGATTTGGTGACTGTAGCTTTTATTGTGTTTCTATTATGCATTTTCTTCCTATGGGCAAATGACAGAGCACTGCTGCACAGGTGAAGCCCTCAGGGATGAAAGGATCGAGAGAGAGAGAGAGAGACAGAGGGGGAGAGAGCGTTTGTAGGAGTGGGAGGGAAGTGTACAGCAAGAGAGAGAGTTTGTAGGAGTGGGGGGGAAGTGTACAGCAATAAATCTCGACAGTCATAAAATTACACTATCGTCTCCTCCGACGCCATAGCCACGGTGTAAAACTGAGTCATGCCTTATTGTTCTCCACGTTTCCACGGCACAAAACATGTTTTTACATCCAACAGTGTCAAATGTATCATGGAAGTTCCCTTATATTATATATCAATTTAAAACGTACACACTAAAATCCTTAGTGGTCATTTAACTCCGATGAGTGTACAAATGGAACCAAATGGACCCGTTGTACACTTGTCAGAGTGCAGTATTAAGTAAGATCATACCCTAACTCTATACCATGCAACTCTATTCCATGCCAGGCACTGGTACCACAAAACCTTATCCCATACCCATTTGCTGCACTTGAGACAAATGATTGGCCCAAGGCTTGAGGGGAACACTGTCACCGTATCAAAAGACTCGTGTTTGTGCCTCTGAGCACTAAGAGAAAGCATTAGGTAAGAGGAGACATTAAGTTGCCATGTGTGGTTAGCGTGTGGGAGCTGCTTAGAAGCAAGCCCTTGGGCAGCAGGTCACAGGTCAGTTTAGTTTCCTCTGCCAAACAGATACACAGGTGGTTTCCCAGAGAGGAACTGACTTGGGATCTATATTTGTAGAAGTGGATGGAGGTCTATGTTCAGGAGTCATTTCACCTGAGGCTGGTGAGTGTCACTGTCTGGAACCCATGCGCTTTCTCTAGCACCTATTGCTATTAGCTACACCGACACCACACGCATGCACGCAGGAACGCATGCACACACGCTCGTACACATACCCACACACTTGCTCTCTCACATACACATGTTCTCTTTATCTCACAAGCATAATTCACTCTCTCTCTCTCTCTCTCAAGCACGCACGCACACACGCACGCACGCACGCACGCACGCACGCACGCACGCACGCACGCACGCACGCACATCCCCCCCACCGACACACACACACACACACACACACACACACACACACACACACACACACACACACACACACACACACACACACACACACACACACACACACACATACACACACACACACATAAATGAGCCAAGCCAATAGGTGGCGGGCGGCAGGGCTCATGTAATTAAAAGAGATGGTGATCTTTGTGACCCCACCACACCCGACACTTAGCATGGCATGTTGTCTGCACACTGCAGCCCTGCCCTTCTATCTATACATAACAATAGAACAGGTTACCATGCTGCTGGTGCGGCCACGCACTGCTCCCTGAGTGTTTATATGACTGTGCGTGTGTGCATTCTTGTGTGTTATGAGTGAATCTGTGTTTCTGTATGTGTGCGTGCGTGCGTGCGTGTGAATGAGAGAGGATGCAAGTGTGTTGGTACGTATGTGTGACTCTGTTTCTGGACTGTATGTGTGTTTGTGTCCGTAAAGTGTGCAAGTGTGAGCTGAGCGTGTATTTGGGTGTGTGCGTACATGATGTGTACATGTGAATGAGAGAGAGAGGCAAGGAAAAGGAAAGAAAGTGTGAGCAAGACAAAAGAAAACAAGAAGGACAGAGGTGGTCATGCAGGTACTTGGCTTGCAGACCCATTGACCTTCAACCTCTGACCTTGCTTTAACCCTCGAAACCTATTTTTATTTCCCCCCTTTTTTCTTTACTTTATTGATTGATTGATTGATTGATTGATTGATTCAGATCATGCAAACAAATACATGGCATGCAAACACATTGTAGAAACCTGATATCAAAATAAAACACTTCAATTCACTTCAAAAATAAATAATTCTAGCTGCAGGCAGATGTGCTCTACAACAACAGTATGTGAATTCACAAAAAAACACAAGTGCTTAATTTCAAGTGAATAGAAATACGCAAGCTGCTGCATGTGGACATTTAAAGCAGTCTCTCTACAAATGTAGAACATCTGAGACCCACAGGAAACAGACGTGTTTTTATTTTTTGAAGCCTACCGTGGCAGGTTCTTCTTATTTCATCAGCTTGTAAACTTGAACCCGTGAGGAAAGCTCGACGAAAAGCCTGACGGATGCAGCTTTTGTTGACGGACATTAAGTCGGGTTTGCGGTGAGTGATTAAATGTGTGGGGAGAGTTATTTGGTCAGATGCCTGCAGTGTTGAAGCAGGAAACGCTTTGTTACAGCTGCTGTCACCACCAGGGGGCTCTCTTTCTCTCTTGTACTGTAGGCGCCACTGCAGGGATTGTCTCAGTGAACAATAGCCCCATTTGGAACCTCTCCCTCCGCTGTATAGCTCCGAGATGAGGTTCCACTGCGTCTGGTGCCGGCAGATGACGACACCGGCGAAAATTGGCCAATATTGTTGATTCTTACCTTTTTCCGCACATCGTATCCAAAAAGTAATGGTGTTCCCACCTGCTCTCAGATGTTTCAAATTTTAGCGGTCAAGAAAATCTAACCGACGGGTTGGAACAAGCGTTTAAATCACTTTTTTTTGTCAGCCTGTGCCATGTTTTCCCAATGCAATCTTATGGGAGCAGTACTGCGCATACGGACGGGGGTTGACTGGCCATAGGCTGACTAAAAAAAACTATTTAAACGCTTGTCTCAACCCGTCACTAAAGATTTTCTTAACCGCTAAAATTTGAAATATCTGAGAGCAGGGGGGAATATCTTTACTTTTTGGATACGATGTGTGGAAAAAGGTGGAAATCAACAATATTGGCCAATTTTCACCGGTGTCGTCATCTTCCGTTACCCGATGCTGTGGGACCTCATCTTGGAGCTATACAGTGGATGGTGGGTTACGATTGGAGCTAAGTGAGAAAGAAGTGAGAACATGCATGCACCTTCATCAGCAGGCATATCTACAATGTACATTATGAAAGAACATTTAAGAGGGAGTCTGTGGGTTATTTTACACAAGGCCTACTGTAGAGCATACAATAAAAGGAACAGGAACACATGTATCTTTTCTGGGAATGGAAAAATATGGATGAAATATATATATATATATATATATATATATATATATATATATATATATATATATATATAGGTATTATAATCTAACATCATAAAACCAAAGATGATTCTAATTAAGAATCTGCGCACAACTAGAAAATTAGCATGAGAGCCCAACTCCACCATGGAACTTCATGATGCACGTGAAAAAGGTTAATCAGAATAAGATTTTTGGGCAGGATCTCCTCGTTGGTCAGTAGGAATGCACTGAGGACACCAGCTGGAGCACTCATCCAATGTTATTTTGACTATATATATATATATATATATATATATATATATATATATATATATATATATATATATATATATATATATACATATGCCCCTAACATAAGGCAGAGTTGCTTGCTCTTGCTCAGAGCATGTTTTTCCTCCCCAAACAACCTGTGGCTAGTGTTAATTGATGGAGCTTTTCTAATGAATGGGGCAGGTCTTTGCCATGGGCTCTGTTTTAACAACAATTACCACAGCTACAAATTGAAGCATTGCCTATTTGGATTAGCGGGGTTGGATATCCCGGCGAGCTGTTAAAAACTAATGACAAGGCCAAGTTGTGTTATTTTTAATAAATGCCAGTGCGACGATGAAAGTCATTGTGTCGCCGAGCTCTGTGTTAACTTCAAAGAGTTTCTTTAGATGCTCTCATTGTAACCCACTGTGACACAGTTACAATCTGCCTTTTATTAGCAGAGAGCATGAGCGACAGTTAGTATTCCTTTTTGGATGCATATCAAAACATAAGCCAGTGCTTGTACTGAACTCATTGGCTAATGTCATTCTTGATTTTCCCCCTGAGATGACCGAATGACTTTATCACCAAGAAGGCTGTCACTAGTAGCCACAGACAACCAGCCCTTTTTGACAAATGGGTGTAAATGTGCAGCTTTGCACGAAGCCACCATACTAGCAACATTATAGCCTGTAATTATTTAGATGTGAGTGGCATTTTGAGATGTGGGTTTGGACAGGGGACACAACCCCTGTGTGCAAATTATCTTCATGAGAATGAATCTGCTATGGAAAGTTGATTGTAATCTGAAGATGACATATCTTAAGTTGTTAGGAGGTCTCTGGTGGCAACAATAAGGCAAGATTGTTAAAAGAGAAAACTGATTTAAAAAAAATGCACCAAAAGCAAAACTGTTTCTAATGCATAGAGTTACACATAGTGAATAAAATCATTTGACATTTGCTTCTGGTCCACCTCTTCACACAGACAGGAATTATATGGGTATTTTTATACTATAAAACTTTAATTAATTGACTCATTTGATCTCATATTTATCAATAAACAGCAACTGGACAGAGGTATTATAATCTAACATCATAAAACCAAATGGGTACATTTTAAGCAGCAGAAGCAAAGATGATTCTAATTAAGAATCTGCGCACAACTAGAAAATGAGCGCGAGAGCCCAACTCCACCATGGAACTTCATGATGCACGTGAAAGAGGTTAATCAGAATAAGATTGTTGGGCAGGATCTCCTCGTTGGTCAGTAGGAATGCACTGAGGACACCAGCTGGAGCACTCCAATGTTATTTTGACTATGCATGCACCTCAAAGGCACAACAATCTAAACTACAGACCTCTCAAAACAAACTAATCAGACTACTACTAGACCTCACACCTAGGACTCTAACCTAACCCCTGCTCATTATGCTAGGGTGGGATGGCTCAGGGTAGAGGACAGCAACTTGCAATGGGCCTGGTGTTCAAGATACTCAAGGGACCAGTGCCCATGTACCTGTCAAACTACTTCAAAGAATTGAGAAACGCCCACGGGCACAACACCAGAGGGAGCTCCACTGATCTCATTCCCCCCAGACTTGGCAGTCGGCACAAACATGGGGATGAATTCATTCTACTATTATGCCACCAAAATTTGGAATGCCCTACCACACCAGCCATCAAAAAGTGTGACCCCCTAGTCCCTACCCTCCTTCAAAACCACCACAAAAGAGCACCTGTCAGCAATTTGCAACTGGACCTAGACAAGTCTTCTAGCTTGCCAAAATAAATCACTCCCCATTGTTTTTCTGTAAATATACTGTTATTGCGCCTAGTATTGATGATTTATTGAATAGTATTGTATGTCTTGATGAATTGAATACATAGGACCACAACGGAAACAATCCCTCAGGGCCTTTTGTGTTATCCTTTTAGCATTATTGTATAACTGTACCTCTGTACTTCTTCCAAACTGTTAAAAGGAAAAAAAAAGGTATTCAATCAATCAAATCAATCAATCAATCAGTTCTACCTCGGCCCATGATAACCTGTTGTCTTGTTTACTTAGTAAGTATCATGGTGCTAAGTTAATTAGTTAATATGTGATATAGATATGTGCATTTGTGTGCCAGGGAATTTGGCAATTGGCACGAAAAATGTATCCGTTTTTTTCCTTGACCAAGACCAATGTCACCAACCTTCCATCAACTTTTGTACTAATTTGTTCATAATATCTGCTCAAGATATCCTGCTAACTGACAGACAGATGGACGGAAGGACGTTGGGGACAAAAGCACCTTAACGGAGGTAACTATCCCAGATAAAACAAACAATTACAGATTATACACTATACAGTAGCAATGACATTATATCTTCCAGCTTTGGAACACAACACACATTTAAATAACTTCCCACCAGCACAGCTTCCTCAAACTGTGAAATCTAACTATGTTGTTCAATGCTCACTCAGTGTTGCTGTGGACAGAACTACAGCAGCAACAGTTGGAAGTAGAGTATTCCTCCATACAGCCAGTTCAGCTAGCGTCCAGCCATCCAGTCAACCAGCCATCCACACAGCCAGTGACCAGTGGTGTAAATTGACTAATTATATTTACTCAAGTACTACTGTACTAGTAACATTTTGAGGTATTTTTACTTTGTTCAGTACTGTTACTGTTACTACTCCACTACATCTCAGAGGCAAATATTGTACTTTTACTCCACTACAATTATTTGAAAACTTTAGTAACTAGTTACTGTAAAACATACATTAACCACTTTAGCCATGGCTAACGCACAACGCGTCGCAAAGCGACTCGTTGTGAGCTTGTGGATCTGCTATTTTCAAAGGATTTTTATACATTTGGAAACATGTGAAATGGGATATTGTGCATAATGAATACTTATACTTTTAGTACTTAAGTATATTTTGACACCAATACTTTTGTACTTTTACTCAAGTCAATTTTGAATATCGGACCGTAACCCTAACCCTTCTACATGGTGGTATAGATACTTTTACTCAAGTAAAGAATTTGAGTACTTTTTCCACCACTGCCGGTGACTCAGCGAGCTAGTCATCCAAACAGCCAGACAACCAGCCATCCAGACAACCAGTCAGTTAGCCATCCAGACAGCCATACAGACAGCCACCCAGCTAGCCATCCAGTCGGTCAGTCACCCAGACAGCCAGTCAACCAGTCATCCAGAGAGTCACCCACCCAGGCAGGCAGGCAGGCAGTATGAGCCCTGCCCCCCCTCAGGCTCTCTGCCACAGTGCTAGGGCAGGTTACACACTTTGTCTGTCTGTAATTCCCAGTGACAGCGTTGGCGCTGGAGGCCAGACCTGTAACCCTGCACTCAGCGTTTACACACAGGCCCGGAGTAACACAGAAAACCCAGTCAACCTCCAATTCACTTTCCGTCTCTCGTGCTATGCAGCTCTGCAGCTTCATTATATTTGCTTTGTTTTTCATCTCTCATCTCTCTCTCCACTCTTTTCCTCTCCTCCTTACTCCGTACTTCGTTCCCTCTGTGTATTATCGCCATCTTCCTCTGTTGTCTCTCTTGTCCATCCTTATGTCCTATATTATTCACAGTCGTCATGTCACTTTCCACAGCTTCTGCTTGTCAGAAACACACAAAGTCACTCCAATGGCAGGTATTTTTAAAGAAGCGTGCTTGTGTGCGAATGGTTTCTGTTTTGTTCACTCAGAACTTCCAGTCATTTAGCTGTACAACTGCAATGCAATTTAACTCTATAAAAATTGACCCACCTAGAAGCATAGGCCATTATTTACAGTACATAAACATATGTATATGTACCGTATGTATGTATATATATATATATATATATATATATATATATATATATATATATATATATATATATATATATATATATATATATATATATATATATATATATATATATATATATATATATATATATATATATATATAAATACATACATATTCAAACAGTTTATTGAAGCATTTAAAAAGTAAGCAGGTTATATCATCAGTTTTGCTCCATTGGACGTGAGAACCGTGTTGGCCCCGTCCTGCATGGGACTGGGTGGACCGGGTGTCATTCAAGAATAACAGCATTACTGAATTTCATTGAAGGCATTTGAGTCACTTTGGAAATCATCCTCGGAGCCATAACACCTGAATATCATTTCACATTATCCAGTGGTATTATGTTACGGCTTTGTTATAATTAATGCCCTTTGTGATGGAAAGTGTGGAATGCATGTCCTCTAGGCAATCTGTTATGAAACATGGCTCCTATCCTCTTCTCTGATTTTCCTCTCTCTCTCTCTTTCTCTCCCCTCTCTACCTCTCCTGTTCTCCTGTTCTCCTGCTCTCTGTCTGTCTGTCTGTCTGTCTGTCTGTCTGTCTGTCTGTCTGTCTGTCTGTCTGTCTGTCTGTCTGTCTGTCTGTCTGTCTGTCTGTCTGTCTGTCTGTCTGTCTGTCTGTCTGTCTGTCTGTCTGTCTGTCTGTCAGAAGAACAAAGAGCAAAAACAAATAAAAGATAAACTACAAAACCTAGAGTCAGCCATAAAAGACTACCAGAATCCACTAGATTCCCAAATCAACCTAAAAGAACTACAAGACAAAATAAAAACACTTAAAACCAAGAAGGCCTGCGGGGCGGACGGTATTCTAAATGAAATGATCAAATTCACCGACCTCAAATTCCAAATAGCCATACTAAAACTCCTAAATATCGTGCTCAGCTCTGGGATCTTCCCCAGCACATGGAATCAAGGGCTGATAACGCCACTCCACAAAAGTGGAGACAAATATGACCCAAATAACTACCGCGGGATCTGTGTAAACAGCAACCTCGGAAAGATCCTCTGCATGATCCTCAACCACAGAATTCTAAACTTCCTCACAGAAAGCAATGTCCTGAGCAAATCACAAATTGGTTTTCTACCAAAATATCGCACAACAGACCACATTTACACTCTAAACACCCTAATTGACAACCAATTAAACAAAAACAAAAGCAAATTATTCTCCTGCTTTGTCGACTTCAAAAAAGCATTCGATTCAATTTGGCATGAGGGTCTGATGTACAAACTGTTGGAGAGTGGCATTGGGGGGAAAACCTATGACATCATAAAATCAATGTACACTAACAACAAATGTGCAGTTAAAATAGGCGAAAAGCACACAGACTTTTTCCCCCAAAGCCGAGGAGTTAGACAGGGATGCAGCCTGAGTCCAACACTCTTCAACATATATATCAACGAATTAGCAAAAACGTTAGAACAGTCCACAGCTCCAGGCATCCCCTTGGCAAACACAGAAATCAAATGCTTACTTTTTGCAGATGACCTGCTGCTGCTGTCTCCAACCAAGGAAGGACTACAGCAGCAACTTGATCTCCTACACAAATTCTCCCAGACATGGGCCCTGACAGTGAACCTAACTAAAACTAAAATCATGATATTTCAAAAAAGATCCAGCCGCCAAAACCATAAATTTTTCCTAAATACAATCCCACTAGAACAAACAAAAAACTATACCTACCTTGGCCTAAACATCAGCAGCACAGGGAACTACAACCAAGCTGTAAAGGACCTGAGAGACAAGGCAAGAAGGGCATTCTATGCTATCAAAAGAAACATCAAAATAGACATCCCAATTAAAACCTGGCTTAAAATACTGGACTCTGTGATAGAACCAATCTCCCTCTATGGTTGTGAGATCTGGGGACCATTAGCAAACCATGACCCTGAAAAATGGGATAAACACCAAACCGAGACCCTACACACAGAATTCTGCAAATCCATTCTCCGTACCCAGCGAAAAACACCAAATAATGCATGCAGGGCAGAATTAGGACGATACCCACTAATTATCAAAATAAAAAAGAGAGCACTTAAGTTCTACAACCACCTAAAAGAAAGCGACCTAGATGCACTCCATAACAAGGCACTCACACACAGCGAAACCCTAGAGAGATGCCCCCTCAGCCAGCTGGCCCTGGAACTCCGGGCACAAACACAAACAGAGCCACGAGATAGAAAACCCATTGGACTAAACCAAATTATAAAACAGCAAAAGGAAAACTACCTGACACACTGGAAAGAAGCAACACAAAAGCAGAGTAAACTAGAATGCTATCTGGCCCTAAACAGAGAATACGCAGTGGCAGAATACCTGAGCACCGTGACTGACCCAAAACAAAGAAAAATCTTAACTAGGTACAGACTCAGTGAGCACAGTCTTGCGATCGAGAAAGGTCGTCACAGGCAGACCTGTATCCCGAGAGAAGACAGACTATGCACCCACTGCACACAAAATGAAGTGGAAACCGAGCTACACTTCCTAACCGTCTGTCCATTGTACCAAGACATCAGAGACACATACTTCCCACAGATTACAACCACACACGGAGATTTTGAAAACATGACCAATGACAAAAAACTCCCATATCTGCTGGGCGAAGTACAACAATGTGCAAACACAGCAGCAAGATTCGTGAGTTGCTGTGATAGGAAAAGGATATCAAACGGAACACAACCACCCTAAAGACTAATCATTGGGTATATTCCGGCACTATAACTACACCCAGTGATCTTGGTACATAGAAATTGATCTATTGAAGATTCTGACTTTCAAATGTACATATTTTTTGTTTTGATTGTATTGCTGTATTGTTGTATTATGCTTTCTGCTTTGGCAATGTAAACGTATGTTTTCTCATGCCAATAAAGCCCTTTGAATTGAATTGAATTGAAATTGTCTGTCTGTCTGTCTGTCTGTCTGTCTGCATGCCTGTCTGTCAACCAACTCAATAGCTTAATGCTATATGGCAACAATATAATTTTTTGAATTTTTTGAATAAAGATTTGAGCTTTTTCAGAAGTCTTTTTTTTTAAAGCTCATAACGCATCGCATTGCGGTGCACTGTGAGCTTGTAGATCGCTATTCGATCTTGCCGATTGAGCATCATCGAGCTTGTAGATGCCTGGGCTATTTCCCTCAAACAGATTTGGTGTAGAGAGAGAAGAGGCGGGGCCAAGATATAGTCCCCGGGGGGTCCCCGGTCAACAAAGTATATAGGGTTTAAGTGGTTAGGCATTTTACTGTTTTACCTGTGCACCATGGTTGACCCCCCATAATCTGCGGTGCTCTGGGCCGGTGTTGACTGGAATGTTTTTGAAACATTTTACAGCACCAATCTTATATGGGGGTCACTGGCACAAAATATTTTCAGATCGGGGTCCGTGGCCTTGAAAATGTTTGAGTACCACTGCTTTAAAACATCATTAGACAATAAAGTTTGACTGACCTGCCCTAGTTGCTTATTTTGGGCTTGTTTTCATAGGCCTGGTTGCTTGTTTCTCTCGCAAAATCTGATCGACACTGGTTTCCACTCTAATTAAAGCCGCTGCCAGTCAGTGTGAGACAGAGGCAGAGCCAAGCGTACTATATGAGTGCCCTGCCTCTCTGCCCTGAACGCTCCTCTAAACAGCGCTTAAGATATGCGATAAACTGGGCTTTACAGTCATGAATGCTTAGTGGGAACGTGAGGATCTGTGCTCTTGATAGTGTGTCACGAGGACACGGGAACACCTGAGGCGGCATGAGAGGAATTCTTAATGTCACAGATGAATATGTAAATATCATCGGATGTCATAACACATGCATTAGTCACAGTGACACAGCCAGGAAGCCACTCTCTGGCATGCTGTGGCTGTGTGGCCGCGGGATGAACGCACGGTTTTAACACAAGGAAGTTTGTTTAAAAAAAAAGTTTAAAAAAAGATACAAGATTTCAGCCAACACCCTGTGCAGGTTTGGATTCATAAAAATGTCATTTCAGATGTCATTTATGGTTGGCAGATTTTGTGACTTTTATAGTATACACAAGAGAGAGAGAGAGAGAGAGAGAGAGAGAGAGAGAGAGAGAGAGAGAGAGAGAGAGAGAGAGAGAGAGAGAGAGAGAGAGAGAGAGAGAGAGAGAAAGAGAGAGAGAGAGAGAGAGAGATTGTCAAAGGGCAAAAGTGCAAAGCATGTATATGCCCTCCAGCATTAATGGCCAAGAATATATTCATATTATATATGGGCAATATGCAATATATAACATCATCATCTTAATCTTCATCTTCATCATAATATTCCATTTGGTCTTCGTTGTCCCATTTACCCTCTCTTTGAAGCAGGACTTCCGGTTAAGGAAGGAACACAACGACCTCACGTTTCTGTGGCAAAGGCCTTTAACCTGGACATGAAACTACGCAGCGCAATTAGATTGCGCAACACTGACAGGACAGGTCTGAGCATTGACTGATCACTCCTCTGATGTTTGGCAGTGCACAGAAACGCGGGATATGCCTACCAAAACATATTGACACTTTGACTGTTTTATTGTCAGATTGAAGCCCTTGACTCACAAGATATTTTGTGTGAGTCATGTGCGGTGTCAGCGGGCACACTGCTGTTTTCATCATGCTGTCAGGAAGCAGCAGATCAGAGAACGCGGCAGTGATAGAACGGTGATTAAAGCGAGAGAGGGTGCGTATCTAATGTTTCAGGTCAAGTGGTGTCAAGATCGTATTTCATGGGGAAGTTTAGTGGCGTACTGCAAAGCGTTTCATTGAACATAAAAAATAAAAAGGGATATCAAACTGTTGCCGGATGACACAGAAGTGCAGATCACAGCAGATTGTTGTTGAAATCATCTGCCTATATTGAGAAAATGTCATTCCATTTGAAATTGGGAATTGAACGTCATTTTAAACTTTCTCAACTCATATAGTGTAATAAAATCCTTCATATTCCATTCAGTGGAATACACTACTTCAGACAGGATACCCTACAGTACAAATGGAACACACAGTACATTTCTATTCAATTGATATCATAATGCTGAGTAATGTGTTGATGCTTTAATACTATGTGCAAGGCCCAGTATGCCAACTCATAGGCTGGCTCTGCTTATTCTCAACAACAAATACGTTCGTGTCTACACACAAACACACCCATACGCATGCGTGTGTGTCCACACACACACACACACACACACACACACACACACACACACACACACACACACACACACACACACACACTACACTACTCACATGTGAATGGAAGTAATTAGGGTAGAACAAAGCTAAAAAAAAATAAAGTGGAGAGGAAATGTTGAAAACACGAGTTTGCTAAATGACCTCATAAACACTCCACAGTGCCCCCCCCCCTGTTTTTTTCTCCCTTTATCCACCATTCTCTCTTTCTCTGTTTATCGCTACCCCTCTCACACTCTCCATGTCCTGTCTCTATACACCATACTCTCTCTCTCTCTCTCTCTCTCTTTTGCTCTCTCTCTCTCTTACACATAGGAAAACACAAACACATTAGCACCCCCCCATCTCTCTCTCTCTCTCTCTCTCTCTCTCTCTCTCTCTCTCTCTCTCTCTCTCTCTCTCTCTCTCTCTCTCTCTCTCTCTCTCTCCGTCCTGCATGCTTGGCTGCTGGTTCTCTTCATCTGGTCTTCATATGGGCTTCATTCCCCCCTGCTGCAATCCAGTCCAAAACTATTTCCTCTTTCAATTTCCAGGGGAAGTTGTTAAATGCTTTCTGAACTAAACAAGCCTCTCTCTCTCTCTCTCTCTCTCTCTCTCTCTCTCTCTCTCTCTCTCTCTCTCTCTCTCTCTCTCTCTCTCTCTCTCTCTCTCTCCCCCTCTGTGCATATCTCTGCTATCAGCCCTGTTCTGTTTAATATGCACCCCAACTCTCAAGCCATAAAGGCAGGGTAGATTATAAACATTGGAGTGCAAATGCAATGTAAAGTGTCAGTAAACATGTTCCTCGCCATCTGTTATTCGGCACTGAAAGAAAAAGTGAACAGAAACATGAACTATTTTAATTATCTATCCATTAGAAGAAAATAGGGTAGAGTTAAAAATGTAGTCACAGCCGTGCGTGCCCCCCCCACACACAAATTCCCATGCATGTACAGACACACACAGACATGTACCCACTCCCTGATGCACACACACACACACATATTAAACCAAATACATGTGCATGCATGCACGCATGTGTGTGCACGCACGCACGCACGCACGCACACACACACACACACACACACACACACACACACACACACACACACACACACACACACACACACACACACAGCATCTTTGTCCTGAGCATGCGGTCAGGCGGACAGGGGTATATGGCCATAGGGCCGGAGAGGCATGCTCATCTGAAGGACGCACACTCGCCAGACAGACTCCACCATCTCTCCACCCCTCTGCCCCTCTCTCCACCCCCTCTGCCCCTTTATCCCACCATCCTACTCTCTCCCTTTGCCCTCCAACCTCGCTAGAAGTGCACAGAAAAAGATAGAGGCTGTGTGTGCTGGGGGGGGGTGCAATTCCAGCTCCCCCCCCCCCCCCTCCTCTCTTCTTCCTCCCTTCATTGCTCCCTCGCTCCAACCCCCGCTCATCTATCCATGGGGAAGGGGAGGAGAGGCTAGGCGAGGCTGGAGGTGGCGAGTAGCAGAGGGTCCTCAGCGTAAGTCGTGATGACAGGTGTCAGGGAGTCCTCATGGGTGGACCTGTGACGGGTGTCCTGCTCACTTACAATCCTCACTTTGGCGCTTTTCACAAGTCACAAGCTGACGCGCAACAAGAGAGGTGGTGCAAGGCTTCACCACCCGGACCCTCTGCTGTTCCCCTCTGCTCTGCTCTGGAGTGTGTGTGTGTGTGTGTGTGTGTGTGTGTGTGTGTGTGTGTGTGTGTGTGTGTGTGTGTGTGTGTGTGTGTGTGTGTGTGTGTGTGTGTGTGTGTGTGGTGTGTGTGTGTGTGTGTGTGTGTGGATGCTTTGATGCTTGGATGCGAGATGGTCAGGGTACTAAATGCAGACCCGAATTTTAATTTAGTACCCTGACCTGAGATGTGTGCATTTTTATGTACAAGCCTGTGTTCCACACCCAAAAAAAAAACGTGCGTGCACACACACACACACACACACACACACACACACACACACACACACACACAACACACACACACACACACACAAAAAAAAAACCACATACTTTAATACAGAGAGATAGATAAGGATATCCATATATACACATGGAGAAACATGTGCACTTTTGTACACACACACACACACACACACACACACACACACACACACACACACACACGCACACACACACACACGCGCGCATACGCGCACACGCACACACACACACACACACACACACACACACACACACACACACACACACACACACACACACACACACACACACACACACATACACACACAAAACATACAAAACACACACACACACACCCTTAAGCCTGGCACTCCACACACGCCGGCTGCCAAGCCAGTTCAGTGTAGTGCGGGAGAGCTGTTCTGTCTCAGGGCAGGGACACTGCAAACAAAGCCCCAAAGCCTCCTAGACCCTGCATGCACTGCGCAAATGAAAGGGAATGAAGAGGAGAAACTCACAGGCATGTCTCTCTTGCTTAATATGATGAACGAAAAGGCTTTGTCGGATGTAGAGAGCTCCTTCACACTCCTTTAAGTCTTGCTCCTATCATGATCAAACAATTTCAATTAGATTTGTTTGTGCTTCTAAATGTACATGACCCAGCACTGGCCTTCTCTAGAGACGCACAATCAGCTGAACCAGAATGATTGCAGGAAGAAGTGTTTCCCCATTGTTGCCCCTGGTTTGATTGTCAGGCTGTGTTATTGTCATCGTGAAATTACAGGGCTGTCGTTTTTTCCACACTTTTGCCACGCAACAGAGGAAAGAGGGAAGCATGAAGATTAAATGACTCAATTTGAAAATACAAATCAACTCAAGGACAAATTAATCAGAACCTAATGTTTAAGTCTTTTAAGCTGCACTATACTACAAAATGTGTAAGCAAAAGTACATGTATTTTATCAATGCAAATCATGTAAGGGATTGAAAATGTATAAGATCAGCTCACTCCCATCCCTGATTAAAATGATGTAGTGATGTAGAGATGTAGTGTGAAAGTGTGAAAACTCTCCAGTGTCACTTTAAATATTTGTTTTTACATTTATCATGGAAATCGTACTTTCTGTTGTCAATTTGCTGTCATGATATTGTACTTCACATCAACACAAACTAGCCTCAAATTAATTCTCAGGTTTCCTGTTAGAAGAACCCTGCTGAACTTGACCACGAGGACAATGTCACTCAATATCACTTAGCTCAGTGAAAGTGTCCATCTGTTTCCATTTGTAGACTCTCGTAGTTACAGACCTATAAGGGTCCCTTTGGTTCCTAACTGTCAATAATTTAGCTGGGGACCCCTGGGACACCCCCAAGGACCCCCGGGCCCCATGTTGAGAACCAGTGGCTTACAGCAGAGCTCACACTTCTTTAGCCTAAACCCCCTGACAGGAATCCCATGTCTAGGGGTCATGTTGTCACTATAAGCACTCCCATACACCTAATCCTAACCAGTGTGTGACGAAAGTGCAAATCTGACATCAGATCAGCCGTCAAGGGACAAGGTGGGGTCGGGGTGGGGTGGGGTGTGGCATGGTGGGGCATGGTGGGAGACGTGCAGGGATGTGGCGATTACAGTGGGACCCCGGACCCGGAGCCGGGAGCAGCTCCTTAACCGAAAAGCAGCCAAGGAGGAGCCAGCCAATCATCAGATCATTGCAATATGGCATTTCCATTTCACTAGGACCTCTGCGGGGATTCACATACTCATCAAGCACCCCCTTTTGTACCACAAACAGCAGGGCTGCCCTCCCTTCTATAGTCCCCTGAACCCAGTGGTCTGGGTTCTATAGGGAGCTAATGAGCCCAGCTCCGGTACTTCTATTCAGTAGGTTGGCAGCCTCCATTCAGTCAGCGGTCTCAACTCCCCCTCTGCGAAATCCCCCATATTCACCCATGGCCCACCCCACAGTGGTAACACACACCTCCCCTCCCTCCCTCCCTCCCTCCCTCCATCTCTCTCTCTCTCTCTCTCTCTCTCTCTCTCTCTCTCTCTCTCTCTCTCTCTCTCTCTCTCTCTCTCTCTTGTATTCTCTCTCTCTCTCTCTCCCTGTTCCACCTTTTCATGCAGGCCTCAAAGGGAGGCTGGTATAGGAGGCGGTGAAAAAGAGCTGTGTTTGTTTAAACATCTCTTTAAAACAGGGGGGGAAAACGTGTTAAATACACCCCTCCTTTTCAGTCCATGCAACACAGCTGAGTGAAGCACTAGACAATAAAATTCAGTGTGTTGTTTTAACATAAGGGTCTGTTTTTCTCCATTTAACACTCTCAGAGTTTGATTACTGCTAGGATTTCAAATGGCTATTAGGTATCACTGTCACTCTGGCACATTATAGACTATAAAGGCTATATTTTAATGCATTAATATGTCTTTAACTGGCTAAATACTGTAGACCCCACCCCCTCACCCCTTCTCTCTGTGTGCCATGGATGACAAAGTAAAGTAAAATACTAGGTACAGTTCTGAAATAATTCATGAAAAGCAACAGCGGTAATGTGAACCCTAGTGTTCCTATTCTGATGCTCACAGTGAGTATGGATCGGCTATTTTCTGAGAGGATATTTGGTGTAGATGAAAGTGGGGGGGCTAATAGGCCCCTGAGGAACTCCAGTCAACAAAGTAAATAGGGTTAAGTGGTTAAAGGACGACTTCACCCATTTTCAACCTATCTTCATATAATTCCTCACTAAAGTAGTGCTCATGATAATATGGTACCATTTTTGTCTACTCGGTCTGTGTCTCAGAGGAGGGCTGTGGACAGTTCACAAACCTGCCTACCAGTGACATCATCGATGGGGAATCCAAGCTAATAGAAACTGCAGGCTTTATATTCCAAGTTAGCATGCTATAATGGAAGCCATTGTTCTCGCGTTAAAAACAAATAAAATAAAATGATGATGTCACTGGTAGGCGGGTTTTTGAACTGTCCACAGCACTCCTCTGAAACACAGACCGAGTAGATTTTTTTAACCATAATATCATGAGCATTAGTGAGGAGTGAGGACCAATTATATAAAGATAGGTACAAATTGGGTAAAGTCGTCCTTTAATGGGTGATAAACCTTAATAAATGTGTCCATTATTCTTTTTTTCACTATCAGTTTTAATAGTATAGAGATTCAAGGAAAAGACAAGATAACGTTTCCAAGTGTTGGTCCAACACAAGTTGCCCGAACAGCTTCAATGCACCAATTTTCATAGATTGTTTTCATAGAAGTGTCTAGAACCCTAGAGGGATGGAACACCATTCTAACCAAAGATACTCCCTTATTTGTCTGTCTAACACGTCGGTATAAAATCTCCCATACTGTAGGTGTTCGACATGGGTTGAGCTCTGGTGACTGCAATGGCCAGTATGGATGGTGTGTTGTCATCCTGGAAGAGACCACTTTTATCAGGATAGAAATGTTTCATCATCTAAAAGTGATCACTCAACTTTGTATTGATTTGCAGCGACCCTCCCCTCTCTAACCATGCCAGGAAAATGCCCCACAGAGCATAACAGTGTCACTCGTGCTCGCAGCAGGGGTCAAGCATTCCCCTCATACACCCACTCATACAATACACACTTGGTGGACGGTTCACATGCACTCATCCATTTGTGGAGAAGAATATCGTTGCTGTCAGGTGGAAACCTTGTATGTCCAAAACAGTTCCTTTTTTATTACTATTTCTAAAACATTTTAAAACAGTGAAAATAGCGTGTGACACTCTTGTATGATGAAATAGGGCATTAATTTACGAAAAAACATAGACATTTTAAAGATACAAGGTTTCTGCCCGACAGCAACAATATGTGAAGGATGACTCATCTGACCAAATGACTTTTTCCACATCTCTGTGTGGTTTTTGCAGCATCTGAACTCTCAAATGTGCATTTGTCTTTGTAATGAATGATGGTTTATGCACTGCAGCCCTACTATAACATCCATCCCTCCATCTCTTTGTAGTCTACCACGGAACCTTCATGCTGCACAGTCTGATCACATCCTGCATTGACATTAAAAGAGTTGCCCTTCTGTTTTTCTTTAAAAATCACACTAATGCAAAAGCATTACTGTCAGAATGTGTGCTTTCAACCATAATGTCGACCTATTGATGTCTTTCCTAAAAATGCAGAAGTCAATTCAGTCACTTTTCCTATTGAAACAAGCCTTTCTGACTGAAGCTACTGTATACTGCCATCCAATCACTAGTTTTTCATACAGTGACCCATAATAGATTCCTCTTGCCATCTCTTGAAGTAAAATCAAGGTTAACTGCATGTCTATGACACAAAACATGACAGGATGTGAATTGCTTGATTATGATGCAGTCCCCACCTGTATGGAAGCATCTGCATTCTCCACTGACTTATTTGGTATTTGCTTTAATCTCTCTCTCTCTCTCTCTCTCTCTCTCTCTCTCTCTCTCTCTCTCTCTCTCTCTCTCTCTCTCTCTCTCTCACACACACACACACACACACACACACACACACACACACAGAGACACATTTGTATAGCGTCAACTGATTTTTTTCCCCCTTGTTGACAAATGAAGCAGAGCAAACATCTTATGTTGAATTTCTCTGGTTGTTTCTAAGAATAACGCAGCTAATACAGTCAGTGACATTTTCACCATTCACTGAATAGCTACAACAACTAATTCACAACTTGGCAAAATGCCAGGAATTTTTATGATGACGGTTTAACGTTTTTTTTTGTTGTCTTATTTTTTCTTCCTTTCTTCCTTCCATTTGAGCGGAAAAGAAAAAAACATCAGGCCTTCAAGGTGATGCAGGATGGACACTGACGTTTTTCGACCAATAATTTAGGACTATACACTTAATTCGTTTTCGATATTTTGGGCAAAAATAAAAAATAAATAAGAAAGAAAGAAAGAAAGAATGAAAAAGAAAAGAAAGACAATTAGAGACTGTCAGTGTAAGTGTGTTTGACAGATCCACTCAGTGATATATAATTGCTGTTCATTTCGATGACATTAATGTCCTCTACATGCATTTTCGTCTTTAGTGATGCTGACTGTGTAAGAGAGTAAACATGTGTTTCGTTATTTTGCATAATATAATAGGCTAAATCGAAGCTTTTCACGGTTGTTGTTGTTGTTGTTGTTGTTGTTGTTGTGTTTTGTTTTAAATCGTGGAGATACACCACGCACTTGGAATGAAGGAGTTGAGGCGTTACATTTTCGGTTCCACAGATAAATATTGTGAAAATAGCAGATCTACAAGCTCACAATGCTTCAAAGTAGCCCTTGAGCTGGTAGATCGGCTATTTTCACAAACGTTGCCTCTTTATTATTTGACGATTTGGCCAATGTTTTATAGTAGTATATAGTTTGTTGTTTAGGCCTACTTTTGATGCAGTAATGGTCTTTTTATTTAATTTCTTTTTGAGGTCTTAAAAGTCCTTAAATGGTGACTTCACTGTCATCTGCGGGGACCCCCCAAAAAAATCATGTGGGGACCCCCCTGGCTGTCCCGACCCACAAGTTGAGAACCACTAATCTCCCGCATAGAAACGCCATCCATGATGGACTTGTCACTGTCAGCACACTGATCTGCGACTATACACGGGTTTACACCACCGGGTTCATTTGCATTAATAATCGATGTGTGTTTATTGCCTTAATGAGACTGATGATGGCAAAGAAGAAGCCCAAGTGTTCATTGTCTCAAACTAATTAACAACGCGCCTATGGGCTCATCACCGCCCCCCCCCCACACACACACACACACACACACACACACACACACACACACACACACACACACACACACACACACACACAACACATATTTACACATATTTTTCTTTTTGATTGCTACTCGTTTATATGATGTTTTTGCATAGTAGGCTATTGTATATTTGTCTGTCATTAAATGTTTCGATGAATTGAGTACAAAGGACCCCAATGGAAACAAGATAGTGTTTTCTTGGTTTAATCCTTTTAACATCCTTTTGTATATAACTGCTTTCTGTGCTTTTTTCTCCAAACGGTTAATAAAGTATTCAATCAATCAATCAATCAATCAATCAATCAATCAATCAATCACGTGGCATGAAAAATAAGACCTAATCACCTAATCACCCTCGACACAGCCTAATAAAGAAATTAAAATATAGCATATCAACAACAAAAAAAGCAACAACAAAAAACTCAAGTCCAGTGATGGTAAAAGTATCAATATACTGCAATGTAGATTATACTCTGTTACAAGTATAGAAGTCCCATATTCAAAATGTACTTGAGTCAAAGTACAAAAGTATTGGCACAAAAATAGTTTCAAAATAGTATCAAAGTAAAAGTACTCATTATGCAGAAATGTTCCATTTCAAGTTTTTAAAAATCTTTTGAAAATAGCAGATACAAGCTCACAATGTGTGGCATGGCAACCCATTGTAAGCTTGTAGATCGGCCTGAATATATATAGGGCTGAAGTGGTTAATGTATGTTTTGATATAATAATCAAAATCTAAAAAGTAACTAGTTACTAAAGTTTTCATTTAATTGTCGAGTAAAAGTACAATATTTTCCTCTGAGTAGTGGAGTAGAAGCAAGTAGGCCTACACTGACAATTGGAAATACTCTTGTAAAGTAAAAAAAAATACCTCAAAATTGTACTTAAGTACAGTACTTGAGTGAATATACTTTACACCCTCAAGTCAAAAAGGACGAAAGAAAGTTGTCAGTTTTGACATGTATATTTTTATTTTCATACAGGGCTGCTTTACAATGTCGTTTGTTGTGAATTGCGTGCCGTTCTAAACAGGCGCAGAGGACGCCCATCAGGCAGGACATTTGCATTTATGCAGATTAAATTAATCTGTTGATCTCCGTGTCTGTCTAATGAAGAAGGCACGTGGTGTGTGTGAGTGGATATATTATGGATGTCTGTACGCATGAAGAGGAGGGGTTAATTAGAGTAGCTGTGCCTAGGATCCCCCCGAAAAAGGTCATACTTTGCCAAAGGCTTGAATACATTCGCCTGTTCTTGACATGCTACAAAGTGACAAGTGCAATGACAGCATTTTTTTAAATTCTCCTTTATGGTAAAGAAAGACCACATGTATTGTAGGACTCAGACAGAGAAGGGGATATGAGTCATTGGTTATAAGTCTGATAATTATTTTTAATTTTTAAATTATTATTATTATTAATTTATTTTTCATTAATGCATTTAGCAGTTCAACAGTGTGCTTTGTTACCAAAATTCCACCAATCATATTTATTATATTTTTTACTATGAAATTATTATATTTCAATAAATGGGCCATGGCACCTACCTACACAAAAGTGATAAAATAAAATAAAATAAATTAATGCGTTTTCCTTTGAATCAAACGTTCCCCTCTGAGTGATTTCGTGAACTATTGTTGCACTGTGGGTTTTTCATCACATTATCAAAGTAGGCTATAATAACTCAACCGGCAAACACATTTTCAGGCCAGTCTGCAGTTACAAGACCTATTCAGACACTAAATGTGCACACATGCACGTCAAAGGCATTGTTGTGTGTGGTGTGTCATCTGCAATATCCTCCATATCCTCAATATTAAGCGGTGAGCTTTGTCTAGCTGTCTGCCGACTGTCTGAAGTGCGTGTTCCGCACAGCACTGTCCCGTTGCACTGACGTGAGACCTGCCTGGACGCCCGTCCGCATTCACTGGTGGTATAGTGTGAGTCTTTCATCAATGAATGAAGTGTGTTTGAGTTTATGGTTGACGTTGCCACACAGGCACCAATTTCCTTTTTCTTGAACCTCAACTGGCAATCCCACTGTTTCCGATTCTGAATGAAGCTGTATGCACGGCGGTCTGGAGGCGGACGACGAAGACAATTGAGGCACGAAAACAGTGAGGGATGACTTTGACTGCGCAGATTGAGGCAATATATCAAACACAATAGTAAAGTATGGGATCACTTATGGGCCTTCCGAGCTGTGTGTGTGTGTGTGTGTGTGTGTGTGTGTGTGTGTGTGTGTGTGTGTGTGTGTGTGTGTGTGTGTGTGTGTGTGTGTGTGTGCGTAAGGTCTGGATTAGCATGATGTGCTTTCATTGTCCTCTAGTGAACCGTCGCCTCAGCATCACAGTTAACCACTTTAACCCTGGTGTCCCTATTTTGGGCAAATGAGAAGGGGGGAGGGTTCCAATGTATTTGTATTTTTTGTTTGTTTTTCTTTTCTTCTTTATTAAATTAACTAGCCTAGTTGATCAGCACACAACAGCAAGTCACTATAGGGCATGCATGCATTGGAGGTAGGCCTACAGTATAGGCTATGTGAATGGTCTGGTCTCCATCACCTTACTCTTCCATTGAAAAGTTTAGACCCTGCACCTACTGGTTGACAAGTACTGCCTGATGCTCATAAACTAAAGTATAGGCTATAATAACATATAATATAAGAGCCATAGAAATGTTCTCTCCATGCATGCAGAGACTAAAAACTTGGGTATAGGACATGAAATGTAGGACTATGAATCACAGCTTTCAGTCTGAGTTTTCTGTCTCTTTTTCTACTACTTTGACTGTCTCTTTGTCTTTTTAACGCTTGCTGTCTTTCTCTGTCTTTCTCTTTTCTCCCCAACTCCCTCATCATTTCCCTCTGCCAGGCCACAAGGGCTGTTTTTTAAGTCCTGTGTCCTGACCATGTGGTCTTCACAAACATGAGCTGATGTCATCTGTAACTCCACCAATGGCTCCGTTGTTGTCTTCATGCGTCCTCCTCTCCAATACATCTTTCATGCTTTTAATGTTTATGGCCACATGATTGCATCTCAAGACCTGTGACAGACCAGAACTTCCCAAAATAAATGTCCCGGTCTTCTGCTGTGAGCACATAATAGTAGAGCCATTGTGGTTGAATGATCAGTGTTTTGCCCTGATAATGTTGTTTTTGTTGTCAAGTGATCTAACTCTCATGCCGTCTGCAAGTTATGTGGGTTTAATATTAATGAATGCTCCAATTATGCACTTTTCTTAAGTATTTCAGGGATTTACGCAGCTGGCTTAAAGCTGCAATCCATAACTTGCATGTCCTACTACCCGGGACTTAAACCAACCACATGAGATCATTTTTACTGCTCTTCCAATAAGGCATTGCCACTTGGTGAGGGTAGATATTGCGCTTTGAGCTTCAGGCAGTACTAGTTGTCAGCCGGTGAGTGTCCGACTCAGGGTCTACATTTCTCGAATGGAAAGAAGATGGTAAGAAGACCACCTCCAACCACTGCAGATGTGCTAGTTACATTGTATTAACATGCTCTACCATACAGATTGGTTAAAATAACATTTTATTCATTAAAATAAATTATGGATTGCGACTTTCATATTCATATTTTGACATATTAGAGACAATTCTATTCTGACACAAAAACATATATCAACATACAGTAGCCTATGCCAATAAATTATTAAATGATACCTTTATGAGTTTGAAGACTTTATAATAATGTGCTTGCAATAAGCATTATTTAACAGTTAATAAGGCACTTGTAAGTGCTTAAATGTTGCCTTTAACAGTAGCCATTATATGTCTTGGGCCAAACCTTTTCACAATGAACCAAGGACATCTGCTCCCCCCTGAGCACTCATCATGACCATCTGAGTAGCCATCAGCTGGGTGAAGCTGAAACTGAATTTCCCCTGCGAGATTAATAAAGGTCTAACTTATGTGTCCATGCACTAATCAGTTGAACCACTAGGGGCCCTTTAAAGGACCTTTTAAACCCACATCATGCAGCAGCAATTAGAATTTCAGGGAGTGATGTGATGATAGCAAGCAGAAGTAAGTGTCAGCCCTGCCCAGAAGATCTCACAGCGCCTGTCCATCTTCTTGCAGGAAGCGCACGCACATACGCACGCACACACTGCTCTGATGTGAGGAGAACACACAGCTGGGGACAGAAGTGAGACTGACAGTCTGGTCAGTTGCAGTATCGCTGGTGGCATAGCATACGGACACAAACATTACAGGAACATTGTGTGTGTGTGTGCGTGCGTGCGTGCGTGCGTGCGTGCGTGCGTGCGTGCGTGCGTGCGTGCGTGCGTGCGTGCGTGCGTGCGTGCGTGCGTGCGTGCGTGCGTGCGTGCGTGCGTGCGTGCGTGCGTGCGTGCGTGTGTGCGGGCGTGTCCATGTGGTATGTAGGGACATGTCGGTGTCAGGAGTGTGATCAGAACTATATGAGAAGTGACTGCTTGATGGGTCACATGTAGGTTAGCTGCCCCGAAAACTCACAGACAAAATGATCACACAAGCAGCTGCACTGAGCTTTCATTCGCGTGACAGAATAAGTGGGGCGTCAGTCATGCTGCGTTGGATTTGAAGACAATTTCTACGCTACACAGTACACACATAAGTACACAGTTCGATAACAAATCCCACCAACACTGCATGTAACAGTATCCAGAACGCAAGAAAATGTGCACGTTTCAGTCAAGGATTTCTGCACATCGCTTTTTCTGTTTTTTATTTTCTCTTTTTCTGTCCCTCCCTCTTTTGTCCATTCTAAATCGACATTTGCATTGAAGTTTCGAAGCTCGCCTTGGACAGAGGAGCAACAACTTATGCAGTTGATTACTGTCCTTTTCATCTCCAGTGGAAACAAAGAGATCTCAATCATTCATTTGATGTGTCACACAGGATGAGAGGCATAAACAGGCTGAGAAAGATGGCCCAGGAGAGATAGGCATTCCACTGGGCCTTGGGGCCTTGCTTGCACCACAGCTTTCATGCAGAGCTTCACAGAGAGAGACTGACCACCACTTTATTTCTTGGGGGAAATGTAGCAAATGTAGCAATTCACACTAAACAGCAATGATGTGTATAGGTCATTTTTTGAAGCCACTTCATTGTGCGAGTTCATACTTCATTGTGGGACATGTTGTGAGCTTGTTGATCAGCTATATTCTGCGTATGACACTGTAGTACGATTATAAATTAAGCATAATGTAAGACTTATTTCTTCCTCCTTCATGGATGCATTGCCATCGGTGACCTTTTGCATGAACAAGTCAAAACATCCCTGCCAAACTTCTACTCACAGAATCGTATACTCTACTATTAATGCGTTTTTGCATCACGTCAGGTCCTAAGCCTTGTTTAGAAAAATGCTGGATGGTTCTCATAACAGCTAATGGACTGGTATCAACAGATTTCATCCCTGCTTTTGTGAAGCACTATGACTTGGGATGAGCCAGATACCTCTCGGGGCCTACCTAACCAAACCATGGCGCTAGGCTTGTTTGAATAATCAAAATAAGGAGTTTGTGCTCGCGCTGAAAATGACACAAAGCAAACAAAGTGACACAAAGGATCTTAAAGATAAACATCTGTGGCTCAATAAATGGATTACATGTTCCCCTCCCACAAATCAGCTTTCTGCACCTCTGGGATTTTGGAGTTTGCCAAGTGTTGAATGCCACGCCCGGCCCCATGAAAAGATATTGGGGAGTGGGGGCACGCGGGCACATTGTTGAAGCTTTACAGCCATAGTTTGCAATACTTTCCAATCTGACAGCGGTCACAACGCTCATTGTATAAAATTTGTAGCAAAATGTGGTTATCATGTTTTATATGAGTCTGACTTTTTAAATAATCAAGGATATTGTATGTGCATTGGCCAAATAAAGTAATAATAATAAGGAATTGCATTTTTATAGCGCTTTTCCAAGTGCTCAAAGCGCTTTACAATGGTTCATTCATACAAAGTGATTCTAAGAATATATTTATTGTAAAACATACTTATGATATGGTCTGTGATTTGGTCAGGAATTATTTTACTGTCTACATTCGGTATTTACTGTAGGTATAGAGATAACAGTGAAATTCTGATCCAAATTGACATTCTTTAGTTGCATTGTTTTATAATGATTAACTATCAATAAATAGTTGGGGACCCCCTGGAACCCCACTCCATGTTGAGATCTGATGCAGGTGTTCAGTGTATGTATTAAATGAACACTAAGGATTTTACTGTGTATAGTGTTGAAGATTAGGCAAAAGAATAACATTCACTGGCTCATGTGGTGAACGATCTGGCTGTTATTCCTGCCACATGGGAGCATGTCAGAGTCTTGACATCTCCACGGGGGAGATGCTAGTGGGGCGCGCTGCAACACGTCCCTGAAACACATGATTATTTAAGCAAGTGTGGGAATTTGACAGAGTATCCCGTCCTCTGCACTAAACACACACATGATAGGTGGAATGAGGAAACCTCAGCTTTGAGTGTCAACTTTTCTCATAAATCCGAAGCTGAAGTTCATCTCGTTTGTCAAAGCGTACTTTGTGTTTCCGTGACGGCCACGAAACGTGATATACTTCATGTAAGGTGAGAAACAATTCCCTTTCTTTTTTCTTTTCTTTTTTACCACCGGTGTTACCAATGCCATCGCCTTCCCATCCATGAACACACACATTCTCGTATACACATACACGCCTGCTTCATGATATTCTTCTTCTATTAATCTGTATTCAAATGTCGCACACACACACATGCACACACATGAACTCACACAAACACATGCACGCACACTCGCACACACACACCTCAACTCCAAAATGTCCCCCTCCTTAGCTTCATCCACTGTCCCTTTGAAGTGTGGACCCGGCAGTAAATTCTTGGGCTCTTTTATGCTCGCTCCCTTTTCGATTAGCGGGGTTAACAAGCCGCTGCAGCCCGGGCTAATGAGACCGTACCTTGGAGAGGGGGTCATCGGAGGTGGGGACGGTGGGAAGGTGGAGGAGAGGTGGTGTAGGGGGGTTGAGGACGGATGACTCAGTCCACTTCCCCAGTGGGGGGAAGGTGAGTACGTCGGGGGGCATCCCGAATACGAGCCCTTATAATTGAACAGCCCCCATGTTGTAAGAGCCCAGTATTGAGAGAGCCCACAGAATGAATACAAAAACGGATGGATGACAGGGTCAGTTTAGTGTATGAAATGTTCTAGGAGTTATTGCTGTAAGACGTGTGTCAGCATTTGTCACGCAGTTAATCGGTCAAATGCATTTCCCCTCCGCACACTCACTGACATACTTACACGCTTTCACATACATAGACAAAACATTCACATATACTGCACACAAACTTATTCACACATGTACAGTATACATTTACACACATTCAAGCTCGTACACAGGCACACACATCACACATACCAAATGCGCACGAACATGTGGTACGCACACATGCATAGAAATGAGGAAACACCACACACACACACACACACACACACACACACACACACACACACACACACACACACACACACACACACACACACACACACACACACACACACACACACACACACACACACACACACACACACACACAAATGCATAGAAAAAGCTAGACGTGAATGTGTGTGCGTGGGTGAGTGCTCGTGCACACATGCACACACAATAAGCACACACACACACACACACACACACACACACACACACACACACACACACACACACACACACACACACACACACACACACACACACACACACACACACACACACACACACACACACACACACACACACACGTTGTCTCCAGTGCAGGGGCCCTGCGCGGCTGATCCCGCTGGGGACAGATGGGCAGAGAGAGAGGGGGGCCTCATTAAGGCAGGATGTACCAGGATGCAGTAAAAGCTCTGTTTTCCTTCCCTGCCCTCCTTATGCAGCAGAACCCGGTGCGCTGGGAGATCACTAACAGATGGAAGGGAGATAAGGTCGGATCAGTCAGACAGCCCCAACGAGACCCCCTCCACTATCTCACTCTCGTGTGTCCGGAGGAGGAAAAAAAGCAGAAACGCATACCGTGTGTCACCATGACCCCTTGAACCATATAAACCCCTTCATTTAAAATTGCAGGGGCAGAAAAAACTAAATACAGCACTCCATTGTCAAACTTGTGCTAGCTTGATTCAGCTCCTGAACAGTGCAAAATGAAGATAGAACGCCCTCATAATTACTTTTTTTGGACGTCTGGGTGGCACAGGGGTAAAGTTCCAGACCAGCACCATTTTTGATTCCTCCATGGTGCCCCCGGATTGCCTGGGTGCTTCAGCAAACACAATTGGCTGTGTTCACGGGTGGGAAGCCAGCAGGGGAGACTCCTACAGGTTGGTCTATATACTGGAAAGGCACAGGGGGGAGAGGGAACTGACTGGAAGGGATAGCGTGTTCTGCATGAGTTACGTCCTCCTGGTGAAACTCCTCACTGTCAGGTGAAAAGAAGCGGCCGGTGACTCCGTGCGTATCGGAGAAGATATGAGGTTGTCACACACGACACAGTCTCCAGACCAACAAAGTACGGGTTGGCAGTGACAGAGACTTTATACATGGGGCGGATTGGCAACAACTAAATTGGGGAGAAATGAAAAAAAGAAAAAGAACAAAAGAAAAATACCCAAAATAGTTGATCAATTTCTTAAAAAAGAAAAAAAAAAGTCTTTATGGAACAAAAAATGGAACTAAAAGCTAACTCATGCTTTGGCGGAGCGCTGTGTGGAATATTCTGCTCAACAAAAAGAACCTATTTACAACTGAAAGGGTGTCAATGCCTAACGGTAATAATGACATAGTCCCTTCAGGCTTACAGTCCCATGATAGT
>NC_137612.1:32384693-32387193 GCF_963280865.1 Gymnoscopelus braueri | reverse complement strand
GCTTGTTCACACAAAGGGAACAGGGCCTAAGAGTGTGTGTGTGTGTGTGTGTGTGTGTGTGTGTGTGTGTGTGTGTGTGTGTGTGTGTGTGTGTGTGTGTGTGTGTGTGTGTGTGTGTGTGTTGTGTGTGTGCTAGGGTTAGATCTTCTAGGCTATGCCCGATTTATACTTAGTTGCACGCGGGTGTCGTGCACCGAACAATATAGCTGATCTACAAGCTAGAGCTTGGCTACAATCTAGAGCTTGTAGATCTGCTATTTTTTGGCTTTAGGTTACGGTGTAAAAATGTCGTTCATAAAACTGCTGTCTTAAAATGTTGATGTTCTCACAGCCATGTGTGTGTGTGTGTGTGTGTGTGTGTGTGTGTGTGTGTGTGTGTGTGTGTGTGTGTGTGTGTGTGTGTGTGTGTGTGTGTGTGTGTGTGTTCACATGTGTCGTGTGTTCACGTGTGCCCATGCATGCATTATGTACACTGTACACAGTCAAATTGAGGGTTTACAGTCTGTGCACATAGGTCCATGCATCTGCAGAGGTTCACTGAATAAAGTTAAAAGTGTCTTGATTAATGAAGGAACTTGTGTACACACCCATCTCTCCCTCCCTCCTTCTCTCTCTCTCTCTCTCTCTCTCTCTCTCTCTCTTTCTCTCTCTCTCTCACACACACACACACACACACACACACACACACACACACACAAACACTCTCTCTCTCTCTCTCTCTCTCTCTCTCTCTCTCTCTCTCTCTCTCTCTCTCTCTCTCTCTCTCTCTCTCTCTCTCTCTCTCTCTCTCTCTCTCTCTCTCTCTCAACCCATTCACACTGCTGGTAAAACCAACAGAACACAGACAGGAGGACATACAATAGATATTATCTGTGTGCGTTTGCATGCATGAATGAGAGTGTGTATAATGTGAGTGTATAGTGTGCCTGTGTGCACGCAAATGTGTGTTAACGAGAGTGAGAGTGACAGAGAAAGAAAAAGAGAGAAAAGGGAGGGAGAAACAGTGTGAGGAAAGAGATAATGACAGACGGACATGGAGGGGGAGAGAGAGAGAGAGAGAGAGAGAGAGAGAGAGAGAGAGAGAAGGTGCATGAGATGGCTAACGTTTGCATTTTCACTCGCACTCTCTTTAGGTCTGGGATAGAGAATGAAACAATGGCTGCTTGGCAGGTCTCAGCATGTTGACTGCTACTGTGGAACCATAAATCACCCAACCAACTACCTCACTCGCATCGCATGATAGTGACACTACCAAGGAAATATCGTTGCTGTCAGCCAGAAACCTTGTATCTCCAATTTCCGACTTATAAAAACAGAAATGAATACCCTACTATACTGTCCCACTAAAATAGTGAAAATGGTCCATATTGTTTGTTATTTTAGAATTTTAATCCTGTAAAGTAGGCTAACAGTTTAGGACATACAAGGTTTCCGCCTGACAACGACAATTTAAAGTTCAGGTGTCAGCATTCAGTTCTACGGACAACAATGTTGATTTTTGTTCCATAGACATTATATGACATATAGGCTAATATACACATACAATCAGGGCAATTAATGGTTGATTCATATCCTTTACATCAAATGTTGAATTACATTATGCCCTGCACTAAGACTTATTTAGAGAAAACTAGATAAAAAATGTAAGTAGCCTATTGTCTGTTTTGTGTTGTCAACATTCAGATCTCAATAGGGAAATTACATTTAAGCTTGAAGGGTGAGTATTTTTGGTGACGTCCAGAGATGCAGGTTGCAATTTAGGCCTACATAGCAAAGGCGGAACAGACAAGATTCACCACCAGAAAATCACTACACACAAAGAGACTGGTTATATACTGCTTTCTGCATCAGAGAAAAGGGGAAAAGGAGAATATATTTGTCATGAGGATTCAGTTGGCTGACAGGCTGACATTCTACATTCCACTAACATAATGGTAACATATGGTACATACTAAGATATATCTTATTTACTCTTACTACTTAAAGTTGATTATTGCATGTATCTGAAGTGATGAGGGACCTCTTTTAAGACAGGGAAGAGTTGAACCGGGGCTGCACCGGTGGAATGGATATAAAGTTTAGGTAAAATAGATTCAGTTCCATAGACATTCTGATGTTTTGGTCCATAGACAATCTGATGTGTTTATTTATTCCACAGAAAGTAAAGGCAATGGTGGATATTAGATACATACAGTACAAGTAACCCATACCTGAATACTTCAGATTCTAAGTGGAAGCTATAATCTTTGACAGAGCAAAGCCTACGTAGCAGATGTACACTGGTGTTATTACTGTAAAATTAAACACTTCACCTATATTTCAACCTTATCTTCATATAATTGGATCTCACTATTTAGATGGTATCATTTCTGTCTATTCGCTTTGTGTCTCAGAGGTGGGATGTGGAAAGTTCTGAAATCGATGACATCATTGGTGGGAATTCGAAGCTAATGGAAACTACAGCCTCTTCCTGGAAAGTTAGCATGCTGAAAGGGAAGCC
>NC_137612.1:32374693-32379693 GCF_963280865.1 Gymnoscopelus braueri | reverse complement strand
CTGGCACATTAAATATTTAAAGGTTAAATAGTTATTTGTACCGTATAAATTTTTTTTCTTCTTGCAGATGCTGTGTGATGTAGGCCCCTGTGGCCTGAGACTCCTAATAAAATACGGTACCATGTGAGAATCTGTGTTGATTTTTATACTTTTAACCCTTGATGTTGTTTCAACCAGTACCGTTTTAAGTTGTGCATGCGACTATGAAACTTTAATAATTATATATATATATACATTATATATAAAAATATATTTTGATTAAAAATTGTATACCTCAATATACATGAGCATTTAAATGAAGCATCACAGATAGATTAAAGGTCCAATCACTGTGGCATAAATATTGATGGTGCAAAAATGAAGGTGCAGCTGCACCGTGGCACAAGCTGGGAAGGGGCCATCAGTTGAAGAGCATCACCTAGCCCAGTGGTTTTCAATCTACGGAACACATGCACGTCTCCGAGAAGGATTATAGAGGTTTGTACCTCCTACCTTCTCAGCCAACCTTTCTCCAAAACAGTTCATGATTGTACGTTGCCGGCAGATTGCTAAGAACATAAGCACCTTAATTGAGTTTCGGACCAATCACACACTGTTGTTTGCCTTGGTGTCTCTGCGTCGTCTGCGTTGGAGTTCATAAAGTTAGAAAATCTAGAATCTTGCAAGAATTGCTTAAACGAACTTCGGCACATCATTTTGTTCTTATTACATTGCCGCACTTTGCTTCCGCAGGGAGTATATTGCAACCCAATTGAACGCTAGCTCCCCCTATTTTGGGGGGAACAATGAATGACCATCTATATTTGTGTTTCTCAACGGGGGCGGTACAGCCCCCCAGGGAAGCGTACAGAGAGGCTCGGGGTCCGCTGGAAGCAATATTTTAAAGGGGGGCACTGAGGTGCTCTTGTGGTGGGGGTGGCATTGAAGTGCACATTTTCTTCATTTCATCCTAGACTTTCATTAACTCGCTTCTTTCGCAGGCAAATGAGGTGGGGTTTCTGAATTGTGTGTAGTTGCACGTTTTAATGGGATGATGTTAGGGTTAGGGTTAGGCTCTTGTGCTGTGAAGGACTGTGTCTAGTGTCTAGGGTTAGGGTTAGGCTCTTGTGCTGTGCAGGGCTGTGTCTACTGTCTAGGGTTAGGCTCTTGTGCCGTGCAGGGCTGTGTCTACTGTCTAGGGCAGATGCTTTGGTTGTGGAGGGAAAGATGATGAGACATGTTGGAACAGGACAACATTTTCAGGCTGAACATTTTTCCTGCTGCTGGGGACCTCTGTCTGTCTGTTTGGAGCATAAGTACATAAGCACACCTGTATAGGTGTGTAGGTGCGTGCGTGCGTGCACACGTCTTGATTTTACAGCATCTGTGTGCAAGCTCTGCTGTTGTGTGTGCATGCACACGCATGTGTTTTCATGCGCGCAGGTGCGCGCTCACACACACACACACACACACACACACACACACACACACACACACACACACACACACACACACACACACACACACACACACACACACACACACACACAGAGTCACACACACACACAGAGTCACACACACACACAGAGCCACAAATACACAAGAACAAACATGCATACATGCATGCACACATGCTGCCAAATACTACCTAACTCTCCCTCTTTCTATCTCTCTCTCTCTCTCTCTCTCTCTCTCTCTCTCTCTCTCTCTCTCTCTCTCTCTCTCTGTCACACACACACACACACACACACACACACACACACACACACACACACACACACACACACACACACACACACATATGCGCATAGTACTAGGGCTGGGGGGGGGGTGCGCGGCAGAGTGGACATGCCCCCTCCCCCAAAACTGCTTACAATTAAATATGGTCTCTAATGAAATGACTTCAATGAATGAATGTTCTTTTACAGAATGGGGTCCCAGGTTGTCAATGTGTTAACATGCAGGAGCAAGGAGGTAATGATAGCCACAAAGAGACAGACAGGGAGAGAGATGCAGACTGACAGGTAAAAACGTGAGAAGTATAGGGCCTTTGTTGACCTTCATGAGCTTATTAACATCAGATGCAGATAGGGCTTCAACTATCAATTATCTTCTTCGCGATTATTCTATTGATTATTCGATTAACCGAATAATCGACCTGCATGTTTTTTGCAAGCTTTTTGTTATTATTATGAATTAATAGACAGAAATAAAGTGTCATAGATTAAATTAATTAGCCTGATTAACCACTTAAACCCTATTTTATATGTTGTTGTATAACAATGTCACGTACAAATTGCCAATTTACAAGCTCACAACGCCTCGCATCGACACATTGTGAGCTTGTGTAGATCTGCAATTTTTGCTATTTTTAAAAATAGTTCTCGTGTTCTAGTGTTGTCAGGCTCAAGTGAGATGGTCATATGGAGTGCTGGAGAGGTGGGAGGGAAGAGTTCATTTTAATGAGGATAGCATGTATTTGTATGTTTAATATACACATATTCATTGGTGTGCATACCGGTATATACACACACAGCTCATGAAAACACAAACCTTCAGTAGTAACGCATCGATGTACTCACACACCCACTGTGTGGGTGTTACTTATGCATGCACGGCACGCATGCACGCACGCACAAATGCACGCACAAATGCACGCACGCACACAAGGATCCAGTGTGTATTTAGCAGAGAGGTGGGGCATCAGCTTCTCAGTGGTGTGTGGGACTTACTGTGGCATATCAAGTTGTTTTAACAAACACCTGCCAGTGTCTTTGCTGGGTCCATCATTTTACTCAAATTATTTGCTAAATTATACACATGTCCATTTCCTCCAAAGAACTTCTTTGCAGTTGTAACTCAGTCAGTTTTTGCATGTCATATTCTACGCGTGCAAACACGTTCAGACGAAAGCAAGGGAAATAAATGGCTGTTCCATAACTCACAATATAATTCATAAAACTGTTAGGAAATGCAAAGTAACTGAACACATGCACATACTTGTGCTTTATTCATGCCCGTTTGTATGCAAATATACACTAACCCATGCACGCACGCACGCACACACACACACACACACACACACACACACACACACACACACACACACACACACACACACACACACACACACACATACACACACACACACACACACACACACACACACGCACATCACGCACAAGCCCAGCAAGCGAGCACCACACCAACACTCACTCACTCATACACATTTGCACACATTATGGATAGATACACACCCACAAAGCACAGATGCACGCACGCACACACCACACACACGCACATGCACACGCACGCACACACACACGCACGCACACACGCACGCACACACACACACACACACACACACACACACACACACACACACACACATACACACACCAAAACAGGCACACTCATGCCTCTTCCACAGGATGTCTCATGAATGCCATAACTGCTGTTATCTCAAAGCAATATTTCCCAATATCTTGACAGACATTTGTGCGGATATGAATGTCAAAATCCCATTCAGGAACACACTTACTCTCAGAGCCTCTCAGAGTTCTGATAGAAACTCCTGATAAGACAAACAAAAGAGAGATGCAGCCATGTAATCCTTTAAACAAATGTGGCTTCCTTATCGTCGTGGTCACGGCATCCCTTATTTGAGTGCTCTTCAGATACTTTGGTGTTTGTGTAAAGTGTACATATACTATGAGCTCACGTGAGGCCCCGGTGTTGATATTTTTGAGGGATTTGAAGCCTGATTTATATTGATCTACAAGTTCACAATGCATCGTGATGCGATGCGTTAGTGAGCTTGTAGCTCGGCTATTGGCACGCAACACTGTCGTAGGCCTATACAACCATAACTGCTGGTGTTTGTTTTGAAGAATGCTTCAGTAAGCAAAGACACCTCTGTTGCTCACCAAACAGTATGAGGCAGCGTGCAGCGATTCTCCGAATGTAAACATGCTGAGATAAGAGCTTTATCACCCTCATATGTCACTAACTTCTCGCATCTCTCTCTCTCTCTCTCTCTCTCTCTCTCTCTCTCTCTCTCTCTCTCTCTCTCTCTCTCATTCTCCCTTGCTCTGTCATTCTCTCTCTCGCACTCCATCTAACCCCTCGCTTTTTTACTCTCTATCTTTCATTCCCCCCTTCCTTTTTCCCACCTTCTTGATTTGTGCATGTGCCTCCATGCTCCTGCCGTTTACCTCATATACACTGTGTGTTCCTTTATCTTTCATCCCTCTGTTGTTCTGTTCATCTGACATGAAAGTTGTTCCAGGAATGCTTGCGTCAGCAGAACCGTTGCCGATGGCTGTCACGCTAATTTAGCTTCTTTGGATTATTATTTTTTCTCCTCCCGGATAGGCAGGTGCATGGTAGTGTACACAAATACAAATAGGCCTACATGGGCGTGCACGGTAGACACACACTGTGCAGACATACGCACTAACAAAATGCACGCATGGATAAACACACACACACACACACACACACACACACACACACACACACACACACACACGCACATGCACAAATAGATTAACTGATATGCATGCACACATACACAGACACAGATATACACACCTTACCACAAACATTCACAGATAGGCAACAGACCGATACATAAATACAGGCACACAGAGATGCTAGGCAAAAACGTTAATGCGTTTAAAAATAACCGGGGAAGTGTGAGAAGCACTTGATTTATGGCATTTTACAAGTGGGGTGTTCGTTTTGGAAGCTGTTTAAACATTGAGATAGATAAAACAAGCACACCCTTGGCCAGTTCAAACATTTGAAACCCATATTCAAATCTATATTTGCCAGGTTTTACACAAATGTATGCTGCACACACACATAAATACAGCCTGAAGACATACAATCCTTGCAGAGCAATTCTTCATCCTTCTCTCTAGCAGTGTTTGACTTTCAATTTCCTCTCCCTTGATCCCAGATCTATGGCCTGTATCAGTTCGGCTGCAGTCGGGTAAGCCTGTTTATTGTCCCCTTCA
>NC_137612.1:32139693-32369693 GCF_963280865.1 Gymnoscopelus braueri | reverse complement strand
AAGGGTCTCATTCACTTTTAATCAGCTGGTCGAGAGACAATTGTGTTGAATTCCAGTGAAACTCCACCTCCCATTTTTGCCAATTTGAAACTGAGTTGACCTCTACCCCTTGGTTATAGATTTGAGACTATTGTAGTCAGTATGACTTGTGACTTGTACCGTGGGATGTTGGGACCAGGGCTTAGCTCATAAAGTGGTTTTGGTGGTTGGGAACGGCAAGAAGCGATTAGTGTGACTGCAAATGAGCCTTAATGTGCAACAGATTTAAATGGGGAAGGGAAGTGGTTGCACAAAATACAAGGGGTGAAAGTAATGTACCAAGTATGTGGAAACACCATGATAAGAAATCTTTAGTCCGTGAAAGACAATTGAATATTGTCTTTTATGGACTTGTTGTTTATTTCACATTAAACTCTGTATGCGTTTAGCTTCCCAGCACTTATTTTTCTCTCTATTCTGCTTTCTCTCCTGTGAGTGATGACAGGAACAGCTGTTTTCAATTAGGGTTGTTTTACTAATAAAGAATGGAAATGGACTGATATAGGAGGAAAATAAGATTAAAATAAAACTTTGCTGTGTCTTTTGTGATGAGTTGAGTTTTCCGTCTCCAACAAACAACACATGGCGTCACGTGACTCGCCGTGACCTACATAGAAAGGTCACTCAGTCAGAGCTGGCAAGAAATACGACTACTACAGCTCAGTGAATCCAGAGATGACAAGTGGCTCTGGGCATCCTAATGAGATCAAAAGATTATTCTATATTAGCACGTCAGTTATGATCCATGAAAATAAAAGGAGCATGTGATATTCTTAAGGAGGCAAAGCCACAGGTGAGCTGAGCAAGTCCAAGCTTGCTTCATATGGAGACTTTTCCCATCTCTGTCAAGCGTATCAGAGGTGAATCACTCACACCGTCACACAAACAGGAGAGGAAATGTTTTGGGGGATCAGTTATTATCTTGCCCTTACTTGAAAAGAAAGAAGAACAATCATCAGAATTAAGCTATGTTGATTCGGTAGATTACAGTCTGATTAAAGTAAAACAATAGTATTACTGGTCGCACTGTAAGATTTGGTGGTGAGATCATTGTTGGGAGTGAGTGTTCCTGCTTCAGTATTTGTTTAACCACATGAACCCTAGCATCCCTATTATGGGGTGAACATTTGGAACAAATAGCAGATCTACAAGTTGTGCAGCTACTTTCCCCGACAAGATTACGGTAGAAGGGAAAAAGGAGATGACCTTGTAAGTATATAGGCCCTATATAAAATAGGGTTGTAAGATTTAAGTGGTTAATACTTCAGCTTTTCTTTGACTCAAAGTGGAAGAAAATGTCAACAACATTTAACAGTCAAACCGTCTCCTTTGCCCTGAAAGAGGCCAAAAAACAAAATAAAGACTTGTTGCATCATCAAACTCCTGCCAAACGAGGAGCAGATCCAACTTTGACACACTGGATACACAGTTACACACTGTGCAGCAGACAGTGCAAATCTACAACAAACCTTCCTCTGAGGGATACGATCTGCAGACAATAGAGGTGAGGAAAGTAAACAGGACATTTTGTCGACGAATACCTCGCGGCTACGGCTTCATAACAAAACCCTGCATGATGTGACACAGCTGACAAACAGTGTGACAAAGACACAAAGCGAGAGAGAGAGAGAGAGAGAGAGAGAGAGAGAGAGAGAGAGAGAGAGAGAGAGAGAGAGAGAGAGAGAGAGAGAGACAGTAGGAGGAGGGGGGGTGATTCGGGAGAATATGTACTCTGCCTTTAAGGCAGGGAAGTCATGCCTGATGTTAAACTGGTCACGTTGAACTGGTCATCAAAGACACTTGGAGAAGCAGCTCAAGTCACCCCAGCCCCAGCGATATCTCTCCTCCTTTTCTTCCTACCTTCCTCCCCCCATCGTTGTCCTACACCTCCTCTCTGCTCTCACAGCCTCATGCAGGAGCTTAATCTGAGTAACTGAAGGCAGTTAAAGTTAACCGCTGGCAGGGCTGTGAGCCACCAGGTTGACAGTTCTGGTTAGACAGGTTCTGAGAGGGGAGAGGCTGCTACTTGTTAGTCTGATGAGTATGACACACTCCTGTAGATGCCTCTTTTCCAGTAGAGTGCAGCTCGGTCGAGGCCCAGTCAACTACTGCTTTAGCCCGCTGATCTCAATAGCAGCGCAATTGGTGTGTCATATTTATGTGCTATTGCCATAAACCTGGCACTGATAATGTGGTGGTGGGGTGGGTTGGGGGGGCTTATATAACATTCATGGCTTTGAATCACCTTCACTGGAAACAGAAGTGCGTTCCGCTTAAAAAAACATTTCTCAACACCTGACTGACGCACAAAGCGGTGAAGCAGTGTCTGTATACACTCAAAATGCCTACATTTCAATGAAGTGCAATACGAATACGGACATTCTGCAATAAATCTGTTTCGTGGAGGAGTCCGTCATAGCTGGAGCAGAACTTGGTGTACTCATAAATTCTGCTGTGTGACAAATCCAACTTAGATGTATTACGTTGGTGTGGGGGGGGGGCGGGGGGAATTTCGTTTTTTTAAACATAAACAAAGACAAGCCACATGAATCAGCAGGGACGGGCTGAGTAAAGTGATGATTAAGCAGCCTTGCTCAACACGTCGAGTCCATCCGCATTTTCCATCCCCTCTGTTTCTCACACACTTCAAAGGAATTGTCCTCTGCTGTTGTGAAACTGGCAGCCCAGGTACGGGAAGACCTCATTTACACAGCGACACAAGAACACACCTGCACAGATAGAAACACTGGGAGAATCTGCAAGCTTTCAACGCAGGGATATGTTTGAAATGCTGAACTACAATTTAACATTTTCACCCATAATGACATGACCAAAATAGGGATGCCATGTTGAAAATGTTTAAAATATGTTTTGGGTCTATAATTTACCTCTGTATTGGTAGATGAGTGTGCACACAATTATAAATTAAAGTTAACTTATAACTTTTTGTATAGTTGTAAATTGCGATAATGTGTGGTTTTCACAAAAATCCCAAAGCACACCTGGATTTGTCTCACGGCACACCGTTTGGCTACCACTGGTTTAAAAATTCTAACTGTCAAAGACTCTAGATATGGGACAGGATGGGTTGACTACAGGTTTACTCCATCTTATTAAATGAAGGTTGTTTTCTGCTCAACATGTCTTCACACATCACATGCTTTTCTCCTCGTTCAGAGAACCACACAGTCTACTTCTGTGGCTACATGAGAGCAGATAATGATGGCCACTGTTCCCATTAGTTTGGGATTTTGTCTTTGCTGTTTATTAATAGAATATTCAAACCCATGACTAGGCCTTCAAAAGAAGTTCCACGCACTGTCACTACCTATTGACAAACCCTCTCTCTGTGTGTGTGTGTGTGTGTGTGTGTGTGTGTGTGTGTGTGTGTGTTGCACGCACACACGCGCGTGCGTGCGTGCGTGCGTGCGTGCGTGCGTGCGTGCGTGCGTGCGTGCGTGCGTGCGTGCGTGCGTGCGTGTGTGTGTCAAATAGGCAAAATAACTGAATTGTTAGAAAGGTCAGGGTTGAGTCTTTTATTATTTTTTCCTTGTAACTTGATTTATTTTACACATTTTCAAAAAGTATGTCATACCCACCTCCTAACCTCTACCTGATAAAAAACTAACCCATTTATAAAAGTTTAACACATCATAAAAACCATACACCAGAATGATACCATTATTTACACAAGCCCATTAAATTACAACATAAATTAGAAAATATTTACATTCAGGACAAGATACTGGATAAAATCCTATGTTTGTAATTCAATGTCTAATTAGAAACACTTTTTTGTTTTTGTTTTAAAAGAAAGAAATATATACATTTACACGCACGCGCACACACACACACTCTCATACACATACATACACTGGCAGGACTGAATTGGCTGGTTGGTTGACATCTACATAGGGTTCTTTAGTACTAAAGGTGTCACATATCCAATGGACTAAGGTATACTCTAGCAGTTCTTAAAGACAGGTTTTAAATACAGAGGAAAATGGAAGCACTGCTCTGCCTTTAAGCCACACGAACACTGAAAAGGCTTGCATGATAAACTGTCTTTTAAACACTCTGGTTTCTGGGGGAATGCAGACTGAGTGACAAGCAAATTGTCAATGTTTTTTCTTTTCTTTTCTTTTTCTCCAGTCATTCAGGCCTAAGATATGAAATAACTGCCATGAACAAAGCAAAGCGATAATACTGGACCTATTTTGGTGTTGTGAAAATTAAGAGAGAGAGAAAGAAAATCACAAGCACACATGGGGAAAAGAATTAAGCAAAAGTTCTTCTCTCTTTCCCATATTAAAAAGAAAAGTCTCTGTTGGAAGTCCAATGGGATGTGAGCACCACAGAAGAGACAGGAAATCAGTGGATTTGCCTCCAGACTGAAGAGAAGGGGGGTGGGGGGGGGGGGGGGGGGGTACAAATCGGAGAGGAATTCACAGCCACAGCAACTCATCTTGAAATGATGTCCTCTGGGAAGAAGGAGAAAAATACAGTCTGCTTTCTGTTCTGTTCTGTTGTGTTCTGGCATCAACACACCGGCCACTGAGTGGTGTTCTACAGACTCTGTGATGTGGAGTCCTGCTGAATGAAGCTCTCGCTATAACCAGTCAGCTGGGCGTTCTGATCATAGAAATAAATGTATAGGAGGGACACTTCCAGTCCATGGGGGGGGGGGGGGGGGGGGGGGGGGGGGGGCATCCGTAACGCGTTTGTTCCATATGTGTTGAAGATGTGTTGGATAGCAACACTCCATAGCAATAACCGCCAACGGGCACCCCAACAAAGTAGGTGGCTGGAAGTAGGATGCTATGACCCATCTATTTAATGTCTATGGTGCTGACAGCTTTGATTCACCACTGAAGATACCTCATTGTTAATTTGACTGAGGATTTTACTGGCTGTAACAAGTTCTCAGAAATCCTCAAACAAATGCTTAATGAATAATATGTAGATTCAACAGTGTGACATCACACACATGATTTTTTTTTTACTGTGACCAAAATGCCAAAACTAAATAGCAATTTAAAAATAGTCCAAAAGGCGACAGACAAGGGGAACAGGTGGTGAAGTGAGTGACGGGCGTAAAATAGATTGAGGGGTGAGGGCTCTGAAGTTCATTAACACTCTTCCTTAAAGTCTCATTTCCTGTGCTTCTCCATTTTGTCGTTAGATTTGTTGCCGTTGTCCGAGGAGCCTTGGTTGTCACTGCTCAGGTACATCTTGTCCACCTGTTTGAGCGACTCGTTCAGGTAGTTCTGCAGCGAGGTCATGGCGGCACAGATTGCCGGTGAGCCGAACCCGTGGGTGATGAGGCTGAAGTGGGTAAGGCAGCCCTGGATGCCGGGGTCCAGGATGGGTGCGGGCCGAGAGTTTCCGAGGGGCGAGCGGTCCTGAGTGAGCAGGTCAGTGAACTCTTTACAGATTTGCCTGAAAGGGGGAAAGATGTGAAATACAATAGTGTTATAACGTGTACTGGACGTGAAAGTCTTCTCTATCAAGTGATTCAACTGGCGAAGCTTGAGAGCTGAAGATGAAATCCTCATTCTTAGTTTAGCAAGTAACAAGTTCTCTAAACCGTAGCTAATAAGTAATAAAATCATTAAGATGCTAAAACAATCAGCGAATGAACAAAATCTTTGTGAAATATCTTGATCTGTCAACTGAATCAAAACTTGGCAGTGCCTACTGCTTTAGGATGGAAAGAAATAGCTAGAGGCTCTTATGCAGATTAGATCCCACCATCAAGGGAGGAGTTTGACACTTACTTGGCGGCGAGGAGCATGTTCTTGCGAGAGTTAACCTCGTTGCGTTCCACGTGCGGCCTGCCCAGGTACTCAGCGATGGCTTTTGCCGGGAATTCGGTCTCAGCCACGTAGCCAAAGTCCCTCGCTAAGTGAACCGCTTCACCTATTGGAAAGCAAAAAAATAAAATATGCATATTGTAATATAAAATGACAGACTAATCACAGACAAACCCAATCCATGGAAAAAACCCAAGAATGTTCCATGATGCCAAGAAAACACTGAGAGAAACAACACTGGGGGCTCGCTTCTCAAGGCCATAAAAGCCTTATCATTAGCGTGTGCTCCAAAAACTCCTCTGCTATACGTAGCCGCAGAGAAATTAAGACATTTAGGTAATTAACATTAACATTCATCATCACCGCATGTCCTTGGGCCCACTGGACAAAGGATTACGATGGTGCCGTGTCCCAGGCAGACAACAGACCTCATCAATTTGGCCAGACATTCCGCTAACAGCGGCAACCCATTTAGAGGCTGATGAGGCGGCTGAGCAGCGCAGAATGATCAGCTGTGCTCAGTGTTCTTGCTCGGGGGAGGAAGTGCTAGCGAGATGAATATATCCCCATCTTTAGGGCAACTTGACTTGCATGGTCATAATGGATTTATGTGGGCTGCATGCAAGTGGTGAGAGCCCGTGGCGCCAACAGCGCTGCTTATTGATAGACACGCACATCACTGGAGGATGCGGACGCCTATTCAGAAGCACAAGCTTTAAGGTCAGCCGACCCTCCTGGCGAGCTGTTCACAGGATAACAAGCCTTAATTCAGCTTTGAAGGTCTCTAAATAACACATGCCTCCAGTCATTCTCCTACACAGAACCATCAGACCATTTATAAAGATTAGAGTGAAAATGGAGAGAGAAAATAAAAAATATATATATTCTGGTTTAGCCTGGGGCAGGTAGACGTGATTGAAGTGATATCACGAACATGGCGATGCGTCATTGTCTAGCCCAGGTATGACTGATGGGGCTGTTTTAGCAATGGAGGCATTTAAGTGTTTACGGTTTAGGTGTCTGAATTCAAATCCACATCACTGAGACAGATGTTAGAATATGGGCAATTTTACAAGTCCCAGACATGTGAAGGAGAAATAAATCCAACTGAGATTGGATGCAGTATTCTAGTTGTCTGTGTGCATCAGATAATGTCACGACGACTACACTATATGGAAAGTAATCCACAAAAGCTTATTTTTTGTGTAGGTCTGCACTGTTGACTTTTCAGGTCTTGCACAGATAACCACTAACCTATTAAGTCACAGAGTAAGACAGAAAATAAACAAGTAATCTCTGCCTTGATATCTGCTCTGATGTCCAAAGACAGATGACAAACATAGCTCAGTCATTGATTCCAAATTTAGACAATCACCACAGGATCGGAAGAATAGCTACAGCTGCTACTGACAGATTAAATGTCACAAATAATTACACGGGGCAGCTCCACTGCCCAATATTACTGACATAGTATGGTAATAAACATGAAACCCTTAACCTTTATTTGCATTAATATCTCAATCATAGACAGAACCTCTTCGCCCTGGGTGTAGCATACGGTCATTATGCATGCTATGTTTGAAGCAGGGTAATATTTTGCACATGTTGCATAATTGGGCTGCATTCCCAGTGATATAAATTATCCTAAGCAAATATGCAAAGTACTGAGTGACAGCTCATACCTTCTACTAGTGCCGTGAGTAAAGTCACATTAGCTGCCTTCCTTCTCCCAGCAGGCAGATTAAGTCCAATCTTGTCCAGCTTCTCTCTCAGAGAACGGCCACCATTCTTTGACTTGGCTCTGTCGAAGAGGAATAAAAGATATATTATTTACACATGTAGGCTTTTCACTGTTGTTCAGATTAGACCTTTATACTACTCTGTGGTAGAGTATAGTTGTTTTTTTAGGGGGGGGTGACATTTTGTTTAACTCTGTGAGTGTGTAAAAATTGACACTGTAAAAATCGTCCATTTCTACAAGCAGCGCTACATTGAAACTCAGGATATTGCAGTGCAGGGGACACAGAACAGAATGGACGCATTCCATTACACATTTTTTAACCATTGCCTAACTACATTCCACATTCAGCCAAACTCAAGAGTTTGAAGTGCTTTCAAATAGCCTGTCAGAGGAGACCTCGCCCAGAGCAGTCACCCCTGAACGAGGGCTCATCATACACTTTTGAAAACAAATAAATCAAACATGAACAGGCCCGGATACCACTCCTGACCAAAACAAACCTGACGCCAATGATGCTTCAGCACAAATGGAAGCAGCGACATCGCACATAGATCGCACAAATTCCCCACTTGCTGCAGCCTATTCGTTTTTTTTGCACTACTGATAGACAGGCTCTCCCACTCTACGGCAGGTGAGAGAACCAGCATCTCCAGAGACGTGTACGCGCATGCGTGCGAGTGTGTGTTGAGCGTGAGAGAAAGACTACCCACATCTCTTATTCCTCTTCTCTTTCTGGTGCCCTCCACTATAGCCCAACCCCCCACCCCCCCCCCCCCCCCACCCCAATAGCTATACGACCTACTGTACTTAAAAATGTCTGTGTTTTTGTGTGTGAACGAATATCTTGTGTTAGCATTAACACACAAGTGGCAATCAGGCACTGCACTCCCTGCAGAGAACAACTCTGGTCCATGGTTGCTCTGGCCATAAGGTCAGCTACTCTCTTGCAATAAGAACTACCTTGCTGCATTCCCAATCTCCCAAGTGTTATTACTATCCCCAAAGGAGGCAAAAAGACACATTTTCAGACCACACAAAAAACGTCAAATATTGCAAAGAAAAACTGATGCGCCAAACTATATATTCAGAAACTGCTACCACAAAATTCAGAGTAGACACCAGATTATAACAGCAATAATGAGTATTGCTTCAGTTTCTGACAACATATAGATGCAGTGGAAAGTGATAAAATGGCAAAAAGAAACTCAGTCAGTTACACTGAATCAGTACCCAATTGCTTCTCATCTTGCATGTCTATGGTACGTTAATTGGTTAATAGACTACATGCGGCCTATAATGAAGATTAAATACAGCCGATACATTAGAGACATCAAAACCTCTGTGGGCAATAATATCAGTCCATTTCGGTGTCTTTTTGATAACATTCGAGGTCTCACCTGCGTAGAACCCCTCCCAGTAGCGAGGCGTTGAGGCACTCTGGGGGCGACAGGCGTCTCTGGACCTCAGCCACAGTCACCTTGTACTTGGAGGTGGAACTGAGCAGGGAGAGGCGGCCAGGTACGGAGCAGAACACTTCTGTGGGATTGGACACGCAGCCCATGAGAGACTCCTTCTGGAAGGGAAGACCCAGATTGTTTCCTTTGGGAAGAGTGACGGGACCTGGAAGAGAGGTGAAGAGAAGGTGAGTGAGCTGAAAGGAGAAGGTGGTCCTTGGGAGGGTTCCAAGGGGTCCCAAGCTAAATTTGTTAATATAGCGTTACAATCATTTTAACCACTTTAACCATATTTTATACTTTGGCTATTCAAAAATAGCAGATCTACAAGCTCATAGCGTGCCACTTTGTGCCACGCTATGAGCTTGTAGATCTGCTATTTTTGAAAGATCTTGAAGATTTGTGCAAATCTTTGAATATATATATATTTTTAAAGAGAACATTTGCAACACAAATCTCCTCTTCTGGGGGTCCCTGGCACAAACTCTTTTCAGATGGGGGTCTGCAGCCAAATATATATCAATTTGGGGGTCCTTGACTCGAAAAGGTTTGAGAACCACTGCTCTAAGTATGTGAACCCTCAACCTCCGCAGTGTTGTTATTGTTTGTATAACTGGGTTTTGGGAGAGACAAGCTCAAAGCTGAGTATGCCACTCTGCACAGTTATGAGTCAAACTATGTCCTTTACTTACAGTACACTGGGGCAAATGTACAGTATGCTCCGGAGAACAATAGAAGTCGCGAGGCTTGCGAAATGTCATGGTTTTCCCAACATAGGTTCACTGAGGTTTAAACAGCTGAAAGTCCCTCATTCCACACACACCCTCCACAAAAACAGCTAAACACACACAGACAGATCCTCGTCCACATTATGCTACTACGCCTTGGTGTCTCATGATGCACAGGGATCCACATAAACAATAAACAATGATGCACAGGGGTCGCTTTGGCTCTAGCCATTCCACAATGTCTTTGCGTTTCAACGGGACGAACTAATATGGGTGAGTTTTTGGGTCAGAGGGTCAACGTTCAAAACCCCCACAACAATGCACTGGACAGGATCACCGGACAAACAAAACAATAAAGCACACTACACAACGTACTGTAACTCTCTTCATCCTCACCCGCAAGAATGCCCCCCTGATAATAAGTCCTCTGTAAGCGATCAAGGTTTCTGCCACCTCGTAGTCCTAATACTGAGACAAAAATCACACAGTCACATGAGCGTTTTAACTACTTAAGCCCTGTATACGTTGTTGTGTTGACGAACAGTGGAAAATAGATGATCTACAAGCTCACAACGCGTCACATCGCGACACGTTGTGAGCTTGTAGATCTGCTATTTGTGAAAATGCTCGTCAATGTTTGACAGTTTTCCGCTATAATGACATGAAAATAATTAGCGTCTGAGGCACATGGCTAAGGAGTGACATGCTGTTGTTTACAAATGTAAACTTCAGTTTGCCTACAGCATGCCCTTGAGCAATCACAGATTTCCGCAACAAGGACTGGTTTGTTTATTGTGCTATGCAAACTGTCACTGACTGAATATGCCTCGTAATATTAATTGCTCTTTTCTGTCAAGCTGAGAAGGCAGTGCATTTATTACCAACATTTATGATTAATATCTTAGTAAATACGTATGTCTGGGGGGCAATATTAATTAAATGAGAAACCAAATTATTTCTTTAGCATGATAATGGGAAATATAAGGATTTGTGGTGAATGATAAATGAGGTATGGGATATTATATAGATATACTGACATATATGTTTGTACGGTTACAGTAATACATAAATGTTGATCTCATAAAAGGTGATCTCACTCTGGCTCAAAAGTCTATTTAAGGATGACAGCAAAATTCAAATTAAAATGTTTTTGCCGTACAACACAGCCTAAATCCTTGTTTATTATTTCGGAATAATTCATGTCCCAACAAATTACTGAACTGTCCTCCACACAGGCAAAGCTTAATGCCACACCCCAGCAAAAAGCTGGTTCTGCAGCGTTGGGCTGCAGCTTCAAGATCAACTCACAAAATTGCTGTTAACTTCAGCTGAAAAGAGTTGCGAGTGCCAGCTTAATCAACTTAAACATAAACCAAAGCTTTCTCTTCTCAACACAGGGGTTGTTAGTACGATTGCTCAACTTCCATGTCTTGTCAGCTACGCTGCAATTTTTTTGAAAGGGATCTTTTCTTCCCACTGGGCATCCATTCAAACACCTTCAACACTAGAATAGACTAAGGATCACACCAAGCTTAGTTAAGTGCATCAGATGGCAACGAGGATTAGTACTGTATGCAGTGCAAGTACAAATACAGCACTCCTCCTTTCCTTTGCTGTGTTCTCTGATTGAATGCCCTGACATGCCACTGTACAAATAATTTTTACGTTTCCAAATACACAGGTAGTGGAAAGTATGGTCCTTACAGTAAATTTCCAATCCCTTCCCGTTATCATTGCATCCTTGTTTGATACGTATTGCACAAAGAAAGACCTATACGTAAGCCTTCATTTCAACTCCTGACATTTTCTTTTTTTGTTTAACCTGCATTAACTGGTTTCATAATATAAAATGTAACTCACCTTTTTTGATGACTGTCTGGTCTGCCATTATAATACTGTGGTCATCTACATGCTGATAAAATGAAAAAGAAAATTAACAGTTAGACATTAGCCAGGCATATATATGCTGATTATTAAAAGAAAAGAAAAAAGTAATAGAATATCAAAGACAGCTTTTCCCATATTGGCTATGAATGAATGCTTATATTTTGAAGAAACAAAATGTGCTTTAAAAAAAAGGAAGAAACAAAAAGTTATACCAATAGACTTCACACAAAACTACACAAATCTCAAGGAAATTCAAATTATTATTTTTTTACAAATTTATAAATATATAGGCCTAAATAAATAAACAAACACTAAAGAGTATATTGGACTCACCTGGACGTCGTCTAATCCGTGGCCCATGTCGTGCATGCCCATATTCCCATCACTGATCACTGAGTCCATGTTGTGAACGTGCGGAGGCAGCAGCTCCGGCCGGCGGAAGCCCTCTCTCCTCACCACCCCGGAGGAAGAGCCTCCGTCCTGCAGGCCCAGGATCTGACTGGCCAGGCCGCTCGACCTGACGCCATGATGACCCCCGAGTCCCTCCTGACCCTGCCGGCCGGGCCACGACTGCTGCTGGTTGGACGATTGCAGGGAGTTGATGTTGAAAGGGTCGCCGAGGTGCGAGTAGGGGTCGCCGGACTGCGGGTACGAGATGGGCTGGTAGGGTGGTGGGAAATAGGGGGGCTGGAAGTCCGAGCTGACCGAGTGGGAGAGGGAGGGAGAGGGGCTGTAGAGGTGCTGGCTGACCGCGGGGAGGTGAGGCAACCTGGGGGTCCCGTTGCTGCTGCCATCGTGCCTTTCCTGAGGGGGGGGGGGTAAAATAAATACATTGACTATTAGGCCTACAGTGGTTCTCAACCTGTGGGTCGGGACCAATTTGTGGGTCGCGGGCACATTTGTATCGATCACGAGTACATTTCAAAACATAAAAGAAAATCCTAAGAAATCGACATGAATTCAAAATAAATTCAATGATTTTTCAAAATAATGTAATGAATAAATAAAATAAAGTGTGGGTTCCCGGGCAGACGTCACATTTCTCTTTTGGGGTCTCGAGCTAAAAAAGTTTGGGAACCATGCACTGGACTATATTATATCCAACCAGGTGCTGATGAAGGTGATAATAAAATGGCCGACATGTCATTTATGCGTACAAGATGTCAGTAGGTAGCTTATAGGGACCCTAGGGTGCATCTCAGTCAGATACAAAAAATAAAAAAAAATAAAAAAGTTTTGTAGCCAACTTAATTTATGATTTATGAAGGCGTCCTCCTTATTAGGAATTTAAAAAAGTTTTATTATGGAAGAGGCCATCCAACAAACTTCAGTAGAACTATTAGCCACGTAAAATAGTAGTACACACACTATATTGCATATTATTATTTATTATCATATTATTACATTATTATTTATTTATTTTTATGTTTTTCTTAATAATTATTTATTTTTTTACAAATGGAAATGCGCGCACAGGGCGCGCATTTCCACTTGTAAAAAAATGAAATAATAATAAAACAAATATATATAATAATAATAATAGCCTAATCATGTAACAATAATGATAATTGGTGGACGTTTCTCTGTCGCCTACTTCAGTAATAGACCTATGTCCATTTAATTACATCTCTCTCTCTCTCTCTCTCTCTCTCTCTCTCTCTCTCTCTCTCTCTCTCTTATTAGTATTATTTTAACAAACGGCTTTAGTCCCACTTTCTCACGCAAAAGATCCGTAGGTGATGTGTTCTGGGATTTCAATTTCCCATTTGTTAATGAAAAAGAAATGCAGAAATACATGAGCTATTTGTCATTAATTTCAAACTGTTGCTTGACCTACGTTAAACAAAAAAATACCCTTATTTCTAATTTCCATGGCATGATGTGCCCGATCGGTCGAAACCCTAACTCTATGGTCGAAACTCACCTCACAGTCATCCTCATACTTGACGTTGTCTGCTAGTTTCCACAACATCGCTTCTTCTGACAGAGAACAAAATCTCTTCCAAGAATCAACAAGCGCTTGTCGTCAAAAAATGTGTTATTATTATTCCAGGTATGAAACGAACCGCTTCTTAGTAGAAATCATGAATTGTTTTCTCCAGCTGTAGTCGAGCAATTTGCGAAGTGACTTTCTTTCTGCTCTGAAGGACTTTTTTGGGGCTGCATACATAAATCTACACCAACTAACTATGGGAGAGTATAGTTGTCAAGAAATATTCCTCCTCTCTCCCCGCCCGATGCTGGATGTACTTCTGCTGCTGCTCTGCTCTGTTCTGATCTGAAGCTGCAGAGAGACAGGGTTGCATGTAAAGAAACTCGACTCCCTCTCATGGACAAAGCAGTGATGTTCAGTCCTTTACTACAGTGCAGTCCCTACTGACACCCACCATGGACCTGCTGAACCTTGGTGCAGGCATGAGGTCTCTACGAGGTGGGCGTTGCTGTCGTGATGATGTCACTGAATATGAAAACTTTGTTGATTGGTTATTGGTGGAGCATAGAGGCCAATTATATTTCTGTGTCTTGCTCACTAGTTTTCGGTAAGAAATATTTCCGGGAAGAAATATCGTCTCATGCTATGCTCAATAATAATAATAATAATAGTAATAATTATAATTATAACAATTATAATAATATGAATAATAATGATTTTATGAATAATAATAATTTACAAAATTACGTGAAACAACGAAATAGTTATGTTGCCTATTTGTAACCTCTGGGACATTTGCTATTAATATAAACCAAACCACATTTAAAATAATCTCAAATGTTCTATGACTGTAATCAGTTACTTATATTAATATTTAGCTGTAATGTAAATTAAATTAATAGCATTAGTCATGTAGCAAGTAGCCTACTTAAATAATGTTAATAATACCAGTAATAGCCTAATAATAACAACAACAACAACAATAATAATAATAACAATAATATATAACCATTTAGAGTCTTTTGAAATATTAGTAAAGGTTTTTGAATTAATATTAGTTTTATCAGCTTAAATGAAAAATGTGTGTATTCTATTTTTACCTGGGGGATAGGCTAGATAGCTATACAGTTGCCAACAGCGAATGAAATGTGTTTCTTCACTGCTGTGCAATTAGAACCCTAAACGATAATCATTGTTTTTAGACTTTTATTCAAATTAACCCATAACACACACACATGCTGGGTGTTGGTTTGGTGCCTCCGAATTCCAATAAATAAACCCGAGGGCTTATAGCAGCATCTTTCTTTCAGGAACCACTGAAGCTCAAGGGATCTCAACACAGCATCTCTTTCTTACCTTAATTAACATTTTTGGTGGAGCTCCGCCATGTCCAAAACAATGTCTGCTTTGAACCATTGATATGTATATAGGACCCACTGGGGGTGACAGTGGAATTTATTTATTGTTACAAAGAGACGTTGCCATTGTTAGTTTTCGTGTTTGTTTTTATAACAAAAGCAGTTTTTAGTTGTCTCATCTTGTTTGTTTATAACAAAAGCTTCGAGCAGTTTTTTATAACTTGGCACACCCACCCACCCACCCACCCACCACATACAGTAGGATATAAATTATATAGCCCTATATATAGGCTATAATATTAGGCTAATAATATATTATATATTTATATATATATATATATATATATATATATATATATATATATATATATATATATATATATATATATATATATATATATATATATATGTATATATATATATATATATATAATTTGCACGCACACACACACACATTATTTTCATAGAAGATTAGCACTGCAGTTATTGATAAACATCAACAACCAGTTCTATCTTTGTTTTAATCGCATAATGTATATTATACATTTTATTGCATATTTATGACTGGCCGTAATAATTCGTGCAGATTAATTGTCAGACACATGGGATTTTTAGGGATAATAGCCTGTTGCGTCTGTCCATGGGAACTACAGGACCTGAAGCAGCGACAGTGGATTAACGTGCGTGTTCGTTCTTGGTTCAGTTGTGACGTGAAGCAGAAACCAATGCTCACTGATTAAATGATCTTTATATTAGAATCAGAGCAGACTTAAACGAAGTTAGACACGCGTGGTCGGACGCCGATGATGTGAACAGCTTGTCAGCTCAATGGCAATTCATTGAGACAGATCAGACACCATGATGGCTCAGGGATGGACCTGAACGCTGCAGAGGTTGACTTAAAAAAAAGAAATCCCACAATAGTTGACGTTACAGATCGTCAAAGCTACTACACTACATAAACCCAATTAAGTAATAACGATGTTATTACACTACTATTTGTACTACATTTGTACTATTACGAATTGAATATATAGGACCTCAATGGAAACAAGTCTACTAGGACTTTTTGTGGAAATCCTTTCAGACCAAGTGTATTGTATGGCTGTACTCGTGCTGTTTGCAGTTCTGTCTATAAAATAACCAATCACACACACTATTTCAAACATGCACTGCAAACCATTATTTGGCTAGTAGGGGAAAAAACAAATCAAGTAACTAATAATAGACCTGATATTTTAAGGGATACTCTGATTAAAAACGAATTAAAGAGTGGGTAGAAAGGCAGACAGCTACCACTGCTGCCATTAAACTTCAAAGTGTGTTATTCTTTTTTAATATGCTTTTTCTCAGCCCACTGGCCTACTAGCCTATACGGCGCGGAGTGATCAGAGAAACAGGTGAATAGCCTATAATATAACCAATACCTCCAAAAAGTCACAAATAGGCATGAGAAGGCGGACAATACAATACTGTTGATGTTGAATGAATAAAGTGAACTCACCCTCCAGTCTATCCTCTCCATTAAAGACATATTGTATAAGCCTTGATCCGCAGCAGCAGTTTAGCTGCAGACAGTATAATTCCAGAGAACGAGTGAAATCACTGACTGAGCTCTTCACTCCGCTGCTGACTGACTTCACCTGGTGCCCACGACGCGCACTGCGCATGCGCCCTCCCGTGGAACTATACACCTGAGTCGGAGCCCTCTTGCGCAGAGGTAGAAAATAGGCGATCTACAAGCAGTGAGCTGGGGGAGGCATCTCATTATTTATAGCTCTCTAGCTCTCTTCTATTATAGAGACTTCTTTGATGACAGTTATATGGAGTGATGCAATGTACATTTTCATTTTGTAGGCCTAGATACAACATTCAAAAGATAGATGCTTTCAATGACTATTGTCAAATTAATTAACACAATTATTACTGTACCACCTCCAACTGTAGATTCTTTCCCCATTTTCTGTTTATTTTTTCAACTGTTATTTATCATATTTTGACACTTGGTTTAATAATGTAAACATGTTTTCTCATGCCAATAAAGCCCCATTTGAATTGAATTGAATTGACAAATGACATAGGCTGCTGATGATGGGAGGCCCAATTGTGTTCTTTTTTTAATAAAAATAAATAAAACACACATTCAGGTTTACAGGACTTTCAACAAACCTTCCAATAAATGTTTTGTATTGCCATATGAACATATTATTGGTGTGAGAAAGGGTTAAAATATTCCTTGCAGGGTTTGAAGGAGCATTGAGAAATGTTAAGGTGAGGTAATCCCACCCTTGAAGACAACATTGCCTGAGGCTGACCATAAGAATCTGCTTTCAAAAGCCACTGAAGCTTTTTAGGCCTAAAATGGCTGTTGTTATCTGATCTCCCAAATACTTTAGCTTAAACTAATGAACAGATCAAAGTGTCTCCTGCCATGTGCTTGTTGAGAGTGAAGCTTCCACATCGCATTTTCTTGAAATAAACGTAACTTACCTTAATACACCGCACAGAGCTTTTAATCTGCCACAAATCAAAGGTTAATTAAACAGTTCTGAAATGAACAAACAGGAAATCCTAATTTCACAAGCCTAACTGTAAAGCCTATGCAACAAAATATAAAAAGAAAAATCGAGGGGGAAAAAAGACAACATTTGGTTAGTAATGAATTTTCATTTTATGAAAGGCTTGTAAAACGGATAAATAGCCAATGCATGGAGCATTTTTAGTTGAAGAGACGTTTCTGAAACTGAGGTATTTTTTAAGATGAATTAGGGTTAAAGGAGTAGTTCACCCCAAAAAGTACTTATGTTCTATCAATTACACGCCCCGTTAAGCCTTGAATGTATGGGTTATTTTCTGTACATATAGGCTATTATTCAAAACAATAAATATACGAAAACATACATGAAGGAAAACAGTCAAAATGACAGACATGCCAGTCTTGGCAAGGCTCTGAGTTTCTTAAAAGGTTAATTAAATGTTAATTATTATTAGTTTATAAGTAAGAAAATTCAACCCTACATTTCTGTTTTTATTAATAGAACAATCGAGAAATTGAAGCAATTTGTATAGCAATTATGATGGTCCCGTAAGATTAGATTATACTATTTATTTAAACAGGTCTAAAATAACTTTAAGTATAGGCCTATAGCTTCAACCCTGTTTTACAATATGAATAGGCCTAAGTACTCTCCTAATATACAAAAGCAAAGCAATATACATAATGAAGTGCTTATATTTCTGGGCCTAGGATGTTGGTCTATTTATTAACTATATTGTCTTAAATCGAAACTATTGAGCAACCCTGTTGTACCTGCTATGTCAAACATGTGAATCTGTCTTAATTACACACACGTTTTTGTGAAACATAAGTAAGTAAGCCTATGTAGACTGCAGTTCAAAAGTAGACATTATACAAAAATATAATTGTGTTTAAAACCTTGGAAAACGCATTGAGGGAGAACCCTCATTTTGAATGGTGCAGTGAGACATAATAAATTCACCCAGACACTAAGATCAAATAGCAATAAAAGAAGAATACATACATATATTATGTAGCCTACAATAACAGGCGTATCTATGTAGAAATAGCGGAGAAAACTATAACAACAAACAATAATAAAACATGATAGGCGATGCAGCTGAATAAAGACAGGAGTTTATTTTCAATCTTCGGCCACAATGATTGGATTATTTATGGTGTAGTTTTCATTTAATGAGAAACATGCAGTTCTCCCTGGTACAGATTTCTGTGGAGGATAAGTATCAACTCTTGCTAAATATCACAGGGTAAAATGACTGAGTCTCTGCTGCCCTCTTTTGGTGGGATCTTTACATTACTGCTGTTATTCATTGCGCAGACCAGTGGTTCTCAACCGGTGGTCCGGGGACCACCAGTGATCCTTGAGGGGGTTCCAGGTGGTCCCCAGCTAAATGGAGAGTTCATAACCAAATGGACCCTTTAACTCTTGAGAGTGTAAAATGAAACCATTTGGTTTCATTTCACACTCTCAAGAGTTGAATTATTGTTAAACATCTGCATTACTTAATGTACAAGAAGTCTACACAATTAGAGAATGTAGAAGAAATATTCCAAGTTTTGGGTCTGAGAGTCTAAATCTCATCAAATGGTGGTCCGTGGTTCAAATGCCAAATAAATAACCTTGATATGAAAAGGGTTGAAAACCACTGGCGCAGACTACGGTTACTGGGTTAAACTGGGTTCCAAGATTTAGAAATAGAAACCACACAATTTTACCAGCCAACTAGATTTTCAAGATATAGAGCTGGCCTGTTCTGGTTTGGCCTGATTAGAGACCAAAAGAACTTACCAACTACTCAAATTGTACCATTGTTACATTTTTCTGCCAATGTTGTTCCATGCAGTAAAGTCTTCCTAAATCCTGTTAACTGAATTATGGGTGCATAAAAAAAATTAGCCTGCAAGTACATCTGGGTCAATTTACACCATCAGTGTTAAATTAACACTGATTTTACTCTGTCAGTTTAACCACTTAGACCCTATATACTTAATTGACCCGTATGAGTCCTCCAGGGGACTATACAGTACTATAGGCCCCCTCCTTTGTCCCTCTAGTCTACACCAAATCTCTTTGTTGAAAATTACAGATTTATGAGAGATCTGCAACTTTTGCTGAATGTTTGCCCCAGAATAGATATTATGTGTGGCCCACGCATGGACAAAATGTATTTGGTAGCGAGCACAAGAGGAATCATCTTCACAGTAAAACAATTTTTACTCCACACAATTTATGACAGCCATTGATAGCCTGTGTGGTAATTGACCATCAATATTGGACCAATGGACTCCCATACATAGGAATAGGACGGTGGAGGCCAGATTTGAGCAACTTAATGGAGTCTTTTTCTATATCATAAGGGTGACAAACATTGACAAACAACTGAACACAACATGGCAGTGCACTGCTGCATCTGTATACTTTGGTTTAGTTTATGCAAAATCTATTCTCAAACGTAGGTTTATATTCTGTCTTCAAGTCACAAAAATAGACATTGGATTCAAGTATTGGAGTCAACCAAATGTTCCGCTTAAAAAATCTTTATTTGTGTGATTTACTGATAAAAGGGGAAAAAGGAGCATAATATCATCATATCAAATATTATGTCCACTCAGACAGGTAAAACAAAACATAGCCTCATAATGTGTTCCAATTCTTTTTTGAAGCCGGGTGAATAAAACAAGATGAATATAAAACATTAACGCAACCATGAACAACTAAGTTGGAAGTCAAGAGTAATTATTTCTGCACAATTATGTACTTTGTAACATAAATCATAATAACTAATAAGATAATAAATAAGATGAAACCCCTGGTACTGCATTATGAGGGGAAAATAATACAGATATCTATATTATGCATTACCTTTTGGGGGAATATTGAATTTACCAACTTTACTAGTAACCGCAAGTCATGCAATTATAGAACATGTTTCAGGATTCTTTCCCCCCTTCACATTATGAAAGCAAATATGTGACCTTAGCTTTCACTAAATAATCAAGGAAAGCTTACAGTAATGTGCATTGAACACGCAAAAGTGGTCTCAGAGACACTGAATCAGATTAAAATTATTTACTGATGCTTCAGGACAATGGGAGGGCACTCGCCATGAAGCCTCGCACCTGGCAGAAATGTAAATAAGGCCAAAGTACAGGAGGTGGTTTGAGTTGAGGACCAATGGTCTGAAGTAGCGCTTAAGCCTGATCTAAACTTAACCGTAAAATGCTGAAAATCGACGATGACGAAAACTGTCTATCTGTCTTGTGTATTTTCCATCATATGCGACTCCATTATATGATGGAGAATAAATTAAGCATTATAAGGCTACTAGAGGCCATGACCATGTGCCCCAAAGCATATGGGTAATTACTGGAAATATGGTGAAGATGGTTGGAACACGCTGTGCTGAAGTGTGCCAGAAAGAGCACATTTCCCCTGTGAATTGTCCAGGTTCCAAACAGGAAATCCAAGATGGCCAAGAAGGATGAACATGTAAATGAGCCAGTCAAAAAAGAGCCTTGCAAGATAACTGTTCCAAGTTGGAACTTTTAAGCGAAAACAGCAGGTTGGTCAATTTATGCAGTCCAATCCCAAAGAAGACCTGTTGTAATACACAAGGCTACCACTAGGGCGCAATAGAGCAACAGTTTGGGCCAAGACATTTATAGGTTCCTAGCCAAATCCCAAATCACCCCTGTTGCACCAAGCATTATTCTCAAGGCACATCTTATTGACATCACAGAGGTCCAAGGGAATATGTGTGTTGAGTAATAGAACAAAACACATACATAAGCTTGGGGATTTATTAAAAAAATCAAACAACCAAATACCAGGGCCTGAGGGGATGATTTGGAGGACTGTGTGCACGTGCCCAAGTGTCAGAGAGACAGAGAAAAAGAGATAGGGAGGGAGGGGGGGGGGGGGGAGCGAGAGAATGCATGGCTATAGAACAGAGATTTATTTGGATTGGGAGCTGAAGATTGCTCTGAAATATGTGTAACACAAATGTTCAGAGTAATCTCACTCTAACATATTGCCACCTTGTGAATAAGTGGTCTTTGTTTTCCCGAATCCATCATTCCTAAAAGTGGTACGGGGTGTGGGTCACCCAGTTGGAAGTCTGGTCTTTGGTGCGCTTGGCAGAACTATGGCTGGTGAACAGGGACTTGAACACCTCTGATTTCTCTTCCATCTGCTGGACAGACCTCTTGGTGGCAGTTGCAAGCTTGGAAGAGCTGGACGAGCCAGAGGATCCAGCTACAGCTAGGAAGGAGCATGAAAGAAATATAGTAACCATCATACATTTTTACCACATGAACACCAGCATCCCTATTCTGGATAGGTTATAGTAAGCCAACATTCTGCAAAAATAGGCTATCTACATCGCCAATCTACTTCGCGATGCGATGTGTTGTGAGTTTATAGATCCTGGCGAAGACATTTGGTATAGTGGGAAAAAAGGAGAGGACCATGTATAGACCACTGGGGGACCCCAGTCAACTTAAGTATAAGGTCTAAGTGGTTCATTATTAGTAGTAGCACACATTCAATAAATAAAACATTTGTATGAAAAACTACGTCAATCACATTATGCAGTCACTGATGCTATGGGACAATGGTAGAGTACAAAGGCCAAAATGCAGGATGATTACTTGGGGTTTCTATTAGTCATATCTATCCCAAGACCTTTACCTTTAAACTAAGGCTGGGCTAAATTTATCTCAAGTCGACTTCATTTATTTAGCCCTCACTGTTACAGTCTCAATACAAATATAATGAAGCAAACAAACAACACCCCTTGTCCTTAGACCCTCAATCGGAAGGCAAAATAAAAACATAAATAGACCAGGAGGTTTGTTACATAAAATCATAACAAGAGAGGCTACTGTATTTATCAATGTGTCACCGTATTTTGCCAATATCTTCTTCATAACACCCAACACATGTGCTTTACAGCCCAGTCAGACAGTAATTCTGAGTTGCCTTTTCTGCAAACCAGGAGTTTTTATAACTATAAAACCAAGTGAGGTATGTATCAGGATATAGCAGTGTGAGCATACCTGACTGGCTGCCTTCACCACCACCATTTTGCTCAGAGCTTGTCCCTGCCACGTCCACTTGGGGAGAGCCTGCATTGTCTGTGGGCGAAAAGCAAACACAATTCATAAAACACTGTAAAGAATTAGCATATAGGAAGGTACATTTTAATGCTGCTCTGCATCATGTAAACATGAAACCAAACCTCTTTTCATTGCAATGAAAGTGTGCAGAAGGTGATGTGTAGAAAAAAAGAAAACAGTTTAAAGCCTGTTTGAACATAAATAGAATAAAAAATATCTTAACTCTCTCAGTGCCACACAACGAGATATCCCAAGTTTTTTCTGAATGCCCTCAGTGCCAAGAACGAAAAATCCAGAGTTTAACTTATAACTGAAAAAGGCTGTATCTCGCTTCCTAAGCAAAAAAAAATTGCTGGCACAGTATGAACATTTTTTTATTTCATTGGCACTGAGAGAGTTAACATAGAAGCCAAGGTCAAACAGAAGCATTTTTGTAGGATGTGTACTTGGCCTTTTTATTGTTTCATTGAAACTTGTGATGACATCCTGGATGGTACAAATAAACATTGTATCCTTCTCAGCCAACGCCTTGATCAAAGGGGAGGGGAGAGTATTGTGCCTTACGCAGCACTGCTGGACTCAACAGGAAGCCACACCAACATAATGCAAAGACACTCAGTTCTGGTGTACCAACTACTGTGCCGTGGTCTGGCATATACACGCCAAGTCAGACTGGAAAAGTACTGCAACACTGGTGTCTGTACTAATACTAATGTACACACCCAGCTCAATGGCAGTATCTTCATTGTCAAGATGCTGCCTGGAGTAGAGAGTGTCAATAACCACATGAACGCTAGCATCCATATTCTGGGTCATGATAATAGACCAACTTTGGGGGAAAATAGCCTATCTGCAAGCTAAAAATGCATTGCTCACAACGTGAGATCGGCTATTTTCGTCTAAGAGGTGTAGAGGGAGAAAAGGAGGCGGCCAAGTATAGACCCCTGGAGGATGCCGGTAAACGAAGTACATAGGGTTTAAGTGGTTAAAAAGCAAAAAACTAAACACAACATTTTCATGTACTCAGAATAACGTCGCTATGGCATCCAAAAGGTAAGTTATTATAATGAAAGCAACTACAACCTAAAAGAGTGATGAATATAAAATAACTAGATACCAGAAATACTGCCTATTTAAACCACAATAACCTGAATACATATCAACATACTAGAAAGAAAAATCTTCATCTACTTCCTAATAGCACTGTAATAATGCAACAAATAATAATTGCCATGTGACATAAAACATTTTAAGTGGGGTGAAACCCGGCCCAGAAGGCTGGCGTAGCGGTCCGGGCACCTAGGCTGCTAATGCAGCCTGGCAGTGTGTCGCGGGTTCGAATCCCGATCCCGACGACCTTTGCTGCGTGTCACTCCCCATCTCTCTCTTCCCATTTCCCGTCAGTCTACTGTATTATATCAATAAAGGCAGAAAAAGCCAAAAACAAATCTTTTAAAAAAGTGGGGTGAAACCCTAGGCTGATTTAGTGTTTTTGTAGTTGCAGTTCAGGTTTAAAACTACACCAGCGTAAAAACATGGCAGACTGCATGAGGGTGACCACATAGTATACTGTGATGTAAGCAACACAGCTGAAGCCAATCAAATTAATAATGTGTGTTAGGTTTAGGTGTGTCAATTTTCAGAGATAATTTGCATAAACACATTTTATTAGCTGTAGCTGCATTTTTGACTAGCCTGCTATGTTTTTGTAAATGTGCTGTAGTTTTTAACCTGAACTAGGAAACAAACAATGATGTGGCAAAGCCTGCTTTGCCACAATTGCAAATTAAAGTTCAATTGTGATCCTCATCTGAGGTCAAGCTCTGCATGGACCACCTATGATCACCTACTGGATTACTGGGTATTCAACAGATCATTCATGTCACTGAGGCATCGCATACCGTCCAGTACCCACCTTTTGACTCTGATGGTTTGGATGCACTCTCAACAACCTTGCTCTTTTTGGATTTCTGAAGGAAAAAATACATTTGAAAACAAAACAAGTCACAAATAGGATGGAAGTATCATTTAACCTAAAACACAACACTGAACAGATAACACACATGTTGGTTTTAACATACTGTAACTGACAAAAAGAACCACCTTGTGGCAAACAAAAACGCACGTAACGCATACTGTTCTCACCTTCTGACAATACCAAGATACATTATATCTACATTAGATCAATACATATCAGTTGTTACAGTACATCATGTTACCCAGCACATAACAGAACCAACCTTTGCTTGTTTTGCCTTGGCCCTCTTCTCCTCCATCCTCTCCCTCAGCTTGTCCGTGTCCTCCTTGGTGCCATTGATCACCACAACATCTTGCTCTTGGAATGGGTCGCCACACTGAATCAAAAGACAGAATGAAGATGAAAAAAATATGGAGATATTAGCATACACAACAATAAAGAGCAGCAAAGTTTAACACATTCACTGCCATTGGCGGACATCTCCGTCATTTAACACATTCACTGCCAGAGTTTATTCATAATATACTCAGACACAAAGCAAATTTCAGTGAGAACTGACAATAAAGTTGTATCGTATCGTACTCACCCAGTGCCAGCCATTTGTGTTTTATAACCTTTTCAACCGGTCACAGAACTTGTATATCCATTTTGATCCATCATCTTACCGTGTTTATAAACACACAATCGATGTACGAGCCCCCAAAGGATTACGTTTTCTGAGGCGAGCTGTCTTGAGTTAGTTTTCGCCAGTGCAAACAGGCTGCAGGCACCATATCCAGCAAGAATGCTCAAAAAAGCCTGAGTAGATGTTAAAATTACCTGAAACATGTTTGAAAGTGAAATATCCCTTTAAGGGTGGCGCTAGCGGAAAGGCCATAGAGTTTCCAAAATGGTTAATTCTCTAATACTGTAAATTCAATGGCAACCCTCTCAGTTTCGAGACATCTTGTTTGGGACCAAAGTGTTGGACGGGCAGGTATTGATATACATCCGTTAATATTAGAGGCTGAAGTCTTAACTGACTAGGGGTGTCACGATACGCCTAATCCACGATTCGATTCGACTTTCGATTTTAAGGTCACGATTCGATTCGATTTTCGATACGATGTATATTTTTAAAACTTCATTTTTTTCCGCTTTGAGGGCTATATGATTATTAATTTAGGCTATTGTCTTGATTTGTAAAGAAAAACACATGTTTCTCAATAAGTCCCTTTTATTTTAATAATATCAAATGAGAATGAGAATAACAAAAAGGGTTTTATGCCCTTAGAACAACTGTCATTTTCAGATTCTTCTTTATGATGAGATAACATTCTTGTGAAGCTCTATAACTAAATAAAATCTAAATACAAAGTTGAACATGTAAGAAAAAAGGATTCAAAGACAACTGTTATTTGGCAACATGTTCTTAAACATCTTAAAGTATGTTCACATTGTTTGAACAGGTAAGAGCTTTAACAAACAAGAAATGTGAATAATAAGCTAAGCCAGGGGTCTTCAACAGGGTTTTTTTTTTTTTCCTTAACCCCATCCCTTTTCTGAGGTGAACTTTAGCCAAAAATAGCCGATCTACAAGCTCACAATGCCTCGCGCTGCTAGGCGTTGTGAGCTTGTAGATCGGCTATTTTTGGCCGAGAGGTATAGGTGTAGAGGGGAAAAAGAGAAGACGGAGCAACTATCAATGTGGAGCATAATCGACAAACGTAATCGACAAGCCGTTTTGTCAACAACGTGTCGGGTGCCCTCATAATTCACTGGGAAGCCAAAATATTGCCAGACTTTTGACTTAAAGGGATACTTCACTTTAGGGCCGGGGACACATTTAAAAAAAATATTAAAAATAAATGAAAAAAGTTATGGAAAATTCATGGCCCCCTCACGCATTAGAGTGTCCTACTAATGTGTGAGGGGGCCATGAATTTTCCATAACTTTTTTCATTTATTTTTAATATTTTTTTTAAATGTGTCCCCGGCCCGAAAGTGAAGTATCCCTTTAAAGGAAGCGGGAGGGTTTTCCAATTCTTCCGTTTGTGTATCATCATTACCATCGCTGGCTTCAGCAGTGGCCATGGTGAAATGTAAAGTAGTATACAGACGCAACGCTACAGCGGTCTCTCTCTCTGTCTCTCCTCCAAGTGTGCACTGTGTGTGGGTTTGTCCCGTCGTCTTTTTTTTCCTCCCCCGTCGCATGCGCGATGCACGGAAAAACACAACAGCGGCTCGCGCATGACTTCACCCGGACGTGCAATCGGATGTGCGGGAGTATTATTTTTTTATTAACCCTTGAATCGCGATACGGCTTTTGATTTCGATACACTGTATCGTACGTCATTTTCGGTTCGATTTCAATACGTATCGAGTATCGTGACACCCCTATAACTGACGTCAGCATAAACAACACTGTCAAAACCATGAAATTAGTTACTCCACATTTTGTGACATCTTCAAGACATCATGTGCTACAGAGGCTACACCTGATATTATCAGTAAAATGGCCATGACCCACGAAACCGCAATGGATAACCAATGTAAAACGCTTTTGTCATGCCGTACAAACAGAGATAGGCTTTTTTCTGAGTTGTTGACACTGACCACAACATTATTGCATTAAACACACTCCAGCCCTACTCCACCCTTTCCCTTTCTGACTTTGTCTGCTCCCACATGCGAACACCACTCAGCTATGGAACTGATGTAATTCTCATGACCTTACAGTACACTATTTGTAGATGAGAACACTACTCTTCCAAAAACAGAACATAGCAAACCATGGCTGTGTTCATTATGCAAGTCACAGGCTGGACCAGCTTCAGTGGTTATGTGGGAGACACCCTTCCATTGTTTGACTTAATTTTATATATCCAAACGAGCCTTCTCATTTAAAGGTAGGGTCAGTGATATATTTTGGTATTTTTAAAATGTTTTTGTTAAAAAGGTTGAAGTACTATATTGTGATAGTAATCATTGCTACACAGAGCGTTTGTTCGGTCACAGGGGTCTCTCCAGCTCTTTAGTAAACAGAATATAGTACATTTTCAGGTAGGTGACAACATTTGAGCCAATCAGGAGAGAGCACTGAAAAGGCATTTTCTGTTTAATAAAGAGCTGGAGAGACATGGGAGACTCCTTATATGGACAGGACACTCTATAGTAACGAGTACCATCAGAACATAATTTGACCCATTTCGCAATTATTTGAATAATTGCAAATCACTTACCCTACCTTTAAGTAATATATATGTGCATAAGACTGAACCGTCTGCACATGGCAAGCAGATAACCATTGATTCCCCATGCTTCAACACATGAAAAATCGCCACGGTAACCTTTCCAAGAAGTCATATAAATTTGAGGATATTTGTGTTAACAGATGGCACTTTCTGTCAAAACAAACACTGACCTTGCCTTTATTTTTATGTGTTGGTAGATGTCATATATAATGGTCTCTCATGTCACACTGACGTTTATGGCTTATATTTCTTTTCATGCGGAAAGTTTCTCTGGGACACCAGGTGGACCGATATCGTACGTGTGTGGTCACCATTAGGAATAGTCACCTTAGTCTGTCCAACTGATTTTCTGTGCAGTTGTCAGCCAGATTCCGTAATTTATTTGATTTTTACAAATAATTAAGCTAAAAAACAATACTGCTTTTCAAAAACAAATAAAACAAATAACTTAAACGGCATTGTCACCCGACTGACCACTAGTCACATTTGCAAGGTCACTGGAAGCTGGCTTGAAACAAACCATTTCCCTACGCCATTCAAATGAATGACTATCAATTACATATAGCTACTTTGCGTGTAAACAAAACATCTGCAAAGTGACTTCTAAAAATACATATGAACTTATCTGCCATTAGTTCAGGCAGCAGACATTGCACAAAAATGTCATTTTGGCATAAAGCTCACAAAGTGTCGCTATGTGATGTGTTGTGACCTTGTAGATGTGCTATTTTTGGAGTAATGTTCACGCATAATGACATACCACTATGACTTTCATGTGGTTAACAGAAACTGTACTTCTACCGGGAAAATTATTGTGTTATAGGGAAATGAATCACTATCTGTCATCTTGAAAAATGACTACAGATATTATCAGCTCTCTTTGGAAAATGTCCAACATATGTTGTTCTCTTCTGCGAAGTCAAGACTGGGTAACATTTTCCTCCTTTCCTTTTTTGCTTGGTTTTCTCAAGGTAAAACATTGCCCCAGGACACGTCGGATGATGTAGGTCATAGTTTTGTCCCACAATGTGACAGGGGGAAGTGACCAGTGGTGGACAACGTACTCAACCCCAGTACTTATAGTAAGTAAGTATAGATACTGCTGGTCAAATATTACTCAACTACAATTGAAAGTTGCTCAGTCAAATCTGTACTTGGGTTAAAGTACTGGAGTACATGCTTTTAAAAGTAGAAATTACAAAGTACATTTTATTTTTTAATATCAAAGCATTACTGCATAAAAATTTAGACATTTTCCCCCCAAGAATTATAGGTCAAAGCGTGAATCGGTCTGTTACAGTGCCACCATGAGGCTGATTTGAAACATTTGGGGCAGAGGGTCGTGCAAAGAGATTGTGCGAGCAAAGTGTAACACCGATCGGTCCTGCTGTGCCAGAGATTAGCTGCTCACAAACAAACAAACGGATAGGGGCGAAAACATTATGTCTGGCCTTTGGCAGAGATAACGACATATAAATTTGCACTCGATATGATATGACAAGCAAAAAAGAAACAGAGAAAACACCCCATGCATGCATGCAAAACTCAAAGCCCTCAGTGACCAGCAGGGTAATTATTGTGGATGTGCATAGTGTAGGCTCAGTGGGGGTGACCCGGACCCTGGCTATGTGCTCTGTTAACACAAGAGAGCTAATCTCAGTAGCTGACCAGGCAGCAAACAAACTCAGAGCGCTGCTCCAAAGTCAGTCACACTGCTGCTGTTGCTGCTCCCAACAACATCGACAAAAACTGGTTCGGGCAGCTAAGCATTTATTTCACTCAACAGCTGTGCAACAAGCCAGTAAACCATTCAACCAGCACTTTAATGTGGCACTGAACCAGCCATCTGAGAGGCGACAAGAGAGAGACATGGATGGGGAGATACAAAGTGTGGATATTTCAACTATGCTCCACTAACTTGGCTGGGGCTCTGCACGGATGGACTAAAACATCTGAGAAATGGAGGGAAAGAGGAGATGATGGATTGAAGCGATGCAAGACAAAAAGTGAAAGTAAGAAGAAAAAGGAATAAACAAAGTGACAGAAGAGAAAAACCAGAAAGGGGAGGAGACAGGAAATAACAGGAGTGAGTGAGAAGCGGCGAGTGTGCGGATCTGCCGGTAACCAGGCAGGCTCCCGTCTCAAGGGGATGGAGGAGAGACTCGCTCAGCAATGTAACAAGAGCGCAGAACACACACACACACTTACTTTCTCCGTCACAGGCTCAAGCATTGAGAATACAGACCCTTGGGCCACTTGTTGCCTGAGACGACAGCAGCAAAACAACTCTGGATACTCAGATCTACACAAAGTGCATGTCTTTTATCAATGCTCCAGCTGCAGCTGCTGTTGCTGATTACAGTGAAGAAGATGCCTTACACGGATGACTCCTGTTCTTTGTTTATCGCCAGATGGAGTCTTGTAACACTCTTTGGATTAATGTTCTTATTTCCACTATGAGGACAGGGGCTAATGTTTAACATCTTCTAAGGACTACGGGTTCAACTAAAATCAAGGTAACTGACTAACTGTGTCTCCTCTGTGTGTCTGTCTGTCTGTGTGTGTACGTGCATGGTTGATACATTGTATAGACTTTAGAAGTAGATACATAAGGACATTAGACATCAGGTCTAGGCTGAAATCCAGAAATGGTTATACTTAGCAAAACAATTATCATGATTGTCCATAATCAGCATTGTAAACAATAGTTAAAAAGTTTCCTTTCCAACTGAAAATACATTTATCATTAACCACACATTTAGAATCAATAGCAGGCAGTTCAATGATTTCTAGGAATTCAAAGGCTGTCTTTCCTTTTACTATCATTCAGTCAGAGAAGAGAAGAATGGCTGTGGCCACCACAATACAATTCTACCCTTATCTTCAAGGGTAGAAATGATAGCCTAACATGGTGAGGAAAGAACACAAGGCATTGTAGACACACCCACTCACTCACACACAGTGCAACCGTACCCTAGGCAACCCTAGGTAACCCTAGGGGTTTCTGCTCTGTATGTCACTACGCCCTGTGTGCGCTTAGTTAGGGCTGTCACGATTATGGCATTTTACTTGACAATTAATTGTCACTCAAATAATTGCGATTAGCGATTTAATTGTGTTTCTGTTGAACATTAATGGAACATTATGAATAAAAATTTAATTTCTGTTTGTCTTTTAGTCTTCGTCAATAAAAGTTGCACAGGGCACAAATGACAAACAACACATTTAATTACTTTATACTTAAAAACGTTTTAAAAAAATATATGAACAATTGATTATGACGATTATGCAAAACATTATTGCGATTATCTCAAATAATTTCGATTAGGCGATTATTTAATAATTGTGACAGGCCTATGCTCAGTGTGGTATTTCATCAGAAACCTACATCATTTCCAGAAAACTACATGTAAATGTTTATTGTCTCCGCCAGGCCAAAGGCGTGGCCGAGACTATGATTTCGCCCCTGTCCGCCCATTTTTTTCTAGTTTCCACTGCAACGCTCAATTGAGAATAGGAGAAGGACCATAGAAGCAGAGGTTCCTCTGATGAGTCATTAAGAATGATCCTGAGACACCTGAAGCATCAAACGTTCTAACCCACCTACGCTATTCCCCAATTAACATTATGTAACAGAGTATAATCTGATTGACATTGTTTTGTACAATCTAATATTCATAATTTTCCATCTTGACATAGCCTATTCCCTATTCCTTTCTCATAATGTAATCAAAACCCTGTAGCCTTCAATCAAATCGTTTGGACAATATATAATATTGCCCTGTTCTGAATTTGGATTGAGTCTCATAAATGATGTCATGTGGTGTGTGATTTTAATTTTAATGTTATTTTTATATTGTAGATTAGAGAGAGGAAACCAAGAGCAGAGAGAAAAGAGACATGTGGGACAAGACAGGAGGAGTCAGAGTCGAACTCGGGTCCTCATGCTCACAACAAATAAATGGTCTGTGCACTAACTGGCTAAGCTAACAGAAACACCTATGAGTGACACCAGACAATGTAAAGCCTAGTTCAGACCAAAGATTTGCGACGAGCCGAGTTGAAACCTGCAATCACTTCCAACAGAGTGCCAAAAACAGTGGCTTGCAACACTATTAAAATGGACAGTCCACATCAAAACGACTAACAGAGACCTTTCACCTTTTCATAGCAACGATACTTATTTCATCCTACTTCTTTGATGCACAAACTCCAACAACTGACTGCAAGCAACCATTGAGAGATAGAGATAGAGATAGAAATAGAGATATATAGCATATTGCATATATTCCACTTTATCTTTTATTGTACACAACTAACTAGCAAGACAGGTCTGTCCCTTTCGGATATGTGAACGAAAATGTGCGTTCACAATATTATTGGTGTCCTAAACACTACATGGATTAAAATGTGTCAGTCAGGCAAGTAAACTTATTAGGGGTGAAGGTTGAGAAGGATGCGTGAGGGAAAGCCAGACATGCAAGGAGAGTCTGGGTGTCTGTCCTTTTTACACAAGGAATGCGAGCATGACTCCAACTCGATTCAATATATTCATATTATCTTACCGGGTGCACGCCGGTCTAGAAGAGTTACTTTACAATAACAGAGAATACCAGCAGAATATGTACATGTTTCGGCGTTAAGGCAGTGTACCTTGCCAACTTATAAATAAAAGTGCGGGACAGTTCCGTGAGTGCTGGTAATGGTCTTCTGTGTTATTTTTTTCTCTTTCTCTTAAAAACATCCCATAGAGGGAACACATACAATTGAGGTTCTTTAACCTCAATTTCAACCTTCAATTTCAGGTACTGTACGACCAGTTCCAGCTGTAATTAATCACTGCATCCACATGCTCCACTAATGAATCATTTTTTCCAAAACCATTCTGAAAGTTGAACGGTGGTTCACACACATCACACTTTCGCTTTGCGTAGGCACAGGAAGAAAGGCTATGATGTGTGACACAGTTATGCAGTGGAGGAAACGCTTTTAACCAGAGAGGATCACACCCCTGCATACGTCTAGGCTTGAAGTTGAATCACTCTTTCAATTTGAGTTAACCCCTCCCCACACACCCTGGCTATTTCTGTGCTCGGAGGAAGCCAGTGTACCCCCTCCACCCTCAACGGCTGCCTGTTATGAGGTCAGAGGCTGGCTTAAGTGTTACACCAGTGATTCTTAACCTGTGGGCAGATAATTGAATTTCATGATAATAACATTATTATTAAAACAATTATTGGGGGAAAATGTCATGGTATTCTTTCGAATGCCAAGGACACTGGCACGGATAGATGTTTTACTTAAGAGTAAGAAACCTTGCTCACTGCACCTTCAAGCATTGAACTGTTTTGATACTACTGCTTCTCTCTGATTATTGATTATTAAGTTAATAATTAAACTGGGCTGTGTGGGTGTGACTGCACACCTGTTGTGCATCAATTAATCGATGCAAAATCAGTCATCCATCTACTCTTGCTTGTAAGAGATGATCAAAATAAAGAGAAAAGTATTTAAAAAAAATAACTTAATGTCGTCAAATTGAATAACATTTCATTATCAAAGAAAACCTGTAAAGCATCCATTTAGCATCCATTTAGAAAAGAAAACCATGTTATATGGGTCTGTTGTACCCTAATGATGATGCTGGTCCAAAGTAAAAGTTGGGACCAGCGCGTTTCTACAAGGGTATTCAAACTATTGCATGGAGAGGAAAGATAACAAGGCTTGGGAGGTACACACACACACACACACACACTCACTCATACACACCAAGATAAGACTTAAAACACCAAGCTTGGAACCTTTGTGTGAGTATGCTAAATATCACTAAAGCAACCACACTCAGCAAACCTCAAGGGTATGGTTTATGTTACCCTGACTGGGTGTATTGATTAGAATGTTTTTGTTTTGTAAAATAACAGGCATATACATAACAATAAAGAACAGGTGAAAACAAAAGAGACAGCTCCATAACAAGTGAATAACCAACAGATTGTTAAATTCAGATTGTTTAGCTGAAAGCTTCCTGAAACTACCTGGTATATACCGTAAATGCATTTTGCTCAGTGAACAAGCAAACAAAAAGAATACCGACATTGCATCCAGTAACCCAAATAGTTACAGTACAGTCCCTCTACAGTACAAACTGATTAATATCTGGAGATGGCCTGTTTTACTGCTGCTGGAAACAAAATGTCCCGTTGTGATAAAAAACAAAACCTTAACCTTATTAGCTTCTTTCGTTATAGCACATTTCGGAATCTGCTTCACTTCCTTTGACACACAATCTTTCCTGTATAAACATTTATATAATTTGTCAGAGTTTTGTTACCAATACCATACAACTGTTAACCTTGTAAAGAGATGCTCTCAACTAGTATGCAGTATCTGGATTGTTCCAGTGTTCAGGATGAGTCAATGTGGATGTATGGTCAGCAACCAGGGAACTGGCTTGGCAGCCAAAGTGGCAGGTGGATTTACAAAGATGTTTTACTGGCCAAAGAATATAGCTTTAGTATATTGCTGTGTGTTAATATTAGTATATAACACTCTCATAAAAAAGGTAACAAGTTACAAAATCAAACCCCCATTGGAGGGTCCAGCTTGATGATCTACCCTGCCAAATGTATAAGCCCATCAAAGTAAAGCAGTTATCTATTCTAATGACGCATAGCAGCAAACTGCAATTCAATCTACACACACTTCAATTAACACCGTCAGCTGCTCACCCCAAATATGAAAATGCTGGATAACATGCATGGATAACATTTTGTACCATGTACTGATAAGAGCACCACAGTTACACAGGCTACATACTGTACACGTATGTACATCCTGACCAGATTGTATAATGTAGTAGGCTATATACATCATTTGGACTGCAAGGCTGCAGCCTATACCACCATGCCTATTCCATTTGTCACGCTTCAAAAAAGAACTGATCTACAAGCTAGATTAGACAGACACCCTTTCACGATTATGTCTGCTGACGGTACCATACCACAACCCCCTTCATTTCCTGACAACATCTATGATTCTTGTACATGAATTGCGCACTTTCCAACTCCATACCCTCCGGTGAGATAGCTTGACTTTACCCGTTTGATTGGTCCGGGCTCCCACAGTGCACATATCTCATGCTACGAACGGACTAGACTGCCCCAACGCTCCTGATTTCGTGTATAGAGGGGCGGGTGTAAAGAGCCGGCGAGAGACGGCGGCTGATCCCATTGGTTCACCGATCTGTCCGTCAACCCCCGCCCCGTTAACACAACATTACGAGCGACGCCCACTGCACTCTGGTTGGTTGGGAAGTGAAACACTTCCTTATACCGAGTACACCGACGCGCTGGGTCAGGCTTTTATTTTTTAGCAACACTAAACAATAAAAGCCTGGAGATCGAGGCTACGAACGGACAAACACACACATGTCGGCTAACTCGGCTGCAATCGCTTTAGACAGAATCACAACAGCAGTCATTTCTTGCATGAAAAGTGGGAAAAATCTGGAAGTTGGCTACTAAGGGTCTCTGTAGTTTCCCATCCAAAGAGGAAATCTACACACCACTGATGGTTGTTGGATGCTAATTCTACTCCCCGTTAGCAACTACCTAGAATTAACATTTATTGTACTGGATGATCAAATATGGGTAAATCATTAGCCTATGCCATGCAAGTTGGACATTTCACTGATTGTTCTCCTGGTGGACTAACATTTGCACAGAATCTTCTCCTGTGCCTCGGCTAGTGCAGCAGAGAGTTTGCAATATTTGACCCACTGAACTACTGTATACAACTTGAAAATTGGCCTCTGATGAAGTGTCTCACATACTCACAAACACATTTATTTAGTATTGCCGAATGTTCCAGGAGGGTTGCTAACTTTTGTCTTTATTGCAGGAGGTAGGAATCTGGGCCTGTGCTGCCTGTACAGCGGGAGCTGGATTATTATGCTCCAACTTGAAGGGACCAAGTGCAGCTTCTTGTTGTGCCTTGGGATCAGCATTGTGATCTGCTCGGCCATCTACCTGAGGGCGAAGATACCAGTGGAGCCCCAACCCCTAATAGTGTCTGTTGGATGCAGGCCCTTTGCCGCTAAATGTAGTACTTTTCTGTCCAGCCCAGAGGAAGGACTAGAATGGCACCGGCGCGATTGCCAGGTATGTTTCTTTTTGTAGTATCTTTGTTTTGTTGGAACAGTAAAGAAGACAATTCAGAATGGTATAGCCCCTCATCATCAATTAAAATGAGAAAAGTTCACCATAACTTCCGAAAAAGCAGCTGTCCAGGTATGAAGGACCATGACATCACACGTGGATGGAGTTGCTAGTCGTATAAATGAAATGTACATTGTAAATGACTCGCATTCAAAACCAGCTGTACTGGAATTGCTCTGGAAGCCTCTTCACTGTTTACCGGGGCGGCAGGGCTCAGGAGGTTAAGTGGACGCTTGGGAACGGAAGGCTCCCATTTCGGTCCCAGAGTTAGTGTCGAAGTGTACTTGAGCAAGACGCTGAACCCCTAATTACTCCCGATGAAGTTGGTGCCTTGCATGGTTTCCTCCGCCACCGGTGTATGAATGCGTTTGTGAATGGGTGAATGTAATGCACAATCTATGTAAAGCGCCTTGGATAAAGGCGCTATATAAATGCACCATTTACAGTTTTCCCTATTTGAGATAAGTATCCTTGATGTACGTATGCTTATTTACACACTTTGTGGACTTTCTTCCACTCCTGAAAATACAAAACATAATTTTTCGGGATGTTTTCTGAATGTTGGGGCAGGGAGTATTTAGCTGTTCACACCAATTTCCAAATGTATATTTGGCGTTTGAGAAGGGCAAATAATGCTTCATTTTTCATATTTGAAAGGCGAGGCAGGAGGGGGGGAATTCTCTGTGCGTGTTCACCAAATGTGAATAGGTTTGACAATCACTCATGCTCATTCGTCTATCAAGTCCACTCCCTTTTAGGGATGCCACAATCTGACAATGATCAGATTAGAAAATTGGACAGCCCTGGCGAATATTTTTCGATTCGTTTTTTTTGGGGTAAAAAAGTTTAAAGTAAAAAATAAAAAAATCTTAAATTATAATACAAATTTGAATTTTAAAATAATTTTCGATTATGGAGACTGTAATGAATATTGGAAAAATCGGTGGCATCCCTACTCCCTTTGCTTCCAACGAGAGATTAGTCCTCTGTTTACCTATGCGAGCAGACACCTATGACATTATGTTTGCTACTCATTTATTGGAGGCTTTGGAGAAGCCAACGTACTGACAGAGTGGATTATATTAACAGCCAGGTCCCAGCTAAAATATTCTACTGTAGTGGTTTAGATACGTAGGAGAAATGCGAGAACAAATAAAGTGATGACAACTGTAACAATAAATAGTTTCTCTCTCCATCAGGTAGAAAGCTTTATCTTCAACCCTCATCTGAACTGCTCACATTTGACCAAAGCTCTCCACTTCATCACAAGACCTCTGAGTCACGAGGAGGAGAGCTACCCTTTAGCCTTCATCTTGACCATCCACCAAGAGTTAGAGCTTTTTGTGCGTCTGCTGCGGGCCGTCTATGCTCCACAGAACATCTACTGCATCCATGTGGACGCCAAGGCCCCCTGGAGGTACCGGAAGGCCATACAAAGGCTGGTCAGCTGCCTCCCAAACATCATCCTCTCCAGCCGCAGCGAGACGGTTACGTATGCCGGCTTCTCCCGCCTCCAGGCAGATGTGAACTGCATGAGGGACCTGGTGGGGTCCACGGTGGGATGGAGGAAAGTGGTGAACATGTGTGGACAGGATTTCCCTGTCAAGAGCAACCTGGAGCTGGTGCGTTACATGCAGAGTAAGGAATGGAGGGACAGGAACATGACCCCGGGGGTCAAGCAGCCAGTTAGCATGAGATACAGGACAGAGCTCCAGTACAGGGAGATCATAGGATCATATGTGGCCCGAAGAGGGAGGGGAAGGAAGAAGGACCCCGCTCCTCACGGCCTCAAAGTGTATTTCGGCACGGCATACTATGCCCTCACTAGAGACTTTGTAGACTTTGTCCTGAAGAGCCCTGTGGCCCGGGACCTGTTGGAGTGGTCCAGAGACACCTTCAGTCCAGACGAACACTACTGGGTAACACTCAACCGCATCAAAGGTAGGCCGAAAGCTCATTACTTGGGCTACAGAGTTTCACTGAGGACTAATTACTTCCCTTGTCTGATTTATACTTCGGCGTACGAGGGTGTCTTGTGCTGAAAATAGATGGTCTACACAAGCTCACAACGCGTTGCGGATGCAAGGCGTTGTGAGCTTGTAAATCTGCTATTCTTGGTGCACGACACCGTCGGACAATGGAGCATAAATTAGGCATCACTTACCCCTGGAAAATACAGTAAACCATGGGATGTATTACGGTAGTCATTCTGATTATGTATAGAATTGAATGACAGACAAACACGTTAGTTCTAACAGTATAACATATGATCACAGCCTTTGTATAACTTACCGACTCAATTCATCTATAAAGAAGGCTTTGTCATTGACAACAGCATCATTGTTAAGTACTACCATTTCTCTCTCATATAGACCTTTACATCCTCCCCAAACCTAGTCATGCAATCATCTGATACAGTTCTCGACAGTTAAAAATAGAATAAAGCAATTGGACACCTGAAACATTATCTAAGAAAATTGGACTTTGACTTTTCCTTTCACTTATGCTAATCAATTTCAATTTCACAGTTGCATCTGGATATTCCAGGGACTAGTATTTTCACTGCTTTAGACTTGTAGATGGGTTTGTGCTATTGCATTATTAATAATGATAATCATAAGTGAACTGAGAATTGAATTGGTTACATTGCTATAGAAGCTCCAGGAAGCCACATAGATGGAGGCTGGGCTGGAGAGATCCGGTCAATCAAATGGAGGGATCAAGAGGGAACGGCACACAATGGCTGCAAAGGTACACTCGGCTGTAATCACACTGGATACATTTAGGTTTTTCATGCTTAAATGCAGAGTTAGTAGTTTAAGTGTAACGGCACAGTTAGCGTTACACATTCCCTGATTCAAAATATGCAAAGACATTCACCTGTGGTGAAAATAATAAGACATAATGTCGCCAAATATGGCATTGTGTCTTTCACCAAAAGTGACTAACACGCAGCATCAGTGAGAACTCCCTATGGTGTAAAGTCTGACAAAAGCATCAATAAAACTACAAAAACCAAGCCAATTGATCTCCATCTGGTCCTGGATCGCTGATGAGATGGGCACAACTGTCTTCTCCCATTATCATGGGTCGGAATTCATGGGCCACTTCAGAGCCGAGGACATGTTGCATACTGTATCTCCTCCTTAGCCTTAAAAATGTCATCCTCAGATTGAATACCTACAGCAAGTTTACAGTAAATTTGCCATAAGTAAAGCCCAAGGGGCTTGTTCCCATTGTGGTCGAGACAATTTAATAACTTTAACAATTTATTTTCTCTGATTCTAATTTAAGACTTTTTAAGGACCTGCGGGAACCATGGAATACTTGAACATTGCATGGACCATTGTCCAATAAGTCATTGATGTTTGAATTTCATTAATAAATAACTTATCCAGGGAAAATGTTTGGCTAGACTTTTCAAATCAATTAAAACTGAATGATAAGTTTCAAATCTCTGCAAGTTGACCGTCATACCTGACATACCTGACAGAAAGGAATGCAATCTAATGTCTTTCTTGAAAATGAATCAGACTTGAATTTACACAACATAATAGAATTTACACTTTCTAGTCATGTACTTGTTGTGTCTGTTAAAAATGGTAACGTCTGATAGAATGTCAGCACCAAGTCCAGAAATAATTAAACTTCTAAATGTTTTGTTGTATTCTAGTCCGGTCAAAACTGTGTCTTGTCAATTCCCCAGGGCGTTATGTAAGAGACATCTGCATCTATGGTCTGGAAGACCTACCCTGGATTATCGACAGAAACAGCATGTTTGCCAACAAGTTCGAGAGCAGTAGCTTCCCCGAGGCACTGGACTGCCTGGAGCAATGGCACAGAGACAAGCAGCTAAGGCAGGCCACTGTGCCCATAGAGCCATCATGGCTGCTGGCCATACAAGTCAAATCCAACACTAGCAGCAGCTACTACAACAGCAGTGCTGGACCATGAAGTAGCTGGCTGTTTCTTGAATGAAATATAGACTATATTGTACTGTATATGTATGTGACTATCACTATACACATACAGGTTCCATTAAGTTGCACCTTCTCTGACAGCTGATCAAATTGAGGATAATGTGAAGTATTGTGTAATATACCTATTTATAAAATTGTGAGATGACTGCCATTTCCTTTTCTAATTGGGGGATAGAATATTTGGACATGAGCGTAATCGTGGTTTCCTGCAATCATTTCTCAGACTTGATAACTGTTTAGATCAAGGTTCTATGGTCACCTTTGAGGTTTTGAAAAAGCAGAGCTATAGTAGTCCAATTTGCCAAAGCTTCTGGTCTTTGCATTACATTCTAGTATAGTCAGTATGTTTCCCAGGGTATTTGTTGCTTAAACAGCTGGTTACGGTTGCCACAAGACAAGAATGTGAAATGCTGCTTTGTGATCAATCCTATTTGTTTAAAGGAATGAAAATTGTCAGGCCATATGAGTCTCAATGTTGATTCAAGGCCTGTTTTAATACTGTGCTAGACTACTTAGGGCTACAAACATCCTGGGAAAGCAACTCAAGAATTGTGATGAAATTTAAGTTAAAACATAAATATATGATATATGGAACAGCCCAAAGGAAAAACAAAAGCATACATTAAAAAATTCAGCTGAATACCAACCACAACTATATTTACAAATGTTAACCAGAATAGAAAAGGCACACTGCCACTGAAGAAGGGACGACAATCTTAACATTTACATTCCAGGGGAATCTAAGTGAGCTGATGATCAAGTGAGCAAGAGTTGTTACTGACATGTCTAGTTTGACCTGAAATACTCTGTGGTATAAATAGGCAGAGTATCACAGTGGGCATAGAGGCAGGGGTGATGACACCATAACCACACAAGAACACACATACATAGAATAGAATGTGGGCACAAATACACACAAAGGCAAATACACATGCAGTACCCACACATACACAAATCCTGACACAGGCAACTTCACGGTCCGCTTGTCTACATTCTAATTTCTCAAGAGTCACAAATGGTGCAGTACACTGGAGTACTTTGTCAGCAGAAAGCTAATCGTGTTATCTCTTTGTGTCCGCCACAATACTTCCTACAGGTTTGAGTGGTTAAATCAACGGAATGAAAGATTCTGAGTTAGCCCAGGTAATTACTGATAATTAGCAAATGGCCAGAGCAGAGGAAGTCTGCTGATGAAGGAGAGTGTAAGACAAAGAGTGGGCAAATGTAATCGCCACACTGGTAATTTTTGTTCATTGAGCTAGTTTTCTTGCACTGTGACCTATAGCAGGAGTTAAGAGGGAGAAGATTGCAGGAGAGAGGATGTGATTTGTCTGCAGTTTTATCATACGATTGTTTTGTTGTTGTCACTCTAAGGTATTTAAGATAAATATATATATAGAGACCAACACGTTATGATGAAGGGGTGGTACTTAATTTGGGACATAAATGAATACATTATACGACTGTGAACAAAACTAGCAGAGGATATGAACTAGTGATAGGGTTTTTCTGTGACAGAAAAAACAGCATCTTGGTGGTTTCAACAGTACTAAACGGAAGTACTTATTTCAGAGGAAGTCTGACATTATTTCCAAGTAATGAGTCATAAGCTAGTCTGTTTCTCCGGGGTCATGCCTATGTTCCCTCAATCTCTAACAAAAAAAAAACATCCAAATTAGGCCCTATGTTCCCTCAGTCCTATATTCCCTCAGCCCTATGTTCCCCCATATCAATTTAGACCATATGTTCCCTCAGGCTTATTTAAAAAAAAGGTAAAACCGCTGGCAGTGGCGGATGAATTAATTAATTAATACCTGGCAATGAAACCTTACAGAAAGCCCAAATATTTAAATGTTTAAAAAGTGTCCCACTCCCATCAACTATTTGTTATTAGTCAGAAATGTCGGCCGTCAGTGACACTTATAATCGGGGTTCCTACACATTTTCCATTTCAAAATTCCATACTTTCCAGATTCAAATTTCCAGAATTCTCTATTGATTCTTCAGACCATATTTGACATACAAGTATAATAGCTACATGTACTGTAGATGCTTATTATGTAACAAAATAGTTTTAAAATCCAACTTTACTGATATACCTTCAACCCCTATAGTAACAGAAGGGATGTTCATGTACAATTGACCAGTGAACTAGAAAGGAGAACTAAAGTCTATTGACATTGCTTTATTGGCTGTTTAATAAATGACTATAAATAAAGACACTCCTACACAGAAAGTTTGTGTCTATCTAAGGCTAAAGGATACCTTTATGGCTTCCTTATCGTTTCCTCGTTTTCCTACAAAAAATATGGAGGGGACAATAATATATATATATATATATATATATATATATATATATATATATATATATATATATATATATATATATATATATATATATATATATATATATATATATATATATTCAATAGATCATGGGACAATGAGTATACTGTAGATAGCACTGCGCCGGTTAGTTTGTGTCCTCGGCATAGATGTTTGACAGTGGAAACTCGTCAAACTTTTTCTGTGTATGAGTGACTTTATTTATAGTCATTTATTAAACAGTGTTGATATGATTGACCTAATCTAACAGCCAATAAAGCAAAGTAAATAGACTTTAGTTATCCTTTCTAGTTCACTGGTGAATTGTACATGAACATCCCTCCTGTTACTGTAGGGGTAATATAATAATAATGATATAAAGTGCTTACCAGGTGAGCACTTTATATTATTTATGGAGATGGACAGGCCTTAAACACGGAACTCCAAACACTATTTGGGGAAGTGTCCAAGGAAGGCTGTCATAGATACTCAATTGACATAATCAATAAAAATAAATGTATGACAGTCTTGATCCAAGGCAGGTTTCCTTTTGCAGAAAAGATAACCTGTTTACTTTTCTCATAATTACATGACTGCATGAATGTTCAAACAAGTTTTAGATTATTTGTGATGCTATGTATATGCAATTGTGCACAGACAATAAGAACAATAAGAATACAATTTAAGCTGATAAATGGGTTCTCTCTCCTGGTAGGGTGAAATTGGTAGCCCACCTGAAAATGTTTTTTCTGTTTATTAAAGAGCTGGAGAGACGGGGAGACCCCTGTTACTGAACAAACACTCTATAGCGATTATTGTCCGAAAATAGTGTTTTAACCTTTAACAAACAACATTTTGTTTTAGCAAGAAAATATAACTTAGAGCACCTTTATGTATAAACCTGTCCATACATTTTTGAGATATAAAAAATGTAACCTTTTGTGACATGCCATGTCTATTGTCACACTCCATTTGTACAATTCAGTTCCATGGCCCATGTTAAAAATATGTCTATCACTTTTTTAGGTATCTTGCTAAAAAATATCTCATGACAGACAAGAGCAAAGATTTTACCCCATTTTACCAATGAATCTGAGGGAGCATAGGGTTGAGGAATCTTAGGGCTGGGGGAACATAGGGTCTATTTTGGGATGGGGGAATATAAGGCTGAGGGAACATAGGGCTGAGGGAACATAGGGCTGAGGGAACATAAGGCTGAGGGAACATAGGGCTGAGGGAACTTTAACCTGTGCCATGTTTTTTTCCCTAATTCTGAGGTTTTCTCATAGAACACGGATCTAAAAAGAATTTACATGTATGTCAATGTTGAGCTTAATGTGATTAAAAAAAAGGTTTAACATTATTATGTTCTACACAGGCAAACTATGTGCCGTTAGCAAGGGAAAATATCTGCATGACTTAAAACAGTAATACAGTATGTGTGCATACTATGGATCTACAAAGTTATTTATTCTTATATTAAATAGAAGTAGATTTAATGTATCTATTTATGAGAGTAAATTATGCCATTGTGTGTATTTTTTTATGTTTGTGCTGACTTATTTTATTAAAGGTTCAACTTATTTTAGGCTATGCTTAGCTTATGTTTTTTTTTTTATTTGCACTATTGTGTTTCCCAAATTACAATATTAGAAACAATGTAAATTACCGCATGAGCTGAGAGGGACGCTGTGAGATGCAGTTCACTGCCATCACTCCCAAGAGTGTGTTCACCTCCATCTTCATCTACATCCAATGTAGAGCACTGTTTCTTTGTTAACAGCTAACAGTAACATTAAAGTTTAACATGCAGATAATTACTGAAATATACAAATATATTAGTACAAATATACATATAATATAGCAGATATGTCACCCTCCTGCCATTCAGAATGTGCATTGTTTACAATGACCATGTTATCATTATTTTAATAATAATCTAAAATAATGAACAAATGCTTTATAGAAATGTATTAGCTGTTACAGTAATAATCTAATATAATGAACAAATGCTTTATAGAAATGTATAGTAGCTGTTACAGAATATATTTACTTATTTCTTACACATGATATGGAGGAGGCAACAGATCGCACGCCCACACAACTCATTATTTAGTCCCTTCTTTTAGCTGCTCTCCCATGTAAGCTATGGCTTGGTGCTCAGTCGCACTAGTGTTCACCTGCATTGTTCTAGCTGGACTTGACCTTCTACTGACTAAAAGAAAATCTAAGAGCCTGCACAAACATGAATATCAACCCCTTTTACCTCGCAACAACTGTGATATGACAGTAACGCTTGTTTGATTGAAACCACGAAGAAAACAGTTTTACAAAAGTGTATGCTGACCAGTGTTGATCCTATAAGCCTACAGTATGTTGACCAGTGCTAACTGTTGTTTGTCCATGGCGTCAAAAGTCAGAATCTCATTATGTGTCAAACAAATAACTCAAAATACCTTATCAAGCATAAGCTTAAATGTTGGGACCTTTTGCTCAGTTTGGGCCCACTTGAAAAATCACTCCTGCACCCCTGTCCCATTACTTATGAATCTGCAAAACGACAGCATAAATACGAGAGATGGTAGAGCTGCTCATGTTGCCACTCTGTCAAGAGGTTTGCTTGTCGTTTCTTAAACATTTAAAAGTAAACTGCTTTTTGTTTGGCACAGTTTCAGTTTGACTACTAAACAATAAAATAAGATGGTGGGGCACAAAAACAGCCTAGGAATTACCTTTATATTTGGTCAGAAATGTGTGAGTCTTTAAGAGAAGGATATCAGGCCCTTATTTGGTCACTATATGTACTATATATGGACCAAGGTTATTATAAAAACTAAAATTAGGTGTGAAACAAATTGTGGGGAAAAGATACAGAAACCTGAACAATATGTTGTACTAATGCACCCCATTTCAAAACTCCCTCAACTTGTGTGTTTAGAGGAAAAAGGGAGCAAATAAATAAACTAAATGTTGATTTCGCTAGGGTACATGCCAATTGTGAGATAGATGCAGCCTTCCAGAAATATATGACAATATGTTCCAACTTGGAATAACGTTTTAAATAAATAAATTACTATTGCATCAGATCAGTTCATTTTCTTCATTACAAGGGTAAATTCTTGACTGTTATTTGCCCAAACAAAAGCCAGCGTTTATAATGGTGGAGCCAGTGATCTTGAAAAGCCACTAGCCCGGAAGGCCGGTGGCAAAATTCACTTAAAAACAACCCATGGTTTGCATTAGCGGAATATGAGAAGAACGTTTTCTCTTTTTTTAAGATGATCTTTTTGGCAGTTTTAGATTTTAGACAGGCAGGAAATGGTGGGCACAAGTCTCTCAGCCGGAATTGAACCAGAGATTGTAGGGTTGATACAGTAGCAGTGAGCTACTAGCATACCCAAAAATAAGATTTTCTTGGGCGGTGTAGCCGCCCCTATACACGAATCCACAGAGCGCTTCCCTGTAGGTATGGCGCCGCCCCCTTTAGGTAGCGCCGCCATTACTGCGGTGTCAATATCAGTCAGCTGCTACTACGCTGAGTGCGGTGATATTGACACCGCAGTAATGGCGGCGCTACCTAAAGTGGGCGGAGCCATACCTACAGGGAAGCGCTCTGTGGATTCGTGTATAAGGGGTTGGGACACCTCATTAGTATTAGTTTCCTGCACTGTGATTGGCCCACTTTCCTGTACTGTGATTGGCTGACTCTATTCAGCACTGTGATTGGCTAGCGAGACACATGATGACATTAATAACCTATAAATAGGATTATGCACTTCCAAAAATGAATTTTTTTGGAAGTGAGCTTCCATCACTATTATGACCACACCGCCCACTTCACACTGGGTGTGATTTTTACTGTGTGTTCACCATATAGCCTATACATTCTCACAAGTTAACTAAATCGGTTAACTATACACAGAGCAAGTACTGAACTTGTACTAACTAAGTGAGATCGAAGATATACAATCTCCGTGGCTCTACTGTCAACAGTGTGTTACCAAATAAGTCTATCTCAAGTACAATCTCTATTGAGAGTTGGGTTCCCACGAGTGCCCAACTAGCAGCACAATAGCAACCCTGCTTATTATTTTTGGTCCTATTTCTAGCAGAGTCAAAGAATTGACCTGTGCTGAACTGCTGCCAGTGCCACAGAAAAAGCAACAACGACTGTTTTTCATCAGCTGACTGCTATCTAAACTCTCAAGTTTAGATAGCAGTCAAGTCATCTTAATCAATGGTTAGGGGCCACTGGTGCTTCACTCTTCTATTCTACCATATTAATTGCATTCATGTCCCAGGTCTAAATTAAATGTCTGACTAGATTTGTGTGGAATGAGAACTAGCACTTCTCTGGGCCCCCAGGACAGGAGCTGAAAACCGATGCTGTGGTTATCATTATACTATGGTTTTAATCTCACTGAAGTGAGATTTTGCACATTTTGGGGTCGTAGTTGAAAAAATTAAAACTTGAATTTTAACTACCGTTACAGCAAGGATGTTATGTCAAAGTAGTATCTTAGATCTTTCACAAACATTGGGAGACAAAAAGAACACTCCCATTGTACAGCAGCTAAGTCAGATACAGTCTATTCCAAAAATAGACCAGTAGAACAGTATCATAAAATGAAAGCCATCAATCCTAGATTGGACGAATGTGCAGCCAAATCCACAGCCACAGCGAAAGTTAGGATAAAAACAAACTACATTAAGACTCAATAGGGAATAGGCGATTCCCATGACAATAAAGACAAGGTCTTTATCAAAACACCATAAACCAAAGGGGAATTGTCACCACTGATTTCCCACAGTAAACAAGTCTGCATATAGTCTGCATCATTATTGGAAAATGTATCTCAGAGCAGGGCCGGATCTAGACTTCTTTGATTGGGGGGGCTGTAAGAAATGTTGATGGGTCGCTGTTGTCCACCCCGGACATTTGTGTGGCTGTGGTTCCATCGGCCAAATTTGTTTTGTTGTTAAGAGGTTAAAAGCATTATTGCTATAGAGTGTTTGTTCAGTAACAGTGTTAAATAGCTATATATTGTGATAGTAATCATTGCTATAGAGTGTTTGTTCAGTAACAGCAGTCTCCCTGTCTCTCCAGCTCTTTAACAAACAGAAAATGCATTTTCAGGTAGGTGACACAATTTTAGCCAATCAGGAGAGAGTAGGCCTACCCATTTATCAGCTTCATTTTTATAGTTTATAGTTCCAATTTTGTTTGCTCATTTATTTGTGTCATCACTTCCAATTTCACTTGTTTAATCTGTATCCTGACTGAGTTATCTATCCTGATTGGATCAAATTGGTGTCCCAACCTGAAAATGCATTTTCTGTTCAATAAAGAGCTGGGAGACATGGAGACACATGTTACTGAACCAACACAATGTGTGCCAAGGGCCAACCATGTCTGAGGGGTGATTATTGTTGCTGCTTTTACAACTTTTACAATTATTATAGTAGTAGTAGTAGTAGTAGTAGTAGTAGTAGTAGTAGTAATTTAGACCTGGGATTCTCAGGGTGGGCATAGGTAGGCCACCCATTTGGTTTTTGTGCCCACCCCAAAAAATTATATATATATATATATATATATATATATATATATATATATATATATATATATATATATATATAATATTATGCCATTTTAGTAACAGTATATATATTTTATTTGTATTTTTAAATCTCAAATTAAGCCATTTTCAACTAAAATAACATAACATGACGTGGACAGCAATCTCTGCATTCAAATTCACACTGTTAAGCTGTTAAATTGACCAGTGGGTGTATGGCAGCTGCTTGGCTTCAGGGGGGGAAAATAGATGTACTTTATAAAATAAATTCATGAATGTCTCTATGTCTACAGCATTGATTATTCTGTTATTAATTTACTGTAAAATAACTACAAATGCAAATTTGAACAAAATGTTCGCTTTCACAAGGTATTATATTCTCCACAACACTTGTATTCCCCCTATCTTGACAAATGGTATATTACCCGGTTCAGTAGGTCAGCACAGGTGCAATGCATTATTTTTAATTAACAGCAGTAGCGCGTTTTTTCAAATCGTGGCAGACAGTTGTTTACTTTGTTGGACTTATCATGCCTGTGTTGTCTCAAGATATTGGCCTCAGTGTTTTGCCTGGAGGCGGACAACAGGGCATCGTGACACCTGTCAATATTTTGATGAAAATGAAGGCAAAAATAAGAATTAAATAACATAAAAACCCCCGAAAAAAGTAACAAACCCGAAAAAAAAAGAAGTAAGATGACTGTTTTTGGTAACACTAACACTATGCATCCCAGGTCTATAATACATTATGATCAGCTTATAACTGTATGATTAGAGTTATAAGAACTAAAATACTCATAAACCTTTATAACACTGTTTCTCAACCAATTGTCCATAGACACCTTCTAAAATAATGACTGCTAAGGGCTTGATATAATTCATTGCACGATACTAAGCACAACACATTTAATCAAGCCCATAATTAACAGTCATTATTTAACTGAAATATAATGCTAGCGAGCAGAGTATTTTTTTATGTTTGAGGGTTTTTGAGAATTTCTCTTACCTCATCCAGCCTTCTATATTAAACTCATGTTAACTGATGAGTAAGCAGACACATGCTATTATATGGGCACATTTCCTAATAATGATGACTCAACTAGGCCACACTTCCTCTTCTTGAGATTCCAATTCCCTTTTCTGTATTATATTATTATATTGCTTAACAAAAGACTGGGCATGTGGGCAGGCAGGGCAGCTATTCACACCATCAACCTTCACTGAAACGAGTCACTAAAAAGTTTCATGTCTACTTTGTGTTAATTTGGTGCCTTATTTGTTCTAGTCTTTGTTTTGCTTTGTCCCAATGTTCTATTTTGTGTTGTCCTTGTAGTCACATGACTATTCACTGTGGTGCCCACATGAAAAAAATACAAAAAAGGTTTCATGTCTCTCAGCGTTTGAGAGATATTTAACTTAAGGTTTGAATCAAGGGCAAGCCCCGTTGTCTCATGCGCGAACAGCCTTTTTGCATGTAGTTTGGATATGGCGGGGACTTCTTTCCTCTACATTAGAAGAGTTAGGACGTCACATTCTAATACAGCCCGAATACCCAATCTCAGGACCGGCCTCAGTGGCGCACCTCGCTAATCACTAGACTCTAAAACCACTACCACTGGGAGTCTGGGTTCGACTCCCGCTTGGGACAATACTTTTTCAAACAACCGCAGACTATTTTCGCCAATAAAGTATAGTTTTGGACCATGACGGAGGCGCGCCGACTCAGCAGACCTTGAGGCCGAGGAGTCGCGCCCGAGCGCCTCCAGGCGCGAGTGCCCGCGACGACCGGCCGATGGTCTGCTAGTCGACTAAGCGCCGTCCGAGTTATGTACCGATAGGCACAGAATCGTAAATGATGTTGTGGGGACTGCGTTTGCCCCAACTGCCAGTCAGTGCACTAACATAGCTCGCGTCGCCAGGCTCTCTCCCCACCCGCCCCCCCGCCCCCTTGCGCTTAAACTACATGCAAAAAGGCTGTTCGCGTCTCATGCTGTAGACTATTCGTTTGAATATTATTTGATGTATTTCTGTTTGTAATAGAGGGATGAGACTGCATTTGAAAAGGCTTGTGTTGTCTCAAGATATTGGCCTCAGTGTTTTGCCTGCATGGAGGCGGACAACAGGGCATCGCGGCACCTGTCAATATTTTGATGAAAATTAAGGCAGAAATAAGAATTAAATAACATTTAAAAAAATGAAAAAAAGTAACAAACCCGAAAAAAAACAAAACTAGATCCATGGACCACTAGTCGTCCATGAACCAGATCATTGAGTGAACTTTTTCTCAACTAGTGGTCCATGGATCACTAGTGGTCCATGACATGATCACGGGTGGTCCATGTTTGTCTCTTCTTGGCTATAGTGGAGTCTCATGTCTCATGTCATTTTCTGGCTCAAACCTTGCCCTGTATATTATTCAGGTATTCCAGCATGAAAATACTACTGTCATAGAGATACTATTACTGCAAGCTCAGGGAATTGTGCCTGACAATTCACCCAGTACGTCACAAGGGACTGTTTCATACATGTGCCACTTGACAGAGTCTGTGGACAGGGCAATGAGCTGATCCTCTTTAGTAGCTAAGCTTGAAGTACTTTTGGAATTGAGGCATAAGCCTCCTCAAAGGACCACTGATAATGATGATAATGTCTTCAGGGACCAGGGACCACATGTTATACCTCCACGACGGACCACCAGTTGAAAACCCCTGTTTTAGGACACAGACTCAACACTCACACACATGAGGGACTGATAGACAGTCAGGTTTCTCCGAATTTTGAGATGAGAAGGTGGATTTCAAATAGTTATTTTTCAAATTAGGGATTCTTTTATGTTGATTTGGTGGGGCAGTCAGGTCATTTGGTGGGGCATTGCCCCCCCTTGCCTATGCCTAGATCCGGCCCTGTCTTATTGATAATGTGCTGAATGTTGCCATGATGAAAACAAAACCTGAACCTGTCCCTGTTATACAAAAATCCCTGTTCAATTGTCTGCTTTGTGCGGCACTGCCTTGTTTTTGATCCCTTGTGAAACCCAACCCAAGAAACCATTTCAGTAGACTAACAAGATAAATTTGGGTGGCACAGTGGTTAAGTCCCTGCCCACCACCACGGAGGTTGTGGGTTCGTATCCACCGTGGTGCACCAGGCTTGTCGAGCGTCTACTACACAAACACAATTGGCCCGTGTTTGGTGCAGAGAAGCCGGGCGGGTGATATCGGTCATTGCGCGTACTCCTTCGGGCTGGGGCGGCACCTGTCAGCGGGGAGTGTCGGGTGGGAGGAGTAGGACAAAGGCTCTACATCCTCCTGGTGGGGGCTCCTCAATGGCAGGTGACTCAGTAGGATACAACAGCAGTGACAACACAGAAATGTGTGTGGGGAGGAATTAATTGGCACTACGACTAAATTGGGGAGTAAAAGGGGTACAAATAAGAATCTAAATTTGCACAGGCTTGAGGGGCTGCAGCCCAGGGCACCAAACGCCTGACAAAAAAATGAAAAAAAGACTGGACTATTGCAAGTACCATGCTACAGCGCCAAAATTATGTCTTAGACCCTCCTGGCCTAGGGTTGTTGAAGTAGTGGTAAAACGGTGCCGAAATGCGTCGGCAGTAACCCTCACCCCGTTAGTGTAGCGAAAAACTTTCAGCAGCAACAATACAAGGTAGTGCAAGAGTCTAAGCCCACCATGCACAGGGCCACAGGCAATGTAACGTTTTTCTTTTCCTCGCAAACATTTATGTTAAACCACATTTTTAGATCAGCATGATGTAGATCTTAAGAGTGTGTATGAACAGGTCAGTGGAAAACAAACCAACCCATGGGGCGACAGACTTCGGTATTAATCATTCACCACTGAGAACAAACATCCACACTGATTGTACATTTGCAGTCGAAGGAGCTGAGAATAATTGAGAGTAAACAGCTCCTCTGTGCCAAACTCTAAAGGCTAGAGGCAGAGGACAGCCTGATCTAAAGGTTAAAAATCTATTAGGAAAAATTCATATTCGCTCAACCGGCAAGTTATGTATCGTTATTTATTATTTACCCTTGGCTGTATTAATGGGCACAGAAATGTTCACCTGCCACATATGCAAGTGAAAATTACCAGTAACCTTTCTCAAAGCAGGATTGTTTTTTTTTACAAAGAATTATGCATTCATCAACATGTAGTGAAACTATACCTTCGGTCTCAAAATGTTGGTTTCCATGCAAGATAGTGTATATAATGCCCGATTTATACATGCTTGTGTGCTGTGTCACGCACCAAAAATAGCAGATCTATAAGCTCACTTTGTGTTGCGCTGCATCGCATTGTTAGCTTGTAAATTGGCAATTTTTGGTGCATGCTGGCTGGCTCACAAATACGTACAATTCACCCTTGGCAGTAGGCACTAGTTAGACATGGGCCTGTCTCAGGAAAGAAGTTCAAAATAAACCGGGTTTCCATTAAAACGTTTAACAAATATAAAAGGACATTTTTTGAAAGTCAGAAAAACTATAAGCGAATTTATGCACGTTTCCATCCACTAATAATATGCAATTATTGGGAGATAGTTCATGAAATAAGCAGTAGGTGGCACTATTTAGCCAGTCAGGTGAGAGGCATTTTATTGGACAAGAATTACTTTGATTCTTTCATACACAAATATTTTGCACGGACTGCCTGCCTGGTAGGCCATCGGGCTGCAAGTCCTCTAGTTGTGCAGAGGCTGTGAAACGTTTCTTTCAATCAGGCGGTCTGGTGATAGTACTAAGCCTATTCATGAACAACATTAAGTTGCAGACATGCTTGAATTGGGTCGGACTTGGTTCTCACCAGTACAGTACCAGCTCTGCCGTATTTTGCCCACCTGAGCACCCAAGTTTAATACTTATAATGCTACTTATAATGCCTGAACAAAACCTACTCTGGAGCAGGTCACAGTAGGTCTACTCTACAGCATAGGTTACCATGGTAAAGTATCCCCGTAATATGAGCCTCAGTGTAAGACTGAAAACACAGGGTTGCGCCCAAAGTTAGCTTGCTAACAAACTAATTCTGCTTCAAGAAAGGTTACTGGTATTAAAAAAAAGGTGGGTTGGGTATATGGTTATGTTCCTTACCTTGTGACAGATCTCTGTCTTGACCTCTTTGAGAGCCCGGTCAGAGAAGACACAGCCACAGCTTTGCAAAAAACAGAACCTAAAAAGAAAAATAATACATTTAAACAACACAATTCTGTGACAGTATCTTAAACTATTTCAGCACAAGATTCAAAAGAAAACAACTTTCCGGAATTAACTAAATAGAATCAGACTATATTAGACATTACACATAATTCTTTTAAAAATTTCAAACTCCACTGTTTTTGACCGTTTGAAACCTAGCATCCCTACACTGGACGTGCCATAATAGGCAAATATTCGCAGAGAATAGCCCATCTACATGCTCACAACACGACACCTGGTGTGAGCTTGTAAATCGGTTATTTTCAGCAAAGACATTTGGTGTAGCGGGAAAGAAGGAGTGGGCCACGTATAGATCCCTGGAGGAGCCCAGGCAATGAAGTATATACTGTAGGGTTACTTACTACAGTACTTGTATCGTTCAACTCCATAAAATGAATAGATAGCATAACATGAGTAGCGGCCCTAAAATAAATGTTGTCTCTTTATAATTACAGCTTTTTGAAAACTATAAGAGGAGGATAAGCTTGTCACTTGTTACCTGTGTTTGCCATTCATCTCCAGGCCTACTACAGGACAGATGAACATGGCACAGTGCACGTCCTCATAGCGGTCTCCCTTGGCGTTCCTCCTCTCTCCCTCCCATGCTGGGTTATCGGTCAAATTCAGCTCCTTGATATCCTGACATGATTAAAGGAATGAACATGCAGAGAGGTAAGGATGTAGGTGGAATTAGGGCTGGGCAATATAATGGTATTGATATTGTGTCATAACACAATATCAATAGACCAGATGGCACCCCCCGAAATCCGAGGCAGGAAGCCGTCATCTGTTCATCATTTCCATTCATGAAAATATATGATTGATGATTGTTTTTTTTTCTTTATTAAAGTGTCATGATTCCAAGGAAGCCCAGCCCATATGGACTTACAGGACACTTTCACATTTCATTTGACATGAACAATGAACCGACATGATAATTCACAAGCAATGATCAAACATATACCGAACTAAAACACTCAAGCTTCATACTGTACATGACAGATTACATAAATACTGTCAACATTGGGCCTGTTATCTCACATCTTAACAGGAACCTACTTGAAAAGCTGAGATTGTCTTCTACTCCAGGCACTAGAAACTAATTAATTTAATTTCCATTTCTGCTAAGCAGCAAGCTATACATGGTTAGATGATTTTGATTTATATTGGGATACATTTGCGTGACAGTAAACTAAAGACAAAACGGAAGTGGTGAGGAGGCTTCACATCCGCTTCATTGCGTGATCATTTTCAGAGCTTCCGTGCTCCAGACTGTATGACGGAAGCATTTGAAAATTGTGGGAGGCAACAGTCTGGCTCACGAGACTATGTCTCACCTAGACGCAGGATCTGACACGAATTTTGACCTTATGGTCAAGATTCAATTCATCCCCTGAGCAAGCAGTCAGGCTCCATTTGCTCAATGGTAAAAATGTCAGCACTTGCGCAGGAAACCGTGTTCAAATCCGGGGTACAAGAGGATTTCTTTTTTGATTCATTAAATAAGTGACAAACATGTTAAAAAAATAGCAAATAGACGATTTAACAAGTTCACAATTCGTCGTATCACTGCGTTTTGTGAGCTTGTAGATCAGTATACATTTTCAAACACAGCAAAAATAGCAGATCTACAAGGTCACAACGAATTGCAACGGGACACGTGAGTTTGTAGTTTATAGCTATACTATGTAGTGCCCAGAGTGTGAAAAAGCACAGTAAAAGCATACCTTAATCCCACGGATGTGTGTTGCCACCTCACTGTTGGGTCTCTCAGCAGTCTTGTCCAGAAGATACTCAATGAGTGCATCTTTGTTATAAAGCCTTGAATAACAAAACAGATTTTACAAATGTGGTATAGTATCTGGAACAAAAGGAGTTCCACCTCACATCAAACATCTCAGGAGCAGGACATATCAGCAGAATGAAGGAATGAGGCGCTGGAGCCTCATTCCTGATGGAAGATGCCTCCGGCATCGATACGTTAGTCCTGTTATGATATAGCACCTAACTAAAAAAGGCATTTAATATGTCCTGTGATGCTCCAGGGCATCATTCCTTCATTCTGGTGGTATAGTATCTGCTTGGAGTGATTACTAAGATGTGCGCTACTACATTTAAGGTGTGCATAAGGCTCTGCTCAATGACAACTTGCTGTACCTGCCAAGAATTTAACAAATAGTTGAATTCTACATCAACAAATAGTGAAACAAAAAATATACGACACAAGCATATTTTAAGAAATATGTCTAACAGACGCGTGTGTGTGTGTGTGTGTGTGTGCTCATTTTAATGCACTCATAAGAATATAAATGAATGTTCAACAGAGAATCCTATATCTTTTAAGCCAGGAGTTGCACCTGAAATGTAAAATAGTCTATTACAGTAGAACATGTAGACATTTTTACACCCTTTCCTTCAATTTGAGGGTCACAGTCACAAGTTCAGGGGGTTCCAGTGACAGTCCCCAGCCCAGCTACATGGTTGATAGTAAGGACTTTGATTGATTGATTGAATACTTTATTAACAGTTTGCAAATAGTTCAGTGGTATGATTATATACAATGGTGCTAAATGGATAACACAAAAAGCCTTGTTTCCCAAAAAGGGCTTGTTTCTATTGTGGTCCTGTGTATTGGACCCTTAGAGGTCTGTATTAAACTGAGTGTGTTCAAATGTAACCAAATGGACATTAGGTTCCATTTGTACGCTCAGTGAATTAGATGAACACTGATTGATTTACATCGTAGCCTGGGGTCACAGAAATTAAAATAATAATTAGCCGTATCAAAAGGGGGTCCATTGCATATTAAACTGGGGACAGTGGAGGTCCTTGAAATGGAAAAGTTTGAGAACCGCTGCATTAGATGATGAACAACAGAAAGACTCTCACCTTCCAAGTTCACAGGAAACGATGGGGCGCCTGAGTTTCTCCTGGCTCAAAGCACAGTGCTTCCATTTAGCAAGCAGCTCCGCACTCCTGTCAACCTACAACACATACAATATGAACTGTCAACCTAAACACATACAACAATATGAACTGTCAACCTAAACACATACAACAATATGAACTGTCAACCTAAACACATACAACAATATGAACTGTAAACCTAAACACATACAACAATATGAACTGTCAACCTAAACACACAACAATATGAACTGTCAACCTAAACACACAACAATATGAACTGTCAACCTAAACACACAACAATATGAACTGTAAACCTAAACACATACAACAATATGAACTGTCAACCTAAACACACAACAATATGAACTGTCAACCTAAACACACAACAATATGAACTGTCAACCTAAACACATAGAACGACATTTTCATAGCACGTAAAAGTAACAATACCACAATCTAAAAATACTCTGTTAAGTAAAAGGCCTGTTTTCAAAATGATACTTGAGTAAAAGTACAAAATTATTGGCATCACAATATACTTAAGTACCAAAAGTAAAATAACTAAAATGAAATGAAAATAGCAGATCTACAAGCTCACGACATGTTGTGAGCTTGTAGATCTGCTATTTTCAAATAAAATGGCCTATGTAGGGCTGAAGTGGTAATGTAAGGTAATGTAATGTTAGATAATGTAAGTTTTATAATATAATAATTTATACCTGCAAAGTAACTAAAGTGTTCAAATATTTATAGTGGAGTAAAAAGTACAATATTTGCCTCTGACATGTAATGGAGTAGAAGTAAAAAAAAAATACCTCAAAATTGTACAGCACTTGAGTAAACGTACTTAGACGTACTTAGTTACTTTCCACCAGTGCTATCATCCCATGGACAGTTTTAACTAGCCCCTTTCGGAACCCTGTATACCTTTTTTGTATTAGAAAAGGTATACAGGGTTCCGAAAGGGGCTTTACATTTTAACATGACAACTTCTAAATATTATTGACAATCGTGAATTGGTATCCCAGAAGCTAAGGTAGCTACTAGCCTACCCATCTATCTCACTGAAGTTGACAACAAATTAAATCAAATTACAACACACGCATTAACATCGTCAGGTGTCAATTGATGACATTATAATGGACCAGAAAACAAATCATGTTGAACTTAAGTGCGTCACAGTCACACTTTCATAAAACTTTCTCACATAACAGGCTACAATGTTAGCATGGCTAGCTATCAGCTAGCGAGGTTCTGTCGACAATAATAACGATGTATTAGGACAAACCTTCTCGACTTTTTTGGGTCCTTTCACCAACTCGTGTCTCTTAGGAATAGTGCCGCCATCACATCCCATGTTGAAAGGTAATTAAGTGGAGATTTATGAACAAAAACAAGCGAGACAAACTAGCACCTAGCTCCAAACAAAGTAGGAAGTTGCTTTGCTGTAAACAAACAACGACAGAGCAGTGTTGCCAGATCTTGGGAGATAAACAGGCAACCAGGTTTATGAAACCAAACAAGCCCAAAAGAAGCGATAGCCAATCTACAAGCACACAGATCTGCTATTTTCAACAACAACAAAAATAAATCTTTGGAGAAAAAAAGGTCATTTTGAAATAGAAACATTTTTTACAACACAAATCTTGTATGGGGGGGTACCGTACCACTCCCCCTGCCTGGCACAACATATTTTCAGATGGGGTCCGTGGACAAATACATATTCATTTGGGGGTCCTTGCCATGAAAATGTTTGAGAAACACTAGTTTTAAAACAACATTAGGAAACAAGCCCTAATAAGCAACTACACTTTAGAAACAAGCCCAAAAAAACGCAACCCGCAACTACCAATATTTACAACTTTAAAGGAAAACAACCCGCTTATAATAAGCAGACATGGCAACAAAGCAACCGAGGACCGATGTGACAAGTGAAGTGGTGCCGGGATTTATTTGGTCGCCCTCTACTGGCCGGATGAACCAATTACATACGGTTGTAGTTTTTGTCATTGTCCACGGTGTGGCAGCAATACCACACTTTTGGACTTGCACGTCTTCACAACTTCAAGACAGGCCTGCCAACATCCGACTGTGAGAATGAAGGAGTTTAATGTTAATATTCAATACATATGTTGTTATTATTATTATTAAACCCCCAAGCGGGGGGTTTGGGGGTACTCCCCCAGAAACTTTTTAACAGAGTAGATGTAATTTCCTGTGTTCTGGTCAATTTTGGGAGTTTGATACCAAATCGAGGAGAAATCAAGGAGAAATGACAATCAAGGCCAAGGAGTCCTCAAGGAGATGTGGTTGAAATCAAGGAGACTCCTGCAGAATCCAGGAGGGTTGGCAGCCCTGTCAAGGTATTGTGGAAATGTAAATCGTTTGCCTCACATTCGAAGATTATAGATAACAGGATATAGCATTTTGTATGTAAGAAATAAACAAACACCCTATAGCCAGATGCATTGCTGATTGTAAGTACAGCACTTTGAGCTTAAAGGCATAGTAACGTTGCCCTGTGTTTACATAACAAAGTCATATATACATTTACATTATTTTACCATTTTTTCCCCAGCAGTTTTCAGCCACTGGAGTAGTGTGGTGGTGTTTACCTGCATAAACACCTTTCCCTGTATTTTTGGTGTTTTCACTGTCGTTTTTGCACAAACAAACTACTACCAATCAACTACCAAAATAACAGTGAAAACACCAAAATACAGCAAGACTCAAGAGGGAAATGTGTTTCTGCAGGTAAACACCACCACACTACTCCAGTGGCTGATAACTGTTGGTATAGAGGGGAAATGATTGGTTTTTATTTATTTTTTAAACTGTAGCCTATAAAAAATTAAAAAAAATGTAAACACAGGGCAAAGTTACATATTGTACTATGCCTTTCATTTAGAATCTATCAAAAATAGCCAATCACAAGGCATTGAATCTTCAATATGTTGAGAACTTGTAGATTGCCAATTTTCAACTGTTCAACACGATACCGGATGCGTCATACAATGAATAAATCAGGCTTTAGCCATGCTGGAACCTGAAAAAAACAATTTAATTCAAATGACTTCACCCCTTTATTGACCATGCATTCATCTCCTATACTAGCCAGGCTTTCTACGGTGGGCCAATAAATAAAGAACTAGTATAAGTGACATTAGTCTGGCTTTCAAGCCTCTTGTCAGAGTGGTCTAAAGATGAAAGTTTCCTTGGAAGATAGCTGCAATGAGTGCTAATGAGATCTGTTTCCTGTGCCTTGCAGGCTGCAGATTAGTTTACCATCGACGGCCCTGTCCAAGAGCGACCATTAGTTTGGGGAATGGTACCTCACTGGAGACATTCTGTGGCGGCATGACTGATGCTCTGTGTGGAAAGAGAAGATGGAACAAAGCAGCCTTGGACTTCATTTGGGGTGAGAAAATAGATTTCCAAGGTATTTATGGTCACAGAACACAGCTGTTGCTACAGTAAGCCTAAGGGGAAAACAAACACACACAAAAAACAAGTTCAGAAATCAACAAACATGTAAACAGAAAGCCATTTCTCCATTATGTCTATTGGTTCGATTGGGTCTTCCTGTAATTTATAAATTGCGTTATGTGTCTTATTGAATTTCCCCCTTTCTCACACAGAGCTAAATGTTTAGTATGGATTTTCATTATAGGCAAAGAAGTGCTATCTCTGTTAGCAAACTATCTTTGAGAGAAAGGAACGCTCCAAGCAGACCAACACATATATAGGACCATATAGGCTACATTTTAAAATCCTCAATTTTACTCCAAATTGACTCTCAGGTTTTCAGTAGAGAAGAACAATACATTCATATAGGCTACCTATTTCTCATTGTTTCATGTTTACTTATGAATCATGTCTTTGTTTGTGTTAATTGACTATTGATAAATTGAGCTTTAAAGAATAATATAACATGTTATAGTAAACCTTTGGCCTTTAAAATATGAAAAGAAAAAAGAAAACATTAAAGGGCAATATCAGTCACCAGAACCAGGGATGTGTGTTTTAACTGAGTCCAACATTGAAGATTGGAGATTGAAGTTGTATGGGCTTGTATAGGATGGGGGTGTGTCTCATCGAATGAATATCAAATATCTAAATATTGAATCAAGCAACTTAAAAGCTGTCTGTGGTGCACACAAAAGCCCAAGTAGATGTTAAAATGTGTTTTAAAGTGAAATACCCCTTTAAGCTGTAGGTGAAAAAGAGCTATTACAAGATCTAATTGTATGTTCTGTGTGCCCTATTATTCTTATTATTATAGTGAATCTGCTCCCACTACAGAGCTTCAAGTGTGAGATATCAGGATCTTCTCTGGCATCCTGACATAATGGACAATTTACATTAAGCCTTGTAGCTCATTAACGGTTCACCTGATATGGCTGCTCGATCATTTCAAACTGAAGCTGACAATTCGCACTTTGACCTCTTTGCCATTATGTCATTTCACATTCAAAGTGAAATGAGTGCAGATCCCAAACAATAAACACAGTGTCACTGTCCAAATACTTATGTACAGTAGTAGGCCTGTGACTCACTGGGTCATCCCAGCCATCCCACTTTTTTTTTTTTTTTTACTTTTAACTCTGGAGCCACACAATCTGAAAGGCATCTTCGTCTTACGTAAAGCTCCCCTCTTCCATTCTCTGATTGACCTGCCCTACCACAGATATCTTCTTGGCCTGCTGCGATCCTACCCCAACACGGCTGACCTGCGGAACACCCCGACCGCCGAGCGTCCGTCCAACCTCGTGTTTATGCTTCCATGATGAGTCCAACCTGCCCAATCAGACTTCCACCGCCCGGCCTTGAACTGAAACCGTATCCATCTGAACCATCCCAGCCATCCGAGGCGGCCAGCGGGGAGGCCAGGGCAGCATTAATTGCGCGTCTCGGCCCTGGCAGCGCACCGAGTCCAATGCATTTAGCGTTTCTAATTGGGAAGGAATTGCTGTGTTTACATTGGCACCGGTTGCCAGAGCCGGACCCTTAAGCCTGATTTACGCTTCGTCGTAAGAAGGCGTTGTGCACCAGAAATAGCAGATCTACAAGCTCACAACGCGTCGCAGATGCGGGCCATGCCGCGCGTTGTAGCTTGTAGATCTGCTATTTCCGATGTGCAACTCCACCCTTCAAAAAGTAAGCATTAGCTCTCCAAGTCGCCCCGAGCTAAAGCTGTGTAGATGTAGGAGATGGAGTAGAAGGAAAGCCCTGGCTGCCTGCTCCATGAACGCTCAGAGCACAGTACAGGGCTGGAAACTGGGCTTATGGCGAACAGAGCAGAAGGCGATTAGTTGAGATTTGTCAAGGGAGATGGGGGGACTTTTCCTCAAATCTTCCTAACTCACCGGTGACGTATTTGTTTACTTGCACTATCTAGATTCTAGGTGGATGCCATACCCATGACTCTGTGTCCACTTATTTTGTTTTCTCTTTCTTCAAAAGAGCACAGGGACAATATTTTGGAGCATTGTCTGTGTGAGGAACTGAACATTTCCACCCCTGCTTTGAACCTCATGTTTTACGCTTTTTCAAGACCCTCTGTGATTTTCTGACTCGGCTGGATCTTACAAGCTTGTTCTTTTTATTGCAGTTCTGAAGGCTCGCTTCTAACAACGATTTCACTCTGATTCATAAAAGAACTGCTCCGCGATAGAACAAGGATTTTATTTGTGAACTTAACAATGAACTGGAAAAGTGGTTGGACCCCTGACTTTCAGCTGTAGCACATGTACTGTATGTAAGTTCACGTAGGCTACCTAACATAATGAGAAATTCAAAACCTTGGAAAAAGTATACCACATCCAACATGAAGATTGCAACCACACACTTCAGACACGCCATTCAACCACAGTCGTTTTCCCATTCCTTTTTCTGTTTGTCTTGAAAGTGAACCTCGCATAGCTCAAATATTGTCAGTAGGAAACATTGCCCATGACAAATTTTTCTAATCTCTTGGTTTGAACGATATCAGTGCAACTAACCACACATTTTCTGTCCTTTAACGACTTAAACCCTATATACTTTGTTGACCGTTGTCCTCCAGGGGTCTATACTTGGCTCCCTCCTTTTTTCCCCTCTACAAAATCTCGACGAAAGTAGCCAATCTACAACGCGTCGTGAGCTTCTAGATCAGCTATTTTCGCAGAATATATGCCTATTTTCCCCAAATGTTCGCTTTTTGTGGCATGCGCAGAATAGGTTTGCTAGGGTTTATGTGGTCGACCTCTTTTCTTTTTGGATAGCTATGCAAGTCTGGAACAAGCTAAGTCGGAAACGATGCAAGTTCAGAATGCATGGCCTACCCGGTTATGCAATACCTGTTGTACCTGTTGTCGGAGTACTTTCTGTACCCGTTGTTAGAGTATCCAGTGCAGTACCCGTTACCATAGTATAATACCGTTAGATATTACAATCAATGGGTTATTTACTCTACTGGGGAACGATGCAAGTCGGGAACTATGCAAGTTGTGAATGCATGTCCCACCTGTTTATATTATATGTTGTAATTGTTGTACCTGTTGTCAGAGTACCCGTTGTACCCGTTGTCAGAGCACCAGGTGCGGTACCCACTACCATACGACCAACCAACCAATCAACAATATAGATATTTGGGGATCCCTGATATATAATATATATATATAAAAACGCTGACGTCGTGTTGATGACGTACATCGGCATAAATGGGAGATGGAGGCAGACAGGCCTGCAGACAGACAGACAGACAGACAGACAGACAGACAGATACAGACATTTGCATTGCTCTGTAATAGAATGGAGTTCTAATGTGAACACTACCACTTGGTGTAGCGGCGCAAACGTGATGCAAAGCATGGGCCGTGAAGCCGGTGGGCTGGGTTGGCCAATCAGGGAGGCCGATGCAAACATCCCCGACACACACACACACACACAGGGATTTCTAAATATTGTTTTGAAATATTTAATTTTGATAATGGAAGTCATTGGTGGCCAAATCAGGCTGAAACCGTGTCCAGATGTGGAGTAATAAAGCATAGATACATCATAGATGATTGACGTCATAGACTCGCCAGCCCGAGATCCACAGGGAGCCACTCCGTTATAGACCCTGTCTTGTTTTGAACCTGGTTCAATATTGAAATTCGACCCAAAATGAAAGTGTTTAAGCCATTCAACTTTGATGTGAAAAACACACTACTAGACAGTTAAATCCTCACTTTTAATTTAACTCAGAGTGTACAAACGGATCAACTTGGTTCCATTCCATTTATGCTCGGAGATATAATATGGTGTATAGTGAAACAGTGAAAACATTTATCAATAAAACTAAGTCCAACTAGGGCTGGGCAACACATCAATATTATCAATATTGTGATGATAATATCATATTGTGACTATACAAACACACACACACACACACGCACACGTACACACGTACACACACATAATACAGTATATAGAGAGAGTATAACAAAGGCTTAAGTGATTAAAACCAGGAAAAGACCACACTTATGCCATATCACAGTCCGATATCAGGATATGGTCCCAGTAGTCTTGAAGCTTAGGTCTGTATGTCAGAGCTTCCAGCATATGACTGATGAAGAAAAGCATGCCTCATATTGCAGTGATACTTCCAGCAGACAGTGGCTGGCCATTCCTTCCCCGCTGCACCATCCTGCATGTGACACGTTCAATCTATTGACTGGGATGAAGTGTGCAGCTGAACAATTTATTTACCGCAGACTCATAAAGCACCGGGACCCCTGCTCAAAGCCAAGCCAAGAGGATGGTGACGGCGGCCAGGACACACACCAGCATGCACATGGTGTGCACGTGCGCGCCGGTGTGCACGCCCCTATTTGCGGCATTGGCATACGTACACGCATATTCCACCTGGCTGCACGCTCACCATCGGCCAGTGTGTGATTATCTTTTCCACTGATGCAAACCAAAGGAGGTTAGGCCACATCAACATACATGCTTACACAGGCACACCAACACACACACACACACATGCGCACGCACACACACATACATGCGCACGCACGCACGCACGCACGCACGCACGCACGCACGCACGCACGCACGCACGCACGCACGCACGCACGCACGCACGCACGCACGCACGCACACACACACACACACACACAGACACACATGCATGGCAGCTACTGGTGTCCATATGCCAGCCTCACCGTGCACCTCGCTGCGGGTCCATTTTACACCCAGGATTTTACTGTATACTTACTGAACATCAACCCCTCTCTCTCTCTCTCTCTCTCTCACTCTCTCACTCTGAAGTTTTCAGTTTTATCTCCAATCTCTTTTTTCACTCACACTTCCCCCCCCCCACACACACACTCACACACACACAAGCGCTAAAGTCCCTTCAAGTGTTAATTTCACTTTGAGAGATGAGGTCAGTGCTAGCCTTGACTACAATCACTCTTTATTACTTATCATTATCAGGTTTATTATTAGATGATATCATTCCAATCCTTTAGGTCTGTTACACTGAGAGATTGCTAAATGACTCTGAGAGTGTTTAAATGAGTGTTCACATTTGGTTACATGTGTACATACACTCAGTCAGACTGACTGACTCATTTTTACATAATTATCTCTAGTTTCCTGCTGAGTGCACTTTGGAAAAAATGTCTAAGGACAATATGCAGAACCGTCTCACCTTTAACAGCCAACCAGGAGAACAGGAGTTGAGACATTGTGAAGTAATGATACAGTATGTACATTAAACTGAGTATTAATCACTATAATTTACTGTAACCATGCTCAACTCATAATGATAATACATGGGTAGCAACTCATCAATGCAAACCAGGGGGGGGGGGCATGGTGGCGTAGTGGTTAAATAGAAAAACAGAAAAACAGAAAAAAGCTAACTTAAGCACATTTATATAAAAACATTTTTTTTTCAAAAATAGCAGATCTTCTAGCATCGTAAAGCATTGTGAGATTGCAGATCAGCTGTTTTTTGCTGTCATACGACAAAGTGTAAAATATAGGGCTTAAGTGGTTAAAGCTGCGGTCCGTAAGTTTAATGTCATACCCGGGACTTGAACCCCGGTCTCCCAGCATGGGAGAGCCAACTTCTACCACTCTCTTCCAAGATGGAATACGCGCTCGACTCCATGTAGAGTTATTGCACTTATAAGCTTAAGGCATTCTCGACCAGTAGGTGTCCTACCTGACACCACACCAGGGGTCAAAGTTTGTCAATGAAAGAGTAGGGAGACACACTCTGTTCAAAATTTACTTGAGTAAAAGTAGAAAAGTATTGGTATCAAAATGTACTTAAAGTACCAAAAGTAAAAGTACTACAATGTTTAAAAATAGCAAGCTGTTGTGAGCTTGTAGATAGGCTATTTTCAAATAGCCTAGGTATAAAATCGGGCTAACGTGATTAATGTATGTTTTAGAATGTAATCATTTATATCAGAAAAGTAACTAGTTACTAAAGTTTTCAAATAATAGTAGTGGAGTAAAAGTACAATATTTGCCTCTGAGATGTAGTGGAGTAGAAGTACAAGTATAGACAATTGGAAATACTCCAGTAAAGTAAAAGCACCAAAAAATTGTACTTAAGTACAGTACTTGAGTAAATGTACTTAGTTACTTTACACCACTGTGTTTGACTCACAAAAGTGAGTTCTGGATAGCAGCTTTATAACTCTAGGATTTTACACTATTGGAGTTAAATTGACGCTCAGGATTTTACCGTGTGGTGTCTGACATACAGCCATTCAAGTTCAGTCACCCCCCACCCCCCTTATAGAGTCCCCCCAGAGACCTCTCACTGAGGGGTCTTTGGAAGAACACGTGTTTTTCATAAGGGTCTTTGCGTCTGGCCTTACATAAATGTTTAGCAGCGTTCCTTCTGGGAGCCAGGGCCTGTCTTTACAGTGGAGGCTAATCAGCAGTAAATTCTGTTTTAAAAAGGAAAAGGAAGGCATGGAAGGAGTTAATCTCCAAGGCCCATTGCACAATAACTCTCTCTCTCTCTCTCTCTCTCTCTCTCTCACACGCACTCTCTCTCTCTATTACTCTCTATTACTTCTCTCACTGTCTTCTTTTGAATCTCTATCCTTTCGCTTCTCTCGTTTGAGTTATATTATTCACTAACTCTACTTCCTCATGTCCGTGACCGTGCTCTATCTGCACCCTTAATATTCATTCTCTCTCCCTCTCTCTCTCTGAGTCTAACCCCCCCGCCCCTCTATTGCTCTCTCTCAAGCACACACACACACACACACACACACACACACACACACACACACACACACACACACACACACACACACACACACACACACACACACACACACACACACGTGCGCCGAGTCCCAGTTCGGGGAAAGGGAAAGGAGTGGATGATGACAAAAAAAGGAAAGAGAGAAGAAAGAAAAGCTGGAGGCTTTTGACAAATGATCTAATAAACGTGGAGGGAGATTACAGGCTGGGTGCCCGCCGGGAGAGGAAGTGGGGCAGTAAATATTTTTTAAGGGCTGTCAATAAATTTGCACTGTTGAATTGAGAGAAGAGTCCTGGGTTCAGAGCCAAGAACAGTGGGCTCCTGTGCGGTACGGTGCTGTGCTGTGCTGTGCTGGTTGGTGCGGTGCGGTGCGGTGCGGTGCGGTGCGGTGCTGTGCTGTGCTGTGCTGTGCTGTGCTGTGCTGTGCCGTGCCGTGCCGTGCCGTGCCGTGCCGTGCCGTGCCGTGCAAGTGTAATTTGTGTGTAGTGTGTTAACCAAACTGTGGGTACTATATGGCATGAAATTTGCATCAAAATGCTATTTTAAACGGGTGTGTTTTCATTAATATGCTGTATTGCACATGTGTGATGTCCTAAACTAGAATCACGATGACATCCTTTTCAGCGGTGCAATAATGCACAATAAAGTCATCCCTTCATATCTTGATTCATGTGGTAGCTAAACCACACAAGGCAAGGAAACAAGTGGTGCTGGCACAGTATATCAATACTGTACGTACAGAGTGAATGATTTAAATATAGGCCTACTAATATATTCAATCATTTCCTTTTCATGACAAGGCCATTGTTCCACGGCTTTCTTCAGGCTAGTTAAAGAGTGATAATGGAGAGGCCATTATTACTCCCTCTGCCTCCGCAGTTGGCAAGGAGTCTGTCAGAGCTCCATAAACTTCACCGCACACCAGTCTCACTTTCCCACACCTTTCTCCCTGGCTTGTTACTCAGCAGCCAATTATAGCTGATTTAGGGCCTCACCTGCATGCCTATTGGCAAATGCTGCCCCCGGGGCGGCGCTACCTCACTGATTGATGGGTTGATGAGATAATGATGGACAGCCACAGGTCTCACTGGCGGTCGCCTGTTCCCGACGCTTGGAGACTGATTGGCTAATTATCTCGATAGGGCAGAGTCTCTGTTAACTCCATGAGGGAAAAGGTCACCATGCCAGCAGCATGACTGTGAAGAAGGACACAGCTATTATGAAAACTTTACATGGTTCAAGTTGCAACAACAAAAAAGCAGTGTTGCCAAGAAATTATGATGACATTTTCACCGTCTGACAGTGTTGTTGAAATGATCAGCATTCGTACACATGTCAGATATTGTGTCAAGTGTGTGTGTGTGTGTGTGTGTGTGTGTGTGTGTGTGTGTGTGTGTGTGTGTGTGTGTGTGTGTGTGTGTGTGTGTGTGTGTGTGTGTGTGTGTGTGTGTGTGTGTGTGTGTGTGTGTGTGTGTGTGTGTGTGTGTGTGTGTGTGTGTGTGTGTGTGTGTGCGTGCGTGCGTGCGTGCGTGCGTGTGTGTGTGTTTGTTATATGCACCAGTATGGTATCCAGAACAAACACTGCACTTATACAGCACTTATTGACAAAAGTTACCACTGCTCTTGATAATAATTCACTTGCTTTTAGTATTTTCATAGACATTTTAAAAGCTTTTGATGGATATGATTTTCATGATGCTGCCATTGGCAGTGGCACTGTTCACTGTTCACTGTTCACTGCCACTGGCTTGCCAATGCCACTGCCATTGGCTGCCCACACCCAGTACAAAACACTGGTGACAGGTTACGCCCCATACCTTCAGGACATGATCCAACAACCTCACACCCTTTAACCTCTCACTTAGATCATCTAACACAGAAAGTCTGTTCAAACCTTCTCTAAAACATTGTGGCCAACACACCACGTGTCACAGACAATTCTCCCTCCTGGCTCCCGAGCTGTGAAATTACCTCCCCCTCAGTCAGGACTGCAGACTCACTTACCAAAAAGTTACCATTTTCCGTTGCCGTCTGAAAGCTCACCGCTTCAGACTCCACCTCACCCCCCAGCACTCTGCTTACCTTTTATCCCTTCTTTTTGATAGATGCTGGTTATACTGTGCAGATGTTACATATTCACCTGTCGGGTGATGACCGGGGTCCATGCCATTCAAATGCCCAAATTGTAAATCTAATCTAATCTAATCTTAAACTTTATCATAATTTAGAGGGAAGCTTCAAAATAAGACCACTGTAGGCTTGCTTTACTTTCTGCAATTTATGTGATATTTTTAATAGTGCAAAAATGTAATAATATGAAAACATGCAAACATGTAAAACACCGCTATTTACCTACTGACTGTTATGCTGTCCTTATTTTTACAGTGTATCATCACTGGATTTGTAAACAGTTTAGGTAAAACAAATGCACTTAAACACATACAAAATATGTGTAAGATTCCTATTTCCCATAATTGGAGACCACATCATACATATATCAATATGTATGATGAATATCAAATATTTTGAAGGGATGAAATAATAGGATATAATAGAATGCATCAAAGTATATCTGGGAGATCATTTAACCAGTCAGTACTTAATTGGCTCCCTCCTTTGTTCTCTCTACACCAAATCGCTTTGTTGAAAATAGCCGATCTACAAGCTCACTGCAACGCATTGTGAGCTTATAGATTGGTTGTTTTTGACAAATGTTCGCCTATTATGACATGCCCAGAATAGGGACGCTAGGGTTTATGTAGTTAAACTAAGACAATGACCTCAGCGGTGACCCTATTGCTCCTCATTACGCCTGATACAAATAATGGAAATTAGATTTTCCAGACCTCCCATTTGTCAGATAACATAATGACACCATTAGAGTTAATTGTACATACGACTCCCTGTCCCAGCTGACAATGTTAAGTCAGTGAAAAGGTCATCGTCAGCAATCACACCATGACAAATCCAGTTTGGTATAGGGACATTTTTGGCCGGTGTGAAGTGATGTAATGGCAGGAGATTATTTGTAAAGTGTTGTTTTTGTCAGCATCAAATATGTTACACAGGACATGATGCAATGCATGTATGCACAGTTGCACACAGTGTACATGCTGTGTGTGCGTACACACACACACACACACACACACACACACACACACACACACACACACACACACACACACACACACACACACACACACACACACACACACACACACACACACACACACACACACACGTAAAACAAAGGAAACCCCTGAGGAGATGAGAGCCACCCCAGCTTCCTGATGTTCCCTCTTTTTTTAACCTTATTTTCCAACTGTTGCCACTGATCCTTCCAATCCCTATTTGGTAAGCAGATAGAATAATGAAGTCTCACCCGCACTCCACTTCCCAGCTGCTTTCTGTTGATGGGATACAGTTTCGCTATCCTCACACACACACACCCCCACCCCAGCAAGGTGTCGCTACCATCAAGGTGCATTGGCCAACTGGCCATAGGGTCAGGTCGGAGTCTTAAGAGCTGTGAACGCCATAGACTCTTAATCACAAACAATTGCAGATCTTATAACCACAAAATAGTGAAAATAGCAGATCTACAAGCTCACAACGCATCGCTGCGATGCGTTGTGAGCTTGTAGATCAGCTGTTTTCACTGCACCATGTTTTTTTTTCTTCAAAAATTGCGAAAATAGAAGACCTACAAACTCACAATGCGTAAGATTGCGACATGTTGTATTGTAAGCTTGTAGTAGATATTTTCACAATTTATTTTTTTGTCACTGTCGTATACAGTGTACAAAATAAACCAGACTGGCAAGTGCGTCACCGCCAGTCCCCTTTTTGGGGGCATCCATATAGCAAACATATGGAATGTGACCTAAATTAGCTTATATAAATTTACATCGCTATCCAATATTTGTTTTGATTATATTTCCAACAACCTGGAAATATTCGGAGCATATCCATACAAAGTTGATATTTTTTCGATAAGAACCAGAGCCTTTTTTACACTGCAGCGTATCTCTTCTCCGACCTGCCGACGTCACGTCATATTACTTCTGCATTCTCTGCAGGTCGGAGAAGCTAAACAAAGCTCTCTTTCTTAAAATCTACTTATTAAAACAAATATAAACTTCATCAGAATCAAAATCAGAATATTTCCAGGTTGTCAAAGTATAATAAAAAAAAATATTGGATAGAGATGTCAAATGATATAAGCTGATTTGGGTCACATTCTATAGGCTTATAGAATGGCGATGATTCCCCCAAAAAGGGACTAGGCTTTGGCAGTGACGTGTTGCCGGTCTGGTATATACTGTAGGGCTAACGCAGGTCTTATATTGGCTTTTGACCTTTCAGACAGGCACCAGTCCGTGACTCAGCTTAACTGGCTGAGTCTTCCTCGGCTAACTCGCATGCTCCCCGAAATATCTACGCCAACTCCCGTCAAGATCATTCCTCAGTCCGCCTTGGTAGTATTGGTTTGGGTTGACTCGCTGGGCCAGGGACCGTGGGTTCAATCCCCTCTGACATATTGCTTAGCTGCCCTTGAAGCAGCAGCAGCTAGCTACCAAACACACATCACATCCAATCAACATCACAGCCTTGCGGCCTTCGGAGGCCAAGCAGCCTGACTCCAGGTCTAGAGTTTCACCTCCGCAGCCTGCTCTAAACCCCGCCAGGCTCACTAGACCTTGCTCCGAGTCCCATTCTCTCTTACATAGACCCTGCTCCCCTGGAATGTACTGTACATCTACTTACTCTGAGGATAATTGAAATTGCGAGAAGGGAAGAGAAAGAGAAAAACACAAATAGGAAGATAATGTGTAATTTTTTTAAGACATTATCTTTTTTTGATGGGCAATTGACTCTCTTTGGGGGAGTTGGGGGCTGTTGTATGTTTGCCAGAGAGAGCCTGAGGGGCTCTCCGCTACTGTGATGCCTGCATGCTGATTTTGAGATTTTTGACTTGGCATCGGTCTCTCCACTTGATGCTTTATTCACCGCGGTGCGGTGCGGTGCGGTGCGTTGCGGTGCGGTGCAGTGTGGTGCTGATGTGGCGCCTCGGACCCTGAGGCTGCTCTTGCACTCAATACTTCTCTGGAGAAATGACAGCGCAAGAGGTTTGATGGGGTACCAATTGTGACATATGAGCTTAAGCCAAATTTGTACTTTGTCGTGGAACAGTGTCGCTCACAGTGTCGCACACTCCCCGCCTGTCAGCGGGGAGTGTTGGGCGGGAAGAGTAGGACGAAGGCCCTACGTCCTCCCGGTGGGGGCTCCTCACTGGCAGATGAGTCAGTAGGATACAATAGCAGTGACAACACAGAGATGTGTGTGGGGAGGAATCAATTGGCATAGTGACTCAATTGGGGAGAAAAAGGGGTAAAAAAATGTGTCTACTCTAAATAAAATAAAAAAATAAAATAAAAAGGGGTTTTAGGCTTTACATTCAGGAGTTTGAAATGTTTGACCACTCCCTCGGCATCAGAACAGTGATAATATTAAAAGCATGGTCCACGATACAGACGTTTACTATTTCTTTTTCCAGAACTCTTCAGATGTTTATGGCCCCTGTAAACAATCACAACCCCCCTGCGATTTTGATTCTTCACTTCTATTCTATTTCTGCTCTGTTCGAGAGTCGAGTCAATTCTATTCCTGTGCAGTGTAGTTCATTCTGATTACGTCCGATGTCTATTCTTCTCATACACAACCAACCCCTATGTGCATTCCTGCGGCCTGTTCTGTGCTCCTAAAAGACTGGAACAAGAATTGTTGACAAATAGAGGCGATGTCCCTCTCACATCAAAGAGTGTTGGGACTAACTTGGAGGAAAAGTGTGGTTTTTAGTAGAGAAATTGACGGTCTGTGTGTATTCCAGCCTCCCCCGCAGTCATCATCCACGCCTGCAGATTCATAAGTGGATGCATGCATGCACACAGTGTAGATACACGTTATAGACACACATGCACATGCAACACATACCGTACACACAAACAAACACACATAATGACTACCATTACACCATACCATACCCTACCATACCATTGCTTCTTCTCTACACAGTTGCTATCATCCTTTCTCACACGCAGGTACAGTATGCGCGTACACTCACACACACACACACACACACACACACACACACACACACACACACACACACACACACACACACACACACACACACACACACACACACACACACACACACACACACACACACACACACACACACACACACACACTGTTACCACCACTACAGTCTTCACCACTATACCATCACACATGCCCACAAACACATAAATGGATGAACTCAGCGATGCATTTATAGGTACTTTATACACACACGACCACCACCACCCCTACCACGATGAGTCAACCTGACCTCTGATCATTGTGTCTGCTGTCTCGTTGCCTCTGCGGCCCACATTCATCAATTAACAAGCCACTTGCTATTCAAAAACAAACAACATCAACGTCACCCTCAAACGTCCAGTCAAAACAAGCAGCGCCCAGCTTGTCCGCACTGGCCCACCTAATCAGAGCCAGATGTCTCTTTAAAGCTGCCTCCCCCCCCCTCTCTCTCTCTCTCTCTCTCTCTCTCTCCCTCTCTCTCTCTTCACTGCACCCCTTTCTACAATCTCTCCTTTCCCTCTTCTCCCCCATTCCCTTTCCTGTCTGACATTCTGGGGATAGCTGGCTCTCCATGGTCATGATTTGACTCCCTTGTCCTCTCTCTCTCTCTCTCTCTCTCTCTCTCTCTCTCTCTCTCTCTCTCTCTCTCTCCGTTTCTGTTCTGTCTGTCAGGTCTTCTCTCTCACTCTGGTTTACTTTCTTTTACTCTCTCTTTCTTTCTATATTTCCCTCTAATGCTTTCCCTCTCTCTGTCTACCGTTCTCTCTCTTTGAGAATTAGCTTCCTGTTGAGCAGGCATGCACCTCTTCTGACCCTCTACAGTGTTCACAATCATTCAAGGTGAAGAATTAGACCCACATGGCTGGTCCCGACCAAGAAACACACTACAGAATCACTTCCATTTGATGTGCGGGCCCATCTGATGTGATGTGGCCCTTTCTGAGTTCCTGCCACGGCCTGTCTGTCTAGCAGAGAACTGGGGACCACTTGGATGTTTATTTAAGTACGGGGCCATGTCCCTCCAGTTAGAGCTCTTTGAACAGGGCAATCCTGCGGCTGTCGACACACCATTCTCAATTTGCCGGAGCCGGTGCCTGCGCAGACCAGAGCGCTAATTTACTTTTCTACCTCAGTGCCGAGAGAAAACACGCTCTCCTGAAGACGCTAAACAATACAGGCAGTCCCTCTCTGCTAACTGCTCTTCAGGGGGAGGGAAGTCTCTGGAGCTTGTCTGCCACTGCTGCTGCTCCTACTACTTCCAGCCGGCTATCTCGCACGGCCTCTTTAATCTGAGAAGCAAATAGCCCCCAGTGTTGTCTTTAGAGCTCAGGCACAACTCCGGACGGCTCAATGAGTCCTTGGAGAACAGCAGCATGAAGCATGAGTCGGCGTGTTTGAAGTCTGCCTTGTGATGGGCAGTAATTTACTGGCCCTTTACTCCCCTTTGTACTTTCTTCAGGTTGTGCTGTTGCAGAATCTGTCAAGGCTTATTCTGCTGTGGTCCAACAGGAACTGCTTTGTCAAACGTGTCAAATGCAGAGCTCTGATGTAACTCAGCCGACTCCTTCCTGCAGAGTCCTTCCCGTAGAGCCCGCAGAATGGAATCAATAAAACCTGCACTTCCTTGAGAAATCTTGTTTTTCTTTGTATATGGAAGCCAAAGATTTAAACAGCTACCCTGTGGCTGTAGCTCTATTATGTGAGAACTGAGAATCGCTTGGTCCATTCTTAACTTGCATGTCAACCTTTTACCTTCTATGGTATACGGGTCATTTCGGACCCTAACACCACTAGTGTCACTATTTTTAATAATTTTAACATTTTTTAAAGTTAAAAAATGAAAACAAGTATTTTTGATTTTTTGATTTTTTGGAAGTGTGTTCTAATTATTATTCTTAATTATTCTATTATAGCTAGATAACATCATTATCCATTGCCTTCATTATAGGAAATTTAAAGAGTGAATTTTTAAATTTTTACAATAGAAAACAAGATATATTGAAAGATGAAACCCTAGCCCTAACCCAACATAATATTTTAAAAGGTGTTTACATGGATATGAATGCATTACAAGTCAGCTATGAGGTGGGAGAATTTTTTTTTTTTAAATACTTGTTTTTTTTAGTATTTTGTGCTGATTTAAATCACGGGTCAAATTTGACCCGCTAACACCACAAGTGGATGCAGTTTTCTAACACAATGCAAGGGTTAAAAATAAAAAAATTCCTGACCTTAAAAAAAAGAAAAGAATAATGCAGCTCTATAGTGCGTTATGATGAATTGACCATTAAGTTTGAATGTTTAGCATTGCAATAAAAAGCCTAACCCTATGCCTACGTTCCCTCAGCCCTACTGTATGTTCCCTCAGTTTAGGATTAAGGATTAAGGTCTTATTAAGGTCTAAGGATTTAAACTGCTGTTTGTGTTAATAGTACATGCACACTGAATGCGATTATAATGAGGTAATGAAGCGAAGGATTTATTTTTTAAAAAAAGGTAGATTTTCAGCGCAAACAAAATCATGTTGAATGGAGGCATCACCAAAATAAAGGTTTGATGTGAAATAATCGCATCGCTTATTCGTATCGTTTATTCACGTTGCTCCTGGTGTGTAATGACCTTTAGGGTGAGGGGATAGGGTTGGGGTTGGATAGGGTTGGGGTTGGGGTTAGTGTTAGTTTTCAGGGAACATAGGGCTGAGAGAACACAGGTACGCTCCCCAAACTGCCATCAGATTGCTTTTACCCACGTCCAGCGAAGTGTTTAAAAGGCTTAGTAGAGAGAGGACAATCACAGGTCATGAATCTTAGTCTAACCTATGACATCATGTAGGTCTGTGTACATTATGTAAAGTACACTGGAACTGAAACTTTTTCAAATACTGTAAATAAACGTAATATTTACATTTCAAACGGACTGTACCCCCACTGATATTTGGGGTAGTGGCTCAGGAGGTAGAGAGGCCATTTGGAAACTAGTACCTACCTGTACATACCAGGTACTTGGAGGTGCCTGCCGATACATTTTTCGTGTCTGTTCTGGTGGAGTTCCAGCAGGGCCAAGCATGGCTAAAATGGGGCCAAAATGGTGACACGTAACACTGCTAACTATTGATTGGTCAGAAAGTCCTCAATAGAGAAGCTGTGAGCACAGTCAAACGCACCGATCGATGGACAGACAAGCTCGCGTGTTGTGAATTACGGCCACCCGTTATTGTTTTATACTGTACATGTCTTTTTTATCTTCTTAGTGAGGATGTTAATGGACCCTATGTGGTGTCTTTAAACAGCGCGCTATAGTTAAACGCCAGCTTTGTTGTAGGCTATGATTGTTTTATGAGATGAAGCAGGAACCCCCAGTACATATTGTATATCACAAAATGGTGTCCCGGACCCCCAATTTCTTATTACTAGACCAGTGCCCTTTGGGGACCGGCCTACTCGGGGAACATGCCTGTCGGGAACGATGCAAATTGGGAATGCAATACCTGTTGTACATGTTGTCAAAGTATTCTCTCTACCAGTGTGGTACCCATTACCACAGTAATAACATTAGATATTACAATGAATGTGTTATTTATAAACGCTCACTGGGCAGGCGCACATTCGGCCGGTGCCCAAGTTATGCCAGGGACAGCTAGACGGACAGACAGACAGCATCTGTCTGTCATGGCACTAGTGACCAATCAGTAGTCAGCAGCGTTTACATGTTACCATTTGGTATCACCTCAACTGGCGTGGAACCTGGATGTCAGGGGTACTAAAAGAGCATCGGGTAGCTATCTGGTTTCCCAGAGTTCCAAATATTATCACCTTTGGGCGATTGGATGATAGCACCTTGCATTTTCAGCTGGGGGGGAAATGCTCTGGTGGACACACGGCCAAACTGACTGACTGGAAGTCCACTCAGTTGGTGAGTCACATGGGACTGAAGGGCTGGGGGTGTGGGTGTGGGGGGCAGTGGGGATCTTTGTGGGAGGGACACTTGTGGGAAGGAAAAGGGTCTCATTGCGAGAGATCAGCTTGTGTAAACATTTGGGTTAATGAAGCTCAGTGGGCCTAATCCTCAGCCCTCTTTCTCACTCTCCTTTGCCCAGCCTCGTACACCTCCTTGTCCCCCCCCCCCCACACTCCACTTCTCCATCCCATCCACTGGCCCCCCAAACCCTTTCGTCCACCATAATCCCTTGCAGAAGCAGGAGCTGTCAATCAAAAGGACCCCTGAGCAGGAGGAATGGAGTGTGTGTGTGTGTGTGTGTGTGTGTGTGTGTGTGTGTGTGTGTGTGTGTGTGTGTGTGTGTGTGTGTGTGTGTGTGTGTGTGTGTGTGTGTGTGTGTGTGTGTGTGTGTGTGTGTGTGTGTGTGTGTGTGTGTGTGTGTGTGTGTGTGTGTGTGTGTGTGTGAGAGTTCGTGTGCGTCCATGCGTGCAAGCGTGCATGCATGCTTGTGTGCCTCACTGCCTGTGTCCCCTCCTAAGCATACAGCTTGTGTGCTTGTGTGCATGTGTCTGTACCCATGTAGCGCACAGACATGCACACGCGTTCACACACACATAACCTGGATGCTGGGCTTTGAGGTATGAGCCAGCCGGGAATGAGTGAGGGGATTTTCAGTGCAAGAGAGAGGACCTCTGCTTCAAACCATATGAGAGGGGAGAAGGTGGAAACCAAGGGCTCAGGACCTGGACTTGTGGGTAATCAGCAACACATGAACTGTAAGAGGAAGAAAGAGAAAATGGAAGGGAGGGGAAAGAGGAAGGGAGATGTAGAGAGGTGTGTGTGTGTGTGTGTGTGTGTGTGTGTGTGTGTGTGTGTGTGTGTGTGTGTGTGTGTGTGTGTGTGTGTGTGTGTGTGTGTGTGTGTGTGTGTGTGTGTGTGTGTGTGTGTGTGTGTGTGTGTGGGGGGGGGGGGGGGGGGGGGTCCCAACACAAGCTCTCTCCAAACACTGACATCACACGGTGTGGTTAGGCTATCAGACGAAACACGCACGGGCTGGAAGCTCTGTTTTCATACCCTGAAATAACAGCACGGGATTGTAATATACCAGGCCCTGGTGAGGAAATATGGGCAGTATTAACGCATGTGTAGCGTGTATTGCTTTCTATTCTACGGCACCCCTTAATGTGAAAATCACATTTAGGCTACATATTATGGATTTAGATTCAACAATAAACAAGAAATGTGATCACTTATAGTTCCTGGACTATTTCAAGAAGCTCCAGCAGAACTATTCTGAAGATCCTTGAAAAGCTGCCCCCTTTTCACAAGCGAAGCCCAAATTGGCTGTGAACCAGGCACAGAGCCCTTAGGATGTTTCATGGAGTGTGAGAAGCCATGTTTCTCACACCAGTCAGCAAAAGTTGCCCTGAGGTACAGTAAACAGCATTAACTAACTAACACTATCTCCACCACTGAGTGGTTTACAAACCAGTTGGCTGGTGGCCACTACACCTTGAAAGAGATCCCTGAGAACAACGTTCTGGCAAGTGTATGTGTGTGTGTGTTGCTGTTGATGGATACAATTTTCACTTCCTCCTTGGACAACTCCCTGTGCTGTCTTTGCAGCAACAATACCAATACAGCCCAAGGACAGAGCTGGAACTGGGCATTCAGCTCAACTGTTTCCATATCACTTCCAGTGCATGGTTGGGGGGGTTGTCTGCAGAATGAATATTCACACAGCAGATCCATTTCAAGTGGATTTTTGCAAAATGAAATGTCCACCATTTGGGAAAGTTGAACAACCTAAACATAAACTAACTAAACTCAACTAAACTCAACTAAACTCAACTAAACTACTAAACTACACATTAAATATAAATACTGCAACATTAAATTGCATTAATTCACATTACAGTTACATCAATATCAATACAAAAACGGATAAAATTCCATTAATTCACGTTACAGTTACATCAATAACAATATAAAACAGATTAAAAGCTGTTTATTTTTTTAATTATTATTATTATTACAAATACACTATGGCTCTATAAATGACAGCTTTTTTCATTGAGTTTGTCTTTGAACTAGGTACAACAATATGACCATTAACCCTTGCATTGTGTTTGTTAGAAATTGCATTGTTAGAAATCTGCATCCACTTGTGGTGTTAGCGGGTCAAATTTGACCCGTGATTTAAATCAGCCAAAAATACTCAAAAAATAAGTATTTTCATTATTTTTTTTTCTCCCACCTCATAGCTGACTTGTAATGCATTCATATCCATGTAAAAACTTTTAAAAATATTATTTTGGGTTAGGGCTAGGGTTTCATCTTTCAATATATCTCATTTTCTATTCTAAAAATGTTAAAATTCACTCATTACATTTCCTATAATGAAGGCAATGCATAATGATGTTATCTAGCTATAATAGAATAATTAAGAATATATATATATATTTTTTTTTATACTTTTCGTTTTTTAACTTTAAAAAAAGTTAAAATTATAAAAAATAGTGACACTAGTGGTGTTAGGGTCCGAAATGACCCGTATACCATAGAAGGTAAAAAGTCATTTATTTGACTTTAACTCAAACTTTATTTTACTCCTGAAAGCACATGCTAATTGAGGACAAGTCTCTCTCACTCTCAAACATGTAAACATTGAATATTGACAATTTGGGGGGGAATTGAGCCACACTTCTTTGCCGGGTCATTTCGGAACCTAACAAGTGTCACTTTTTTTTTTGAGACCATCAGAATTAATTAAAATTATGATAAATAATTGTGTTGCATTAAAATGGCTATTTCTGAGGATATCATGAAGCCTTGTTCCAATAAAGAAATGTAAAGGGTACTTTTTAACTATTCAAACTTGAAAACGGGTCAAAAAATACCCTAACACAATGGAAGGGTTAACAGCATATCTTGTATTGTGAGTACAGTGTGTGTATCATAATTATGCGTGCGTGCGTGCGTGCGTGCGTGCCTGCGTGCCTGTGTGCCTGCGTGCCTGCGTGCGTGTGCATGCATGTGAACAGGCCACAGTTTTCTGAAACATTAATGGGCATCCAGGAAATTTCTGCAGTAGCTCAAATAGCGTCGCTGGTTAGTTGGCGTTTAACTATGCCATCTCTTTGGAGTAGTGAGGTAGGGTGGAGAGGTTGGACGGTCACCAAGGCCATCGGTGGCATGACTAATCATAGCAGTATTAGTTTACTGGCAATATCAGCCCTTTCTCAATTTTCTCACACTTCTCCCTTTTCCGTTGTCCTTACGGTTCTCCCCCTATGCCCCTATTTTTTTCAGCGCACCAAAGGTTTGGCTGCTGTTTTATGATGGCTTAGCTATTGTGATGATGATGATTTATGTGCTAATGCGCTCTCTCGTTTATTCCTGCTCCCCGGGTTCCCATAAATCAGTCGAGTGCAGTCGAGCTTGGCCTCTTGCCCACCGTGCCACGGTAGACACACCTCAGGGGACGCACAAAGGTCCAAAAAGCACGGGGACATAAAAGGCAAATCAAATGATACCTGAATGTTATCGGCATCTAGTCATTTCCTTGCACGTTACGTCCAGTGACAATGACCGATGATCTAAGGGCTTTTTCTCGTCTCTCTAATTATGAGTTGTAGCATAAAGAAATAGCTGAAAGTAAAATAAATCTGCAACTATTTATTGCCTTCTTGCTTTTTGGCAGAGAAGATGCTGGCCCTGAAGTTTCAGCAGTGAGATTTTGGGGAATAGAATAAGCCCTGTTAACACCACAGAGAGCAGTGTGACTGGGCTGTCTGGGCGCTTCTGTCAGAAGTCTGTTTACTAGAGCCAGATGGCAGCCAGAGAGAGAGAGAGAGAGAGAGAGAGAAGAGAGAGAGAGAGAGAGAGAGAGAGAGAGAGAGAGAGAGAGAGAGAGAGAGAGAGAGAGAGAGAGAGAGAGAGAGAGAGAGAGAGAGAGAGAGAGAGAGAGAGAGAGAGAGAGAGAGAGAGATGAAGACCACGAGCAAGAGAAAAAGTCATACAGAGAGAGAGAGAGAGAGGGCGAGAGGGGTTTGGGGAGGGGGGTGAACACTGGGTGGTTTGGGGGTTCCCCTGGCATCCTGAGTTAAGCTGAGAAACACACACACACACACACACACACACACACACACACACACACACACACACACACACACACACACACACACACACACACACACACACACACACACACACACCGAGATGGAGAGAGAAGGCACAGATGCTGGAGTATTCAGCCTAAATCCCAAAGTCCCGGAGCTGGCAGGGATCCAACAACAACATGGCACAGTCCACAGCCACGTGTGGCACCATAGAGTAAAACCAAACCCTCCTGCCAATTTTCTTCTTCCGTGGTAAAATTGGTGTGTGGGCACTACGGACTCAAGCCAGGGGTCTCGCCGTCATTACCAGCCCCTTTCTCTTCTTCTGTGGTAAAGGAGCTGGTGTCACGTGGTGACGTGGGGACAGTCTGGGGTGCCGGAGGCCCCTTGACTGAATTATCTCGCCAGGGTCCTTTTATTAGGAACTCAGCAGGCTTATTATTTTTATTATTAACGGGTCTGTATTTTCATCCTGGGGATGCCAGCCTTCAGTGCATACAGCTGTTTCTCCTCAGCGCGGCTGTTTTCTTAACTTAAGAGGTGCTTTTGCAAAATGCCGTTCCGATATTTTTCTTCAGCATCCCCCCTCCTCCGTGTCTATCTATCCTCTGGTCTAACTTTCTATTATTTTATTTTTTTTATTCCCTCTCCCTTCAGCGGGATTAGGCCAAGTTTAACAACCAAGTCTCCAGACGGGAGTGACATAGCAGTACAATATGTTAAATACTACGAGCCAGATAATCATTAAAGTATGAAATAATAAATCCAAGAGGGGACTGCTTTTTCTCAAGCAGCCTATTAGGTCTAAGGGGAAAATCTATGGGGTTGAACATTCAACGTGACAGTATGAAAGCATACCTTTTCCTACAGTATATTAGTGGAAGCTGCTATTTCTGAACTTTCTATAGAATTACACGTACATTAATTAACTCTCCATGATAGAATATACAATGTGATTAACAACAATAAATGGCCATCCGTGGAAGGTCTAAAGAATACATCTGTTACAAGTGCACTATTACTATCGAAAATAGACACTGTATTTCAGAGATTTGAAATGCCCTAAATTCTGCTGTTGAGATTTGGGCAGCTACTGTAAAGTTGTTTTTCATATTATTTTTTTATGTTTTAGGGCTTTTCTGCCTTTATTTCAATAAAACAGTGTGTTGACAGGAAATGGGGAGAGAGTCAGGGAGTGACACGCAGCAAAGGTCCACCGGGCTCAGGAATCGAGTCTTAACCACTCGGCCATCGGCGCCCCCGGGGCAGCTATACTTTAACCTATCAATCATTACACTCCCACTGTCTTTAAGGGTCAAGAAGTGTAGAGACATTAGCCAGTTAGCTACCTAGCTAATGACCATGCAGTGCAAGTGTGATCAATAACACAGCTCAGATTTCCCAGCCAAATCACATAGAGAGACAAAAAGAGAGAGAGAGGGACGGAGGGGGTGCGGGGGCGGGGTAGCAGCAGCTGTTTAGGAGTGCACAGACTGATGCTAAACTCACAAAGAAATTGGAGAGACACAGCCGTCTTTCAAAAAGTATACACTTTGATGATCAACATTTGGTCAAAGTATTGATGACCTCAGTATACTAGTATACACGATATACTATAAATACTGTAAAGTGGATATTAGGGAGTTTGTCAGCTATTGTAGTCTAGGCTATGTTTATAGCTGCACCAAGATCATGAATATTATCTGGTAATAGCCATGGTAATAAATATCATCTTTTTTTAAAAGATTTTTTTTTAAATCTTTAATTACATTTTTAATAAAAGTCCAAGGTTTACTTTCTGTAGTTCATGGTCCTCTTTGAAGCATGCTGCTAGCTGGTTCCCAAACTTTTTAGCTCGAGACCCAAAAGAGAAATTAGATGTCTCCCCGAGACCCAAACTAGTGAAAATAGTAGATCTACAAGCTCACAACACATCAAGCTTGTAGATCTACTACTTTCACTACTTCTTAAAAGTTTATTTCTATTTTTATTTATGGAATTCCTTTGATTATTTAGTATATAATAGTAATAGTTACCCTGAAAAATATTTTTATTTCTAGCCTGGCTCCAGACCATAGACCTAGATTAATAATGCTGTACTGTATTACAAGACATCGAACTTGTAACTGAGATGCTGACACAAAATGAAAGTATTTGAACTCAACGATTATAATGAGAACAAAGCTATACACGCTGCTAAAAAAGGCTATATGGTCATCAGAAGGTCACCGGTTCGCCCCCTAGTTCGCCCAGTATACGTCTCGAAGTGTTCCTGAGCAACACTAACCCCTAGGAGCTCCCCCCAAGCACTCATCATGACCATCTGAGCAGCCATCAGCTGGATGAAGCTGAATTTCCCCTGCAGGATCAATAAAATACGCTGTAGGATATCTCACACATTTAATGAGTCTTAATCTCTGATCCTTATAAACTCTGGTCTTTTGTTAAAAATCTGAAGACGTGATTGAAACAGTAAGACACGCAGACAACCTTGGAGCAGTCAGCCAGTTTTTACGGGTCCCACAAGTCCTATTATCACAATCATCCGCTCTGAATGGGCTTAATTCTCTCCCCCACTTTGTCACTGAGCCCGCAGTGAGTCAGTGCAACCTCAACCTCTCTGCCATTCCTCTATCGCTCCCAAATGTTCCGACTTGTCAGAATCTCTATGTGGTCGTTTTGATGGAAGAAGATTCTACGAGCAGCTTATGCTTCAAAAGTGAATAGAGCAGTTATTGTTGCAGCCAGCAGTGCTGAAACTGCGAAAACACAAGGATGAAAAACATTTGCGGATTATGGGAGATGAAAGGAAGATAAGAAAAGGATGGAGGCAGTACAACTCAATGACGGTCCAAACCAGTGATCTGTAGGGAATTGCGTCTCGCTTAGCTGAAAAATATGACAGGAGCTGTTTTACTATTAGCTAAATAAGACACAGCTGTGTGAAACTAACTATAACTCATGTGGCTTAAGTTACAACTGTAGATACTTCTTGTAGAAATAAATGACCTTTCCCAAAATTGTATGTGTTCTGTGTGCCGCCATGTTAAAGACTTAATAAAAGCATTTTGTGCTTAGGTTGATACACAAAGTTGGATAGGCCTACCATGGAATGCTTTCAGAAGACAGACAGACTTTCGCCACTGAGTCATCCATAACTTTCCACCCACCAAGTAGCTTAACCACTTTCAACTAGGCGTCCCTCTTTCGGGCACGTCATTATAGGCAAAAGTTTCCAAATACTTTCCTTGAAAAAAAAAATATATAGCAGATCTACAAGCTCACAACGCTAAGCTTGTAGGTTCGTCGTACGATCAAGTACATACTGTAGTAGGGCTTAAGTGGTAAACGGTAAGACTAGACTTGGTAAAACCAGGAAGGGGGGATGGTCAACGTGGACCTTCAGTCCCAATGTTAAGAAAGCACTCAGGCTCCATCAGTACCAATCCCAGGGCGGATAGCATCGTTTCCCATCCTGGCGGTTTATCAATAAAGCGATTACCTCAATAGAAAGGACTGGGGCCTCTTGAAAGGCCTTTTACTTGTCAGATAATTAAATCAGCCAATAGAGAATCTGTTTCTGATCGGACACCTGAATTATTGATAGGCTACTGGAACCTTGAGAGGGACTCTGGGGTTTATCAATAATGGATACCACCCATCTGGATCTAGGGTGCATTAATGTGTGTGAATGTGTGTGTGTGCGTGCACATGTGCGTGAGTGTTCAAGAGTTCTGTGGTCTTATTAACTTCACATGTTTAAACTAAACGTTCATCTGTTGACCCATCTCCAAAAGTTCCCTCCATCCTCCTACCCATCCACCCACCCATCCATCCATTTACCCATTCGTCCATCCATCCATCCATTCATCCATCCCTCGACTAACACCACAGTCTTCCCTTGATTCTGGCTGTTAATTTCTCTGCTGCATGTGTGTTTCCTGGCTTATTAAAACCCAGCCTTGTGTGCCTTCAGCACACCATCTGAGTAATAACAGGGTAATGCAGTAAGTCAAACAGTCTTGTTCTAATTAGGTGTGGTCATGAGCAGCGTTCCAGCGCCTGCAGACCACTCGCAGACATGGCCATAAACACATTGGGTCTCACTGAATTCACAGCAGAACCCACAGGATGGGGATGGATCCAAAAAGGCCCTTGTCTCCTGCCACCGCTGAGAGGAACATGATCCAGCGCCAAAAATCACAAAGGGAAGGTCAGTAAAAAACAAAGAGGAAAGAGACAACACACAGAGAGGCATGGATGCTGCAGAAGGGACGTGGATCTCCTGGTGATTATTTTTGGGTTAATGCTCCTGACTTGGACTTCTCAGAGTATCTGAGTGCTGAAGTACAGTAAAAAAGTATGACAGTTTTGTTTCACCTCTTAAACACATGAACCCAAGCGTCCCTATTCTGGGGGCGAACATTATTGAAATTATGCTGCAAAAAGAGATTTGATGTTGAGAGGAAAAAAAGGAGTGGACCTAGGATAGAGCCCAGAGGGACCAATAGGGTTTAAGTGGTTTAAGTGGTTAAATATTAAATAGCAATATTTATTTGGAAATGCGCCACATTGAGGACCTTCTTCCACGGGTCTGCATCTACGTATCTTATGGGATAAATAAACTGTTGCAGTTTCCTGCAAATGGAGCACAATTGTGTCCTCTGCCCTCATACAGAATTTGCAGTAGCCTATACTATTGACGGGTGCGGTTTCGGTTTTCATGCGGTTTGCAGACAGACAAAATGATGTACTGTCCTCAAAGCTCAAACTGACAAGAAGATAAACTGTCCTCAACCAATATATGATTTACAACCATGAAAACGTTTGCCATAAGTTACATCAGCGTTTTTTTAAATGCTTACAAGATGTGTCAAGTCTTGCCTGTGACAACATAAAGACATCTCAATTATCGGAATACGGGCCTGGGCCCAAAACTGACAGCCGTTTGTGGCAAATAGGCAAGACCGGAACAACGGTCCTGTGAGTAAAATCAATAATCATCTCAATGAAAGCCTGAAGAGCACTTTTGAAAAGCGCAAAACATTGCATTTTTAAAACTTTGCGGACAGTAGACTGTCAGGATTCAATCACTTGACTGTCAAGCCAATTTTATAGGCTTTGTCACACACTTTGTCTCCACACTGTGTCACTCCCCCAACATAACTGATTTACAATCAGCTATCATGCGACAAAGCATAAATTAGGCTCTAGTCTAGTCAGTAGAGTGAATCCTAATGGTTGTTGATGTTGAGGCTTTCCTTCAATGTTATCTGCCTTTTAGCTCATTGTGGGAGGAGTTTTCACACACTTCGTAGTGACAAGACAATGTGCAACAAGGTGAGGCCACGGTGAAAATCCACCGCCTGAAGCCACCGCACTGACGGGACAGGAAATGAACACGTTGCTGCTTTTCTTTTTTCACACCGTTAACCGCCCTCCCCCACCTCCACCTCTGCTCTCTCTCATTTCATTCTTGCTCACTCTCTCTGTCTGTCTGTCTTTCCACCCCACCTCCACCTCTTCTTTCCGTCTCCCTCTGTTCTCTCTCTCTCACCAACCCCCACCACACCTCATCTTTCTGTCTCGCTCACCCCCCCCCCCTCTCTCTCATTCACCTCAGGCATCAAGCAGCTATAATCCAAAAGGTCACCTGTTGCTTCTTCTCCTGCCCCTCCCTTCCCTTTCTCTCCAGATCTCAGAAAAAAGGAAGACCTAACAGCCCTGAGGGAGTTTCAGTCCTGTTGGCCAGGGGCAGGTAACTCTCTGGGAGGCTGGTAACAGGTGCCTGATCTGCCAATCACAATTATTTTGTGAGCATCTCTCATTCACTTTGCAGCTCTCCTCATGGCGGCTGGAGAAAAATGCACTTATCATCCTCTGCCTACTGTGTAAGTGTAGGTCCACGAGCATTTTGCAACATTTACAAGATATTCTACTTATGTTCTGATATTTACCTTCACATCTTGATATCTAGCTACCATATCATCTTACTTTTTCCCTTTTTCAAAAATTGATTTGAAGGGATCAATCTGTCTTTGTGTTGCTTTGGGGTTGGGGTGAGGGTTAAAGGTCAAAGGTCTAGGTCACCCTCCACCCATTTCATTTCCAGTCAATCAATGTTAACGCAGTCCAAGCAAGCAGACTGGTAAACCTGTGACGGCTAGTTGTCCTGCTTTTGCCTTTGTTATCAATAATCCATTAAAACATGTGTTCCCCAAAATGCTTATTGACCAAATGGCACTTAAGGATCTTGTGACAGCATAAGTGAACTACTAAAGACCTAAAGGGACATAGCTAAGTAACACTCACGCCCATCGTTATCTCAAAGACTTCAATGATCCTCGTAGAATTAGATAGAACTCCTGACTGCTACATTAGTGCCAGCAAACAACTGAGATTAACGTTAAATTAAAAACACATTAGCCAAATGTCAACTGAGTATCAGGTTCTTGGACATTCACATGGGAAGTAATTTCAAATGGAGAATTAACTTGACTCATGTTTTGAATATCAATGTGTCTTTCTATTTCTGCCTCTATCTGTGTTCTCACCAGATAGTTTGACTGTAGCTGGTCTGACCGAGTCTGACCTCACTGAGGGTGTGTCCCTTATTTTGGGTTTATTTTAATAACCTCATTAAAAATGTCTATTTTCATATTTTTCAGACACAGCAGTGCAAGCCAACATAACAGCATGGCTCCAACATGTTATGAAGCTAAACAAAATTTGAATTTAAAATGTTTCTTAATTGTTTGCCTCAAACGGTAAATGGAAAATACTGTGCAGTCTGAGAACCACAAGCCAAAAATAGTTTTTTGATGACAGAAGATTAAAGAAAAACATTATTTTCAATCCAAACCGCAAAAAGTTGGGGCAAAAAATAGCCACAATAGTAATGAAGTGTGAATGAGGTGTGTTTTATTGGATGTGTAATGGACTGCTGTTGTAACATGGAGGTTTTCTGTTGAACCTTGGGTGACCATATTTTCAAACACCCCAAATGGGATCCTCAACCACTAAGCCCTATTTTTTTTTAAGCCGAAAATAGCAGATCTACACGTTCTCAACAAGTCGCTATGTGAAACGTTGTGAACTTGCTAGTGCTAGTGACTGCACCAGATTCAAAGAATGAAACATGATAAACGTCTATGTAAGCACTCAAAACAAGTCGTCACCTTGCTAAACTAATGGCCTATGTCATTTCTTAAAGTTTTTCAGGAAAAATAATAATGACTATTAAAATAGAAATAACACTGTCTGTCAGTTATGTAACATAAGAGATTTAAATAGGTTTAAATAGGATTCAATCTGACTTATGCCCAAAAAATTGCCTAAATTAGTAAATATTTTGGCCTAAGTCACAAAAACATGTGACTTAGGCCAAAAAAAAATCCTATTTTGGCCTAAGTCACACTAGGGAGTTAGGCCATTATACTAAAAGGGGAGGGAACAGCATGATCCTTTTCTATTAGGAGATAGGAGATTTTACCAGAGGTGGCCAGTGTCATGAGAAGCTGACTTGAGAAAATATAATTTTCCTCAAAAAATGACTTAAGCCATTAGTTTAGCAAGGTGACGAAGTGTTATCCTTCACAGCATCCTACACGTATCTCGAGAGCCGCCCGACTGATCGACTTGAACCTCGGCATGCGTAACACAGAGGACCCACAGGAGTGATGTGCCACTGAGTGGGAAGTCGGTTGGCGGATCTCCAACATGTTCTACAAATCTGCCAATTCCCATATATGGGGGACAGTAATTTCATCAATATGACATCATAGTACTGACGTCATAGACTGGCTGGACTCGATATTTGGGCATGCCTCACACAGAACTCCATATATGGGCATAAATGGACAGACAAACAGACGGGTGCAAGGGGTACACTGACAATGAGTACGGTACAATCAATGCATATTATATAACCAAGTGGGGCATGCATTCCCAATTTGCATCATTCCCGAATTGCATCATTCCCGAGAACCGGTCTAATCATTGTTACCGGATGGCAGAAGGCGTGGCTGAGATATGTATTCGCCCCTGTCCATCCGTGTGTCCTTATGTGTGTGTGTGTGTGTGTGTGTGTGTGCGTGCGTGCGTGCGTGCGTGCGTGCGTGCGTGCGTGCGTGCGTGCTTGCGTGCGTATATTCGTCCCTTCGTCTGTGGAAAGCTAATCTCCCGCACCGTTGGACCGATCGGTGTGAAACTGTGCACGCACACTCCCTGGAGGCCAGAGTAGAAGCTCTGGCCCAAATGTTTCACTTCGGCCGTCATAGCGCCACCAGCAGGCTGATTGTTGCAAAACAAATGTTTGGCTATTACTCCTACAGATTTTGTCCAAACATCATACAAATTGGTACACTTTATTTCTATAGTCATTTGATCAAGACGGACCCGTTTTGAACAAAATGCCTCAAATCATGAATGCAGCGTCCAATTGCCGTGAAACTTCACATTGGCCTGTTATAGCGCCAACAGGGGCACGATTTTTGCAGATTTTTTGCTATTACTCCTACAGGTTTTGTCCAAACATCACGCAAATCGGTACACATTATCTCTATAGTCATGTCATCAAGACGGACCTAGCCGATTTGTCATATTTCATCCTGATTGGCAAAGATTGACTTCTACTACCTGGCCTGGCGGAGACCTGTGCTACAAGGAGCACATTTTTCTAGTTTTAACTGTGGTGAACATTTTTGTATTTTACAGATACTTGTTGGGATTCGGGACACCCAGCTTGAAACTGTGACAATCCCGGCTAAACTGGGATGTCTGGTCACCGTACCCTTTGACCTCTGTACCGTGACCCACCTGCTGTAGTGGTGAAGGGAGTCCAGAGTAACTGAGCTTCTCTGTCTCTCTCCAGTTTGTGAGACAGCAGGGCTTCTCTTTCACCCCCCACCCCCCCTGCTCACTCGTATCCTCTCTCACTTCTTTCTCTGTCTATTCCCATCTTTCTCATCTCCTCCTCTGTCCATCTCTCCTCTTTCTCTGCCTTTGTGTAGTGAAGATGTGTGTCTGAGCAGAGAGGTAGGCCACATATAGCCAGGAGCAACTGGATGGAGAGTGTGGATGGGTGTCCTTGTCACCTGGATGTCTCCGGTGACAAGGACACTCTGTCAGTCTTTGCCAAGAACAGGTGACACATGATGGTGAACGGATGTCACAGCCCTTTTTAAAAGAATAACGGCTATAGTAAAACTACTCCTGTTTTTTTTTTGTGACACACGACGAGTCAAGCGACTTACTTACTTAATTAATTTCTCCTTCTTTCATCGTTGCTTTATTTTTTATCTCCCCCCCCCCCCAATGTACTATCCGCTTCATCTTTTACTCACCTTATTTCCGACATTTAATTTCCTTTGGCTGACAAACTATCATCAAATCCTTCGCTTTGACTTCACACTGCAAAAGCCAAAGAAAAAACACAACACAGAAACCTCACACAGACATGCACGTACAGGTCATGTAATGAACTCTGCTTCCTCTAGCCTCGCAGCCATGGGAATCCAGCTCAATATAGACAGGGGGTGACATCATAGAGTACCCTTGCAGGTCACATATAATTCCTTATCACTACAATAACAGTACACATAACAAACTTTCAACAACAAAAACATCTTTCTTCAACTTTGCGGTATGCTGGTCATGAACTCTAGAGAGAATAATAAATAGAAGAAAAAAAGGTTAATACTGTTTAGATGTCACGATAATTATCCACATGAACCTATAGAGTCCCTATTCAGGGGCGAACATTCTGCAAAAATTGCAGCTCTACAAAACTCACGTGTATACAGTAGGTCGGCTATTTTTGGCGAAGAGATTTCGTTTAGAGGGGGAAAAGGAGAGTATAGACCCCTGGGGGACCCAGTATATACGGTTGTGGTTAAATAGAGTTTTTGTTATGTAGATTTGCTAGATTCACTGAATCCAGTTATTGTTTCAGTATTGTGCCTTGGCTCATGTGCCGTGCATGTTGTGTTTGTCATTAGAGGTTATGTTCTGGCTGTGTGTTATAAGTAAGGGAATGCCCTCGTCTGATTGCTTTGTTCTGTTGCTACAACAGCAATGTAAAAGAGCTGGTTGGTACTGTTTTTTACACAATGGAGATCTTTTCTTTTTTTTTCATAAGCAGATGCCATGTGATTGGCTGATTTCGCTTGGCAATATTTTACACTCTGTTATGGAATGACGATCAGGCTGGTATCAAGTATAGGAATACTTCTCTGTCACGCACCATGCGACTGCTGCAGGGTGGATGAATTCAGCATAATTATCAAACGGCACATATTTGTGGAAACCAAATCTTTGTGAGATACCTACATATTTGAAGATGTAATAGATGAGATCTGTGGAGGAGAGAGTGATGGAAATCCTTGCTCTAATTTTGTGTTTAGTGCCACAAGGGTTGCTATAAATGAACTTCCCTTTTGGCACAACGAACCTTCCGTTAAGTCCCCCCCCCCCCCTAATTTCCAGTCAACATCAATGCAGAGCACTAGTGAACTTTTGGATTTTCTTCCCCTTTGTTGTCTTTATTCACCCAGGTTATTAAGAAATATTTAAATGTCTTATTTACAATAACGGCCTAGTGAAACAAAGCATTCACCATAAGAGCAAAAATAACCATCATATTTACAGAATGGTATAGAATTAAGTTTTAACCGCCTTATTTTCATGCAATGTAGAATAGTATGATACGAGCTATGCAGTATACTGTGTGACCTGCACTACCAAAGTAATAAGATACCCCAAGCACGTTCTGAGCATTAATGGTGTCAGAAAGAGGATATTCGTACATCTCAATTGTCATATTTGGCTACTTTTGTAATCCAGATATTTAGACAGATCAAATTCCCCGTCTGAAATAAGCATTTTGGTTTGCTTCACTAAAGACGAGACTCTTAAAACTGAAGTTCACCTGGTTTTGGTTGTTTCATATTAGAACAGCAGGAATTCTGATATTGATTTAACATCTTTTATTTTCAAACATTCTGTCAGTAGCTATACCCCTAACACAGACCTTTATGTCATTACCTCACTAAACACTAACCACACACACACACACACACACACACACACACACACACACACACACACACACACACACACACACACACACACACACACACACACACACACACACACACACACACACACACACACACACACTGTCGCTGTGGCCCAAGGCTGGGGTATTCTCTACCTATTCTTCTAACAAACCATTATCTTAAGTAAAGCCATTCAGGAGCACTGCACATCATCACGCAGCTATGTCATTCCCATGTCACCGTCACCAGTGCACACAAGCTGACACACACCATACATTGTTTACCTAAACAATAGGGCCATGTTGTTGTGAAACTATTTCACACTGTTTCTCGCCTCACATGGAGAGCTTCAGAAATGTAATACTTTCTGACACGCCTTGTCCATTTAAAGAGCCAGCCATGAGAGTGTTAAAAAAAATCCCCACTCTCTCGAGCATGGGCCCTTCAGCCTCGTGCATTCTACTGTGCCGTGGGAACTTGTAAAGCTACGTGCGAATGTATCTTTCTCACCTCTGGGTCTGTGTACAGGAAATGGAAGAGTCGAACATTGTGGGAGTGGGGAGGGAGGGTGGGGGTGCAACACAAAAGCGAAAGGTTTGGAATTCACTCAGGAGATCATTCATCATACACCAAGAGAGAACAGGTTGAGGCCACGCTTTATTTGCACTCATGGGGGCGATTATAAATCTTTGCAAGTGAGAGCAAGTGTCAATCATCCGTGGCAATGGTGTGAACGAACCCCCAGTGTTTGCTCAGACCATTGCTCCGTACCTGTGTTCAGTAGGCCTCACCTGTTAGTGTTGTAAAGACAGACAGGACAACCGAATTAAATCATTATATTAAACAAATTAGTTTTTTTTTATTGTTGTGGTATTGTCCATTATTAACAGGAAATTTGATTGCTGAAAGCGAGCTTTAATTACTGTTGTGTGTTGATTTGGCACTATCGTCTGTGTTGTGTCACGGTTGGCTTGGTCGACTAGCAATACACAGGGTAGAAATGTAAACTATTTTCACACAGGTTGACACAGACATTGTCGGGTTTGTGCGCATGGGAAAACAAGCGAATGAACGAAATGAATACCTGCCCTGAGGACATTCAATTCCACACTTCCGCTGACAAACCTGTACGTTTTTAATGCTGTAACACAGTTGCCGGATTTGGTGAGAAGATTGCTGATGGAGCGCCCATTTTCACACGGTTCAGCTGTGAATCAATGGCTGGCAAGAGGGTTGACTTTAATTGGCTTATCTATACTGGTACACAAACAAACTGTTAGTGATCGTGTTGTTAGGATCGGATGACAGCTGTTGTGATTAGAGAATTAATCCACAGTGCACAGATGACTAATGGTTCATCTATGGGCAACAGCCCAATGTGTGGGGATAGTCCCAGCATGGGACCAGTGACTCACAAGGTGAAGGTTTATGCCTTGAATTAATTGTTTGTGTTAGCTAACACATTTAAGGTCACAAAAGAGAATTGAATCCTGCTGTCACATTGTCTGACATTGTCTCTGTCTTACTGCGCCCCCCCAACCCCCCTCATTTATTTTTACCTTTTCATGTAATGTTTTGTTTTTATTTCCTTTTCGTTTTGCTTCGTTTTATGGTATATGAGAAAACAACTAAATATTTGATCATAAAAAAGAAAAGAAAGGAAAGAAAAATAATATGACTACTGCGACTACTGTTCTGCCCTGAAAGGAATTATTTGTTAAATCTCGAACTATTAACCACTTTCGACCTGGCATCCCTTTTGGGCATGTCATTATAGAAAGAAAATGGTCAATATGATAAAACGAATAAAACAGCAGATCCACAAGCTCACGTGTCGCGATGCAACACGTGCGCTTGTGCATTGGTTATTTTCGCTATTCCCTACAAAATTAAGTATATAGGACTTAAGTGGTTAATGCATCATATAGACTGGGTCAGGGGACTTCTTATCTGTACTAGTACAAGGTCTGCTACTGTAGCCAGTGCTGTATGAACATTAACAGCCTTAATATTGAGTCTATCAGGCCAGTGGGGCAGCTTCTGCACGTTACGGTTTCTTTCTGCTGTGGCTTCAGCTCTATCTGAGGTTTACCGCCTGAAACATCTGTTGTAATTTCTGTCAAATTGAACTTTTATTACCTGGTCATTAAAGCCCTGGCGATGGCAAAACCAGATGGGCTCTCGCTGGCCTTACAACTGCTGCTTTTTTATAGTGTTGGTGAAAATTGGACCAAAGGAAGCTGTCCGCTTTATAAAATTAAGGCAATCATTCCCACATTCCTAAGACATGGGGCCACTACGGAGGGTGACTATGTGTGCGTGTGTGTCTTTACATCTCTGCGTGCAAATGTGTCTGCTTGCGTGTGTAAATATGTGCCAGGTCAAATGTATGGCAGTTACTATAATCATCAGATTAGCATTATACCTGATAAAATAGGGGATCATTACCTGAATTGCTCAGTTGAAGGGAAGATTACTTTTACATTGTTAGGTTATAGTAGATTTTGCAAATTTCTATAATGGAAGACGCTGCTTGCTCATGATTAAAAGACAAAAACTAAATCAAAACAAATCAAAATACAGCCTGCAGTGCAAATGTATCACTTTTTACTTTTTATATCCTATTTATTGGCAAAAACAAAGCCAGTAGTGACAGAACACAATATGGTTACATTGCAGAGTTTGACTACTCAAGTGGATTGTGTTTCCCGTTCCAATTTTATGCAAGTCACTGGTGATCTGTAAGATATTCCATTTGGAAAATAACCTTTCCAAACTTGTGTGTTTGTTTCCTGGGGCCTCCAGCCTCTATGGTTACCCCTGATTTATACTGTACTTGGTTGTGCGACACTGGCGTGTACAGAAAATAGCAGATCTACAAGCTCACAATGTGACGTGTTGTGACCTTGTAGACAGGCTATTTTCAGTTTGTGACACTGGCATACAACTAAGTATGAATCACCCTTCATAGGGTAGGGTCAGTCAAATTGTAGTGTGTTCAATTGTGTCTCTAATTGTATTATTAGAAAGCTTAAGAGTAAGTCTCGTAATAAAGTAAAATGTATTCAGGTCTTGAAATGTACAACTACGAAATACTTTTAAGACAGATAGTACTACTCCTTTTAAAAAAAGCCTTTTTAACCTACATTTGAGTCAAATGTTTGTATACTCATTTTACAATTTACCAGAATTACTTTTAAACACAAACGGTCTGAATAGAGTTACACATTGAGCTATCAGTGAATCTGCTTGAGTAAAGTATTACCAGCTCTTTCCAACTATGAAAAAAGGGAAACGTTGAGGGGAAGTACAGTAATAATTGGTTGAAACAAATCAAAGAGTAGAATGAAGAAGTAGGAGTGAATTATAGGGGCTGAGGAGAATGGTTATGTGGTTTGGGGGTGTAGAGGCAGGCTTGAGGACAGGAGGTGGGTTTGACGTGTTGTGCTGAGTGTCGGTGATACCATGGCATGGGTCGGATGGGGTGTTTGGACCCGGCGCGATGGAAGGCTAGCTGTTGGGGCCTAGTGGAGGGGAGACATATAGACACAGATGTGGTGGTTATTACACCCCTTGCTTCCTTCCACATGGCGTTAACGCCCTGGAAGGTGTAATATTACATTCATCTCTGCCTCGTGTTTATGTTCTCTCTCCCTCTCTTTTCCTCATTCTCTCAGAATCCCTCAGCGTGGGCCTAATCGTGCTTACGTGAGATCACGAAATTGACAGGTTACACACAACGAAATGTTTTAACATCACACTTCAAAAGGCCCCCAAGTGATAGCTTTCAAAGTCAGAGTTCAAAGTTAAGACCATTTCTCCTTCTCCTTCTCCATTGAAAATTACTTATATTGTCGCTGTCGGGCAGAAACTTGAATGTCCATATTTATTATTTTATATTTTATTTTTTGTACATCGTATTTCTTTTGGGTTTTCAGCTATAATCACCTGCCTAAAAATAGGGACACCATATTTAAAGTGGTTAAGTATGTCTGTGGGTTTTATAAATATTTAACCGAAGAAAAGTATTAACAAGAGGTTGTGACTAAAACTACTTTAGATCCATTGGAACGCTGGTTATTTTTTCAAGAAAAGTAACTGTTTTAAACATTCAAGATTTCCGCCCAACAACAACAAGGATATATAGCTATGAAACAACCTATTCTAGTGGTGCCATCCTGGAAAGGACAGATTACGGGCAAACGAGAAAACATTTTTCCCGCACGAAGGAAGGAAGTACAGTATGTGGACATGACAGTGACATGAGACAGTGTGACAACGGCTGTGTCGGTGTGGACCACTTAAGACAGTGAGAGGAAGAGAGAGACAATGGCAGCTTTTATTTCTCCACCACACATTCCAATGGAAGAATGGAGCTGGCCCTGCCTGCCTGTTGTTCTGAGGAGATAGACTTGCTCATCTTGTCTCCGTCACGGTACTTCCCAGAGCCATTGTCATTTGGTGCTAGAATGCTGCAATGTAATGCTGAGGGATTGTTCCATTCAGTCTCTTATGTCCTTTCACTTAATTGTTTTTTCCCCCTTTACATATCTACCTTTTTTTTCCTGGAGAAATTGATTGAGCGTTTAGGTGGATATTGTGTGCACATGTAGAAATTTCCATTATCACTTGGGATGGTTTTGATAATTCTGGTTCCAATGGGAATGAGGCTCTTGCATGACAATGAATCATAATCTTGCACTTCAGTTATGATCATGTATGAATCGCAACTAATAAACAATCTGTTTATATTGCCATTATGACCCCAGAATTTATATTTAGTCTGCATATTGTTGGTTTCCTTTTAATAAAAAAAAAAATGATACTGAAATAGCACATTCAACATTTCCATTCTACTGTTTTTTAGAACATATCCCCTATAAGTATAAATTAGGGAGTAATACTGTGAGCAAAATTATGTAATATGATATCAATAAAACATTCATGCAGCACCTGTTCAGTTTATGAAACATATTACTTATGATACGGAATATCATTAAACGTATGAATCAACTGTTATTCGTAGTCCATTAGGTTATTTGTGAAGTAAACAGAAATCCCAAAGAAATTGTAACATTGAATCAGAATATTTACAGAATCTCAATACATAAAGTATCGGAATTCATATTGAATTGGCATCTATTCATCGATATACTGTATAGTATCCGGAGATCCCTGACGATTTCCATCCCTATCAGCCAACAACTTAGACCGGGTTAAACCACTTAAAGGGACTACACCATGAATTTTAACGTTTTCTTCTTTTTTGTGTGTTTTTGGTCTCCCCTACCTCTCTTCTATCCCCAAAAATACCCCAGTTTGAACACTCAGGCTTTCACAGCAAATCTGGGGTTTTCTGTAAATTGGTCTCAAAACAGGCCAAACTGATTTGCACCCCGACGTGACGTCACGTCATGGTACAATCCCTCCCGTTTTTCAGTTCCAACCAAAAATACATACAAACTGGCTCAATAGCGCCCCGTGCCAAACAGGACAATGTGGTATTGCAGGTGAAAGTGCTTTATAAGCCAGAGAGAAGTTAGTTGGAATGAGTATATCTGAGGCTTGATTTAGGCTCAAACCTTTTAAAAAACGTTTGAGGGACATAAACAATATGATATTAAATATATATATATTTTTTTTTATTCATGGTGTAGATCCTTTAAAGGTAGGGTAAGTGATATTTTTGGGTTAAAACAAAAAGTATTTTGTTAAAAGGTTAAAGCACTATATTCTGATAGTAATCATTGCTATAGAGTGTTTTTTCAGTAACAGGAGTCTCCCCGTCTCTCCAGCTCTTTAATAAACAGAAAATACATTTTCTGGTAGGTGTCAAAATTCCAGCCAATCAGGAGAAAGTACCCATTTTTAAGCTTAATTAGTGTGGTTGCCCTAACAGGGCAACCAGACTATAGTAATCCTCACACTTTATTATTCAAGATAAACAATATTTCAAACCGCATCACAGCCCACAGTTTTTATTCCCCAATTTAGTGCCATATCTCAAAATGACCGTCTTGACCTGGAATCGTGCGCTTGTATTTTGCTAAGAGATTGGTTAAATAGTTTAATTGATATTGAATTATTAGTGCATTAAATGTCCCCATCCGCTTTAATGAAAAAGTGAAAAAACTCAAATTCAAGTATTTTTTTCTCTGAAACCGTAAGAGCTAGAGTTACCAGATTTGGAGGGGAGGTTCATAATTTAGTCCGAAATTATTAAAAAAATAATTACACTAATCGAAATTTCTTTTCCCCTGGATTCCTTGGGTCACGACGCATCTCCCCATATAGGCCACGCCCATTTGCGTCAGGATAGATTTTCCGCCATTTTGAATTTTCTTCAAAACACACTTTTTGCACCTTTTTCCTATTTTTTTCCCCGTAGTCCTTACCGTTCGTCCGTAATTGGCTTCCAAAGTTAGTGGGAGGAGCCCGTTTTACCAAAAATGCCAAAAATCACGAACGAAACGTCCAATTGATCCCAAATTTGAATCACATGTCGAGGGTGGTTTACTCAACTAATCCCCAAAAGCATTTCCACTTTGACCCATAGGGGGCGCCACAACTGCGCAAAACGTAACCGTTTGATGCAAAAACATGATTTTTGGGGGGATCACTCCTCTCAAATTGAAAAGCAGGTGATCTCAGGAGTGACATGACGATGTCATTGGCCCGCTACATTTGTGGGAGGGGCTTATTTATTTTAGTGGGAGGGGCCTATTTCTTCAAATCAAAACGCCATGTATCACAAACACAGGATCCAATCAGCACCAAATTCGAATGGCACGTCACGCGGTCTCCGACGGTATTCCTCCAAGCATATTCCTCAAGTCCGGGCGGCGGCGACCCGCGACCGTCGTCGGCGCAACCACACTTTGCAATTTCCCAGAATTGCGACGCGTCTAGTTTTTTAGTGTTCCAGTTCAAATTTTTCCTGCTCATTCCTTAGTGTCATCACTTCCAATTTCACTTGTTTAATCTATATCCTGATTGAGTTCTCTATCCTGATTGGATAAAATTGGAAATGAAACTGAAACTGAAACGAAAATGCATTTTCTGTTTTATAAAGAGCTGGAGAGACATGGAGACTCCTTATATGGACAGGACACTCTATAGTAACGAGCACTATCAGAACATAGACCCATTTCGCAATTATTTGAATCATTGCAAATCACTTACCCTACCTTTAAGTGTATAGCAGTAGTGGCTCAGACCCTCTGCCTGATGACCCAAAGCCTAATATCTACCCAAGGGGGAATTCCCCTTTAGGCTAGTGGATAAGATGTTAGCCTTACACGCGGGGGAGACCCAAGTTCAAATCCTGTTGCAGAAGCACTGTTGTCAAAAAAGAGTCAGAAATTGTCTTGACATTTTCATAAAATAGTACATCTACAAGCTTATAGACCTGCTATTTTGAACCCTAGCAATCCTGGTCAACAAAGTATATAGCGTTTAAGTGGTTAATGTGACCTTCTTTGTATCTTCCAGTGGTGGAAAAATAACTCAAATGTTTTACTTACTAAAAGTATCAATACTGCAATGTAGAAGTGCTTTGTTACAAGCGAAAGTCCGGAATAAAAAATGTACTTGAGTAAAAGTACAAAAGTATTGGTATCAAAATGTACTTAAAGTAGCAAAAGTAAAAGTACTAAAATGTTTGAAAATAGCAGATCTACAAACTCACAACGTGTCGCGATGCGACGCGTTGTGAGCTTGTAGATCGGCTATTTTCAAATAGCCTAGGTATAAAATAGGGCTAAAGTTGTTAATGTATGTTCATAATGTAATAATGTATTAATTATATCTGCAAAGTAACTAGTAACTAAAGTTTTCAAATAATTGTAGTGGAGTAAAAGTACAATATTTGCCTCTGAGATGTAGTGGAGTAGAAGTAAAAGTATAGACAATTGGAAATACTCCAGGAAAGTGAAAGTACCTCGAAATTGTACTTAAGTACAGTACTTAGGTAAATGTGCAGTGCTATAGTTACTTTACACCATTGGTATCTTCCTCTTGTGTTGTCTCATTGTGTGTTTTAGTCAGTTGAAGCACGTGTTTTAAGTTTTAACCTTTGCATGAAGTTCATGTTAGTTACAGCCAACAAGGATGTGGCTTTCTTTGGACTGGAAAGTTCAGAGATACCAACTTTTTCCTGCGGATGAAAAATTCTTCCAGGTGCTCTGGGGTATCCATGTCTGGGTGGCACCGAGGGTGTTGGGGATTTCGTCAGGGAGAGCATCCTGTTGGCCTCGCACCAGAACACTGTTTCCTCCTGTGCCCGCCTCCGACCTCCAGCGCTCCTTCTGTTACAGAATACACACACACAGACAATGAAACACACACACACACACACACACACACACACACACACACACACACACACACACAGGTCTCAGGCTCAGAAACACACCATGTTTATGCATGCAAGTGCCGCATCATGTGCCTACCTGCACTCTTATAGCAGATTGGGTGTATTATAGCACCAAAAGTCAGACAGCCAGCAGGTAAAACTGTTGTCTTTATGTTGACCAAATGCGGTGGCATCCTGACAATTGTTAGGCTACACATCCACAAGGCCTGTTTAGATAACCATTTCAGAGGCCTGACATTCCCTCTACAGCAGGTGATAGGCTCCAGGCTTTGCCAGTATTTGCTATTTGGCTTAGAAATTAAAAAATATATTATTATAAATATAATATGTACAACTATTAAAAATATATAACTATGCTAATATATATATATATATATATATGTTGATGTTTAAATTTTTACATTTTACATTTTGCCTACTGTTTAGACACCAAATATGGTTGTCAAATCACTTCCCATTCCCTATCCCACCAGGATATTGGTCCTTGAATGAGACTAATCATCCAGCTGATAACACTAAAATCATTAACATATAGATAAGACCCTAATTAAGAGGATTAGATGCATGCGCGCTCAAAATTAAGAGGATTATATGCATGCAATTGCAGGCACGCAAACACACACACACACACACACACACACACACACACACACACACACACAGATAAAGTAAAGATAGCAAACACGGGCCACTATGCTTGATAAAGCTGTCAGCAGCCTGACTGAATGATAAACCCTCCTGTGTGAAGTGTGGAGAGCGAGTCAACACCTTCAGAGGGTTCCAGTCAATGGTGCCTGTTGGAGCTCCTTCGTTATGTAAACACACACACACACACACACAGAAGAGAAGAGCCTCCTCCACCAAACAAAGCTTTAAAGGAGAGATAGAGAAGATAAAGAAGAGCCTAAGCTACGCCTCGGTAGTTTAGTTAAGTGAATAATAATAGGAGGAGTGATCGATTGAGAAGAAGCTCTCTGGACGCGTTTTGGTCTTTTTTATCACTCACACACGCGCGCGCACACGCACGCATGCACACCTACATACATACATGCATGCATGCGCACGCGCACACACACACACACACACACACACACACACACACACACACACACACACACACACACACACACACACACACACACACACGTCTGTGTTCCGTTGTGAACCCCCTCAGGAGGAGGAACTAAAAAAAACTCGGTCATTTACTTACCATCACTTCAGCTCCCCACCACCGCTAAAGCAAAACACGCTCCTGAAGGTGCAGAGAGAGAGAGAGAGAGAGAGAGAGAGAGAAGAGAGAGAGAGAGAGCTGACAGAGAGAGAGAGAGCGAGAGAGAGAGAGAGAGAGAGAGAGCTGACAGAGAGAGAGAGAGAGCGAGCGATAGAGAGATAAATAGAGAGAGAGAGAGAGTGATAGAGAGCTGACAGAGAGAGAGAGAGAGAGAGAGAGAGAGCTGACACACACACACACACACACACACACACACACACACACACACTCGCACAGACGCACACAGAGAGAGAGAGAGAGAGAGAGAGAGAGAGGTCGTACAGAAAGCTGTCAAGTCCAGTCGACAAACACTAGTAGAGAAAGCGAGCAACAAGCAGCTAAACATTCACTTTGATGAGCAGCTGAACTGAACAGTGTTTTAGAGTGTTTTAACACTGACACACAGGACACAGGTCTCTTCTATGGAGAGGTGATTGTTTTCAGTGATAATCGGACATTTCTTCGCATCTGCTGCTGTCTGAATAATGGTAAGAAAAATCTCATATTCTACTATTCTAGTAGCCTTGGATCAAGACTGTCAGATGTATTTTATCGACACGATTTTTCAAAAAATAGCAGATCTACAAGCTCATAGTGCGGCACTTGAGCTTTATATCTGCTATTTTTGAATAGCCAAAGAAATCTAAACTTATGTTCCCATATCAGTGGTTCTCGATAAAATACATCTATGACGGTCTTGATCCCAGGCTACTATTCTATTTGGTCAAATGTATGGTAGGCCTTATTAGGTATTTAATGAACATTTAGGCTAAATTATTGATCAGTTGTTGTATAACGTGTATAGGCATAATACGCCAATGAACATTACATTGGAAACATGCCGTATCCACCTGATTCTACCAGGGTTTTCTTTTCTTTATTTATTTCTTCTTTTTTGTGCATGGATCTTATATTTCTGGAGGAATTAAACCGTATACCAAGCCTGTAAATAGCAGGGTAACACACATCCATGTCCACATGTATCCATATTTTATTTAATAGTTAATAATTAGTTAATAATTGCTTAACAACATCTAATTTATGTATGTATTTATTTTTTTGTTTGTTATTCTACAAAGCATTATTGCCCCAAATCTATTTAATTATTAAGCTTTAATTTGTCTTTATTCTATAAATTGCATGTTTTATAGCCTATAATAAATTAAATAAAACTAAATAGCCTACCTCAGCAGTTTTTTGTTTAACTATTTCATGTTATTAAATTACATTTTGGGTAATATTTTGTAATAGGCTATAGGCCTACTACAGAACACTCTCAACTTGTTGATGTAGGCTATAGCTACTGGCCTTTTACATTATCCATTATGGTCATTTTATTTTATAGCCCATAATTGCTCCAAGTAAATCTAGTTTTAAGCAGTGGTGGAAAAAGTACTGCATTTTTTTTTGTTAAGTAAAAGTATCAATACTGCAATGTAGAAATACTCTGTTACAAGTAAAAGTCCAGAATACAAAATTTACTTGAGTAAAAGTACAAAAGTATTGGCATCCAAATATACGTAAAGTACCAAAAGTAGAAAGTACTCATTATGCAGAATGTCCTGTTTCACAAGTTTTAAAATGTATAAAAATCTTTTGAAAATAGCAGATCTACAAGCTCACAATGCATTGCATCGTGACACATTGTGAGCTTGTAGATCTGCTATTTTCCAATGGCCAAAATCTATATTGGGCTGAAGTGGATAATGCATGTTTTGTAATAATAATACAAATCTACAAAGTAACTAGTAACTAATGTTTTCAAATAATTGTAGTGGAGTAAAAGTTCAATATTTTCCTCTGAGATGTAATGGAGTAGAAGTAAAAGTTAAAGTATTGAAAATTGTAAATACTGAAGAAAGTATAACTACCTCAAAATTGTACTTCAGTACAGTACTTGAGTACATGTACTTAGTTACTTTACACCACTGGTTTTAAGGTAATTTCTTTGGGCTTATCTGAGTGCATATTGAAGTGCAACAAATCAACTAGACTTGTGTGTGTGTAGGCCATGTGAGTGAGCACACAGTGCATAAGGAGAGTGGAACGGGAACGTATGAGGGACTTTACACATTTTCCAATTCAGTTTGAGGCCTTTTGTTTGTCTTGGTGGCTGAATCCTTCCAACACTTTTGCTTGGCTTAAGTACAGAAGATTGCCCCCAAATCGCTGCGACCCCCCTCTGCAGCCAGGGACCTAATTAAGTAATTTAAGGGAGCCACGCTAAGCATTTTTCAAAGGCGGGTATTCATATTTTTCAAGGACCCCCTTCATGCCTTCAGTCATGAAGGAGACTGACTCCTATGTTTTGCTAGCCATTCAAATCACCTTTAAACACTTTGCCATCATTACAGCCTCAGACTGAAGAGGTTGAATCTTTCTCCCTACAATCTCTTAAACCGCCATCTGCATGACCTGCATGAAGATGAAACAAAACAAACTTTAAACAAACAAAAGCAAAAAAAACTGAGGGGAAAACCCAAACCAGCAAGTTGTGCAACATGAAAAAGTGATTTATATCAATCTTGGTTTTTTTTACATTATCTGTAGCCTGCCCTAGGCTATATTAAGCTTAACCTCACAATGTCAGGTTAGAATCTTAACTGTGTGCTTGTGTCTCTTTTAAATTTGAATAACAGTCAAACGGTCACACATGTAAAAGTAAATTTATGATATTTAACCTGTGGAGACAATCCTTAGTGAGCAATAGTAGATTGTTTGCATATCACTTCAGCCACAGTATCACCATCGCTTCGGGGCAGGGACGACATATCCCTCCATTTTGAAATGTACACGAGCCACACTGAAATGTGTTTCCCATATACAGGTTCTCTAAAATGTCATATCGTTTCCGCCTTCCTTAACAGCATTTGGATGTATATATCTCTTTGTCAGTGCCAATTACCTGAGATAAACCTGGAGGGGGACGGCCGGGGGAGCATGGTCCATTATTATTATCAGAGATGGTTGCTGTATCAGGCCTGCATGTGACAGATTGTAAATTTCCACAAATCTCCTCAATACCTGTATTATAAACCCCCACAAATAACCGTCAGGAGATTGGGGTTTGGGGGGTGGAGGCAGTTTGGGGCTTCAGACCACATACCGAAGGCAGTGTGTGCCTGGGCGTGCTTGATTTAACACTCTGTTTCGTCTCCTAATAACATTAGGCCCCATTTCTGGACTCGTTCTCCTCGGCTGGCCACGGACCCTCTCTCTCTCTCTCTCTCTCTCTCTATCTCTCTCTCTCTCTCTCTCTCTCTCTCTCTCTCTCTCTCTCTCTCTCTCTCTCTGCCTTCATGGTTCCTATTACTGGCTCTAATAAATTGTGAATAAGCGGCGGCCCAAAAAGTCTTGGGCTGTGGAGAATTCCCCATCCTGTAGTGCAAGGCACCCCCTCTTAAGAAAACACGAATTAATTCCAAACCCCTCTGTAGCCAAAAGTTTGTGGAATGATAAATATTTTCATAGGAAGTGCTGCTCTTCCTGACTTTATCTGCACCAAATTCATTATATTTCACGGCTTGCCTTAAGCCCTTTGTGTCTTAGCTCACTCCCATCCCGCTCCCTCTCGTTCTCTCTCTCTATCGGGTTCTCTCTGTCTTCCTCCGTGAGTCAGTGTAGAGGACTTGAACTCTGGGTCTCAGCAGGCCTAGCGAGTCCACCCATCTTGTCCCTGTGGTAAAATTGCAGTCCACCGATCTCCTGGGTCTAAGATGAATTGATAGTCTCTGCACCAAGAGCTACAGCAGCCTAGTGATATCTGCAATATCATAGTCAGCTGAAGGCTTCATTCATTGTTGTTGGGTTCTTCAGTTATTGTGACATGATGAGTTCTTAGAACAGGAAAGACTTTATTTTTAGTATACTGTAGAGTTCACACAGTGTCTGCATGGTGTGTTAAAATAAACCCACAATAAAACTTTTCCTTTCTTTTTTCTTTTTTCATTTCAAAAGACATTTTTAACTGGATTATACCACAGACTCAATCTGTGAAAGATACATTTACAGTAAAAGGAAAGAAATCTGTTTCTGGGGTCAGTTTAAACTTTGTGCTCGTGGAATGACTCAGTTTTGAGCTGTTTGCAACCTCAGAAGTAACAATCTTGAATAAACCCCAGTCTAACCAAAACCTCCAGAGATGCTCAAAATATTGTTTTCATTTTTTCTCTGTTCAGTTTTTAGCAATGCCATTATAATATTGTAGTGAATAAAAAGTTAAAGAAAGTATTAAAAAAAAGCCATGTCATCCGTTAAGTGAATAAAAGAAACAAGAAGTTATTATTTATGAATTTTTTACTGTAAGCAACCTGTGTTGCTTTCTGTCTTACTGCAGATGTAGTGGTCTTCTATTTATCTGTGATGAACATTAAACAAAGTTAGATGCAATTGTATTTAAACTCAGGCTGGTGTGCAAGACATGGCATAAAGGTCTATTTTAATTAATCAACTGTGTGTGTGTGTGTGTGTGTGTGTGTGTGTGTGTGTGTGTGTGTGTGCGTGTGCGTGTGCGTGTGTGTGTGTGTCACGTGTGTGTGTGTGTGTGGGTGGGTGAGAGAGAGAGAATAATTGAGTAGATTCTGGTGGTTCTATTGGGTTGATCTGCTTGAACAGCTTGCAGAGAGGTTCCCCCCAAATTACTTACCCCCCCACCACCACCTCCATTCCTCTAAGCCCCAGACAGCACCCAGGCATAGGATGATCTGACTCTGCGTATGTGTGTGTGTGTGTGTGTGTGTGTGTGTGTGTGTGTGTGTGTGTGTGTGTGTGTGTGTGTGTGTGTGTGTGTGTGTGTGTGTGTGTGTGTGTGTGTGTGTGTGTGTGTGTGCGTGCGTGTTCGTGTGTGCGTGCGTGCGTGCGTGTGTACAACACGCGTGTGTTTGTGCGTGTAAGTGTGTGTCTGTCAGCAGACGACAGCTGGCTATCTCTGCTCTCTTTATCTCATCTATAGAGGGGTGAAACCACACACATAGCTGCATAGCCTACAGTGAACATATTTCATCTTTTTTTCATCCCTCAAGCAGTTTTTTCCTTTAAAAAACACATTTGACAAATTGTCCATAATTTTCTGAATATCTTTAGGAGTCAAAATGTCTTCTCACCAGAAGTTTCCTCTTTGAATCTGTGGTGCATGGGATACATTTACATAAAATGTCTTTAGGACATATTAATTATTCCTATATCATACATCTTACCTGTTTGATCTATAATAGCACAAGTCAGTGGTTCCAAAGTTGGTTCCAGGGACCATCAGGGTTCCTTGAGGTGGTTCCAAATGGACTCTGAGAGTGTACAAATGGAACCAAATGGTTCCACTTGTACCCTCTCAGAGTTATGGGGGTCCTTTGGAATTAAAAAAGTCAATGTCTCTCATCTCAACCCTCTCCGCCTCACACACACACATACAGTAATTGTAACAGTAAAGCAGTAATTGGACCTCAGTCTCTGTGTGTGATGTCGTTGAGCTGTGCTTCAGCTACCAGTGAGTTGTGCCTGGCCAGCTGCTAGCAACTAGGACGGCCGTTCAATGTCATCTGCTGTGGAAAAGTAGAGGAAGAGGGTGGAGGGCAAACCTTTTTGTCCTAATGACTAATAAAGAGCCAGGTCTGTGTACGTGTGTGTGTGTGTGTGTGTGTGTGTGTGTGTGTGTGTGTGTGTGTGTGTGTGTGTGTGTGTGTGTGTGTGTGTGTGTGTGTGTGTGTGTGTGTGTGTGTGTGTGTGTGTGTGTGTGTGTGTGTGTGTGTGTGTGTGTGTGTGTGTGTGTGTGTGTCTCCGAGCGAGGCAGCGAGCATATGTGTGTCTGAGATCATTAGGGAATGTGTGTGCATTCATGCAGTCAGGATTGTGCCTGTGTGCGCGTGTGTGTGTGTGTGTGTGTGTGTGTGTGTGTGTGTGTGTGTGTGTGTGTGTGTGTGTGTGTGTGTGTGTGCGTGTGCGTGCGTGCATCCGACCACCCTCCCATCACTCCACCAGATGTTTTTACCTGAGAGCCAGACCACCATCTGACAGGGGTCAACCCAGTCCTCCAACCCCACCACCTCTCCTCCAGGCTGCTGGGAGGTCTGCCAGCTGTCCCCCTCCCTGACCCCCGTCCTGGGGCACTGGTTCTTGGGTGAGGGTAGGAGTGTGTGGGGGGGGGAGTGTGTGTGGGGGGGGGGGGGGTCTGGGGCCAGGGGTAGGTGGTCCTCGCCCAAGGTTTATAGCTTAGAGATTAGTATTGGAGTTATTACAGGAAGATAGCGTATGCAAGAACAGCAGCAGTGGAGGAGAGAGAGAGAGAGAGAGAGAGAGAGAGAGAGAGAGAGAGAGAGAGAGAGAGAGAGAGAGAGAGAGAGAGAGAGATTGCAATGTAACACAGCTCTGTTTACACTTTTATGTTATTCCTATTTATTCAATATTTATTTGTACAGACATTGTTTTGTTTTGATCGTTTTGTTTTGCTTTGGCAATGTAAACGTATGTTTTCTCATGCCAATAAAGCTCCTTTGAATTGAATTGAATTGAATTGAGAGAGAAAGAGAGAGAGAGAGAGACACAGAGAGAGAGAGGAAAAGATGGATGCACAGTAATATTATGCATATGGGGAGGTCGGGCAGCAATTTAGAATGGGTGGTAAGAGAGTGGGAGTCTGTCGGTGAGAAAGGGAAAAAGAGCAATGGAGACAGTGGTGTGATTGAATGAGGAGGGTTTTGATTACTGAGGGGCGAAGGCAGGAGCGGGGGGCAGCTGGCATAAAAAGCAGTCTTGTTGCTTCGAGTCAGTCAAGCAGAGAGGAAAGGCCACCAAGTCTGGCAGCTAGAGTTACGCATGGCGGAGACGGCAACAGGTTCACTGCTGCCACAGCTTAATGGCAGCCACCCCTACACTCACTATAGTCACGTCTCACAGTTCTGGTGCTTTTCTTTTGGAACTTTTGTTGACTACACTCTTTCTTGGATTAAATTAGTTATTTATAGGATTTTCCGTTTGAAATAGCACGTTCCTGTCTCTCAGTTGTTTCGTGTTTATCAAAACTATCTCTATCATCATCACCATCTAGTATAGCAAGTTACAAACTCACCTGTTACTGTTACTAACATTGTACATCAATGTTATATTTGTTTTAATTATCTCTTAATATCGTTGTATCTTTCTAAATAATATCTATATTGATTATTCTGATTTATTTAGCCTTGTATTCATTCCCATGCTTTTGTATAATGTGTTTTAGGGGTTCCTAAACGCTGGCATTGCTAATTGATAGTGACAAGATAATTTGGTGCAGTTCTACTATGCTCACATAGTGTATCATACTATATCATCTTAAAAACCACTGCATGAATGTGTAGTGATTGGACATGCACGCACACACACACACACACACACACACACACACACACACACACACACACACACACACACACACACACACACACACACACACACACACACACACACACACACACACACACACACACACACACACACACACACACACACACTTGCTTACACAGTTGGACCTTGCGTTCATGATAATGAATTCCCTGGTTGCTGAGATCATGGCGGTGTATAAGTTATCTCAGGAACTCATTATTGGCTCATGATCCTTCAGTACGCAACATCTGTTACTGTCAGGCCGTTGGCATCTGCTTACCACCCCTCTCCCCCAATGGTTTAATTTATTAAACTTTACTTTATATATCACCATGCCTCATTTCATCAAAATAATTTCTTTCTCCATAATCTTTTGATGTGTGAATGCTTTTGTCAAGCGGCATGCTTTGTTAACCACTTAAGCCTTATTAAAAGATTATAATGAAAATAGGCTATCTACAAAGCTCACAACGTGGTGCAATGCGATGTTTTTTTTGTCTTTTTCTTTTTTTTTGATTGAAATGTTTGGAAATTCTTTCAAAATACTTTTGGAATTGTTTTGAAAACTTTAACCTACAATAGGGATGCCAGGTTGAAAGTTGTTAAAGCCAAGTTGATGGCACTCCACAGGGAGTTTGTGCTCTACTGTATGTTGCACAGCTGTCCTCGCCAACTGTGGTCCCTGAGGCCCTGAGACACCAGACCTGCCTAGTTTCAATATCTACAGACTTGTCAAGCCATGGCTCTGTGGACAGTTGGACAATTTGTCATGTAGCCTAGTTTACTTTGTTGATTTATCTTCTCTTATTGTATGGCATGGTGTCATATCTTGAGCCATTGAGGCTGTGTGTTGGCCCTGGTGTTCTATATTGAAAAGGAGTGGACTCATTTGACTACTACATTTGAACACAAGGCTGTATCTATTCATTGGTTCATTAGTAGCACGACTGGATTGCTATTTAATGTTGTTGTTTTTTTTCTCAAATTGAACTGACCTGCAGTGCCAAAGCACAGCCAGCCAGCAAGAATACAAGCAGATGGCACTGATAACCACCATGAAGACCCCGATAGTGACATAGGAACTAAAATACTGGGTCCTTGTTCTCTGGCTTTTGTTCAGGACTTCGAGAGCGGGGGTGGTGGGGTCCGTGCCAGTGCGCGACAGTGAATTTATTCCCCCTGGGGCACTTAGGCAGCCCATCCAAATTGATGGTTCCAGGTGGGACTCCATATGGCGCCATTAGAGAATGAGCAGTCACCTTGTCAAGAACAGCCATCAGCTGTTGACTGAGAGCCATGCTGTCTCAAGGCCCGTTCATAGTCCCTAGATGGGTCTAAAACGTGCGTCAGGGGGTGAGGGATTCCGTCCGTTCTTTACAGACGCATGCATAGTCGCTGACGTTAAATCCGTAGGAATTATAACGTTGGGCGTCGTACACCTATTAATCCACTAGATGGCAGCTGCGAGGTTTTAAATGTTGTGAAAAGTGTTGCCATGTCCGCTTATTATAAGCGACTTTGGGCTTATTTTTCTGTAAAGTTACTTGTAAACAAACATTGGTGGTTGCGGTTTTATTTGGGCTTGTTTCTAAAGTGTAGTTGCTTATTTGGGCCAATTATTATTTAAACCAGTGATTCTCAAATAGATATTGTAGATCTGCTATTTTCATGTGATGTGGCCTAGTCGATTATTTTGGGCTTGTTTTCATAGACCTGGTTGCTTATTTCTCTCACAAAACCTGGCAACAGCGCTAAAATGGACGCCAAAACAACGCAATAAAAGACACAAACTAGTCCACAAACTAGACAAAAACAATGGTTGTCTACAAAACGTGAGTTTCGACCCATACTGCACTGTGCTATATTATTTGTGTGTGTGTGTGTGTTTAGGGAATGGCTGGCTGGGTTCATTTTGTCACAGTAATTAAGTATATTTACTCAAGTACTTCCACCACCAACGTGGGTCTTTTTGTGGAGAAAGAGTGCCCAAGGAAAACTTTTTTTCCCTGATATACTGACAACGGTTTCCACTGGTACTACAGGCAACGTACAAACGAACGTACGTCGGCCTGACGGTGAATGTTGATCGCACGGACGGAAATCCTGGAGCCGTAAGTGACGGAGGGGGAGACAAAAACGACAACGCAAGGAGCGCTGGCGCTGGTTACGTATCCTTACGTCCGACTATGAATGATACTTCAGTGAGAGGTCAAACTGTTGCTATTGTGCAGCCAGTCTTTTATATGTCTTAACACACTGATGTGTCTCCCTGATTCGACCAAATGTGAATGGAACCCGCACACGGCTTGTGAACTGCAAATTCAGCAAAAACCTTGTGGCAAACAAACCCGGGAGCTCCACCCCTTTTTACACCAACGATCAGATTTCCTTCCAATTCTAAGAGCAATGCATTTTCCTATGATGCAATCCGTCCATACAAAGAGAGAAAGAGAGAGAGAGAGAGAGTGCGAGAGAGAGAGTGAGTGAGTGAGTGAGAGAGAACCTGATATCCGTGAAAGAAGCAGTGGTGTAGCAGGGACCCCAGGACCCAGGTGAGGCTGGTGGGACTGGCCCTGTGGCCCCAGTGGCCCCAGTGGCCCCTGCTGGGTTTGTTTTAGGTTTAGTTTCAAGCCTCAGCGCTCCATGTCTCTGCAGAGCGGTGCTCCTCTTTCCTCCGGTGCCCTGCTGTTCCCATGGCCTTGTGCGTCCTCCTCCCAGCCCTCGTCCTCAAGTAGGAAGTGCCTACACAAGGCAGTGTGTGACTGTGTGTGGGTGCATGTGTGTGTGTGGGTGCATGTGTGCGTGCGTGCGTGCGTGCACGAACGAATACATGTTTGTCCCCACATGCCTGTGTTTGTTTGGAGTGTGTTTCTGCATATGTGCGTGTGCCTGTGATAGCAAAATGCAGTGGTTCTCAAACTTTTTCATGTCAAGGACCCCCAAGTTGATATATAATTGGCCGTGGACCACCATCTGAAACATTTTTTATATTTAAAAAAAAAACATTCAAAAATAGCAGATCTACAAGCTTGCAGTGCGGCACGAAGTGACGCGCTGTGAGCTTGCAGATCTGCAATTTTTTTAATAGCCAACGTATAAATCGATAAAGTGGTTAAAATGATTGTGATACTACATTAACTACTTTTACCCCACTTTGAGAACCAACGGCATAATGTGTGTGTGTGTGTGTGTGTGTGTGTGTGTGTGTGTGTGTGTGTGTGTGTGTGTGTGTGTGTGTGTGTGTGTGTGTGTGTGTGTGTGTGTGTGTGTGTGTGTGTGTGTGTGTGTGTGTGCGTATTCGTTTGTTTGATAGTTTGTGTGTTTGTTCGTTAGGGTTAGGGTCACAAAGTTTCCGAGGGAACAGAGTCATGCCCATTTTACTCTACCCATCTTCAATGTTCTGAAATGCAGGGGAAAAAAACAGCACATCACCAGTTCCGCTATCTCTGCTCGTGTTCTGACTCTGTACTGTAGAGTTCATTCCGCTATACGCTTTGAGGTGAATGTTTCTCTATACAGCATCGCTGGCTTGCTTTGGTGTCGAGCACATGACTGTGAAATGAAATTGATAGTAGTTTAGCTGAAGTCAAATTCATATCAGAGGAATTTAATGGAATAAAAATGTATCCAGTAGAATTCAAAGTGAATTGAATTCAAGTAAAGTCGGTGTACCCGAGGCCAAACGTGAAGTCTGTTGTCCCCAACTTGTATTTAACTGAACTGAACTGTTCTGAACTGAACTGTAATATAACAAAAATAAAACAAATATATAAAAATAAAACAAATAATTTAATTCATAGCTATGATCAAAATCAATAACTGATTTACTTTGCACTGAGATGAATGGAAATAATTTCTTGTTTTCTACTCATGATGATCTCACCCATGTCTTCTTCTAGACCTTTCCCTTTACGTTGATTTCAAGTTCACTTGCACCGCCATTTCCTTATAGTGACCATAGATCACCCACTCTAGTGTCACATTTATTGTCCCTCTTACTTGTGTTTACTCTATGGTCATTAACATTGACACATAAGTGGTTTGTTTTCGTCCCCCGGTCCTCGGTAGGAATGCCGTTATTTGCTAAGAAAACATCATGATTCATGCTGCGTGTTTTGAAACGCCGGGAGGGCTGCAGCATCAGTTGGAGTTTACCATAACATATGATTTGTCTTCCCTGCGATGTCAGAGCAGTTGCTGCTCTTCAGTAAAAAAGGCATTGACACACCTTGAGTTTCTCCGTCAGGTTTTAGGATTTGCGATGACACTGGTGTTCAAAGCCTCTGAGAATGAGACAGACTGTCACAATCATTGTCTCTCTCTCTCTCTCTCTCTCTCTCTCTCTCTCTCTGGTTCTCTGTCTCGAACTTCAGACTGATTTCTTTTTGCCTTCAGCCCAATTCTCAACTGCTGTAAACCTCTGTTGCCCCCATATTTCATGTCTGCCGTCTGTCTTTGTCCTTGCTTTGTCAGCGGGGTCAAAGTTCATGTGGCTAGCTCCAACATTGCCAGATTGGAATTGCCCAGAGGCAGAGAGAGAGAGAGAGAGAGAGAGAGAGAGATAAAGGAGAGCGAGAGACAGACAGACAGGCAGACAGACAGGCAGGCAGGCAGGCAGGCAGGCAGGCAGGCAGGCAGGCAGACAGACAGACAGACAGACAGACAGACAGACAGACAGACAGACAGACAGACAGACAGACAGACAGACAGACAGACAGACAGACAGACAGACAGACAGACAGACAGACAGACAGACAGACAGACAGACAGACAGACAGGAGAGCTGTAAGGCAAAGGACCTCTCCTTCTATGTCTTTTGAAGGGTCATTAGTTCTTAGATGCATTGAACCTTTCTGGGCTGACAGCTGCGTATGGTCATGATACAGCAGCGCTGTGAAGGACTTGTGGAAACAGGCTATGGGAACTGCCAGTAGAGAGAATGACCCGCTCTACCTTCCTGTTTAGACTAGGCCGTGTTGGCATTGACCTTTTGACCTCCAGTGTGCTGACCTGGGACTTTCTTCTTCCTCTTGTCTCGTTCACTCAGCCCTCTCTTTCGTTCTCAAGCATTTCCTTTTATATTGTTCTTTCCTTTGCTTCATTCTTTTCTTATCTCCCTTATTGTATTTTCATTACTTTATTTCTGTTTATCTGTATGTGTGTGTATCTATATCTATATCTATGTCTATCTATGTCTATGTCTATGTCTATGTCTATGTCTATGTCTATGTCTATGTCTATGTCTATGTCTATGTCTATGTCTATCTATATCTATATCTATATCTATATCTATATCTATATCTATATCTATATCTATATATATATATCTATATCTACTGTATACACACACACACACACACACACACACACACACACACCCCCACACACACACACACACACACACACACACACACACACACACACACACACACACACACACACACACACACACACACACACACACACACACACACACACACACGTATATACACACACACACACACACACACACACACACACAGAGAGTGCATATTCCTAGCCAATATTGAGAAGTCTATGAACCAATGCATAGAAAATTCCAGACACCTTCACTTCGGTTTGAGATTCCATTCCAGTGAATATCCGGTTGGAAAGAGGCCTGTAAAACCTTGTTCTGTCTGTTCTACCCCCATTCGATGTCTTAAAGTAGCTCTACAAGATGTAACAACCACAGTACAGTGCGGGTGCCAAGCGGCAGAGTGACTCTGAGGCAGTGAAGCGAGGCATTCTTCCTCAGCGCTTTCCCAGGAAACTATGTCACCCGTCAAGTTCCTACCACCAACCATTTACTGCTGTCTGTCAACGACTTCCTTATAATCGTGATCTTAGGCAAACTCCGTCATGTCTGTCCCACATTTATCTTGTCCTCATCACACTATCCACTCTGTCTGTCTGTCTGTCTGTCTGTCTGTCGTTCTCTCTTTCCCATTGTCCCCTACATCAGTGGTTCTCAAACTTTTCATGTCAAGGACCCCCAAATTGATATATATTTAGCTGCAGACCCCCAAAATTAAAAAAAAATTAGCAGATCTACAAGCTCGCACTGTGAGCTTGTAGATCTGCTAATTTTGAATAGCCAACGTATACATCGATAAAGTGGTTAAAATGATTGTGATGCTATATTAACTACTTTTGGACCCCCTGGAACGCCCTCAAGGACCCATGGGGTCTCTCTCCTCCTCCATCTCTCTGACTCTCTCTCTCCTTCCCTAACCCTGTGTCACTTCCTCAACTGTGTGAAAACTACCCGCCCCTCTCCTCTTCGTCCTACTTGGCCAGAGGAGGCGTCTGTCAGTTGCCCCCGGGCACTTCATCACTTGTCACTCACCAGCATACCTCTGTCCTGATGGAGTTTATTCACTGTTGTTTCCACAGGAGACTTGACGGCTTTGGAGGAACCTGACGAGCAACAGTGTGACAGGACAAAGGGGATAAGTCTCTCTACAGAGGCAGGTAAAAAGCCTTATGAAGTAAACGTGTTCAGATCTGCGTTGGAGCTTATGAAAACAGACAGTTTGCTCACAGAGGTGGCAGTATATCTCTGTTAACCACTTGGACATTAGCGTCCATAATCTGGGCATGTCGTTATAGGCGTTTTTTTTATTTGTCAAAAATAAGTATAGAGCCTTGGGGGACCCCAGTAAATGAATTATATAGGGTTTAATTGGTTAAATAAGCTAATTCAAATTTTGGTGAACATTGTGTTAGTATTTCATGAACATGATGTATTGGGGGCACGGCACTCAAAAACAGAGGGTTAAAAATAGGGTATATTTATTTAGTAGGGTGCTTCTGTTTTCTTAGGCCTTCTTAGTAATTTTTAGCAAAGGTAAATAAACAGTAAATAAAAATATATACAGCAAAAAGTTAATTAATGAACGCAGCTATGGGGACACTTTTTGTGACAAGCCGTTCCAAAAACACATGGACATGTGTCCTTTTTTGTACAACCATATTCATGAACATGTTTATAGATCAGAAATGAGTTGAACAGTGATATAAATATTTTTTTACATTTAGTCAGTCAGTTAAATATGTGGCAACTGGGAAGTCTGTTTGTATACTTACTTAAAACAGTATTGTGAAAACAAAGTCCTCTTCACACACTGTAGAAAGTATTGCCATTTTGATAGCACATTTACAACTATTTCTCAATTTGAAAAGATCTGTCAATTTGAATAGCATTTTCTGACCATGATTTTATGTCATTCACAGGACTTCTTGGTCTATATCTTAGAGTCATCTTTGTACTGACGGTGAGTTTTCAGGTCCGTAGCTGAAGCTGGAATGCATGGGTTGCTTATCAGATAACAGTCACACAGGAATTTAAGGAAATGCTAATGCTAACTGGAACAGCACATTGTTAATTATATATTGTCAGTCAGTCACGTATGGAATTCCCTTTTGAAAATAGAATAACTTCTATTGGATTTTGTTGTTTTGTTGTTAATTCTTGTCAGTTCTCAGGAAAAACTCATTTATCCCCCTCTCAGTTAAAACACAAAAAAGGAATATTGTCTTGAAGGAAATGCAGGTGTCTGAAATATGAATTCCTGTTTTCAGATCAGCTGACCAGAGGAGTGTCATGGCGGCGTACGGACAGACCCAGTACAGTCCGGCCCTCCAGCCCCCAGGACCTTACACCCCTTACTCACACCACACACAGGGCTACAGCATGCCCTCTTACAGTGAGTACACTAAACATAGGACCTTACACCCCGTACTCACACCACACACAGGGCCCTCTTACAGTGAGGCTAAACATAAACGCACAGTTTTGTTTTACGTTGTTTTACTTTCATCAACTAACCCTAACCCTAACCCATCACTAATCCTAATTCTCATCCTATTCCTAACCCTAGAAAGCAAACCCTCTCTCTCTCTCTCCCTCTCTCTCACACGCATGCACATACGCACACACTCACGCACGCACACACATGCACACGCACACATCATCATCTTGTTAAATAAAATACATTTGTTTTGTAATCTACAAGCTACGTATATTTCACAGTAAGCTACGGTTAAAATGTTGCAGTACCTCAGTTCCTCTGTTGTTTATGTACGTACTGCCTCATGAACACACGCAGCAAAATCCCCCAAATTTCACCCACATCTATACACCTGTAAGCCTGTGATGTGACAGTAAATTTGAGTTGTGACTGTACAGCGCACAATACCCCATCCATTGAGCTGTGGCTCTCTCAATATGTAGATATTAAAACAGAGGAAGGACTAAGCCACTCTCCTGGACAGACTGGATTACTGAGTTACTCAAACTTCAGCAGCTCTCCCTCCAGCCAAGCTCTCTACAGCTACTCCACGCACGGTTAGTCCCACACATGCACAGTCACACGTACGAATTGCCGCTGTCGGGCAGAAACATTGTATCTCCACATTTCAGCTTTTTAAAGTGTTTTTCCATATACGAATGCCCTGTTTCATATTTGTCATATGGCAGTGCCACGCAAAAGTATCAAAAACAGACAATTTACAAACTCACAATGTGCTAGTGTTAGGGTTAGAAGCGTTGTTAACCTGTAGATGTGCTATTTTGGCAATTTATTTTAATCTTTGAAAAACTTTGCCTATAATGACATGCCCAAAATAGGAAAGTCTGTGAATGTTATACATACTTAACCAGTGAAAAGTATTAACAAGAGCTTGTGACTAAATATTAACTACATTGGACCCATTGGAACAAATCGACAAAATGCATCATTATTCACATCATGCATGTACTGTACATGAATAAGCACGGATCAGCATGCACGCATGGATGCATGCATGAGCAAAAAGGAGCGGGGTATACACAGGGATACACACTCTGACTTTACTTTTAGTGGCATTCAGGAGCATCATAGTTTATAGTGGTCCTTGTGTTGGTGGGCATCCACTCTCTTCTCCTCTCCTCTCCTCTCCTCTCCTCTCCTCTCCTCTCCTCTCCTCTCCTCTCCTCTCCTCTCCTCTCCTCTCCTCTCCTCTCCTCTCCTCTCCTCTCCTCTCCTCTCCTCTCCTCTCAACCCCACCTGTTCTACATTAGCTGCGGTCTGGGCTCCTGGCGTCAGACTTCTCCCCACCCCTCCTCATTTCTGGGGGTCAGGCCCTCTTTCTCCACTCAGACCAACAACACAGCGTGTGTGCGTGTGAGAGACAGAGGGGGAGACAGAAGAAAACAGAGACAGAACGAGAGGGCGAGAGACACACAGAAAGTGGCATAGAGGTGAAGAAAGGAGAGATTGAAAAGGAAAGATGGGCAAGCGTTCTTGCCAAAAAGGCAAACACTCAAATACGAAATGTGAGCGAGTGTGGCTTTCTACCCACGCACTGGCCGCATGCGCGAGCGTCTCTGCTTTTCGCATTCCTCAAGTCGTTCGGCGCCCAGAGCATGCTTCGCTCAGTGCGACTTTATGGCTTTCAAAGCAGCGTGAAATTGACCTCCTGTGTGAGAGGGGATAGGTTAAGGTGTGTTTTAAGGAGGGGTGAGCAGGTTTAATGTTGGCAGTAGAGGAAGGCACACTAAAGGGCAGAGGAATGGGGCACCGTTTCCACTCTAGGGAGAAGAACAAGACAGGGAGAAGCCTGGTCTTATGATGTTTTTAGGTTACACTTCATTTTCACATATCTGGATAGACAGAGCACAGCTCATGTGATAAGTACACAATCAAATCCATAGTGTTAATTTTACTCTGAGAGTGTACAAATCGGAACAAATGGACCCCGACGACGGCGACGAGTCAATTTGGTTTCATATGTACACTCTCACAGTTACTCTCACATTGCTATATCTAGCCTATGTTTCTTTACAAACCAGTACACTCGCTAAACAACAAAGCAAAACAAATGTATTGAAATAATTGTAGTGTGGGCTGGAAAGATGTTTTGCTGTTCCCAAACTGAGAAAATTGTGCATAAATCATTAAGCTTTATTATAAATACTGTGCTGACTTCAAACAGCAGCAAACTGCCACAAAAACTGGATGTTTGTACAATTTCCAAATGTTTCCGAGTCATCCATCTGCGCAATACACAAAATATACAGATACAATAGGAACACACACCGATTAACAAATACACACATGCACACAAGCGCACGCGCACGCACACACGCACGCACACGCAAATATGCAAACACATGCACAAACACGCAAACATGCAAACACATCTACTGTATGAACAACCCAAACCAAATGGGGGCCATGGGAGCCAGTCGGTGTTTACATGACAGACTTCTGGGTTCTTTGAAGTTGGCTGTGTTGTCCTGGGAGACTTCTGTGTTCTTCCACCACACAGTCATTACTCTCCTGTTTGTCATTCACTGTGGAGCAAGAGGACGGGACACGTTACAGAAAGGAGAACTAGAAACCAGAATGACAAAAAGAACAGTAGAGAGTAAAGGAATAGGTAAAGCATAAACATCAACAAAAGAGGAATAGCGTAATGGATGGAGGCATGATGTATAATCTAAATCTCTACTGTTGATGACGTTGGATGCAGAGAACATTGCTGTAATACCTACCCCCCCAGGGTTGGGAATTGTAATACCACCATGGCTGGCCAACTGAAGGGTATTAAACGGGTGTTTCAAATGTATCAAGCAGAGCTGATTTTACGCCTTTTGGTGCAAGTCCAAGTTAAGTCTCAAGTCAGTCACAAGTCGTAATTTTCGCAGCCTACTGTGAGTCCATCTGGAGTCCATGCAGCTCTGGTATCAATGTATAATATGTGATACCAATAGATGGATGTTTTGTCCTAAAGCACCATTCACACTACCATAGCCGCATACATTTGTATACTTTGTGTAAGTGTCAAACAAACAGTATATAATTAAAAGTGGGGGCAGAACATAATCTACAATATATGATCTATAGGTAAGGTAACGTAAGGTAAAACGTAAGGTAAAACTGTAATGTCCCCGAGGGGCAGTTTGCTTTATCGATAGTAGTCCAACAGAAATACACAATACATCATTCATACACAAACACAATACAAGATCCATATCACCAACGGTGTCAGAATTAATTATGGGGAAAAGAAAAGAAAGCAGAAGAAAAGAAAGAAAGATGAGATGAGTTGACATGATTACGGTGTTTAGAAAGACTATAGCAGATGGAACAAAGACATTCTGGATCTCTTGGTGCTACCTTTGGGGAGACCAAATCTCTGCCATAAGGGAAGTATCAGCATGTAAAGGATGTTGAGGGTCCTAAACAAAGGTCTGTTGTTTTGAGATAACCCTCACTTCATGCAGTTGCGGAAGGTTATTAACGTTGATGCAAATTCAAATGCTATATGTATAAAAGGCAAAACATTTTTCTTTTTAAGGAAGTTGCTGAGTTTCAATGCGGACATGACAATGAGGAAAATGTTTTATTCTACTTTTATTGAGCCTGTTCTTTCTTTTAATATGATTTTCTGGTTTGGCAATCTTAGTCTGATAAAATAGGATAACAATTGTCTAGCTGTGCTGTAAGATTACTGGTGCTACTCTTTCAAGCGCAACTGGAAACCCACCAAAAGAAGTGTCGCTCGCGCACATATAGTGCGTGACTGTTCACGCCAAACCCATAGCCACAGCGGTCGTCTGGTCAATGCGTTTCAATGAGAATGCGCGTGGAAAACCTTCTCCTTTTTTTTGCCCCGGAGCGGGGGAAAAAATTCCTCTGCGTCCGCACACGGCCATTGAGTACAGCTGCATTCATTAACATGGGGTCGGGAAAAAACGGTGTCGGCACACTTGCACATTCTGTGGGTTTCAAGCAAAGCTTCTCCGCCAGGACGGTGACCATACACTTATATTGCTGCGCTGCTGGTTCATCCGCTGGTGGTATGATGTTGATGATGTATCCTTAAATTTGAAAGATAAATGTTAGGTAGAGCTTGGTCAAAGGATATGTGCAAGATAATAATTTCATGTACCCTGAATATTGTTTATTTATAGCAATGTGGGTGGGTGAGTGGGGAGAAAAGTGATACCTAAACATTTTACTAAGATTAATTAGATAATATGCAATATGCTTAGGGTTATAAAAGCAAGCTGGAAAGGGAGACAGCAACAATGTGGAGGTATTTTGCCGATAGGTAAACATTAATGCCTTGGCTTGATAAGACTGATGGCGTGCACAACAACAACAGCAGCAGTGTACTGGAGGAACAGGAGTGCTGCACACTTTCCCACCTGTATTGTTGTCTCTGCCATAAATCACAACCCTCAACTCCTCCTGTCCGCAGGGGGTTTCTACACCAGCACTTCACTCAACAATCCCACAGATAATGATAACAAATTGGCAAAAGTTGGGAACTTGTTTTTGCCCAAGTTCGATTTCTGAACAAGAGAAATTCTTTGTTGAGTTCTTGGTTTAAATTCTGTATTTCCCCCCAAAAACAAACATTTTACCTTGCTTTTTGTGTTAACGTGTTATGAGACCGTGTTGATGTGGTTTTCTGCTTGCATCTCAGGTGCCGGTATCTCGTCTGGAATTTTTCAAGGCACCAATGCAATCGCCACCTCAACCCCATTCAACCCTGCTCAACAAGTCAGTACCTAACCTCACACAGTATTTTTTACTGCCAAGACAATACAGCTTCATCCAGTCTGACTGCTTTCATATTCACAATTGGGAAGCTATTAGTTTGATGTCATGTTTAATTGATGATTTATTGACTTTTAATTGCATGCATATACAATATAATTTTAGTTTAGTGTTTGTCCCCTAATAAGGTTTGTTTATACAGTAACTACAGCTTTGATTTCTTTGTGGAATCATTCATTATCCCTAAAAGCTGTAAAAAAAAAAAAAAAAAATGAATAAAACATTTATTTAAAAAATGTAGTCAATCAATTAATCAGTCAACCAAACAACCAATCAATCAACCAGTTTATAAGAGCAAATATCACTCCTTTAAATTCATGTCTATATCACTTTTTAACTAAACTCAATTTTGATTTGAATGATGGATTTTGATTTGACTTCAATGATTCCTTTCTCTTGTCAGGACTTCTCAGCATACTCCAGTTACAGTCAGAGTCAGTACTCACCATACTACAACTCCCATCATTATAACAACCCCTACCTCACTGGTAGCAACATCAGCCCCGCCTCCATCACAGCCCCTTTAGCCTATCAACACCCAGAGCACCCCGCCATGCTGCCCAATCACAGTCCAGATTCACACACGGGTAAGGAAGGACAAATAACCTATGCATTTTGTTGTTGTTGTTGTTGTTTGGAAAATGGTTTCTTTACATATTGTGGTTCAAAAGTTTATTCTAATTGTGTATGTGTGTGTGTGTGTGTGTGTGTGTGTGTGTGTGTGTGTGTGTGTGTGTGTGTGTGTGTGTGTGTGTGTGTGTGTGTGTGTGTGTGTGTGTGTGTGTGTGTGTGTGTGTGTGTGTGTGTGTGTGTGTTCCCAGGGGAGTATCACCCGCCCCCCAGCCCCCCCACCCCAGGTAAAGAGGAGGGTGTGTCAGCCAGAAGGGGGTCCGAGGTGAAGTTGCGGGGGAGGAAGAGAGCGAGTGACCCTGCTCCACCGTTGGACTCTGATATAGAGGTATAGACATTACACACACACACACACACACACACACACACACACACACACACACACACACACACACACACACGCTAGAATCCTCAGTGTAACACATGTACACACTCAGAGTTACAAATGGATAAATTAACACTGAAGATTTTACTGTCTGCATACTGTACACGTGGCTTCCATGTACACACACACACATGCATGTGAAATGCACGAGCGCACATTCACATGCGCACTTTATCACACAAGCACACACTCATAATCACTTACACACACCCACACAGGCATCAGGCTGAATTTCCGTTTCTCTTATTTCATTGCAGCGTGTGTTTATCTGGGACCTGGATGAGACCATCATCATTTTCCACTCCCTTCTCACGGGAACCTTCTCCACGCGATTTGGCAAGGTACGGCAATGCAAACCTCTTCCTCTACTTTCCCTCATGATGAAGACTGTATGGTGCGTGCGTGCGTACCTCATCCGCTCGCACACGACACCACCAGCGTCTTACACAGTGTGCACACTCCCAATGCAAAACGCCCTCACTACACCCTGACCAACCTGATCCCAGCCCCGTTCAGATAACCCCTACCCCCCGCTGGTTGTCACGGGACAGCTTATTTGGCTAACCATCCGAGGGGTGACGGTGTGAGCTGTGTATGTGACCCCCAGGTCTCCTGCATGAGCGTTTTCACACGCTGGCTGTTTTGCCTTTCTGCCCTCTTGTTTCTTTACATAATGCACCGGGGGTTTGTTTGGCTGCCCCGACGTCCCGCGGTTTTGATGGACAGCCAGCGGGGACCTTCTTTACGTAACGGGTGCGGGCGGCCCAGAAGACAAGGGGAAGGACAGCAGCGAGTTTCTTGTTTTTGGCTCCGCTCCGTGTTTTGAATTCTCACGGTCCCCCTGGTGAGGTTGACGCGAGGGGGCTGATGGGGGGGGGGGGCTAGCGGCGCTCCGTTTCGGATCCGCTCATGCAGCTCCGCCAGGCCAAGCAGTGCATGCCATTGTTTCTTTTTCCTTTCTTCCCCCTGTTGTGGAGGGGTGAAGAGAGAGAGGCAGCAAAAGTAAAAGAGAGAGAGAGAGGGAAAAAAACAGAGAGAAACAGAGAGAAAAAAACTGATAGAGAGAGAGAGAGAGTGGATGTGTTGAAATGTGACTGATGTGCCAAGATTCCTGATTCCACCCACCACCCAGACTCCCCGCTGCTGGAACCAAGGAGCTTCGTCGGATAGACGCTGACTTCAAAACTCGGACACGCAGACAAGGAATTTGAGTGATCGGCAGCGGAAAAACAGATTATGACCCGGGTCCATAGCGTCGACGTCGCTTACAACCAAGCACTGTGTCCTTTGTCTCCCTCCAGAATTTACAGCTCATAATGTTCATCCTAGTACGGGGACTATTATTCTCACTGTCACTCAATAATGCAAGATATTCTTTCTTTTCTTTTTTTGGCAAGGCTGTTGTGGCATAGATTTCATCCCTGAAACAAATCACAGCTTCATCTCTTTCTGTTTTTTTAGGGAGGGGGTTTCACTCTCCTCCCTTTCGCACACACACTCTCTCTCTCGTCCAGTTTCAAAGGCCCCCGTGTTTTCCCATGACAGCCTGATACTAGCAAAACTTTGGCCATAAACAAATGTTTTGAGCCTATCGGTTAAGGCAAGTCAGGGCCGCGAGAGCAGGCAAGACTAATGGCCGTGTTGAAAGACAGTTGTTTTCAGCGGCTCTGAGAGCCAGAGGTGAACTCAGGAGGAACATCAGGAGTTGATTCCCCTTGTAACAGCTCTTCCCTTATCTCATCTATCATTCTGCAGGCGACGGCACCCTGCTCCTTCCTCTGCTGAGCGAGTTTACTTTTCTCTGTTTTTTAACGCCGAACGTCCCCCCTGCATAACCATAAAAGAGAGGACTTGAATGGTTTGAGATGTTTGTTCTTCTTCTTCTGTCTCTTTTCTTTATTCCCCCCTCGCCCTCCCCATGTTTGGTTATTCTGCTGCCGTTCTCGGCCACCGGGATTATCTGCAAGAGGCAGGACCTTGCTTTTATTTCTGCTCCGTGCCTCTGTGTTGAAACGCCCTCCGATCTTTTGAGGAAAGTGATTACAGATGATGATTATCTCCATTATTAAAAACAAGAAGGCCCTTGTAAGCTTTCAATGCTCTCTACACATTCATCTTCCCCTGTGCAGTTTTTTTTTTTAAATGTTCTCTCTCTCACCTCTTTGTACTCCTACTCGTCCAAGTTTCCCGTCCCCTCCCGTCCCCACCCCTCTCCTCCGCCCCATCTCCTTTTACACCTTTTAATACCCCCCACCCCCCAAGTTTCTACCTGTTACACTCCCCCTTCAAACCACCTAATACCAAAAAACTAATTTCCACCATTCGTTGGGACCGGGGAGAGAAGGAGGCAGGCCGGCTGTCATTTCAGACACACTAATCGGGCGCTCACCTTTGGCTGACGTCCCCGTCACTCCTGCCAGCCAAAGAACCACCACTGCCATTAAAACAACACACACACACACACACACACACACACACACACACACACACACACGCACACGCACACGCACACGCACATGCACGCACACACACGCAGCACACTTGCTTTTCCACTCTGCGCTGAAAACAATACACCTACATTGTTTATCTATCCAACGCCAGTCCAGAGCTTGCAATTGGTTCGTTGCCCGTTGAGTCGAGGCTCATGCTTTGCATATCAAACAACAAGTGTTGTTGGGTTGTTGGTGTAGTAATCCAACCCCGGAATATTTTTTTTTTTCAACAAGAGAGAGAGAGAAAGAGAGAAAATCTGAGATAGGGAGGAAAAGGCACATGGTGGTGTGAAGTGTTGCGAGAAGGGCTGCAACTATCGATAATGTTCTTAGTGATTATTCTATCGATTACTTTTTTGATTAATTGAATAATCAATAAGCGTCTTATGTGTTTATATATATGTACAGTATTTATAAATTATATTTTATACTCACTTATTAATTTGATTAAAATCAATCTTTTTTGTTTGTTTGTCAATTAAATCAATTATTTCGATTAACTGTTGTACCCCTAGCTGAGAGTAGAAAATGTTGGCATTGAGGAGTATATCTCCAAGAAGCAATCAGTTTTCCTTAACACTGACCAGGTGAAGGATTATGCCACATACATATTTATGTCAACATCACTCAACGATAATTACAGATTTTCAAATGAAATAATTTGACACAATTGTGATTTTCAACTGAAAACATGATATACAAGTGTCTTGCTGAGGGACACTTCTTAGACTCATAAGCCTCTATATCAAAATGAACGTGAAGTTAGGTGAAGTGAGTAGCACAATAGACATTGCAGCTTTATCAGCATGATGATTGAAATTCTCTATTAGGAGTAACCCCTTGAGATGTAGCATCTCGTTTTCGAGGGGGTCCTAGACACAATGATACAATGTATAATATACTTTTTTTTTAAAGAAGAAATTAGGCAACAAAATAGAAACTACAACAACCAAATCAACCAAACAATATCAAATATGACACTAAGTACACAAACAAGAGAGATGACAAGATACTAATAACAAACAAAACAAGTATTACACTCCAGGCAAGCATAAAGAATCGACCATTAATTCAAGATCAGATAGATCAATGTCATAAATATCATGATAGTATACAGTATATTTAGAGTAATGATTAATGGTTAAGTGTTAAATTGTCTTGATTAATTATAAACACATGTACTCTCATGATAAGAAGATAATATGAAGGTGAGTGTAAGAAAGGGAGTGCAGAAAAAAACCAGGCGAAAGAGAGACAGTAGGAGTCCGCCAACAAGACAGATCCGTGGAGATAAGACAGAGCAGAAGCAATGATTGACAGATAAATAATCACACTTCCTTCTTGCGCTGATGAAACCTGTTTGCAGCGTCAGTCCAAATGAGGACTTGGCAGCGGAGCTGAAAGGTTGAGTGAGAGGTTGTTTGCAGAGACAGACGGGCGGCCGGACTGACAGGGAAAGAATAATGACATGGATAATGATGATGACTCATCACAGTAAACAGCAAAAGAATATCAACGTACCCCATGCCATTATGCTCAGTCCTTTCCCTCGACAGTCTACATCGCATTTCTTATCCTAACCATGCAACCCTCAAACCATGTAGCGAGCTGCACATAATCCTCTGTAACTAGCTCAGCGCCACAAGCCAAAAAAACTGTTTTAGTTCCTCCAGTTGCCCAAGGCTAAATGGAACGCTGAAGTGCGCACAGTCGTGATTGCTTTGATTTAAATTGTCTTGTATTAACCCATTCAATCCGGCAACGTATCTGTGTCATTTTAGATATCTTTCGCTATCATACAAGCAGATATACAAGCTCATAGCGTTATGAGCTTGTAGATCTGCTGATTCTTTTTTGATCGTGACAAATTTAGCAAATCTATGAATGTATATATTTTTAAAGCAAACATTTGTAAAACATTTTGTTCCAGGGACCCCCAGAAGCAAAGATTTGAGTTTAAAATGTTGTTTCTAAAAATATATGCTTTCAAATATTTGCACAAATGTTCAAGATTTTTCAAAAATAGCAGATCTACAAGCTCATAGAGCTTGTATATCTGCTATTTTTGACTAGCCAAAGTATAAACTAGTGGCTATAGTTCAAATCAAAAATTGCATAGATGCATTCCCGGATTGAATGGGTTAAATGAAGCTGTCTTGTCATGTATTGCCTTGCATCATGGAACTGACAAAGGAAAAACGTGGATGCATTTCGAGATTTCATAGCACTAAAGCTTAAAATAACAACAACAACATGGCGCTGGAGTTTTAGTTTAGTTTGAAAATTGCAGTGCAATTTCTCGTCGTCAGTGAAGCTTGCGGCGCTGCCATTCTCACTCTTGTTTGTATATGTCAGAAAAATAAAATATGGTGTAAGTGTTAAAGTGTGGGTTGGAAAAGGTTATTAATGTTGTGGTTGCGTCTGGGTTTTCAGGACTCTTCCAAGGCGGTGTCTCTGGGACTGTGGATGGAAGAGATGATTTTCAATCTGGCAGACTCCAGGCTCTTCTTCAATGATCTGGAGGTGAGATTTTTAATCAAAGACTATGAGGCCTTTTCCCCCCCCCCTTTAAATGCATATGAGACCTTTTATGATCATTACTGGGTTAATAATTGTGGGCAATGTCGAGGGGAAAACGGGAGTATCGCTATGCGTCCAAAAACTATTTAAAGAAGACAGTACGGTAGAACTGAGTTTTGTGCAATTTATCTTCCATTAGGATTCTTTTTTTCTTCTGAATATTCTTTTGAATATTAATCTTTTTGGCCTTTTGTCATTAAAACAGCTTTTTTTCTTTTTGGGAATGCGCATCCACTTTACTCTCCTACAGTATGTGTGCATTGTACAGTGCTACATTGTACATTTAACTACTAGTAACCAATGTGAAACTATCAGTCGTAACATTGATGTTAGGCCTAATAGTAAACAGCATAGCAAGGGGCTTGTTACAACTTGCAGGCTGTTTTCCCAAAACTGGCATCAAATAGAATGTTAACTGTTTTACAAGCATTTCCTAATGCCTGATTTATACTTGGTTTGGCATCGTATCTTGCACCTAATATAGCCAATCTACAAGCTCATAATGCATTACGCTGTGATGCGTTTTGAGCTTGTAGATCAGTTATTTTTGGTGCGAGACACCGAAAAGGCCTTGGGTAATTGATCAGTAGTGGGAAAAGTATATCAAACTTAGGAGTCTATGTTGGCTGCTACTGAACATCTGCACTGTGACCAGTAGATCAGTCCAGAAACTAATAGTGTAAATGTTTAATAGTTAACATATGAATGCTAGGCCCAGAAAATAAATGGAGGCGTATTCTAGGAATCTTCCAAGGGGTTATTAAAGTGTAGTTTTACTACCTGTCAGTGACTGAACAATGTAAAAGCTTTCTATTCTGCATTCCTCTGCTTTGTTCTGACAAAGAGAAGGATTATACACATACACGCACGCGCGCACACACACACACACACACACACACACACACACACACACACACACACACACACACACACACACACACACACACACACACACACACACACTTATACGGCACACACACGGCAGCCATGCATTTACGCACACACGCGCGCTTGCACACACACACACACACGCGTGTGTGCGCACACACACACACACACACACACACACACACACACACACACACACACACACACACACACATATAGACAAAACAAGGACACTTTGTGCTGTAATTATAGCTGTGTCTGTGTCTCCAAGAGGGAAATTAGTCACATGGGAGTGGAAGCCGTGTACTGTAGAAGAGGGAAGGCGGCCAGCAAAGCCATTTACAAACTCAGTTTTATCCCCTCTTTGTTGTCAGAGTGTGTGTGTGTGTGTGTGTGTGTGTGTGTGTGAGTTGTCTCAGTAAATCTCGGTAGGCCACAGCAGGCTGACAACTCATGTCAAGTCTTGTAGCTCAATTATCTTGTCCATGTCCTGTGCATTGGTGAAAAGTAAATTTACTCAAGTACTGTACTTCAGTACAATTTTGAGGTACTTTTACTTACTTTACTTTTTAGTTACTAGTTATTTTTAGTTATTTTGAACTTTCGATTATTAATACAAAACATAGATTAACTGACACATTATGATGTAATATTATAGGTTAAGCTACCCATCAGCACATGAAGTAATTCAAATCAGCCCCACCTTTACCAGCAGCTGCAACATTAAAGTGATGAACATATTAATGCATTACTAATTACAATGTAATTATATGAAATGGGCCATTCTGTATAATTAGTACATTTTTTTATGGTAATAATTTTTTACTTTTACTCACACATTTTGAACTTCTTCCACCACTGGTTGTCAGTAGCTACATACACATAAATAAGATAAGATGAGATAAACCTTTATTGATCTCAGAGTGAAATTCAGGTGTCTTAGAAGTAAGTGTCAAAGAACAAAACAATTAAATGAACAATTAAAAATAGAAGTTAAATAAAATGATGAGCTGATATCTGCACAGGGTCCCTGAATGACTGAACATGTGCACAGTCGATCAATAAATGTGAACGTACTGTACAGTGAATATAGAACTACATAGTAGTACCTATAGCAATATACATCAGGGGCTTTGCAACAGTTAATCAATTTAACAAATTATTTAAAAAAAATATCAATAACTGATTTTGATTTTTAAAAAGTATTGATTTTGGAGGGGAAATTATTGATTGTTTTTCTTGATTGTTTTTTAAATAGCGAAAATGCAGGTTCTTGATAGATCTAATATATTTGCTATTTTTGTGCGACACTTCAATCAGACTAATCCAGTTAGCAAATTTAAAAAAAAATCTATTAGAATTAGTACCAATAGAATACTCGCTAATCGATAACTGTAGCCCTACTAACATGCACGGTGCAGGCGTTAACTGCAGCCCAGCAGGGTCTGGTGAGTGGGTGCTGGGTCACGAACTGGGGGGATATACAGATGGAGAGAACAGTAGTGGTGGTTGGGGGGTGGGGTGGGGGGGGGGGGTGGCGGGTGATGAGGTAGCGTCTCACTCTGTTGTCTCAGACTAGCTGAAAGGTGATAGGAGGGCCTGTCTTCTCCTCCTGGGTCGCTGCGTGACAAGTACAGTAGTAGGAGTTATAGTGGGATCACTGTGTGTGTGTGTGTGTGTGTGTGTGTGTGTGTGTGTGTGTGTGTGTGTGTGTGTGTGTGTGTGTGTGTGTGTGTGTGTGTGTGTGTGTGTGTGTGTGTGTCCATATTTATTTACTTCTGTCCATATACAGTGTGGTGTGTGTGTGGGTATGTGTATTTGGTAGGATTTAAAGGCTCAAAGCATCAGTCGATGGGTAGACAGACTGCAGGAAGAGTGAAATGAGAATAACAGATTTGAAAGATCACAGACTCAATATTAAAGTGCAGACTAAGAGCAGTGGTGGTTGCATGGATGATGGCTTGTGTGATACACATGGGTGTTGTCTGTTAGCCTATCATGAGAGACACCAATGTGATTTCAGTTAAGTACACAGTGGAATCCCAGTGTTGATTTTACTCATAGTCATTAACCCATTAACTCAAATGTTATACATTCATTTGGTTACATTTGGTTTGTTGTTGTTTTTTTTTACAATGAACGATTGCTACACTAAGTTACAAAACACTGTGCTCCACAGTATCCACACACATTCAAATGTGACTGTTTTCACGGTTGTGATTTGAATGCATATGTGTGTAGGGGGAAAGTAATATGCATAGTCAAATTCTCAATATAAAGAGTGGCATTATTCCCTGTGTTACCGCATTGACCCAGAGAGGAATAACACACAGCCAGCCATGCATTCTACGTCATGATGGGCTGACTCACATTTACAAAGTTGAAAAGTTTTTGGGAAAAGATTAGAAACATTTCTATGTTTGTTTTAAAGACAAGGAAAAAAGAATTTTAATACAACATGAAAAACATGAAAAGGAAGTCGTCTGCTGTGCACATTCATCACCACTACATATTTATTGTGTTGTCAGTGTTGCTGTTATATAACAAAGGAACTCTCTGGACAAGTGTTCCTTTGACCACAAACACCAAATCCACAGTAAAGCATGTAGAGGCTATAGTTGTGTAAGAACATTTACATCACTGGTTCTTAACGTGGGGTTCAGGGATTCCCGAGAGTCCTTGAGGGGGTTCCAGGGGGTCCCCAGCTAAATGATTGATATGGACCTTTGCGGGTCTTTAACCCACAGAGCATATGAAGCGCTATGAGAGTCAAAGTAACACTGAGGATTTTACAGTGTAGCTCCCAGAGATAAAAATCTAATCCAATGGGGTTCTGTGGCCTAATGCATATCAAACTGGGGGTCCTTGAAATGAAAAAGGTTGAGAATCACTGGTTTGCGAGGTTCGATCGGCGTGGCACTGCCAAGCAGTGTGGTTCTGCTGAGTACCCGCGTACCCGCTCTGCTCTCTGGCGCCGCGCTGTCCCACGTCTCTGCAACTTATTTCCCACTGCCTCATGTTATATACTTTTTTCTTTCTTTCTCTCTTTATTTCCTCGGCCCCCCCCTCCGTTCCCGGAGGCTCTCTTAAAAGAGTGAGAGACCTGCCCGTACAGAGCTCCGCTCTGAAACAGATCTCTCTCTAATATATCCTCTTTCATTTTCATTTCCCAGGAATGTGACCAGGTTCATATTGATGATGTGGCATCTGACGACAACGGGCAGGACCTGAGGTAAGGCTCCTACTGTCATTTATGCCTGATTGATGCTTGGAGTCGCGCGCCGGAAATAGCGGATCTACAAGCGCACGACGCATCACACTGCAACACGTTGTGAGCTTGTAGATTGGCTATTTCTGGTGCGCGACACCGGCGTGCAACTGAGTATTACTCTAGTCTAGGCTTTACCGTCCCACGGAGAGAGACAGCCTGACAGTTCTATTGTGTTCTTCATTCTGAACCAGACTTGCCCCTGAGCTTTACATTCAGCGCAGGATATAGCAGGATATAGCAGTAGAGTGTGTGTGTGTGTGTGTGTGTGTGTGTGTGTGTGTGCGTGTGCGTGTGCGTGTGCGCGTGCGTGTTCGTGTTTTATTCTTTCCAGCACGTAGTTATATGATACATCATAGTATTTCCATAATTCTTTCAGATCTCATCATCTTAGCTCTCTATCTGTCTCCCTCGCTCCAGACATTTTATTGTGTAAACTTTTTGAAGCACTTTAGTGGAGGTTTCAAAGTGATTTGAGAAAGAGCTCAATTGTTACCAATATATGTACGTCTGTGTCTGTGAATTCTTTCTTTTATTGAATTTTATTGCAGAGACTTTTCACTTTTCCCAATTTTTATCCTTTTTTTTTTCTTTCTTTCTTTTTTTTTTTTTACAATGAATGCTACTTTAGTTACATTACACTGACAGCTCAGTAGCAACCTTTATGCATAATTCTTTTTACATGCCATTGTTTCTGGTTAGACGGTCAAGTCATTGAAGTCATTAACTAGTTTGTAAATTGTAAGAACACATACATACACAAGTCAATTCACAGATTGCTTTATTCAAGGCAAATATGAAAACAAAAGATTTATTGACAATGGAAAAAAATGCTGTTTACATAACATATCTGAATTATACGCAACTTTGAGTACTTAAAAAATCGCTATATAAATCTGAGGTATTATTATTATTATTATTATCATCATCATTATTATTATTACCATAAAGGTCACAATGTATTATCTTCCCCATCTCTGCCATCAGACCATATGAATGATAACAAGCTATGGGGAAACAAAGTTAGTGTCCACCAGTTCTGATTCCCATGCTGATTCTGTGCTGATGTCCTCTGTTTCATCCATCCTGCAGCACTTATAACTTTGGGACAGATGGCTTCCAGAGCCCGGCAGGGGCCGGCTCCCTGTGTCTGGGCTCCGGGGTCCATGGAGGGGTGGACTGGATGAGGAAACTGGCCTTCCGATACCGCAGAGTAAAGGAGATCTACAACACCTACAAGAACAACATCGGGGGTGGGTTTGATTCTTATTACACTTCTAAAACATTCTCATGTCAAGGACCCCCAAATTAATAATTGATAGCATTGCTGTCGGATGGAAACCTCATATGTCCAAAACTGTTTCTGTTTAGGATTCAAATTCACAAATAGCTAAAATAGCAGATATTTGAGCATGTAGGTCTGCTATTTTTGTACTTTAGTGTGACACTGTAGTAAGGCATTATGAAAAAAACATAAAAAGTTAAAATATGTAAATACGAGTTTTCTGCCCGACAGCAACGATATATTTGCCAGGGCACCCCCACTTTGAGAACCAATGTAAGTTATTATAAATTTCTAATGGTATGGTGACCTCACTAGCAGGAACTGAAGACGAACTCAGGTCAACTTAAATGTTTTGACTGGATGTCCTGCATGGTATCATAACAGCAACCTGGTAGTAATCTACTAGTTAGTTTGTGGAATTTAGCACTTCACATTTCCAAAAACTCCAAACCATCAGGATACCAAAATACAACAAGTGAACATTTGGAACACCAGTTCCATGAAAAAACGAACTAACTACTGTAAGTGCATCCAGCTGTTTTCGCTTAATAATCTGACCAATCATAGGTCATCAGACAATTGAGATGGAGATCCTGCAAAAGGATATGCAACTCAATATCAGGTGTTTATGATAATAATTCAGCTTTAGTGTTAAGCCTGATATATACTTTGTCGTATGACGGCGTCACATGGCGAAAATACCCAATTTACGTATAAGCTCACAACGCTTCGCATCGCGACTCTTTGCGAACGTGTATATTGGCTATATTCGGCACACGACACCATGGTACGATAGAGTACACACTGCACTGCATTGCTCATCATTTAGTCAACGAAGTCACAGGGGTACTGTAGAGGCTTTAGTGATCCAAACAGCCCTAAGCCGGGCTGAGCGGTACTGGCTGTGCTGAGCACAGGCACCGCTGATTACAGCTGGCTGTTTTAACTCTGCTGGAAACCATGTGTTTGAGGCTTTTGGCAAACAACGCTCATGTGAGAATTGTCCATGCATCCAGAGACTGGAGACAGCTTCTTCTGTCAAAACATGGTTTTGCGATGTCTCAGCGAAGGAGCTTTTATTCATTATTATTAGATTTTTCCTATAAGTGCTATCCGTCAAAGTGTGCGTGTCGCTGTGATTGGCAGGTTTGCTGGGCAGCCCTAAGCGGGAGGAGTGGCTCCAGCTAAGGAGAGAGATGGAGGTTCTGACGGACCTGTGGCTGACTCAAGCACTCAAGGCCCTGGCTCTCATCAACTCAAGGTCAGTTCGTGTTACTGTGGCTCCACTTGACTTGACGCTGCCAAGTCGAAACCCCGACTGTGTACGTAACCGAAACTGATTTTACACATCTGAAAAACAAAAAAAATAACAAACTTTAATGATACGCTAGCGTGATGAACTTACAACAGCGTGAGACAATGTCGATGTGATTACTGTGCAGCCAAGGAGGATTTTGTTTTGCTTTTTTTAAATTAATCTTTATATTGTTGCATGCCTCTGTGAAAAACAGCTGGAGTTACTGGAGTTATATCCCATGTTGTCCCGTTTAAAAGCGTCATAAATGTGTGGCTAACTGAAGTTGTCACTCCTTTCCTCGTAGGCCGAACTGTGTGAACGTGTTGGTGACAACTACCCAGCTCATACCGGCGCTCTCCAAGGTGTTGCTATATGGACTGGGATCTGCCTTCCCCATAGAGAACATATACAGTGCCACAAAGACAGGTGAGAACTGACAATACAGGTCCTGATCCTATTAGAGAGGGAGGGGGGGAGCGGTTGGGCAGATAGAAAGTACTCAATTCAATTTCCTCCCTGTAATTTTCTTTTTCCCCCCTTCAATGCGCAGTATTGCTTGTTTTAAATTCTTTTCGTTTTCACCCCGTTTCCAAAGGAAAAGAGAGCTGTTTTGAGCGTGTGTCGCAGAGGTTTGGTCGGAGAGCCGTGTATGTGGTTGTGGGAGACGGAGTGGAGGAGGAGTCCGTGGCCAAGAAGGTAGAGAAAAATCAATCCATCTTCCCCTCAGGAATTCTGACCGTTGAAAGACAGACCTCAGCTAATCGGTTACCCTTATGCTACTGTAGCTTACTGTAGCTTCTCTGACTTATCAACTAGTAGCCTACACAATAAAATTCTCATTGGCAATTTAACACTGAGAGGATACAAATGGAACCAAATTTGCCCATTTGGTTCCAGTTGTGTACTCTCAGAGTTACAAATGGATGAAAACGGTTCTTTCTGGAAGATTCTCACTGAAGACGTCACCCAGACAGTTACATTTAGGCATTATAGATGAGCGAGTTATGCTAAAAGCTGTGACCAACAGTATTTTTTTTTCCATCACGCTTGTTGCATGTTTACACGCCACCACGTTACCCGCATGGATTTAGGCCCATTTTCCCAATCCCCCATCCTAACCACAGTCAGAAACATGCATCTGCAGTGCATCACCGAGGCTGCCAGTTGTATGTTTGCCCTCAGACATATTCAGAGTGTTTTACATTAAAACGGTTTTGGTGTTTTTCTTTTTTTCAGAAGAACATGCCGTTCTGGAGGGTGTCGTGTCGGGCTGACCTGGAGGCTCTGAGCCATGCACTGGAGCTGGACTACCTCTAGAGGGCGCCAGCCATCTCTCTCTCACACACACACACACACACACACACACACACACACACACACACACACACACACACACACACACACACACACACACACACACACACACACACACACACACACACACACACACACACACACACACACACACACACACACACACACACACACACAAAACATCTTGCTCTTCCAATCACTGCCTTTCCCTTGTGATAACCTGAACTTCCTCAATGTCGCTGCTGGCTGAGGCTGCCCCTGGAGAGGCTGATCCGTGGTCAATATTGCCGTTTCAACCTACAGTATAATTCGCCAGTGCTCGGGACAATGAGGCTTATCCCTGACCAGCACTCAGTGGCAGCTCCACCCCTCACCACACCCCAACGCCAAAGGACCATTGAGGACTGAGGAGAGTTCATGTCACATACTCCACAAAGCCAACACTATCGGACCACAGTTTTCATAATTGACTGCAGGGAGTTGCATTTTATTTTTATTTTTATGTTTTACTGTGGAATCATTTTTGTTTATTCTTTACTTTTCCCGCCTCATTTTCTTTCTATCAACTCACAAAGGACTATATGAGAGGTGTCCCACTTTTGTAAGAGAGAGTGTTGCACTGAAAGTAAGGTGTTCTAGCCTGGAAATGATCATTGGGTCAGTCTGCCCAAATGGAAAGCTAAGAGAGGAGAGAGAATGTCTCTGTTGTGTCCTGTCTTTTTCTAATTGGTTCAGACGTTAAGATGGAAATTCAAATCTCCGATAAGCAACACCAGTGCTCTAAAGAGATGATTCCAAACAAGGTCTTAAGTAATAAAGTTTAAAAAAAAGTTATATGAGAATATATATATACTAAATAAACATCAAATAGTATTTCACCCATATTTGGAGACTATTGAAAATAGTCTTATGATATTTTTTGCCTTTTATAATGTGAGCTATTTATTGATTGGTGAATTTCTACAAAGCAATGAGACAGACATCTTGGGAGTTTAGGATGGTAGCGTTGGCTACAGAGACCAAATGCCTTTGTAAAAAATGTTTTGATAACAAATTGTCTTGAAGATGCTGTAATATTGGCTAGTGCTTGAATCCTTCGTTTTGATTCTGGGTTGTATATGTTGTCATGTTTTAACTCTTCTGTTTGATTTTTGTTGTTTATTTTGTCAGTGGTTGTCTAAATAACCTTTTTGTAATATAGATGAACTGTTATGGATGTGCATGTGCCTATTACACTGCCTGTCAGCTTAGCTAAAATGTGTATATAATGTTTTGTTGATTTGTTTTGATGGACAGTTATGATAGAATAATAAAGATAAGTTAATTACATCCCAAGGAAGCCAAATCTAGTTATTGTATGTATGTATGTATGTATGTATGTATGTATGTATGTATGTATGTATTAGATGTTTATGAACCAAAGGGAGAAACGTAAAGGAAAGGTCTCCCTCTGCTGGACATGCAATGAACTATATTAATATAAAATTGTTGCTTTATTACCCAAATACAGTCATTACAAAATAATACTTAATAATATAATAAATATTTTTTTCTTTTCATTTCAACAAATAATTGTAACTTTATATGCACACACATACATACTTTGGCCGCTAACAATGGTATTATGTGTCATTCCAAGTTTGAATGGCCACATTAGCTATATACAGTAGGCCTATAGTATAATTATACATTCACATTTTGATAAATGCTCAAGCAATGATCCAGTGTTGTAAATCTGTGGTTTAAAGGGTCTTCATATGCATTATTTCTGTAATACTGAGCCTGGGATGACAGAGGTCTGATTTGGTTTCCATACACGGAGGCAACTACACAGTGTAGTGTATTACACCCATGGAAACCATATGACTTGACATTTCTGAGTCAAGATAACACAGACAGAGAACAAAGTTTATGTGCAACAATGCCATCACTGGAACAGAACCATGGCATAGTAGTCCTGTGAGGTCTATGAAACGCTGTGTCTATTGACAAACACCATTTTAAATCCTCTGACGATGGTGTTGTGTTTCTGTAGAGACACAGTGGCCTGCAGCATTCTTGATCCTGCCATTCTGGGGGTAAACGTGATGTGTTTCTGCTCTTGTGACCCTGGCTGCAATGGTGGTATCCTGCAGAGAGAGAGAGAAGAAAAAAGACAAGAAGTGGAATTAATTCACTGAACTTTGAATTACAAAAATGATGCAGGCCTGGCAAGCAAACAAAGAAAAAGGTGGCATAGGTTTATGTAGGTGGGGTTTGGCAGGGACACACACGTCTGACACATTAATAACCTCAATGAAGTCACTGAAAATGTAATTAGTTTAATATAATTAACATAATAATGTCTATGCCCATCCAACCCCTGTCAGTGCCACTCCCAGACAAACAACAAGGCGCACAAACATTTCTAGCGATTTATTACTGTACACAGAGATTAAAGAAAAGACAAATCTTATGACTGAAAATGTTTGTTAGTATAGGCCGTGACCGTCCCAATCTGTGATTTGTGAAACAGTGTGAAAGGAGTCCTCCACACTAACGCTGTGTTTCCTAAACAATTAGCACAATATGTAGGATTATGATGAAGAAGAAGGAGACACTGGAGCATGATGGCGCAGGCCACAGGCTTAAATGTCCGAGCTGCTCCAGTGTCTCCTTCTCCACTGTTGCCTTTTTTTGGCTGAGGCGCGGTGGTACTTCTCTTCTTCGTGTAGAATTGTGATGTTTAGGCAGTGGTGGATAAAGTACTAAGATTTTTTACTCAAGTAAAAGTATCAACACTGCAATGTAGACATAAAGTCTGGAATTCAAAATTTACTTGAGTAAAAGTACAAAAGTATTGGTATCAAGTATTGGCACAAAAAGTAGAAAGTACTCATTATGCATTGCAGAATATACCATTTCACAAGTTTTCTAATTTATAAAAATGTATAAAAATCTTTGGAAAATAGCAGATCTACAAGCTCACAACGCGTCGCATTGTGAGCTTGTAGATCAGCTATTTTAAAATGGCCGAAATGTAGTATATAGGGCTGAAGTGGTGAATGTATGTTTTGTAATCATTATCTAAATCTAACTAGTAATTGAAGTGGGGTAAAAGTACAATATTTGCCTCTGTAATGTAGTGGAGTAGAAGTAAAAGTATTGAAAATTGGAAATACTCCAGCAAAGTACAGTACTTGAGTAACTGTACTTAGTTACTTTCCACCACTGTGTTTAGGTATTATCATTCTAAACCTATGTTATTGCTGTTCTACATACTGTACAGCCAACCAGTTGAAGAAATTGCAGATTGAGGCTTAACCTTATACAAGTAATATAAATATCCGAGACTATTAGGGTTTTATGGAAGATTGCAATTCACAATTTAAGCACTAGAACATGTATTCTATTGCTAGTTTGACACATTCTAATACTCTTTAATCTTATGCAAATGGTTGAAATCGGTCGTGGTGACTGAGAACTTTAATCCATGTGTACGTTATTAAACAACAGCACCCTATATGGCACTGTGGTATACGTGTAGAATGAACGGTAGGGACTTCTTAGTTTTACACAGTTAACATGGGTGTGTTCATAAACTATGGAGTTCATCTTACCTGAACTGAACCTTGTTCTGGAGTAGTCCAGCACCAAACAATGTCAGTACTCCACTGACAGGCACAGAACAATTATTAGTGAAAGTCACTATGGCAGTGTGCTTCTTGAGGAGTATTACAGATCCTTCATCTGGAACCTGGGAAGAGGAGAGAAGCCATTTTATTTTCTGTCTTTGTCCACATTTTACTATTGTCCACTATTTATAATTGTGTATAGTGAAAACAGTTGTTAACTAGAAATGCACTCAAGAGATGTTATGTCCACACATAGGGCTACATTTTGACCGTTGACTGATTTGAAAACAAATCAATAGCGCTGGATTCAAACTGTCTGAGTTATTACTGTGACAGACAAACAAATAGAGAGACAGACAAACAGAAAGACAGACAGTGTAAGTTTGGATTTTTTGAATACTTAAAACCAACCCTGCACAAATGATCCACCACTTATTAGTCCTCTTGATATGTATTTGGCCCCCATTTGAAAAGATTCTGTGCCAAAATACCCAAAATATAAAATGGGTATTTTTTAAAAATATATTCCTAATTTAGCTGGGGACCCCCCCCCCCTGCTTTGAGAACCATTGGTCTACAGTACCTGAATGGTGAGTTGTGGGATGGTAATGTTGAACTCCTCTGAGGCCAGGACATACTCCTGGCTGGCCTCATCCTTCAGGACCACCGCCAGGTTGATCATGTTGTCTCCCACCACATCCTCATACTGGCCTGGGCTCATCTGGTGATGCAGCACTTTGACTGGAAATAGAAAGAGACAGAGATAAGAGTGAGGCAGAGAGAGAGAGAGAGAGAGAGAGAGAGAGAGAGAGAGAGAGAGAGAGATTAAAACTAAATTTAAAATGCACTATCATTACACATCAGTGTATTTTAGCACTGCATATTGATTATTATTATTTAGTTTTTTTTATTATTATAATTATTTTTAATTTATTACAGTTCTTTAAATATATTTTTTACATTTTCTTTATATCAATGAATCGATTAACCACATAAGCGTTATTTCATACTTCGTTGCACAACTGTGCCGTGCAGAAATAGTGAAAATAACAGATCTGTTATTTTCACTATTTTTATTTAATTAATTTTTTTCACCAATGCCCAAAATAGGGATCAATTTATACATTTATTTTATTAAATTATCGATCTTCTTTTTTAAATAATCGATTAAATGGAGTAGTTCAATTAACTGCTGCACCGTATTTACCATTAAGCTAACAACAACAAAAAATCATAGTATCCAGTAAAATCTTCAGAAAAAAATATATATTTATAAATTCTGAGATGGAAAGCAATTTACCCTCCAGGGGTTCCAGGCTTATGATGCTGTCGGACTCCCAGAAGGTGTCTGAGGGACTGTGGTTGTACTCCTTGACCTGAGCGTTGATATGCTCCTTGATCACCTTAGCAACTGTCTCCATGTTGGTCACAGTCACCGTGAAGCAGATAGCCTCCCCGGCAATGGGAGCTTTGTCAAGGCTTATTGCGATGGACACACCCTTGGAAGAACCTGAGGACCAAGCAGACATTCAGTGATTATAATATAAAATACATATTTTTATACATGAATACTTGCTATAAGGCTGAGCTGCTAGTGTACGTTGTGAAGCAGGTTTTATAGAAATGGGAATTATCTGCAGATGCAGAGGCGGATTGTCTTACTTCTCCTCATTGTTGAGTCATCTGATGTAGCAGAACTTCTGGACATGGCCATAAGTGACGGAGTAGGACCTTCATTGTAAAGATGATAGAAAGAAAAAAAAGCAGTGTGTGAATGGATAAGCCTGAATTAAACTTTGTCGTAAACTGGTGTCACACGCCGAAAATAGCAGATGAACAAGTTCACAACATGTCGCAATGCAACTGAGCTTGCAGATCTGATATTTCTGGTGTGCGACACATAGTACGACAGAGTATAAATTAAGACATTGGTGAACATTATTTGGATCGTAGCCTACTTTTGACGAATTTGTAGTCTCCTGTGATGTCCTGGGACCTGGGGACACCTATAGCCTTAGTGTAGATGAGGGATCCAACTCTCTCTGTGTCTGTGCTATAGCTGAGCACCTGGCCCTGCTTCACTACGACCGTGTGGACATCAGCATTCACCTCAGCATATACAAAGGGGACGTCATAAATCAAGTCTATTCGCCGATCACGGATGGCCTTGACTGGTGCTGGTCCACAGCAGAATACTCCTGTGAAAAGGTACACAGAGAGAGAGAGAGAGAGAGAGAGAGAGAGAGAGAGAGAGAGAGAGAGAGAGAGAGAGAGAGAGAGAGAGAGAGAATTGGGGACAAAGGGCAGAAAAAATGTATAACAAAAGGTAGTTGTGGTAAGTGTGTGAAACTTGAGACATGACCAAAATAGATTTAAAAAAAAGCTGTAATCCATCACTTTCATGTCCTATACCCCCGGGATTCAAACCCACAAGCACCAAAATATTCCTCTCTCTTTTGGGAAGTTATTTCCATTTCAATTGCATGTAATATTTGTCAACCAGTTGTGGTCCTACTCGACCAGGATCTAAGTGTCTGTCAGTTGTGTTAGTTATATTCTATCAACATGCTCTACCATACAAATAGATTAAAATAACCTTTTTATTCACAAAATAAAGTTATTGTTTGCAGCTTTAAATTGTATTTTACAATAACACACACCTCCACTCCTTTCCTGAGGGGTGGGGTCCAGAACCTGCCATCCATCCATGCCAGTTCCCAGATCTGGGCGGGTCATCCAGCACTCCACCCACACGTGGAAGTTCCTGTCAAGTGAGGCCACAGGACATGTTGCAGAATATTGGTTAAGTTTTTCAGCAAAAGTATGTTTGAGATAAATTACTTTTCATGAACTGCCACAAAGATTAAATATATTGTAGGATACCGCACTGGATCGCCATGACAACAATGGATGCTAGGGATTTGTCTGTGTCTGCAGGTCAGGTAACTGGATATTAACCATAAAAGCCTTATTTTATATTTTGTCATGTACAATGGCGTCACACAAAAATAGGTATTTTCAGAAAAAGAAAAAAAAAGTTAAAATGTTAATGACATGCCCTAAATAGGGATGCCAGGGTCTAAAGCCCCACTAGCTGCCTATAAAGGCTATGCTGCTCCTTACACCTAACTATACGAAAGGTTATGATTTATTACTAGCCTTTATCACATCAGTACTTTGTGCACTAATTTCCGAGTAACAGAGGTAAATGTTATACCCTAAAAATATACAGTAGCCTACATTTAAAACATTCTATTTGGCATTGGAAAAAATGATGCAATCAGGATCGCAGGATTAAATGGGGACGGAATTGATCCAGTGTGTGGATCTCAGACCTCAAGTGCAGCCTGTGAAGTCAGACATCTATTGTACGAAGTCATCTATGACATAGGCTTACCTATGAAGTATGACTCAGATCTGGGTTTCAGCCCGATCAGCCAGTCTCTATTTCAAAAAGCATAAAACTTATGTGGAAAGAAAGTGGAGGCACTTACACCTACTGGCAGAAATTTGTAGTTGATTGGTCCAGCAGTTTGCAAAATTAGCTCTGGACAGTGGACATAGACCAACCCTCTTAAAAGTCTAAACTCCTGCAGAGCGAGAAAAATTGAAATTCATGTTTACAGAGTGATAAGAGTGTTACAGAGGCTACACTGTGCCTTGGGCACAAAAGGTTTGCTCCTGCTGATCCACGCCATGAAAATAAAAGGTTTACAGAGTGATAAGAGTGATAACACATATTACAGAGGCTATTTTGCACAGAGGGGTGCCTTGAGATTTTGACTTGCCGTTGGCATTGCCTTGGGCACAACATTTTGAAAACCACTGTGCTAGAGGAAAACATACTGTATGGGGTCACTCAAATAGTTCTCTGTTCTGGGAGCATGACTACTACACTCAGAAAGTTTCATGGCAATCTGCCCATTCAATTATGAGAAGTTGTACTGCTTCAAAACGTTTGGTCCAAGGGTGGCACTGGAGGAAAGGCCATGAGGTCAACAAAATCAGAGGGTTCATTCAAGCTGAGCCAAAGTGGACAGATCGAAGGACAGATCGAAGGACAGACAGATGGATGGACGGACTGACCAACCGACCGACTAGCCATCATCAGTACCTATAGTGGGGCTGACGTACGTGTAGTTAATAAAATGGTTGTTAGATTTAGGTGGTATGCCACTGTGATCATGCCAAATGCCAAGTGGCATTAGTCAACATAGCACTGTCAATGCCTTCACATTGTCACAACTAAATCTAACACAACCATTATTAAGTTGTATTAGCTGCAGTTGTGTTGTTTACATCCCAGTGCCCAAAGCACAGTCTCAACCTTTTTAAACCTTTAGGTGGCAGCAAACTCACACACTTGTCACAAAAGTTGTCTAGGGTTCGGTTCAGTCCCCTTTAAAGCTACAATCCAGAACTTATTTTAATGGATAAAATGTTATTTTAATCCAATCTCTATGGTAGTATGTTAATACAAAATAACTATAGTGCATTTTTAGTGGTTGGAGGTGGTGTCCGTAGTCTTCCATTGAGAAATGTAGATTCTGATACCAGGTAGGACACCTACCGGTTGACAAGTAGTAATGCCTTAAGATCATAAATGCAATCTCCCCCAGCCAAGCAGGGATTCCTTCCTGGAAGAGTGGTTTTGGTCTCCCACGCTGGAGACCCGCGTTCTAATGTAATATCTAATGTAACTAATGTAACTAAGTACTAATGTAATAGTACTATTTTTTTTAAATAGTAATATTTTAATAAATAGTACTATCCTAACATCCTCCATTGCTTGCAACCTACCCACCAACCACTGTGCAGCAATAGGACATGGTGCAAACCACTTGAACCCTAACATCCTTATTTTGGGCATGCCATATTATATAGGCGGGAATCCAAATTAGTCGTAATGTCTTTGAAAATAGTCGAATCGCAAGGTGTTGTGAGCTTGAGTACTGTAGATTATTTTCGTCTTCTTTTTTTTTATTCTCTGGCTTAAAGGTAGAGTAAGTGATATTTTTTGGTATTTTTTTGGTTAAAAAGGTTAAAGTAATATTTTCTGATAGTAATCATTGCTACAGAGCGTTTGTTTGGTCACAGGGGTGACGGGGTCTCTCCAGCTTTTTAGTAAACAGAATATAGTACATTTTCAGGTAGGTGACAAAATGTAAGCCAATCAGGAGAGAGCACTGAAAATGCATTTTCTGTTTAATAAAGAGCTGGAGAGACATGGGAGACTCCTTTTACTGAACAAACACTCTATAGCAATGAGTACTATCAGAATATAGAGCTATTTAACACTTATTTAAACAAAAGTAAATCACTTACCCTACCTTTAGCCTAACAAACAAAACAAGGAAATACTGACCATATACTGTCTTTACTGTGGTGCAACTTCATTCCTGTTTCACTGTAGAACTCCTCAATCACCAGGTTGCCATTGGTGTCATGTGCAGAGTTGAAGTTTGTGACAACACGACATGGAATGCCAAGAACTCTCATGACTAAAAGACAGATAGACAGATAAAAGATAATTACACAACCAGATACAGAGTTACAGACACACACACCTACATACCATACTGTACATACTGTTCTGTATGAAATATGATCTTGTAAACAAAGTGGACAAATACAAGATCAGCGGCATACTCTAAATATGAACAGAACAAGCTTTGATATACAGTAGACAGAAGATGTGGGAGTTTTGGTTCCAAATTTTAAAGTTCCATTTGTCTCCCATTAAACTTTCAAAAATGATAAATGACAGCTACATTTTAAAACCTTATTGTGTTATCACCTGTGCACATGACGGCAGCAAACACCCAGCACTGTCCGTACTCGACTGGGTGAAAGCCAGTCTTCGCCCACTGTCTCAGGATGTCCCCACTCCCTGTCCACGTGGAGGGGTGAACACCCTGCTTGTAGTCCCCTGACCAGTTCCCTTTCAGCACTCCACGGTCATCTTCACAGTTGATCTGCACGGAAGATGGAGAAACAGCACCGCATGAAATTAGTCTATGTTCTTGTGTGTATTCACATGTCAGATATCTTAAAGTGCAGCATCTGTTCTGTTTGAGGACTATTAAGCCACTGCCTCGCAAGGATTACTGAAGACAACTTTGGCTGACTGGACTGTATTAATGTAATCACAACAGGCTCATGGTTAAAAATGTAAGTCTTTACAGCTCTGTTGTGGGGATACGGTACTGAATGTGTTTCACGACCAGGGAAAAACTAAACAAATGCTGGAAACGTCCCTTGTGAAGATTTTTCCTTCCAGATACAGTCAGTACATGGTACTAAAAAATGTGCAGACTTAAAATGTGACCTTTCATAGTACTGACCATTGCTGATACAACCCTGCTGATGTAGACAGGGTCTGATCGTTGGAGGCAGTCTTTCCCTCTGTTCCTGGTGTGCTGGGGGCTGACTTGCAGCAGATTCATACAGCTCGCCAGGATATCAGGCTCATACTATTGAGGCACAAAGCGGACAGTGTTGTTGTTGTTTTTAAGATATATTTGTGTCCATTTCTGATTTATTTAGAGACAATACTCACGATAGCATAAAAAACACAGGAAGTTGGAGGGAAAACATGCAATGCAGATGTCCTGCTGGCAGAGGTGTGGACTCGAGACTCTGACTTGAGACTCGACAAATTTGATGACTTAAGACTTACAGTACTTGATAAAAAAAAAAAAATGCTTGGACTCGACTTGGACTTCAACGCCAATGACTCGTGACTTGACTTGAACCCTCTCTTGACTTGAGACTTAACTTGATACCTTCCAACAAGCTTATAACTTGTTTGAGACTCAAAATAAAAAGTGTAAGACTTTACTTGGGACTTGCCTGTCTTGACTTGGAACTTGACTCGGGACTCGAGAGCAAAGACTTCAGACAAGTACTTGCAAAACAGTGACTTTGTCCCAACTCTGCCCGCTAGAGTCAAACTGGGGAGGTTGCAATTCTGTTAACTGAATATGTTACTTCAATACATTCTATGCTCACCTGATCATATGACCATGGTCTGGTCGACATGTTCATGGATGTTCCCATGTAGAGCAATCCAGAATCATTCTGGATGTACTCTTCTCTCTGGTCCCCAAAAGGAAGAAATACGGAATCCTCTGCAATTGAATAAAGGCATTCATTTAAACTTCAACTTCCCTTTATGTGTCACATCACAAGTTTACAGGTGTAAAAAGAGTGGGCGAAAATATACTCAAAAATCCCTGAGGTATGAGGTAACTTCTCTACATCTGCAGACAAAATAAACATATAAGTCCTTAATGGATTTCTAATAACTCAAGTTCTTTGATATAATTTGTTATTGTTATTGTTATATGTCATTGTTTGAAAGTGATATGTATGCGTACCATATGTATACCATATGTATGTACCATATGTATGTACCATATGTATGTATGTATGTATGTATGTATGTATGTATGTATGTATGTATGTATGTATGTATGTATGTATGTATGTATGTATGTACAGTATGTATGTATGTATGTATGTATGTATGTATGTATGTATGTATGTATGTATGTATGTATGTATGTATGTATGTATTTTCCTTGTTGTCTCAATTACTTCTAACGTCCATTTTAGCAATTCCTATACAGCAAATAATATATAGCCTATTTCCTGTAAAGTTATATGCTTTAAATACATAATTTGGAAATACGTATCTTCTTAGGCTACATGAGTGTCGAAAATAGCCTATCATTTCTGGTCATTTACATATTTTAAATACAGCATAAAATAAATCTAATAAAACATGTTTCTGCATGGATTTTAAATACATGATCGTATTATTTTCGTATTACTTTCTGTTCTTACTCACCAGGACACCATGGGTTGCAGAGCAGGGTGAAGTTGCAGATGCTGTAGCGTTTCTGTCTATTAGGAGTTGAGACGAACAGTTGCAGGCGATAGATCCCCACAGGAGCGATGGCTGGGCTGCAGATAAACATCTGCAGCCCAGCAGCCCAGCAGCCCTGGCGGTCGAAATAAGCTCTCCACTGGGAGGGAGAGCCCTTGTCGGAGAATGTGACCGGCATGGTCACGTACAGGCGGCCTGGCAGTGTGAAGAAAGAGGGAGGTTATAGCCTAAAGGAGAAAACAACCTGTCTCCTCTCCATCTATGCCTTTAAACAGACTATTGTGGTTGTGGACACATTAGGGCAGAATTTTCTGTGCGTTGCAAGTATGATCCCAGGTCTGTATTAAATCAGATTGCACTTCTTTAGGGGTAGATCCATTCACCATACCTAACAGAGCTTTGAACATAAGTGTGTCCGTCTGAGGGTTGAAGGGTCTTCCCTTAAGCAGCAGATTGACTTTGAACGGGGCTCCTCTCCGTAGGACCAGGACTTTGGAGCTGGAGCCGCTGAAGTCCTGAGTCCTGTGTCTCTCCTGGTTCCAAGAATGTTCCAGGTTGACATGTTTTATTAATAAATCTGTAAATCAATGGCAGAAGAAAGAAATGTTAGAATTTGTCACTAGCTGGAATGTTTTTGAAATTACCACACAATAGTAATTAGGTTAAAGATCCCATATACGTGTGTGTGTGTGTGTGTGTGTGTGTGTGTGTGTGTGTGTGTGTGTGTGTGTGTGTGTGTGTGTGTGTGTGTGTGTGTGTGTGTGTGTGTGTATCATGAACACAGCTTCTGTTGTGTAAGTAATGGAGGTATGAAATGTAACAAATAAAATAAAAATAATAATAACCGGAAACATCTCACCTTCCATTGGTTTGGATGCGTCTGTTTGAAAGCTCCACCACAAGTTGATATAGCTCAAAGCTCTGCTTATTCAGCTATATAGCCTACTGTAACCCTTTATGACACACCCACACTTCAACAGCAACAGCATCACCCTGTTGATGTTCCGCTTAACTGGTTTAGCGTGACGTTTTAACAGTATTATGCAATACCATAACCATGTCATAGATAGGCTACGCAAAATGTACTGGACATACTAGCTCTGACTGCCTCACACCTTGTTTGAGTGATCAGACTGACTCATGCTGCTAACTAACGGAAAATCACTCAGTGGATTGAAACCCTTTCCCTGGAATTCATGTTAAACTAGAGAAAGTGCTCCTCGGAGCACAGGTCTCCGCCAGGTCAGGTAAGTTATTGTGGCCTCCTGGTGGCGCTATAATAGGCCAATGTGAAAAGGGTGGCATTTCTTCCTCGGCCTAGTGGGAATATGCGTGCAAATTTTCACGGAAATCGCACGCCGCGTTCATGATTTCAGACATTTTGTTCAAAACGGACCAATCCTGCAAACTTTGGAAGTCAACCTTAGTCAATGAGGATGGAATATGAAATATCGGACAGATGCGTCTTGATCACATGACTATAGAGATACTGTGTACCGATTTGTGTGATGTTTGGATAAAATCTGAAGGATTAATATCCAAAAATGTATTTGACATAAGTCGGCCTCCTGGTGGCGCTGTAAAAAGCAGATGTGAAAAATGCAGTGCAGATGTTTTTCCTTGGCCTCTAGGGAGTAGGCGTGCAAAGTTTCACGCAGATCGGTGCAGTTATAGTTAAAAATGCAAATCGGCCTGTTATAGCGCCACCATGAGGCTGATGTGAAAAGTTTTAAGTGCCATTTCTTCCTCGGCCTAGTGGGAATGTGCGTGTGCAATTCTATGCAAATGGCAAGCTGCGTTCATGATTTGAGCAAGTTTGTTCAAAACGGACCAATCCTGCAAACTTTGGATGGTAACCTTAGCCAATGAGGATGGAATATGGGAAATCAGACAGATCAGGGTTGATCACATGACTATAGAGATACTGTGTACCGATTTGCATGAGGTTTGGTTAAAAACTGTAGGAGTAATGGGAAAAAAATGGGTTTTGCACAAATCGGCCTCCTGGTGGCGCTATAACAGGCCCATGTGAAAAATTTGAGGCAGAGGTTCTGAATTGGCATCCAGGGAGTGTGTGTGCACAGTTTCGCAGCGACCGGGCCAACGGTGCCAGAGATTTGGTGCTAACACACAGACAGGACACACACACGGACGGACGGACGGACGGACGGACACACGGACGGACGGACGGGCAGGGGCGAAAACATACTCTCTCGCCATGCCTTTCGGCCTGGCGGAGACAATTATTGCACGATTCAGTTCCTTTACAAGCATACAGTAAAACTGCTGTTTTTTTTTCTTTCTTAAAATTTGAGTAACCAATTATTTTGTACCCCTTTTCACCCCAATTTAGTCGTTATGCCAATTAATTCCTCCGTTCACACTTTTCTGTGTTGTCACTGCTGTGTTGTATCCTACTGACTCACCTGCCAGTGAGGAGCCCCCACCGGGAGGACGTAGGCCCTTCGTCCTACTCCTTCCACCCAACACTCCCTGCTGACAGGTGCCGCCCCACCCCGTAGGAGTATATGCAATGGCCAGTATCACCCTCCTCGCCCGGCTTCCATCCCCCGAACATGGGCCATCGGGCATCTATGTGTTCGCATAGATGCCCGACAAAGCCGGATGCACCATGGTGGATTCTAACCCACAAACTGTGCTTTCTGTAGGCTACTCATACTGGATCAATGTAAATGAGTGACTCATATACTCATTTACTTTTATTTGATTGATTGATTTCATTAGTTGATAGAGGATTTTATTACTGTTCTGTTGCTCTGTTTATCTCTCTCTCAACATCCTAATGTTAACACTTGCTCATAAGGTACTGATCATAATTAACGCTTAATTATGATTATTTAATACATTAATTAAGCATTCAATCATCATGAATTCCTTGTAATTCATGTATTAAGTAACTTTGCTTAACTAATGAGTAACTAATGATGTTAATTAATGATGAATTACAAGGAATTAATGCTTAATTAATGCTTAATTAATGCTTAATTAACGCTTAAATTATGTATTAAGTAATTATAAATTAAGCGTTAATTACGGGTAACTTATGAGCAAGTGTTACCACTTTCATCACCATGTTCATACCTGGAAGAGTCCTAGAGCTGACTCATATTTAATATGAAAAGCGTATTGCTCAGGGACATTTTGACACTTAAGCCCTATTTACTATATCACAGTGAGCTGCTATCTTCACTATTATCAAATATTGTATTTACATTTCTGAGAAATCTTACATTTTAATACAGAATGCTTTGATATTAAAAACAAAAATGTACTTTTGAATACTTTACTAATCATTTTTAAAAAGCATTAGGATACTTTAACCTCAAAACAGTTGAGTAATGTTTCACCAGGAGTATCTATACTTTGACTCAAGTTCTGGGTTAGAGTACTTTGGTCCACCACCGCTGCCAGTAGAGCCTCACTTTTAAGCATAATAGTGATGTCCAGGACCCTTCACTGACCTGCTACAATGATCTGTGCAGGACCCTAAGGTCAGCTGATCAGGGTCTATTGGTCATTCCTCGTACCAGGTTGGGCGGCCATAGCTGAATGGTTAGAGAGCCCGCCTTGGAAGCCTATGGTTCCAAGTGTTCCTGTCCCTGAGCAAGTAACTTATCCCCTAATTGCACCCCCCTCCTCGCTCCTCTTTGGGCAGCACTCAGCTGGGTGAAGTTGTTGATGTTAATTAATGATGAATTACAAGGAATTCATGATGAATTAATGCTTAATTAACGCCTAAATTGTGTATTAAGTAATCATAAATTAAGTGTTAATTACGGGTAACTTATGAGCAAGTGTTACCACTTTCATCACCATAATGAATGCTTTCAAACTCCCACATAGTTCAGTTGAACTGTGCCTGTGGCAAGAGAACTGACAAAAATGGAATGAAATATGAGGGCCCTGTTCATTACCTGGAAGAGTCGTAGAGCTGACTCATATTTAATATGAAAACTATGCATACTGTTACCGGAACACTTTTCTTCCTCTTTGAAACTCTAGGAATTCTTCCGCCGTTTTTCCAGTTCTGGCCCAACCGTGCATACGCTTTTTACGAAACTCGGCAATATGGTAGAGGGCTATGCCAAACGGCGAAGACACAAAACTCACAACCATTGGCCAAAGGGTGGTGCTGTAGCAATCAATTGAAAAATGCCAACTTTGAACAGGTACAACTCATGCCCTGTTTGACCTACAGCCATGAAACTTCGATACACACATGCGTCTTGTCATGCCTAACAACTTTCACGCTCTGACTTTTGAATTATATGAAAAACAGTAAAAAATCTATCTCCTCCATCTTTGAGCAATCTGCACGAAACTTTTTACACATGAACTTTGGACCAATATCTAAAATCTCAATTCATGAAAAGTTTGTAAGTTAAAAAATGTAGCTTTTAAGAGCCAATGAATATTGCAGTTTTATGAAAATTATTCGTCTGCCCCTAACACATACATGCAGACTCACATTTGTTTGAAACTTTGCAATAATGTAGAGGGTCATTCCAAGTATCACTGAAACCAATCTTACTCCAATTGGTCATAGGGGGGCGCTATAGCAATTTTTTGAACATGCAAACTTTAAACAGGCAAAAGTCATGCCTCGTTTGGCCGACAGCCGTGAAACTTGCTTACACATGTGCCTTGACTCATGAGGAACACATCTATCACTTTGACCAGTGAGCTCCGCCCTCAGATTTTACGCCATATTGAGCAGTTTGAAAAACATTTAAACCAAGGATTTCTGAGCAATTTGTGTGAAACTGTGTCAAGTTTCAGGTCTGTTGGTGCAATAGCTTGATCGCTTAATCATCTGCCTTGAAACCACAGGGTCGCCAGTTCGAATTCCACCTCATGTAGACTGCATTATAATTGCATTGCACACAACATGACTGTATCAATGAATACATGTGCAATTGTTAAAGATAACGTGAAATGCTTATTTGAAAGTAGTTATTTTCAATGTATTATGTACTTCATTCGCCCTTTTGTTTTGTTTTGTTGGATTGTCCTTTGTCACTGTCTAAGGCTGTGGATTGAATAGCTCAATCAATAAAGAATAGCCTCATGTTCCAAAGGTCCCTGGTTCAAATCCCACTCATTACAGTTTACATTTAAATTGCATTGTAGAAAACATGACCCTGTTAATTCAGACATGTGCATTTTTTTTTAAATAACATGAAATGCTTTTTTGAGAGTAGTTGTTTTTTATGTATGACATACTTTCTTGTGAAAATAGCCGATCTACAATCTCACAACTTTTCAGATAGCAACGCGTTGTGAGCTTGTAGATCGACTATTTTCACTAGTTTCCATTCCGAGAAGACAAAAAAATCTTTATTGGTAAATGTTTTGTGAACCAGAGATCTAGAGTAGTTAGCGAAACAGAGGCTCGGTTCATAACGTACGGAAGAAGCTATAGATATCAGCAGACACCATCAGGGAGGCCATATCTCTAGCGAGTGGTTAGTGAGACCGCCTAGGGAGCCAGAGGCCCTGGTCGCCCGAGGTACGATTCCAGGCCAGGCCAGCAAATGTGTTGATGAAATGAAATTTGGCCCTGAGCAAGACTCTTAACCCCTAATTGCTCACAGGCCCTCATTGGAAACAAGACCGCAAGGACTTTCATGAACGGACCTGTTTAAAAGAATTATCCTTATCTTTTATAATAAGCAATCCATGCTGTATGATACATTACCACACATGAAATCCAATTCTGTCTATCCAATGGCTCAGTCAGTACACTGTCAGTCTGTAGGTCCCTGGTTCAAACCCCAATTTAACCAGTCCAAATCTCTCTCTCTCTCTCTCTCTCCTCTCTCTCTCTCTCTCTCTCTCTCCTCTCTCTCTCTCTCTCTCTCTCTCTCTCTCTCTCTCTCTCTCTCTCTCTCTTCTCTCTCTCTCTCTCTCTCTCTCTCTCTCTCTCTCTCTCTCTCTCTCTCTCTCTCTCTCTCTCTCTCTCTCTCTCTCTCTCTCTCTCTCTCTCTCTCTGAGCCATGTTCAGATTACATCTATACTTGTCTTTTAACTAAATACTTGTTGACTATTTTCTCATAATCCTTGGAGTGTGTATTTAAAGCTTCTGCCTGGTACCAGGCTGAAATAAGGTTGTGTGTGTGTGTCAGTGTCCACAGAGGCTGCAGCTCTAAAGACCTGTGGAAGTTGTTTTTGACCTTTTTTTCATCCCACAGGGGAACTTAAGTTGTGCGAGGGGGGAGCAGTTAGCGGTTAAGTGTATTGCTCGGGGACATTTTGACACTTAAACCCTATTTTAAAATTGTGAAAATAGAAGATCTACAAGCTCACATCACAGTGAGCTGCTATCTTCACTATTATTAAATATTTTATTTGCATTTCTGAAAAATCTTAACATTTTAATATAGAATGCTTTGATATTAAAAACAAAAATTTACTTTTGAATACTTTACTAATCATTTAAAAAAAAGCATTAGGATACTTTAACCTCAAAACAGTTGAGTAATGTTTCACCAGGAGTATCTATACTTTGACTCAAGTACTGGGGTAGAGTACTTTGGGTCCACCACCGCTGCCAGTAGAGCCTCACTTTTAAGCATAATAGTGATGTCCAGGACCCTTCACTGATCTGCTACAATGATCTGTGCAGGACCCTAAAGTCAGCTGATCAGGGTCTATTGGTCATTCCTCGTATACCAGGTTGGGCGGCCATAGCTGAATGGTTAGAGAGCCCGCCTGGGAAGCCTATGGTTTGAAGTGTCCCTGTCCCTGAGCAAGTAACTTATCCCCTAACTGCACCCCCCTCCGCGCTCCTCTTTGGGCAGCACTCAGCTGGGTGAAGCTGAAAACTGAAGTACCCTCGCAGGAACGAGAAACAAAAAGGTATGGAATGCCCCTCCACAGGTCTTGAGAGCTGCAGCCTCTCTGGACATTTTTAAGAACCACTTAAAAACACTGCTGTTTGAACAAACATTTTGTGAAATGCCTTAGATTTTTTGTTTTTGTTGTTTTTAATCATTTGAATGCTTCATGCTGTGTTTTTATTTCTGTTGTAAGTAAAGCACTTACTGTGCTTTTTGGGGTTTGGATAGGATTTGTGTAAGATAAATGAACCCCATGGGACATTATTTCAGCCTGTTATCTGGCAGAATCTTAAAATACACACTTCAAGGATTAAGAAAAACCAGGTGGCGGAAGAAAAAAAAATCCACCCTACAGTATGCTTGTGGACCCCAATTTCCATCTAGACTACAGGGGAAAGATGGACCTGCTAGTGTTTCTGAAACTTTTTTAATTTCAAGGACCCTCAGTTTGGTATTCATTAGACCACGGACCCCCATATCTCTGACAGTATTCAAATGATTGCGGGTCCATATGGTTTGGATATGTCCCGTCTCTCTGGGTAGAAGGCTGTTGGCTATATACCATGTCACACACTCCAATTTCAGCCATGACCAGCTCCAGCTGCACATATTCAATGCATCCACCGGGTTCATTACCAATGCATAATTTTCACAAACCATAACCAGAATCACTAATTCTGAAAGGACTCTATCGTTGACAGTCAATCCGTACGCATCCAAACACACGTCACTCTTTTGCTTTCATTAGGCACAGCCTGGAAGAAAGTCTATGATGTAATAAAGACACAATGTAGCCAGCTGCCTTCTACACACTACACAGAGACACATTCCCAGATCTGCATGCGTCACACTCTTTTGCTTAGAGAGAGAGAAAACAAAATTTCTCATTGGGATTGCATGAATCAATTAGGTGATCTATTACCATTCAAAACAGAACATTTTACTGAAAGGTGCCAAGTTTGCATGCTTACCGTTTTCATGATTTTTACAGTACGTTTCATGAATACCAAAACTGAACCCTGAGAACATGACCACGTTGGGATTATGTAATACATATATCCATCTAATCTATTTACACCCAAATACACGAGTATTATGCGGTGACCTTGAGCTGTTTATTTTCATCGTTTTAACACTTAATTGTATATCATCTATGAGGAAACTGATAAGGAGGGAGAAACGGTATGCCATTGTTTGCATCACAGTAATCAAAGGTAAAAATGTATGTCCATTGTCCACACAGGTGCACACTGTAGTTCCCTTAAGTGACTAAAGGAGCTACAGTGTGCATGCAGACCTTCATCTTTGTCGTCAATCTCTTTGTTTTTTGCGACCAGCACCTGCCTTCAAAAGGTTTATGGTGACTTCTTTTGAGCTCGCTTGCTGTTATTGTATCACAGTAATAACTGTTGTTCTCACTGCAGACACTAGTAATGTTGAAGGCATTTATGATTTATTTTCCAAAAAAGGCAAATCTTAATTCAGCGCCAATCAGTAATGTTACTTATAAAGGCTACACACAAATATGTTATATAGATACTCTGATATGTATCTGACATGTCCAAATAAATTACCCCTTTCTTAAACACATCCTAAGTAGGACATGATAAGATGACATTATACCGTACACGTATGGCAATATGCCACATCTGATAGGTACCTGTGAAAGCAACATCATTTGGTAACACAGTTGAACTACATAAGCATTTCTCCTGAAGCTCTAAACAGAGACTGATATTACAGCTCCCAAAAAAAAGGAGAAAAAGAAGGAAAGAAAGTCAAATAATTCCAATGACATTTCAGACCAGAGTAAATGTTGGCACTCAAACACAACAAATGTTGGTATCATGCGATATTAGTGCACATGATAGAGCTGTTTCAGGTCAATGTAATCATCACATCTCACATGTTTTTGTTCACCCCCCTGTAGTGCAACAATGAATAACAGTATTACATTTAATCAATCAGACTCACAGTTTAAAAACCGGCCAAATTATAGTGGATAATGAGCTTACAGTATGAGCACACTTAATCTAAAATAATATAAAAGTAATTCATCTATATAATGTTTTCTACTACTATTAAAACAGGGAACATAAAATCATTATGGCTGTCAAACGGTTAAAAATGTACCTAAATAACTGCATTAATCACAATTTAATCAAATGTTTTTCATTGCTTTTAAAACCAAACTACCAGCAAATTAACGAGGAATCCGCACAAAATGGGTATATTCAGGGGTGTAGTAGCGTCTGTGAAACAGGATGACATAGAATATGAATATTGCTAGCCCTGAAACATGACTGTCATGCCATGACAGACAGCTTGTGACAGACGAGCGTCATGTGAACCATGGCTAGAATGTTGCCAACAATTATATAAAGCAATTATAAGGCTGTTGCTCATATTGGCATGCAAACAAAAACTGATAGCGTCCTAAAATAAATGCCAACTGGTTTCTTGGAAGTACTGTATGGGCCAGTACTGTTTGAAAATTCACTAATGTTTGCTTCGCAATGGTCCCACACTGAAGGGAAAGTGGGACTTTTTGACTGAAGGAATGTATAGTTCTGAATGACCAACCCAGCAGAATAGAGTTCAGCCGCTGTTGATGTGATCATCATTACTTTACTGGCCGTTTTTTAATGGAACATTATCATCATCTCCTGGTATTGCGAAGTAGTGCAGCGAATGTTAGCAGCCTTTGTTGCCACTGCTATTTATTGCTTATGGGCGTGCTTTGTCTTGCATAGTTAATTCACCTCAAATGCGACGCATTGTATTTCCAAACAGCACTCGTACTGTTTTCTGGCTCTTCTGAAACTAAAGTCAAGCCAAATCGCGTTAGAGAGAGACTGAAAGAGGGAGCCGACTTATTTTTTTTCAGAACATGGTCCCATTTGTCTCCAACAAAATCATTTGTGTAGGCTCAGCGCACTTGTCATCTTCAGCAAATTAACGCTGTGACAAGACTCGAGCCGAGCAGCACTGTCTGTGAGTCAGAGTCTGGGCTGCTCCATGTGGGCAACGGTGTGTGAGTACTGAGTACACACAGCTGGTGTCACACCGCAAAAACAAATCACACTTCTAGTCCAACACTTCAAAATGACACCCACATTGACGCAATTCATGTCATTGACATTAATTGCATTAAAAAGGTTAGAATGAATCGCATGCGTTAATGCGATAATTGTGACAGCCCTGAAAAATCATAATTGGAATAAGTATAAGTGATTTTTTAAAACAAATGCTTAACCCATTAAAACCGGGAAAGCATCTGTGTCATTTTAGATTTTTTTGCGTTGGCTGTTAAAATATTGCAGACGTACAAGCTCGCAGCGCGGCACTAACATTTTTGAAACATCTTGAAAGTGTGAGAACTAACTGATTTAGAAGGCATTTGTAGAATCGACCTCAGGTCTTAACCGGTTAAGCTTTGCCACCTCATTACCGTGCAGCAGTCCGTGGCTTGTTGTAAACGAGGAAGTCGGAGATGTCGTGCCACACGTTACTGTCATGGTAAAGGTAGTTCATGGAGGATTGCAGCGAGGGTTGTAGGGTGTGTGGATAGTACTCAAACAACCACAAGACGGTGCCCCACACCAAGGTGGCAAACAGGGGGAAGGGGTCCCTCTTAGGAGAGGGTACATAGCCTTTCTCCACAGCCAGGCGAGACAGGGCAAACATGATCCTGGACAGCAAATACATGTTGATCTGGAGACGAGAGAGAGAGATGAAGGCACAAATTAAGGTCCGGTTTAGCTACGGTAGAAGCTATTCAGCCGTCGGACCTTTCCACCATTTGATTGGTTGGGGGAAATCACATGGTTATAGCCTGCAGCGGTTCAGGTTACAAATTGTCATGGTTTAGGTATGGTTAGGTTTAGGCATGAGTTTGGCGTGGTTGAATTAATTGATTTGAGTTAAGGTTAGGCACTGTTAGTAGAGTCAGTTTAAAGGTTTCATGACGTTCAGTTTTACCACACATTAAAAGTCTTTGTCATGGTCCTTCAAACGTGTATAGAAAGTTTTAACAAAAAAATCCACTCCATTGATCCATGGCAGGTGTTTCTCTCTAACATTTCTAAAGCCTTTTCAACTGCAATGAAAAAAGAAATCTTTGCCTGCGGGTGTCGCTGTTGAGGGATTTTGCCTGTCAATCATCGCCTCTGCTCCGCCCCCCCCCCCCCCCCCAAAGGAAAGGATAGGGGAGGGGAGTGGAGGGGCGAGGAGGAGGAGAGCGGGCGGGATTAATGGGCTGTGACTTCACTGCCGAAGGGCCAAGCTCAGATTACTTTTCAGCCTAATTATTCAGAAAACCCCAGACCACAGAAAATCCACTGAATGTTCAAAGTTCAGATTTTTTGGGGTATAATTGAGGTCATAAAACCCCCCAAAAAACATAAAAAAATCACACCCAGTGTGAAGTGGGCGGTGTGGTCACAGTGGTCATCACAGTGATGGAAGTTCACTTAAAGAAAAGTAATATTGTGGACCAACCATTGTACACCCCTAACTTAAAAAAAAACATAAGTGTTTTTTTTAAGTGCATAGTCCTACGATAAATGTGTTTTTTTTAAGTGCATAGTCCTATTTATAGGGCTATGCACATGTGTCATGTGTTCACTAGCCAATCACAGTCCTGAATAGTCATGAATTGGCCACCATGGTGTACAATGGTGGCCAATCACGGTGCAAGGTTAGGGGGGTACAATGGTGGCCAATCACAGCGCAGGGTTGGGGGGGTACAATAGGTGGGGGGGGGGGTACAATGGTGGCCAATCACAATGCAGCGAATGTCGATGTCCAAACCTCACATATAGGGGCGGTTTCACCGCCCAAAAAAAAAAAAAGTGAAAATGAATGTCATAGAACCTTTAATGGCTATGGGTTTGGTGAAGTTATGATTGGGCTACGGATCTGGAGCTCGGATTCAGAGTGCCAGATAGCTTAATAGCATTTATTTTACCAATGCCATCCAAATATTGAGATAGTGATGCGAATTGTTCATTTAAAAGCCTAATAGTCAGCAAAGACAAGGAATCACATTTTGAGGATGTTGTAAACGGCACATATTATTTTTGTGTCAAGGACCCCCAAATTGATATGCATTTGCCTCAGACCCCCATCTGAAAATGTTTTTGCCAGGGACCCCCAGATGAGAACATTTGTGTTTTTAAAAGTAAATCAAAAGATTTTTCAAAGAATTTCACGCACTGTGAGCTTGTAGATCTGCTATTTTTGAATAGCCAACATATAAATGGATAAAGTGATTAAAATTATTGTGATGCTGATTATTGTGATGAAATAACACATTTTGCTGGGGAACCCCTCCAAGGACCCCTGGGGGTCCCCGGACACCCCCCTTTGAGAACCACTGATTTACACAATATATTACAAAATGAATTACTTGAATCCTAAACTTGAATTTCATTCATTTCTGTCACATGATTTCACCCCCACATTAGGATTCGTAAGCGTCTGCGGTTAATGGCCTACCTGGCTGTTGATGTTGTTGTTATCTCCAAAAACTAACCATCCTCCTATGCAAGCAGCCAGGAAAGACTGAGACTGCACGCTCTTCCCCTGGACCTTCTCCTGCAAGGCTTGCAGTCCTTTATACGTGAACACAAAGTAGGCCAGGTTGCGAGAGTGCGTGTATGTGGCTTTCGCAATAGCCATCAGCTTGTCCTTCAGGCTAGGGTCAGAAGAGATAAAACATTTATTACTACCGTAACAGTTTAGATACCGTCTTGTCAAACAGGCAGAGACGTTGCAGAATACATTTCTCACCTTCCACTTCTGAATAGGAATGTCATCACAAGGGCATGTGGGGCTCTGATTTTAGCCCCATATCTGACAAAAGAAGGATACACATATCAAACTAAGTCAGTGTAAGTTTGGGACAATATTTATATGGCTGCAGCATAACAAGATCAGAGGACCCCCTCAGTCAGTGGTGGAAAGTACCTAAGTACATTTAGTCAAGTATTGTACCTAAGTACACTTTTGAGGTATGTTTTACTTCATTGGAGTATTTCCAATATTCAATACTTACTTCTACTCCACTACATTTCAGAGGCAAATATTGTACTTTTACTCCACTATAATTATTTGAAAACTTTAGTTACTTTGCAGATATAAATTACTATATTATAAAACATACATTAACCACTTCAGCCCTATTTTATACCTAGGCTATTTGAAAATAGCTGATCTACAAGCTCCTGCTATTTTCAAACATTTTAGCACTTTTACTTGAAGCCAATACTTTTGCACTTTTACTCGAGTAACATTTTGAACACAGGCCTTTTACTTGTAACAGAGTATTTTTATATTGTGGTATTGCTACTCTTACTTAAGTAAAATATCTGAGTACTTCATCTACCACTGCCCTGAGGCAACACATTTGCCTGGTTCAAACACCATAAACATACCTAAATAAGCTTAATTAGGTAGAAAGGCTATTATTACTAAATAGAAGGAACATTGCTACTGACAAATTAGCCATAACTGTACTTCCCTAAGTTAAATAGTCAGGTAATGTTATGCACTAACAGCTGAGCTACAGCATCTGCTATTAGTGCTATACATATTACACACTGAACGTGCACATGAATAACTCACACGGCTCCATTCCTGAAGCCCTTCAGAACGGCCAGGGCAGCTTTATATTTGTCCTGCTGCAGCAGGTTGTTGATAGTATAGAGAAGAGTCTGGATCAGATCTGGAGCTGCCATGTCTTTCAGCTGACCAGGGGACACTAATACATGTTACACATGTCACATCGTAAATTCACCGTGCGCGCACACGTAACGTTTTAATGGTTCCTATACATACTTCCTACAGATCAGTGGTTCTCAACCTTTTCAGGCTGCGCCTGCGACCCTCCAAAATAATCATATTTGAACTGGGGACCCCCTACCCTGACAAGCACTTGGAATTGTAGGAGTTGAGGCATTACATTTAGTTTGACTCGGTTTCACAGATACATTAAACATTGTGTAAATTGGCTATTTTATGTTGGACATTTTTTGGATTAACTGAATTTGATTTGTACTATTATTATTATAATATATATTAAAATATTCACATTATTGTTATGTATTATGATTTCATTTTTACATAATACAGTGTAAAACAGTAGTATTAGACACACATATTCTAGACTGTAATTGACTGGCATTTTCTCAGGAAATTCATCTGTGAATGGCTCTTTAGACATGGTCATGGACAAAGGTCAGAGGATAATGGACAAATGCAGAATTTGAATACTATTAAAATACTAATGTGGTCACCCCTGCTTTTCGGACTAGTATAAACAAATCAATTCCAAAATGTATAGGGAGCCAATGAAGTAGGGCCAAGACAGGATAGCCTGGTAAACCATCCCCCTTCCGTAAATCTCATTTGCGTTTGATTTCAGCAACTCCTGAAATCAAATACAAATGAGATTTCCGGAGTGGGGGGGTTACCAGGCTAAAGACAGGAGTGATGTGGCCAGTGATGATGGTGTTTGTTTTGTTGAGTCCTCTGTCTCTGAGCTTGATGACGAGGTTGGAGGGCACAAGGGTGTTGAATGCTGAACTGCAGTCAAGCAGGCATAATAGTCATGTTTCTTTTTTTCCCCCAACTATGTCTAGCTGAGCTAGAACCTGTTATTAACAGAAAAAAACATCACAGTATGTCATCTTGCTGGCTTGGTGGCTATTATTGCAATAGTCACTTGCCTTCAGGCTACCCTAACATACTGTACATACATACTCAGGCTACTTACACTCTCTCTCACACACACACACACACACACACACACACACACACACACACACACACACACACACACACACACACACACACACACACACACACACTCAGTAGTAGGCTACAGTACATACAGTACATACTCAAGCACACATGGACACAAATACTGATGCAGTCACACACACATACTGTATACATTCTCTCACTCATATGCAGTACATTGACACGTGTGTGTGTGTGTGTGTGTGTGTGTGTGTGTGTGTGTGTGTGTGTGTGTGTGTGTGTGTGTGTGTGTATCTGTATGTATGTATTTGCATGAGCGTATGCATGTATATATAAATATCTATGTATCTATGTGCAAGTAAAGTAGGCCTATTCAATTTAGGCCTGGGTGGCTTCTCATACCCCAGGGCTCTATACTAAGGCCCCTGCTGTTTTCCCTCTACACTTAAAGTATTTTTGCTGAAAGTAGCAGATCTACAAGCTGACAACGTCGCAACGTGTTGTGAGCTTGTACCGTAGATCAGGAATATTTGACTAATGTTCAACTCAGAATAGGGATGCTAAGGTTCATGTGGCTAAGTGGTTAACCATCAGCTAGTCAAAATGCTGCTGCCAGTCTCTGCAGCAGTAGGCTTCAACTTACGTTGGGACAGCAACACTTTGCAAGTTTGCCTAATTGTCTAGTTGTAATTGTTTTGCTATTATTATTAAGCACTTCAGAAGCCATTCAGAGGTGCTCTATAAATAAGGAATACTATGTGCAATTTGCATTTTTTTGTTTGTTGCAACAGCAGAATGCCCATTGACAATTTTAAACCAAACAAATGTCTGATGTGATTTCTGGGGTGTGACATTAGAAAGATTTGGTGTTTTCTTCATGAAGTGAAGATAATAAATAAATATTAATAATAATAAATGATTGTGGACACGGCAAGACTCCAGTAACCCAATGATTTATTTCCTAATCAAGTTCATTTTACATGAAGGACCCATCCTTTTCACATTACGCTAAGAAATAAATAGTATCCAACCATTAACTGCCATTTATCAAAAAAGCTTTGACAAAACAAAATACAGTGATTAAGCCATCAACATGATTTACATTGCAATCAGTTGAAATAAAAGTATTAATATATTGTCTATTTCTATACATTTAATTCCCCTATGATCTGGGAACACTGCATTGTTAAAAACAATTTCGTTAATCAACCATTTCAAAAGTCAAGGTGCCATTATTATGCATTATCTGTTAAATAGCCAACAACAGCCCCAGATTGCAATCACTGAATTAAGTTTTGTCGATGTATTCTTTTCCTCAACAGTTAACTCTTCACAAGGCAGAGCAGCAGTATAGCTTACAATGCATAAGAAATTTGTTGAACATTAATGAACAGCAGTTTGTGTACAGAATTTTGTAGTTAAGCAGTGAGATCATGAGCAGGGAGGAAATGTTCAGAGAGTCTCCTGTAAAGGAACAGCCCTCCTTAGTAAGCTGCACCTTTGTCTGGCTTCTGCCCAACAGTACATGGTACATGGCACATCCAACAAATGGTTCAAAATCAGGGGGAACCTCAATCTCTTCACAGCCAACATCCTTGTCAGCGGCTGCAGACTGTTTTATCACTAAGCTGCAAAAGGTCTCTCTCCTGACAGAACTGGAACTGGTCTGCATTCGATGACTTTTCAGAACAGGTACCGGATGGAAAAACTCCTCACACAAAAGGCCCAACAATGCAGGTCCATTGCGGTCCGGGAGGTCTACCTTCCTGACAAGAGGGACAACACCATAACCTTTGATTTAACCTTCACAGCTGTATAAGTGACTGCCCTGTACGGTCCTGTGTGGTTAATCAAATAACCAACCTGAGCAATCGCATGCAGGTTGACAGCACTAGTGCTCTTACATATGGAATTTCAACTGCTTTTGCCGATGATCATACATACAGTACATACAGATACACACACGGGGCAGACAGAGTAGGTGATTTTTGATTGGGGTCGAATCTGGTAGTCAGACTCTGAGAAATACCGGTAACTTTCACAAATGTTGAGGAAAATATCTGCCCTGCTGTGATATCCTGACACTTTGTTAGTATACAAAGATATTGAGCATCATGGTTGACACACACATGGGAATAAGTTTTCCACAAATACTGAAATAGGGCCTTTGGGTAATTTAATGCAATCTTCAAAGTGAAAGTGAATTACACTAATTCAAGCTGAATTTCATTTTCTGCACATTTTTCCCGTTCATATATTACACAGCTCGATGTTCAGAGTCATTCAACAGTTCTACTTTGACTTCTCCATTACATTATTTGTTGTGGCTATATGTTCATACTTAGCCATGATATATCTATAATTTTATATACACTATATATAGACTTTGCATAGATACACAGTAATAAGACATTATTACTATGTATTACATCAAATCAATGTTAACCATTAACTTGTTAAAGATATGCTTCAGAAGCCACAGTGACAAAATGTGTTTTGGATTTACGAGCGAAGTTAGGACTTGTGTCTTTACCACTGTCTTAGCGAGAAGAAGAACGACAAAGGTACTCATTCCGAGCAATCATTATTATCACAACAGTGTCTACATAAATACTGCCACTTTTGGTCAAGCAGAATGTGATTTCATGTGTCAGTTTCTAAAACAAATCAAAGGGCTTTTTCTTTTAAAATAATGTTTTCACAGTTATTTGCTCAACTCCGACATCAGCAGACATAATTTGGGACAATACATGAACTGCACAAACAAATTATAATGCTAAATACCCTATAAAACTAGGGCCGCTTTGAGAGCAAGTCCATGAAATGTTAATCCTCAATTTACGCCTACACATCAGAGAGCTATGGGTCATGGACTAGAATAAATATGGGCCATGTTTTAAGATAATTCACACTTTTTTGACTTAGTAAATGTATTATTTACATGATGTCATTGAACACATATAACAGGTAAGATTCATTTCAGTTGTTATTGTTGGCCTACTTATTTCTAAACATGCAGAAAAACGAATACCATTCAGTGGGAATAGCTAGGTGAGATCTAATAAGTCAAGTGACAAACGAGTCACTGTCACTGTGCCCACTTCATCAGTAAATATTTTTGCATGTTGAGAATTTTTAAGCCTGTCTCTTTTTCCTGATAGCAGAGCTGTCCATTCACAAGTGTGCATAGACCAATTTTGAAGCAGGTTTGTCAAATCATATGACTTAAACCTGTTTCACAAATAAACCACCCACTACGTGCTCGCTGTTCTGTGTTAGGGCCTTGAATCAATAAAGGGCTGAAAATGTGTGAATTCTTATCAAACAAGAAAATCATTGATTTAACAACAATTGCTATATTATGGTCACATAACTTTTTTTTCTAGAAAACTACTGCACATAAAAATATATCCTCTCTTGACATTCGCAACAATCTTGCTGCTCACATGATAATGTGCAAACCAGGTAAAAGATTTCAAAGCATTATAAAGTTAGGAAATCAAAAGGAAATTAGCTCGCATTGAAACTACCAAAATTAAATGAAGAAACTGCTACAATATTCCCAACAGCTAATCTACCCACCGGCCCATTTGTCCAAAGACGAAGGACCACATACGCAGGCCAGTTTGTTGTTTGTCAAACCTAGGAGGTACACGCACGCACTGACTGAAAAGGTATTTCACTCCATTCTCAGAGTTTTAGTTGCTTTTACGGTGTAATAATTGCAGTGTAATGTAAGTGTTTTAATATGCTCCTGAGGCTTACGGTCTCAGTGTTGTTTTACTTCAATCTTCACCATGATCCTGTATATTTAGCACATTACAATTCCTTCCATTGAGGTCAAAATGCCAACATTGCCTATAGTATTTAGCCTTAGTACTACCTTATGACTCATGAGTGTTTTGACTGTTTCTGTCTGTCATTTTGCTTGGAAACTTGCTTGGAAAAAAGAGAGCTGAAAATGTTTAGTTTTGTGACTGCCGAATTGTACCGAGTTGTTTGTGACTCAAGAATATCTGTTAAATGTTAAGCAGACAGACCAAGTACCATAAAGCTAAATGATTAACAATAAGACAGTAAGGATTTAAATGATTTAAATACAAGGAATTGGAGACTATTTGACAGTACTGCTACTGTGTACAGTGTATCTTCTGCTTCAGTGTTGCACGTGCATGTTGGCTGTGACGTTGCAATGAACTCTGTCACTGCATATACTTAATGATTTTTAAAAAGGTGCTGTAAGTGATATTTTTTGGTCTTTTGTTAAAAAGTTAAAGCTTTATATTGTCAAAGAAATCATTGCTAGCTACACTGTATTGGAATTCAGATTGGTTAAGATTATGTTTTGTTCATTGGGATTTACCCATGTAGCTTAAAGTGTTGAACTATCTGCTTTTGAAAAGTTTATCTTCAGTGTTAGGAGTCAAATTAATGGGTAATATCTACACCTGATAGACTGGTAAACACATTAGTCCATGATTGTTTCTGTGATAAAAAGAGAGCAAGTAGAAAATAAAAGGTAAAAGCTTAAAGAATCTTTTTCTCTTGAAGATTTCTTACAAGTGATGCATGTTTATCATAAGCTCTGTTAAATATGTCTGTTCTTCATCCGACAGTTGTTTAGAAAGGTTTTATGTGATTTTTCTTGAGGGCCAGTTGTATTGAGCTTCAAATTAAACCTTCAGTTGTCTGAAACCTTCCATTCAGCGCTTTGTTCAGTAACAGGGCTCTTCCCGTCTCTCCAGCTCTATAATAAACAGAAAATACATTTCAGGTGGTACACCAATATCACCCAATTAGGAGAGAGAACCCATTTATCAGCTTCAATTTGATAGGGTTCCAGTTCCAATTTTGTCAGCGTATTTCTTTCCATGGGCAGACGCCTGTTACTGAACAAACACACTATAGCAATGATTACTAACGGAATATAGAGCTATTTAACACTTTTTAACACAAAATTTAACAACAAAAAGATGCACGGTAATAAAGCATCTACGTATTGGTATAATGAAATCATAGATTGCTGTAGATTTGGGAAATGATAAAGTTGTGGAAAGAAACAAAATCACTCAACAAGCACAAATATGATTTTCTCTCCTTAAAATATAAGCTGTAGACAGTTAAGTGCATACTAGGTGAGACAAGGTGGCTCTCCCAAGGTTATTGAAGTTGCTGAGATTAAGACAGACAACCCATTAGGATTGGGTGGGGCGGGGTAGTCACACAGTTGGGAGGGTGAGAGTACAATAAAGTGTCAGTGAACTCCTGCAGTTTTGAATCGAGGAATTGATGCGGAAAGGCCAAGAATGGGTGATACATCCTACTGCGTTTGAAAACACAACAGCAATTAACCACTTTCAAACCTGGCGCCCCTGGGCTAGGGAAACGGCGGATCTACAAGCTCACAACATGTAGATCGGCTATTTTCTCCGCGTGACACAGGCGTACGACGAAGTGTAAAACAGGCTTATAGTGGTTAAAGAGCTGTGTGTCAGTCTGCCTCTCTCTCTGCATGTCTAGCCCATCAGTTTAGTAGCAGATCCATGGCGCAGAAACAGACTCTTATCCAGGTGGAACAGTAGTGTTGCCTGAGCCTTCGAAAGACGGGAAGATTCAGAAGGCTGGTGGCTGCATGCATGGACATGGCTCCTCCTCCAAGTGTGTCGCTCCTCCTCCTCTCCATCATGCACCTCCTACCATTCTGCGTTTACTCCTGGCCGAAGCCTTCTGTCTCCTCTATGGCAAACATCAGCTTCTCCTTCAACTGCTCATAGCTCTTGTAAGGAGGAAGGTCCAGGCGATTAAAGCTGGTGTAGTAGACAAACGTGACAGAAAATGGATTTCCATTTCGTTATTTTGTCTTACTTAAAATGTTATGTTTTACTTGAAATGTAAAAGGAGTGCATGATTTCAAATACCAAATCAAGGCCCAACAAGGGAGGCTCTAAAGTGGTTCTGGACCCTGAAAAATCAGAAATGTTAAATAATTTGAATAGAAAGAATAATCCACAACTTTACCATGTGTGACTTCTTGGAAGCCAGTTCTCTTTGCCCACTTTCTCAATGCAGAACTTCTGGGGTCCATTGCTCCCTGTATGAATTATAAAATAAATAAATACATATATATACACAGTACACACACACACACATACAGCATATTATTATATTACTAATAAACATATTTATAGATAAACTAGAAAGATTTAATTCCAGGAAATTGCAAGTATGGTTGGTTGGACTGACGCAAGTCGTGGGTTGTTGAATGGGTGTTCATGATATATTTTTTTATAGGACATCCCAGTCATTTTGCAAGCCAATTACATTGTCACTAACCTGACACTTGGCTTGCATTTTTATTTAGTTTCCCTCCATTATTCAGTCTGAAAGCCCTCTCAGCGCAGCCGTTTTCTGAGATGGGGGCGTGGCCAAAGTGGGACTCTTTGGCGATTGGTTCATACTGGATTATCCCGATTGGGCAAGTTCGATTTTCAACCGAGAAAACATGCCTTTCTACAGCGTCTCCAGACCCTGAATGTGAGGTTAGCGATTCAGGGGCTGGAGCCAGGCTACATTGTCACTCCCGAAATAAGGTGTAACTAATTTGGATGAGATAGGTCGAAACTGTATGTTTCTGCAACAAAAAGTTAAAATGTTCACATTTGTGGCGACCCCTATGAGTCAAAGTGAAATTGCTTTTGGTTAAGATCAATTGAGAAAACTATTCTGCAGCTTTAATATGAAAGTGTGTGTGTGTGCGTGCGTGTGTGTTTTCCAACAACATACCCATAAGGTCGGCAAAGCCACCCATAGGAAGTCGGCAGGTTCCAGTGACAAATTGCAGCAATCTCATCCTTTTCTCATTGTCCATCTCCTTGACAAACTGGGAACATTATTTCATATTAATTCTGGCTTAAAAAGCTTGAACATGTACAGAAATCAGTGTTAAAAGGGTGATAGGGAAAGTGATGCTTTGATCTTGTTAAAGCTATAGGCAACCTATAATCATTTTGTTTTTACTGCAAAAATGATTGCGTAATAAATCCTATAATTGGTTGTCAAGCAGTTCTCTGCCTTTTGTTAAAATACATAAAAAGCCTTCCCACCCCAACTGTCAGCATATTAATTGTCAAAGAATTCGTGTTATATGATGAATAAGGAAGATTTCCCAATAGGATGCCTCTCTGTGACAGGTGTGACTGGAGCAATGCATGATGCTGTACACAGTTGCTGTACACTATGTAAAGGACTCACAGTCCCACACCAAGTAAAGTAATATTAATAAATTATTACTGGCCTAATGCTACATAGACATGCTATGCATTATTATTACTAACTTGTTAAGCTGAGTATTGTGAGGGGAGGCATTTCTTTCCATTAAATTCATCTTTAACTCTTTGACTGCCAGAGTATTTTCATAAAGTACTCCCCCATTGCCAGCAATTTTTGTGTTTTTTTTATTTTTATATTTTGAAAATTTTCATGAAAATAATTGGTCAGACTGTTTTTTAAAGACGCCGCACAAATCCGCCACCAGAGAGCAGCACATGATAGCTTGATCAGCTCCTGGTGTCACTGTTACCCTTCTTGGGCGATTAGACAGGGAAAACCATGAAAACGGATGTGACGTCCTCCCAGATTGTTTTGATCGTCAGAATTACGTTGTGATACACGACGGCGATGACTGATCGTCACCCAGACCATAGATTATAGAAGAGAAACTGTCCGTTTGTCCGTCATACCGTGTGAAAAACCGTTTGTTTACCTATTTTGGACGAAATGACCGGGGGAAAATAATCAAAAACCGGAAACGGAACCCAGGACATGAAACCGGATGCAGATATGGGTGAAGTAAGTGGAACTCGAGAATAACATTGAATTTTAAGCAGCATAGCGCGATCAGAGATTAAACAATGAACGCAAATCCAACGTGTCTAACGCGTCAATGGCGTGGGTGGATTAAGTAGTTATTGACGCGTTTTCGAGTCAATGGCGTTTATAGAGTTAAAAGGGAACGGGAGACCACTTTTGTTTGCCTGGTTAAAAATATAGAAATGTAAAAATATGACAGGCTGTCCTCAGCTGACCCATTTTCTTTATTTATCAAGGACAATAAACATTAATCTGCCAAAAGGTGCCAATGTTAGCCAAATGGTTAATTTTCAACAGTAACCAAATGTCATAAAGTGATATTTAGGCGTGCCAATGTGCTCGCATTGACAGTTCTCAATGGGTGTGTTAGATTTAGGCGTGCCAATGTGCAAGCGCTGACTAGTCAACGCCATTGTCAATGCTTGCACATTAGCACGCCTAAATCTAACACACCCATTATTAAAGGAGCATTTCACCCCTGGAAGAAACTGCAATCACTCAATGTTAATAGTATTTGTAGTAGATAACAGTAGAACAATTTAAAATTTGCACCCTATGGCCAGAAAAATTATGAAATATGTGTGTTTGACTAGGATTTGACTGGAACGCTGCAATACTACAATGACCATAATGCTTTGGTGCACTGCACCTCCTTGTGGGGGAGTGGAGGCTGCCTGTGGGTGTGATCTTCAATGACAACACACAACATGTGTGCCAGTGTTCAGTGTTGCCATGTCTGCTTATTATAAGCGGCTTCTTTCTAAAATGTAGTTGATATTTGGGCTTGTATCCTTCCAAATGTTTTGATTGTTGTTTAAACCAGTAGTTCTCAAACATGTTCATGTATTTTTCCACGGACCCCCATCTGAAATTATAATTTGTGCCAAATATGTGTTGTTAAAACGATAAAAAAATACTCCACATTTTGCACTTTTTTCCCCTCAAGATTTTTTGGAAAATAGCAGATCTACAAGCTCACAATGGGTAACATCGCAACGTGTTGTGAGCTTGTAGATCAGCATTTTTCAAATATATAATATCCCATGTCTAGGTTTAAAGTGCTCTTGGCTTAGTTATCTTCTTTTGGGCTTGTTTTCATAGACCTGGTTTCTTATTTCTTTCACAATATCTGGCAACACTGGAAGTCAAAAGCGTCCATCTCATCCTTCATGTTCAAGGATTCGTTAGTGATGTCACATCACTGACAAATCCTTGGTATCTTTAGCCGTTCTACTTCCGTGTAGTAGCGACATAACTGTCGAATCCTTGATATTATGATCCTAGCCTTTCACAGTGTTTGTTTACCGTCGCGTCGCTCCATGTTGTATTTGGATTCTTTCACGCTTGCGCTTATGAAACACTACACAGGATTATTATTTCATGTCAACATTCAAGTACAACTATCAGAAGATCACTCAGGTAAAGTAATGCCTCACTCTGCAAGGGGGGTTGCCCGCTGGCCGCAGCTAATGGGAGTGGCCGAGTGGGGAAAGAAGGTTGAACAAAGTGTTACGGGGGCTGTCTTTGGAGCTGGTCTGACTGAGACGCGCCGAGACATGTAGTGCGGAAAGGAATGAGACCTAGCTCTCGTGACGTAAATAACGTCACGAAGACGCGAAGATTACGCGAAGATTACTAGATATCTAAAAACACAGATTTTACACAAAAAAAAACAGGATCTTGTTTCTTGAGTCCTAAACTTCATTAAAAGACCGAAAACTTCTTCCAGGGGTGAAATGCTCCTTTAATCCATTCAATCCGGGAACGCAACTGTGTGTCATTTTTAGATTTCTTTTGGCTGTTAAAAAATAGCAGATATACAAGCTCATAGTACGGCACCGAGTGCTGTGATATGAACTTGTAAATCTGCTATTTTTGGGGTAAGGAAAGAGTGAAAATGTGTGCAAATCTTTGAATATATATACATTTTTAACTCAAATATTTGCTTCTGGGGGTCCCTGGAACAACATAATTTGAGATGGGGGTCCGCGGACAAATACATATAATTTTGGGGGTCCATGTCATGAAACCCCAGTAGGAAAGATTTTATTTAAAAATGTTCACTTTGAAAATATAAATATTCAAAGATTTGCACACATTTTCATGATTTTTCTAAAATAGCACGGCACTCTGTGCCATGAGCTTATATATCTGCTATTTTTTTAATAGCCAAAGAAATCAAAAAATTACACAGATGCGTTCCCGGATTGAATGGGTTAATGTGATGAGCTGCAGGTATCGCTTACGTCAGTATACTAAGGTTAGCAGTAGCCGGGCATGTTTTAACTTTTTACACTTCTATAGTTCTTAACCATTAGAGGGCAGCAAACTCTCACAAATGGCCTAGAGGTTTGTTCCCCTTTAAAACCCTGTGGTTTCCCATTAGTCTATTCACCAAGGCTTGACTTTGACATTCTTTGATAAGGGACAGATTAGGGCCTTTTTATTCATCTCTGAATGAATGAAAAGTAAAAAAGTTTATTTCATCTCGACAGCATTGAAAATGAGCTATTTTCGAGAATAAATAAAGGTTTCAATCCATTTTCAGCTATTTTCAATGCCGCCTTAAAATGCTGATGTCCTCACAAGTGTGTGTGTGTGTGTGTGTGTGTGTCTGTGTGTGTGCGTTTGTGTACTAGTACCAACCTGCCAGAACCAGAGGATCTGCTTGCTGCTGCGGGCGTAATGTCTGTAGATGGCGTTTCTCTGCCAGTCAACCAGGTCTATCTCCTGCATGCCACACAGCATCACCTTATATAGAAAGAGAACATGACGTCACACCATTGAAAGTAATATCTGTTAACCTCACAAGATGGCGCCAGCTGTCCATTGAACTCATTGGACGTGGGTGTTCTTGATACGTAGGCTCGTTCTTGATAAGGGACATTAAATGTACACCCTTTGTGAGAGTGCTGACTTTTTGTTTGCCTATTCGTAGGGCTTTAACTATAGATAATTCTCTTCACGATTATTCCATCGATTACTGTATCGATTAGTTGAATAATCGAAAACGCGATTTTATTTCATTTATTTTGTCGCACAATGGTGTCGTACAAAAGAAAATAGCAGATCTACAATCTCACAGTTGTGAGCTTGTAGATCAACCATTTCCACAATTATTATTAATCGATTATTTTATTAAATGATCGTTTATTTTTTCTAATCGATGAAATCGATTAGTTTGATTAACTGTTACACCCCTACTTGTCATGAACTAGTTTGACGACAGTAACTGATTATGTTGTGCGCTGTGGTAGGGAACAGCAATATAAAAGTAGAAGGAGTGTGGTAATATGTCTGTGCAAGGGACTTGTGCAGTACACTGCCATTCTGTTTTCATAATGAAAATCTATGTTTCATAATGACGTGAAAATAACCCTGAGACGCATTTCTCAAATGTTCTCAAAGATACGCTGAGTTCCCTAATGAAGTTTTAATACTGCTGAACATGAAAACAGCTGTGAAGCTGCCACTCCTAATTATTTATGTCAATAGTCTTTTGGAATGAATAACACCACTATTCCATGCATGTATGAAAATTGCAGAAAGTTCATTATGAATTCATATCGTTGCTGTCGGGCAGAAACCTTGCATCTCCATCTTCCAACTTAAATTAATGCCCAACTTCATTGTACAGGAGTGTCGCACAAAAGTTGTGAAAATAGCAGGCCTACAATCTCACACCGCATCGCGTTGTGAGCTTGTAGATTGGCTATTTTAAAACGTTTTCTTTTTTAAATGACAATAAAAAAGGTTTTCGACATACAAGGTTTCCACCCGACAGCAACAAATTATTACTACCAAGTCCAAAGCCGAGTACCTCTAGCTCTTTGGCATCAAAGTATTGAAGGTACTGCTGAGGCAGAACTTCATTGAAGCCTTCAAAGAAAGCTTGCGTCTGCTCTTCCACTCCTCTGGATAATCTCCACTCTGCAACCAATCTGCATACATAAAGACAATTCATTAACCACATGAACCCCAGCATCCCTACTTTCCGGGGGGCGAACACTCAGAAACAATAACAGATCTACAAGCTCACAATGTGTTGCAATGTGACACGTTGTGAGGTTGTTAGATTGGTGACTTTTGGCCAAGAGATTTGGTGTTGAGATTAAAAGGGGTGCGGACCAAGTATAGAGCCCTCGGGAACCCTGGTCAATTCATTAATTAAAACCACCATCTGTGATGCAGTTTATATCATTATGAACTTGGCGTCTGAGGCGGATTCTCTTTCAAAGGTCATTTAGATAGACATGTATGATGTTAAGCATAGGATTGTTTAGCCACTTGAACCCCGGTATCCATATTCTGGGAGGAACATTAGCCAAAAATGGCCGACCTACAAGCTCACAATGTGTCACGGTGAGACACGTTGTCAGCTTGTAGATCTTCTATTTTTGGCAAAGAAATTTGGTGTAGAGGGGGAAAAAAGCGGTCCAGCGTGGCACAGAGTGCCGCAATATGAGCTTGTAGATCTATTTTTGAAAAGTCGTGAACATTTGTGCAAATCTTTGAATATATATATTTTTAAAGCGAACATTTGTAAGTCAAAAATCTTTGCTTCTGGGGGTCCCTGGAACTAAATATTTTGATATGGGGGTCGGCGGCCAAATACATACAGTATAATCTTGGCTGTGATATGAAAAGATTTGAGAACCACTGATATAGAAACATAAGTTTTTGTCTCTTGGGAGAAGTAGATGAGAGCAGACCGTACCTGATGTATTCCTCCTTGTTCTCCTCTGTGACAAGAACGTTCCCTCCATCAGGCTTCAGCTCATGGGTGGTTACCTCCCCCAGGATCTCCTTGTCTACTGAGAAGAACATCTCTAGGCCACACTCTTCAATGTTGTTATCTCTGCAAAACAGAGGATGTCATTGTTAAGTACGGTAGTATAAATCAGGCTTAGGCCTACAATGGCCATCCTCAGCTTAAATTATGTTTGATGCATTATCCCATAATCACAGAGCCATGTTAAATGACTTCACTACATACATTAGCTGCACCCTATATATGCCCAAACGTACTTGATCCACATGAGGGAGTTGTAGAATTCTGGGTCTACGGACTCCAGGTCTTTGAGAGCAAGGGGTTTGTTCAGGATACGTTTGTAGAAGGGAAGCGAAAAACCTGTGTCAATGAACTTTCCATGGAACAGCGCCTAGAAACGGACAGTACAAGACATCTTAGTTTATGATCACTCAACATGTAACTTGTCAATACCAATACCATCAGGGATGGATCGATAGATTGCAATGATAGTTTTCTATTTTTGTTTAAAACAAGTTACACTTGTGTGATAACGAACCATTCTAAAGAGAGCAGCATCAGATACATAACCTCAAAGTCCAATATTTATCTTCTATAAATGTCTTCCAAATGAAAAACCTTAAATAGAGTTCAGGCCTGCTCGAAACAGCTGTAGTTTAGTTTAGAAGTAGATATCATAAATATAGTTGGTTTTTTTCTGGGGGTGCAACCATCTAAAAAATAATTGACCATTATTGGCTACCAATTGTATTTCCTTTCATCCTCCTATGAAATAATATTGGGCCAGGACATCTGAGCCACTCTAATTAGCAGCAGCTATCAGCCCTGTGATAAGAAAAGACACATGATGCAGTGTACCATTGCGATGAAGCGTCCAATGAACTTGAAGTACTTGAGGTGGTCAGGGTTGATGTAAGAGGCCGGGTTAATCTGCAGGCAGTAGTTGTCCTTGCCAGCATACTCAAACAGACAGTACATGGGGTTCAGCACCTCATGAGACAGCAGGAAGAACCATTCCCTGTGAAGATATGTCCAGAGAAAAAAGGGGGGGGAAATTATGGTGATTTGTGATGGTAGAGTTTGTGTTGCACATAATTTGTGGGTGGTGGCCAACGCACCTTAAAGTCATCCATCAAGCATCTCAACACACAGTAATTACCTGGCTACTCCTCCATAGTCCAGGCCTTCCTCTCCAGGAAATATGATCCACAATCTCCGTCTCAGATCTTGTGGATGAAAGCTCATGATCTTTCAACGGAAAAGAAACGCAGTGGGAAATGATTAACACAGTCTAAAACTAGAACATTTCTACGCAAAGTAATGAAGATTTAAGACAGTATGATAAAAGCTTGGAGAAACTCACTTGTTGGAACGAATCCTCAAACAAGGTTTTGCGAGTAACTGTAATCTTTATGTGCTGGGGCATCGACAGTTGCTAAGAGATAGAGGGAATGAGAGAGAAAAAGACAGGCATGAAAACCTCATGTACAATATCGTTGCTGTCCGGCAGGAACCAGCTAACTCCACTTTGACGCTTTTGCATTTTTTTCCATAAATCAGTGCTATTGAACAACCTTTACGTCTGTGTGTTGGTAAAAACAATATTGAACCAATAGAAAGTATAAAAAAGTGCTTCTGCTAAACCAGCTAACTCCACCAAAGAGGGGTGGAGTTAGCTGGTTTTGCTGACTCCAGGCTCCACCCCCTTTTGACCTCCAACCTCATTGTGAGCTTGGACGTCCATTCAGCTGTTCTGATCAATGATGAACAAAACCTCCTAACTCCATTTTTGTTTAGTTTTTTTCATTTCCTGAAACATTTAGGAGTTAGCTGGTTTCTGCCTGACAGCAGAGATATACTGTATAGCAGTGTTAGGCAACAGGAGGCCCGTGGGCCAGAACTGGCCCGCCAGCGATAATATCTGGCCCCGAAAATGTATTTTGTAAATAATTTATAATAGCTGACTGACAGTCCAGGTAGGATATGGACAGCAATAGCTTTGAATTGATTAAATCAGGTATGAAGAACAAATAGTTCTATTTCCATTCTTTGAATGTTATGTTTTCACTGTCAACTTTCCTCTTGAGACTTGATTTTGCATGAAAAACTCCCCTCAAGTTTAAAAAACACACTAAAGCTGTGTTTCACATGCCTTAAAAGATACATTGTTTCTCTCCATTCTAAGAGACCTTGAACCATGAAAGAGCTCTTGTTCGAAAAGGAGTACTCTGTCTCCAGATAAAATGTTCACTAGATATCCTCTAAGTGAAACATTCAAGGATGACGCCTGCACAAAAAGGAACATTTGATTCCACATGCTTTTCTATCAATTGTTATACCACATCTTTATGTAGTAACTTTTACAACGATACAGTTATTATTATTGTACATAAGGTTGTTTGTTGCAAGTTCCAAGTCCTAAATTAGCCATTGATTGTGTTCTGGCCCACCATCTAATGTCTTTGAAAAGTTTGGCCCGAGGCCAAACTTACTTGCAGACCCCTGCTGTATAGTGTATACACACAATTGAGACTTTCCATGTTTCTGTGTAACCACATTTAAAGACATTTAAAAACTAAACAAACAAACATTTTAATACATATTAAGACATGGATTCATTAGAAAAGTCCAGCGGAAAATAGCCCGTGGAGGAAAGACTGATTTATGAATTAAATTAAAACATTCATGTCTTATTAACCACACAATGATATTTAGCCAACATTGACTCAATTATTCAGGTAAGTCAGCTACATTTTAATGAGAGAATGTGAATACATAAATATATATATATATATTATTTTAATAACTCAATTCTCAACATCATATCACCTCTGCTCTGAAGCACTGTGTACCATTAGGTTGGTCTAGATGGCAGCAAAATCACCAATAAAGAAGGTTTTCCAACTTAGCAAATACACTACAGACTACGGTACTACTGTTAAGTTTGTGGGCTATAGCAATTAATTGCACTTCAATTCTAATATCATTTTTTGTACTTCATAACCATTTCAGACCATAATCTGTTATTTGTGCTCCTTATACTGTATCTCATGTTGTCATCATGGGCCAACAATATTATTTGTTTTATGACATAAACGACGGAGAGCAATTTTTTTCCTTTCTGCTAACATGTAATGTCAATGGCTATGGTGGCCCCCTAAGGCGAATCAGTCATTTATAAATGGTAAACTATAAAGGGATCCAAACTACAAGACCTATAATTAATGTTTTGTCAATATGAAGACGGTAGTTTCTGCCATATTACCGAAAGCAATACATGAATGGGAACAGATCAGAATTCTATTTCGGGACCCCCTCGAAAACGAGATGCTACATCTCAAGGGGCTATTACTAATAAAGAATTTCAATCAATAACAGATATTTTGACATCATTGTGCGAGTTGTTCAGATGACACTTACCTGACACCAGAATCGGAAGTACTGCACTTTGGCTTTGAAGTCCCTGACATAGGTAATCTGGGGCCCGTTCTCACTGTAGGAAATGACCAAAATAACGATTATGTACTTCAATGTGTCCTTATTAACAAATAAATATAATCTCATACCTAAAATGCTAAAGAGTAATGTAACATGGTGGGAGGATATTAAATTAAGTGCTTTAACTCCCAATTACAAAGAAAGAAGCATCAGATACATAACCTCCAAGTACAACATTAATTTAACCCCCAGCTTCCCCAAAAAGGTTGCTGTTTAGAAGCTTGAGGGGACTAGAGGCATTTTCCCAACGCTACGGCTTAGTGGAACTTTCAAATGCAATGTTAATTCGGGGACCTACAACACACAGGAGTTAGCAACAGAAGCTTTGTATCCACTTCAAACCTATATACTTTGTTGAACGAGGAGTCTATAATTGGTCCACTTCTTTTTTCAAATCTCATCAAAAGGCTATAATATATGTCAATTTTAACACTGTTTAAACTCAGACATACAGTGAGGATTTCCCTGTGCGAGGATCGATGTAGGTGGTAGTTCTCCTATTGTGGTCTACGAAGTAAGGTATACCATCCACCGTGAACCTCATCTCCCAACCTTCTGGCAGGGGCTTGTCGTTCAACAACCTGGAAATTACACACACACACACACACACACACAGAATAAAAATCTGTCAGCGGCAGCTGTCCATACAACATGCTAGGCATACAATAATAATGAAGACAAATAAATAATAAACAATAACAGGATCTTTACCACTATGTTAGAACATGGTTACAACAGGGTCTGTAAGTTACAAAGGAGTACAACACAGGTGATATTAATGTACCCACCCTTGTGTCCTGGGATCCTCCCACTGAGTTGCCCGAGTTGTGTGATGAACAAAATACACTCTGCCATTGGTGTCAGTTCTCTTCTCTGGACATAAAATAGTAATGAGAAGATAAAAGTTAACTGTTTATGTATTATTCATGGCTTATTCACAGTCTAGAAAATGATGCTTCAAGTGCAGTACAGTACCACTTATGGATATCTATAGATATATATTTCCACAAGCACATCTAAAGGTTTCTTTTCCAACTAATAACAGGGGTATTAGTGAAACAGTGTCAAACACTTAATAGCCAACCATGCTTACCCCAGCCATGTGGTAGAGGCCCCAGTGGGTCAAATTCTTTGCTTGCTGCAGCTGCAAGCTGATCTTGGAGCTAAGAGGCAGAGAAAAGGGAAGGTGCCTGTTCAATGGCAAAACTAAGCAAATTAAATGTATAATTATCTTATTACACATAATTATAATACATACCGGTATTTTAAATAAGGCCTTTGCATGTCTGTTACACAAGAGAGGAATAGCTATCAAGCTCTTATTTCCCTGAATGTTATTATGGTCCCGTGAGTATTTTAAACAATGCTAAAACATGCACCTGATGAGGTGTAGACCATGGATATATTAAACTAGGGATTGTTTTGTGTTACAATTTAAGCATTCTATCTTTATCCAGAGCGACTTACAGAAAGGTAAACGCATACATTTGTTTTTTGTTTTCATCACACAGTCCTCACATAGCTGAAACATCGAATGACTGTCAAGTAAATGTCAGTTATTATTAGGAGGAGTGTGGCGCTATTTCCTTAATTCCCCTGGGTACTGTGCAGCAAACATGTGATCTGACCAAAGCCTTCTGGACACAACTACCAATTACCACAGTCATGCAGGACCGTGCAATGTCACATGAGAGGTTTCAGCATCAAGGGTGTGCATACTGGGAACTGATTTTCAAGTAAGCCACTGGATTCATTTCAGTATGGGGTCAAATGAGAGAGGGGACATAAAGTTATGTTATGATTGCATTTTAATACATATTAACTCTTTGACTGCGGACGACGCGATAACGCGTCAAGTGCTACTTTGTCCAGTTGGCCGTCGACGCGCTGGACGCGCGTTCATTGTTTAATCTCTGATCGCGCTATGCTGCTTAATATTCAATGTTATTCTCGAGTTCCACTTACTTCACGGACATCTGCATCCGGTTTCATGACCTGGATTCCGTTTCCGGTTTTTGATTCTTTTCCCCAGTCATTTTCGTCCAAAATAGGTAAATAAACGGTCTTTCACACGGTATGACGGACAAACGGACAGTTTCTCTTCTATAATCTATGGTCTGGGTGACGATCAGTCATCGCCGTCGTGTATCACGACGGCATTTTGGCGATCAAAACAATCTGGGACGACGTCACTTCCGTTTTCATGTTTTTCTCTGTCTAATCTATCAAGAAGGCTGAGAGAGACCCAACGACCTGATCTAGCTGTCATGTGCTGCACTCTAGTGGCGGATTTGTGCTGGGTCTTTACATTATGTCCCCTTAAATTATTTTCATGAGAAAAATTCAAAATATAAAAATAAAAAAACACGAAAATTGCTGGCACTGGGGGAGTACTTTATGAAAATACTCTGGCAGTCAAAGAGTTAAGACATGGATTAATTAGAAAAGTCCAGCGGAAAATAGCCCATGGAGGAAAGACTGATTTATGAATTAAATTAAAACATCCTTGTCTTATTAACCACACAATGATATTTAGCCAACATTGACTCAATTGTTCAGGTAAGTCAGCTACATTTTAATGATATATATTATTATAATTTAATAACTCAATTCTCAACATCATATCACCTCTGCTCTGAAGCACTGTGTACCATTAGGTTGGTCTAGGTGACAGCACAATCAATAAAGAAGGTTTTCCAACTTATTAACAAAAGCAAATACACTACAGACTACGGTACTACTGTTAAGTTTGCGGGCTATAGCAATTAATTGCACTTCAATTCTAATATCATTTTTTTGTACTTCATAACCATTTCAGACCATAATCTGTTATTTGTGCTCCTTATACTGTATCTTATGTTGTCATCATGGGCCAGCAATATTACTTGTTTTATGAAATAAACGGAGAGCAATTTTATAATTGGATTTTTTTCTACAAACATGTATTGAACTGTGGTAACTAGACCCAAAACCGCTATACATATTAACGAAACAATTGTTTTGTAAACCGTTACCCACATTCTCCAATCCAATTTGCCTTTATAAATACCAACTTTTGCGTGGGAAGCACCGTATGCAACAAGTCTTGTTTTGTGCTTCTGCAGAGGCCCCCACAACATGCAGTGAATCCACCCATGCCGAGTAATATTTTGTAATACTCAATACTTGAGTATACTTTGTCCACCATTCCCAGTGATGTGTTCACACTCACCCCGTATATGAACCTCTGGTTAAATTGCTGCATGGCTCCCTGCAGTTGGCTGCGCTGGTTCTGCCACTCCTCATAATTACGCACAGACTCCTGTGTGGGGCGCTGCCACGTGGTGGTCCGAGTGATGTGGTCGACATAGTACACCCGACCCATGGGGTCGACTCGTCTCTCCCATCTATAGAGGACAGGTGGTGGGGGGAGGGGGCAAAACTGAGTTGGGAATATAGGGGCCATATTGGGCTGGCAGCCCAAATCTGATTTGTGGCCAATCCAGATTGGAGTCGCATTGTTTTAATACAGACTGAGCAGCACAAAAAAAAACAAATGGAAACAGATTTTTTTGCTAATCAGATTTGAATCACATGACTTAGCCTTGTTCAGACTGCATAGAACCAATATGACTTCAATCAGGATAGGGAATCAGATTTGGGCTGCATAGTCGACCCAGACTAATGAGTTCCACTGCAAAGGCAAAGGTTATGTCGACATTTTCTTTTATGCAAGTTGTCCAAACTCTCTATTTTTCACTGTGCAGACAAGCCGAACACAACTACCGGTATGTCAAAGTAAGCCTGCATTATTATGACTAATATGGTAGGCATGATTGCTTCGCTGGATATTGTGATCACGACTACGGGTGAAAAGATTCCTTATAATTTTTTTATGGCACTCCTGCAAATTCTTTCATTAACGTGGCAATTTTCAGGAACAGCTGCTGTCATAAAATAAATGTCTAATTAATATTGCTGATCTGCCAACACCCTTGGCATATAAGTTAAGTGAAGTAGAAAGGTACCCTGCAGCCAGTGCATCAGGCCGGTCCCAGGTTGTTCTTTTTTCAATGTGGTCCACAAAATACACACGGCCATTCTGGTCCACCCTCTGCTCCCACCTACAGAGGCAAAGACCATTATAGTCAGCAAAAAAAAACAGCAGGCAGTGGGATATTGATGAGAGTCATTTGCAGAAGCACTTGTTTAATGGAGTCAGAGAGTCATGCAGGGAGAAAACATTTACTGTAGCCATTAAAATCGTTCAAGTGTTTCAAAGTAATTTTGAATTGAGCAGCTGGCGAAGGCGCCGCCAGCACTCACACGGATTTGCAGGGATTTTGTGTGAAGATTAAACGGCTCAGGTAGAATCAGTAGCGGCGGGGGAAAAAAACAAAAAAACGTTTCCTCTTACCCGGGTGGCATGGGACCGCTGGCCACAGGTGCAACTCTGGGAGTGGCTGGGGCCGGCGTTGCAGGGGGCGGGGCAGCCGTTGCAGAGGTTGAGGTCTCAGCTTTGGGGCCACTCGGCGTTTGTGCCGGCCCCGCTGCAACTGGTGCTGCTGCTGCTTCAGCTGAAGTGTCCTGTGGCTCTGAGCCCCCACTAGCAGAGGCCTGGGAGGAGCCATCTGAAACAGGGGCTTCACTCACCTCACTGGTGGAGGAGCTGCTAGACGAGGCTGAGGGAGAGGAACAGCACACAACAGACGAGGGGAAGGGGAGAGGATGGTATTGATTAATTAATTATAGTCCGTTATAGTACCTTCACACCAGTGGTGAAAACGCGTATTCGACTAACCACATGAATCCTAGCGTCCCTGTTCTGGGGGGGAAATTAAGTACTAAGTATGCAGGGTTTAAGTTGCTAAACAAGTACTTGTTTAACAACAAATCATAAAACTTTAAAATCTAAAATCCTTTTTAGGCATACACTGTATATTTTATAAAATGTTTCTTGATGAAACATTTAATTATTTCATGATTCTTGATATTTTAACCCATTAACTGCCAGATGTATTTTCATATTTTTTTAGCCAGTGCCAGAGTTTTTAAGTTAACAAGGAAGTGGATAGGAGTCTAGATCTTCGAAAAATCATATCTCCTTTGGGTCAAATTGGAAAAAAACGTAGATCTACGCGATTGGCACGTGGCGGCTTTAAATAGGTTCGCGTAGATCTACGTGATTGGCAGTGAATCAGTTAAGACCTGGAACCCCATTACGTAACTATATATTTCAAGCCAGGAACCCCTTTGGGGGTTCTTGTTGCTATGTACAGTATATAGCAACATCTTTTCTTTTTTTTTTTTTTGAATAAATATTTGAAGTTTTTCAGAAAACTTAGGTCAGGATTTAGAAGGCGTTTTTAAACCGGCCTCAGGTCTAAATGGGTTAACTATGTTTTGCAGCAGGAGATATTAAATGGACCTAAGCCTATTCCATTAATCCATCCACTGAGTAAAAGATTACTCATCCTACCTGGTGAGGCTGTTGGTCTCCGGGGGGTTGGAGGAGGGGGGCGGGCTGGTCTAGGTGGACGTGAGTCTTTGGAGACCCCTGGAGAAGGGGCAGGAGACCCTGTACCATTGACAGCATGGCCGTTAGGGACAATGACCCACTCATCTGAATCACTGGAGGGAGACGTGTCTCTGCTTGACCTGGGGGAGAAAAATCAAGGTATATGAGGTCAGAGTCAACTTCAATGTCACACCAAGTTCACTGAATATTTAGTGAATAGTTTATGTTCATGTACAGTATGTCCAATGAGGAAACCCACTCTTTAACCCCAAACTTAACAATTAACCCAAGTTAAGCATAAACAAAGAGTCAACCTGAGGTGCAGAAAAAGTAATGTGTACAACACCTGATGCCAGAGTCCCCATTCTGTCTTGCATTTCCATTGGGCACAACAGCTACAATATAATGACAGAAGAAAAGACACATTCATTTTGAGTTCAAGTTCCTAATCCTAAAATGTGTGTGTGTGTGTGTGTGTGTGTGTGTGTGTGTGTGTGTGTGTGTGTGTGTGTGTGTGTGTGTGTGTGTGTGTGTGTGTGTGTGTGTGTGTCTGAGTGGGGCTGGGCAATAATATGGACAAAATCAAATATCACTATATTTTTGACTAAATACCTCAATGTGACGATACATTTTCTTTTGAAATTTCTCACAATTTCAAAAATAGCTGATCTACAAGATCACAGCTCATCACAACGCAGTGCGTTTACATTTTTTGAAACATTTGTGTACAGTAGGCCTTAGGTGATTAAAACGAGTTAAAGACAAAACATATGCCATGTAACGATATATGATATGGTTATATTGAAAATCCCAGCCGATATCTAGCCTCATATCGCAATATCGATATAAAATCCATATCTCAGCCCTAGTGTGTGTGTGTGTGTGTGTGTGTGTGTGTGTGTGTGTGTGTGTGTGTCTGTGTTTCTTCACCATGTTCTTTTTCTGCAGACGAGAAGGTTTCTGGGTCTACCTGCAAGCCATCCAAACACACCGATAGGTCACCCACTACATCACGGGGGTCCCTGTCGGAGCTCAGCTGCAGCGTCTGGACCACCTCAGACACTGGAGAGCAGACACACACGCAGATGATGCACTTCAGTGGGACAATAAGATTTACACAGCCCTAAACAAGCCCACTAGAGTAGACAAAGACTAATATATATCAATGATGTCACTCTGAGAGAAAGAGAGAACAAGGAGCTCTTGTTCTCTAGGACCAACTCCTTTGCCTTCCTGCCAAATTGACCTCCAAAACTTGTAGCTGAATTAATTTATGTTATACAGTATATCTACAGTACTAGTTAACCACATGAACCCTAGCGTCCCTATTTTGGACATGCCATAACAGGCGCGGAACATTGGCGAACATTCGGTAAAAATAGCAGATCTACAGTACAAGCTGAGCTTGTAGATCAGCTATTCGGAAGAATCTGTAGACGGAAAAAGGAGGGGACCAAGTATAAGCCCCGGGGGGACCCCGATCAACAAAGTATATAGGGTTTAAGTGATTAATGCTAACGTGTTGTCCTCATGGTTAACTCAATTCTCCTTTCATGTGTATTGGCTTCAAGCCCTCCTCAGCAGACTTTCACTATGAAGAAGGAATGCATGCACACACAAGTAGGAACAGACAACTATTGTAACATGGAGCGACCTTTCATTGCTGTGATGACATAGCCCCAAACAGCAAGCAATGGACACAATTAAGTTGTATGAATGAAGTTAGGTTTTAGTTGGTATGTTATTGCAGGGTACTGAAAAGCAGGGTACCGAAAAGCAGCTGGGCAGACAGGGAATAACTATGACTTGCATGTCGCATGGTTAGCACATTTTATCCAGGTCTGAGATTCATTGTAATGGCAGAGTAAACACACTGTAGGTCAAGAGAAAACGCATTAGCATGTAGGTGAGGACTGTATCTCAGGAACAACATATAATACCAGCATTGTTTTACATTATACTTAACACCTGTAATGCATTGAAGTCTACTTCAATGCTATCAAACACACGCTGTTTGTTAGACCTTGTTCTGTGATTAAAGTCCTTGTTAATATGTTTCCAAATTAAGAGTTTAGTGCAATTATATTGACACACTTCTTTCTATCTAGATCTATAAACTGCTATAAAGTGTTATGTAATGTTATCTAACATGCAGCCATTTAACGCTTATCTTGTTCAGCCTTTTAAATTGCCTGAGAAATAATTCAGATACACACATCGGTCACGTTGGCAATGTTGGGGCCATACTCTACCCATAGAGCTGTGATGAGCAATGATGGGCCTCTAACTCAGCTCTAAAGCAGTGCAGTGTGACACTAAGCCTATAATCTTCCCATCCTCGTCATATCATACAATGTCATATCCGCTTGTTGTTTGCAAACCAGATGACACACAGGACGGCGACCCACAGAGCAAACTCACATTTCAAGTCATTAGCCTTCAAGGTCTCACTGATCTCCAGGGATGCCAATCCCAGGAGGATGTCTGCTTTCAGAGTCTGGTGGCTCCACACACGGAAGATCAACTTGCTGAATGGGGTGACAATTCTGCAGGAGGGAAATGTTGACATTTAGTTGATTTCCATATTATTAGCATGACATCACAAGTGTGATGTTAACCACTGAAACCCTATAATGTACTGAGTGTTGACCGGGGTCCCTCAAGGGTCTTTAGTTAGTCCCCTCCTTTTCCCCCCTCTATACCAAATCTCTTCACTGAGCAACTGTCCCTTGTAGAGATGCGCGGATGGGCTTTGACACTACCCGATGCCGTGTGTACAAATAAACCATCCACCCAAATTTGTTATTTCTCCCAGATATAGATACACCAGCCATATAACTTAGTAATCAGTCCTACAAGAAGGTGAAATTAAAAGGAAAGTGAAACATCTGTTTCTGATGCAGCGTAGGCTGCTTTCCCAAGCGTAACTCTGAGAAGTTAAAAATGGAACCAAAAGGACCCTTAAGGGGAAATATACACACCTGGCACAAATTAGCAAATGGAACAAATGGCGTTCATGTCTTATGCTTGGTTGGGGATGAACCCATTAGTATTTATTTATATTTTGTATTTAAACGATCAATAACGTTAATACTGCTATTCCTTGCTTGGATTAAGCATTGACAAGTCGCTATAATTTGCCCAGAGTCCAGAGATGGTTGTGGTTCGGTCCGCATCCGGACTGGAATCCACCTATTGAGGATCAATGCTATATACACTTTATTGACCAGAGTCCCCTAGGGGTCTATACTTGCCCCGCTCCTATTTACCTCTACACCAAAACTCTTGGCCGAAAATAGCCTATCTACAAGCTCACAACATGCTGTGTTGCTACGCATTGTGAGCTTGTAGATCTGCTAGTTTCGCTGAACATATGCCTATTAAGACATGCCCAGAATAGGGATGCTTGAGTACATATGGTTGATAAATCATCTGAAAAGCCAAGTTTGTGAGTGCAGACTATTGTTTGTATCTACATAAGTGCAAATCATGTACCATCTCACAACCCGTTTAATGAAAGCACCATAGTTAAAACAGGTGAGCTACACAGCAGGCCTGTTGTAAAGTTTGTTATCTCTTTAACTTCAGGGAACAATGGCCCTTGTGACTGAGTATAGAAGAGTCTACAGTGCTGCTTCCTTCAGGAACCGCTTTAGTAGCCTTCCTAAAAGTGTGATAACTAGTCCAAGGAGATCTGTGTGACATCACAGTAACTGAAGCTGCACAAATGGGCTTTGAGAAGAGAGGCATGGGATTTTTAACTCATTTTGCAGCAGATTAATCTGTTATGCAACACACAGACTAACCAGCTAACCTACAAAATAGAAAGACGCAGTTCAAAGCTTTTTTTTGTGTATGCTAAAAACATGCAAACTGAACCACCAGGCATGGGGTCCTTGAGGTGGTTCCACGCGGTCCCCAGTTTAAATTTGGGATAATTAGGAACCAAATGGACCCTTACGGGCCTGTAACTCTGAGAGTGTGCAAATGTAACCAAATAGACCTTTATGGTCAGATTTTTTTTTATAGTATAGAGATAAAAATACGTATCAAATGGTCTAATATGCATATCAAACTGGGGGAACTTGAAATTAAAAAGGTTTAGACATACATTTAACCATTTCAACCCTATAGACAGACATTTAAACACTTAAACCCTATACTGTACTTCTTTGACTGGAGTCCCTTATGGATCTATACTGGACCCCCTCCTTTTTTTAAACTCTACACCAAATCTCTCTTTCCGAAAATAGCTGATCTGCTACAAACAGATCTACCCATCCACATCAGAAACATGGCTGCAGCACTTACACTGTGAGCGCCTGCTTCCATTTGGGGCTGTGTGTGTTATTACATTTCTCAGTCTTCTTGGACTGGCCGTCCACAGCCACCTCGACGTACGGACTGGGGCCAAACCAGTTCTTTTTGTTCTCTTTGAGCTTGGCCGACAGCACTAGAGGGAAGAATCAGCATCACAGGTATAATTCATCTTAAAATAATCTAAAAACCAGGTTTCATGTTTCATAACTTTAGAAGAAAGGACTCCCGCACACTGTCTTCTTCACTTGCAATTAAAATATAATGTAATGGGAACAGATACAAGGTATCGGTGCACAGACCTTCATCAGAAAACTTGATGAAGGTCTGTGTACCGAAACATTGCTTCTGTTCCCAGTACATTTATATTTTAATTGCAAGTGAAGAAGACGCTGTGTGGGAGAGGAGTCCTTTCTTCTACATTAGTCGGCTCTTGGTCTTTTTCCATGCACATGTCAAACTAAAGGTGTACAAAAGGTCTGCTCTTTTATGTTTTGCAATAACAGTATGTAATAGCGAAACTTGGCAATTAATTCGAACACCTGGTTTGTTCAGCTGTTGCACCTTGTCCTCACTTCCTAAGGGCTAACCAGAACAATATATACAACCCATTTCCCAATCCATCAGACGAGAAGAGGGACAATAAAATCAGAGACCATTACACATCATTTGACCAAAGATATGACACTGATGAACAATGCGCAACAAAAGAGTTAGAAGCATTATTATTTGTTGCTTTTTTTTTTACCCCTTTTATGCAGTGTTCACGGTACCACTGCGCCACCTGAGCGCCTGTGTGATTACAATATTAAATGGTTACATTTTCATAGCGCCTTTAGCCAAAGCAGTTTACAATGTGCATTACAACCAAGAACCTTCTGGTTTCCAAGTGGCTACTCTACCTCCTGAGCCACAGTCACATTTTATTAAACAAAATAATCTGGATGATAACTTTTAGCCACTATTGAGGAGTACATGCATCCCTACATCACAGGTGATGCTACTCCTTGCGACTATCACGTCATCATTAAGTTAACATGAAGAGGAATGACTGTTTGAATGTTCACTGACAGCCACATTTCAAAGTATTTAATTTCAAAAGTATACCGGACAAAATAAACATAAACATTGGGATATTATTACTGGAAAATCAACTTACCGGTGACTTGTAACTGGGCCTTCATGTCAAAGCCATAACACTGTAGCCTTCTTTGGCTACACAGAGATGGCCTGCAAAACCTAGAACCAATGACATCACATGTAAACACAGGGACACTAGAGTCTAGAGACAGGTAACCTACTTAAAAAGGATTAGGCTTTCGTTGCCACAGACAATGCAAAACAGACAAGAGCCTGGCTGTAAATAGAGTCTGCGTACAGTCAGTATTACTAGTAAAGCAATCCAATTATTGAACACAACACAGTGAGTGAGTGATAAAACGAATATCCTTGGGCATACATCTTGTGATACTCAAAAAGTAAAGGACTGAATGGACAGAAGGAGCCTACCTCCTCAACCTCTAAACTCGAGCAGTGACACATTTGTTGTGGCACTGACTAAAAGACAGGTCATACTTGTTCAGCCTACTTACTTCTCTTTTAGAAAGTAGATCAGATTGTATAACAAGTAGTGAGTGCTCCATGCAAACCTACTTTCAACCAATGCAATTACAAACAGTCATTTTTTTGGCTTTTAACCCTCTTTTCTCCCCAATTTAAGTTGTTATGCCAATTAAGTTCTCCCCACACACATTTCTGTGTGCTGTCACTGCTGTTGTAATCCTACTGACTCACCTGCCAGTGAGGAACCCCGAGCCTTCATGCTACTCCTCCCACCCAACACTCCCTTGCTGACTGGTGCCATGCCAGCCCGTACGTGCAGTGACAAATATCACCCTCTCTACCTTCAAACCCCCAGATTACGCGGTGGTGGGCAGGCACTTTACAACTGCGTCACCCTAGCAGCCTATATATATTCTTTCATTGTCAGGAGACAGCATTATTATGCAACAAGTGCTCTCTCTCTGTAATTACTCTGACAAGCACATTCAGTAAATCAACAAAAGATAAAAGCACTGAGCAATAGGCTTATATTTGTGTCGACATTAAAACTATCTTGCACTAGTGCATTAATAACCAAGTCCAATTTTAACCCCATTGTAAGACAACTATATGTCTCTCACATCAGACTGAGTTGCTGGATGTTATTTATGTTATGTTTCTATTATTCTGTTTGATCCATGGATTGTTTCTCACAACAATTGTTGTCATCAGCACAGCACATTGTAACATAATGTGGTCTTGGATCTACGATGCATTCTGTCAACTTCTAGTACACATAGTAGTACTCAACATGGGATCCGAGGACCCACAGGGGTCCTTGAGGGGGTTCCAGGGAATCCCAGTTAAATGAGTGATTGATTGATTGAATACTTTATCAGACAGAAATGCAAACAGCACGAGGTACAGTCAGACATTTGGGCTAAAGGGATAACAGACAGATAGTTACAAATGAAATGGACGCTAATAGTTACTGTCTGGGAGTGTACAAATATGGAACCAAATGGATCAGCATTAACACTGAGGATTTGTGTACTAGAGTCCCAGAGATTAAAATAATAATAAATAACACTGCAGGGGGTCCTTGAAATGAAAAAGGTTCAGAATAACTGTTACTGTGTGTACACACACACACACACACACACACACACACACACACACACACACACACCTTGGCTTAACTAAAGCTATTTCAAGCAGTCACCACCAAGCTCCTGCCTGTCATAACTGAAAATCCCAGCTTATGTGACTGCTTTGATATTTTATCCCTTTTATCTATTTACTAGACTATGCACGATCTACCATTTGGGCTTATTTCTAAAGTGAAGTTGCTTATTTAGGCTTGCTTAATTATTATTTAAACCAGTGGCTCTCAAATATGTTCATGTTTTTTTTTGTGCCCTGGGAGCATTTGTGTTGTTAAGAATGTTTCAAAAGATATTCCAAATATTCCACAATTCATTGCAATTTCATTGAAAATAGCAGATCTACAAGCTCACAACCTATACATTACCATGTAAGGGGGCAATGTGTGGCCAGATATTTTAGTTACCCCACTTAAAAATAAAGCTAATCTAACGTTAGCTAAAAACACAGAAGATATCTAGATCTTTCACGAAGAAGCTCATTCAATCACACCTATCTGCTATCTCAGGTTGACATTGTAGCATAGGCAGCTATAGCTAGCTAGCTAGCATTGGATACATTAAAATATTCAATGTAAAGCGTTGTTTTGGCAGCGATCGAGCGGCGGTAATGAAAGTTCAAAGATGATAAAGGAGAGGGGGGGGCATAGGACACTATAGCTGACGTGCCACACGCACACACCGACCGGCTGTTAGCTGTTTATCAACGAGCTAAAGAAGCTAACGCCACCACACTAACGGGTACATGACGTTATCTTTGATCATGTCGTTCCATCGGGGACATCGATCTCACGACGCTCCCAGTTCACTGAAAGTCAAATGACGTCGCTCATACCTGAGATATAAGTGTTATATACGACGTGAAGCCAATGAGAGCGTCGTCTCCACAGATGTTTAGGTGTGTTGCTGTCAGGTTGTTGACAGTCAGACAGGACAGGAGCCAGCGAGCTGCTAGCAGCCTGCCACCATGTGTTGCCAGGTTTTGTGAGAGAAACACGCAACCGTGTCTAGGAAAACAAGCCCAAAAGAATGGAAGTCCATAGGTCCCAAAAATAAATACCACAATGAAATAAATAAAATCCACTATGAAATAAATCATAAACACAATAAAAAAAAATACAATGAAAAAAATACAATTAAATAAATAAATGTATTTTTTTAATTGTATTATTGGGCGGTGAAACCGCCCCTATAAGTGAGGTTTGGATATTTGTACAATTTTAGTGGCCTGTGATTGGCCAAAAAGTACCCCGCCTAACCCTGCACCGTGATTGGCCAATCAGAGTCTATTCAGGACTGTGATTGGCCAGTGTCACATGACACATGTGCATAGTCCTATATAAGAAACCATAACTTTAAAAAAACCATTAATTGTTTTTTTTAAGTTATGGTTTCGTCCATCATAAAGAGTGTTTCAATAAATGTATTTATTTTTTGTACATGATTGGTTGACTCCATTCAGTATTGTGATTAGCTAGCAAGACACCGCCCACTTCACACAGGGTGTGATTTTTTTATTTCATTGCATTTTTTATTTATTTCATTGTGGATTTTATTTATGTGGTATATATATATTTTTTTTCTTCCATATAACTATAGGCCACATGAGCAGTTTAAACCTATATGCATCGAAAACACCAAACTACAATCTCACAACTCGTTGCGATGTAACGCGTAGTGAGCTTGTAGATCTGCTATTTTCAAAAACTCTTGCAATGAAATGTGGAATATTTGGAATATTTTGAAACAGTCTAACAACAACACAAATGCTCCCTGGCACAAAACACTTTCATGAAAATATTAGAGAACCATTGGTTTAAATAATCATTTAAAAAAACTTGGAAGCATAAACCAGCCCAAAAAAACGCAACCTGCAACTAACCAATTTTTACAAGCAACTTTACAGAAAAAGAAGCCCAAAGTCGCTTATAATAAACCGACATGGCAACACTGCATGGCCTGCCACTCCACTCAATCCCCACACTTACTTCCGGTCATGTTTGGCTGTCAACAGGCCTCCAGAAGAGCAACCTTTATTTTATTTTATGTTTATTTGTTGTTGTTGTTGTTGTCTTTTTTTTGTTGTCTTGATTGTTTTAAACAATAAAATAACCTTTATCCTTTTATTTAATTATGTTTGTATTTTGATGATTGAAGTAACCAATATATTTGTTGTTGTTTTTATTATTGTATGTTCACAATAAATGGATTGCATCAATACATGCACAGAAAAACAAAAAACGAATCAATGGCATTGTTGGCAATGGCAAAATGTGTGATTCATTCTTGCACATAAATCTCCCAGTTGATCGTACGTTTATAATTTGAAATAATACATAAATTTTAAATGAAAACAAAATAGCTTTTGTTTTGTTATTAATCAGAACATTAGAAACACCCCCATAATGTATTGTGTCGACACTTCCGTTAGCGTTGCCATGTCCGCTTATTATAAGCGACTTTGGGCTTGTTTTTCTGTAAAGTTGCTTGTTGCGTTGCTTATTTGGGCCTGTTTCCTAAATGTTATTTAAACCGGTGGTTCTAAAATATGTTCATGTCAAGGACCCCCAAATTAATGTGTCATTATTATCCAAGGACCCCCCCCATCTAAAAAAATATTCTACTACATTTTCTACTTATTTCAAGATTAAAAAAAAAAAATAGCAGATGCGACGCGTTGTGAGCTTGTAGATCTGCTATTTTCAAATAGCCGATGCAGATATAGGTTTAAAAGTGCTCATGTGTGGTCACCTATAAGTCGTCGCTTCTAATTAGCTTGTTTTCGTAGCCCTAGTTCCTTATTTCTCTCGCAAAATCTGGCAACAGTGATAACTTCCGTGCAGCAGCTTGCCTTCTTGCAGTCTCGTGACAACATAACAAGTCATTTAGCTAGCAGCATTCTGTTCACTAAAACACATTCAAACTAACGCTATCTACACGAAAATAGTTTTTTTCCCCTCAGAAATAGCAACAATAAAGCGAACATGCTGTCTCGTTTACTGAAGGAGCACCAGGCGAAGCAGAACGAGCGAAAGGAGCTTCAAGGTGAGCGGCAGAAAGAAGAAGTAATTCTTGCCAACATGCTAGGCTAGTGCTAAAAACAAGGCGCGTATGCTTCGTCGTACAACGGTAGCACGCGACGAAAAATTGCCGATCTACAAGCTCACGGTGCGTCGCTTTGCGACTCGTCGTGAGCTTGTAGATCGGTCTTTTTTTTTTGCTTTACAGGCCCAGGGCTGAGTGGTGTAAGTAAAGTCACCGGGGTGATAAGCTATCGAGCAATTTCTTAGTTCGATATTCAAATTACCATATTTATTTATTGTGTTTAATACCAGTGGTGGAAAGTAATTAAGTACATGTACTCAAGTACTGTTCTTAAGTACAATTTTAAGATATTATTTGGACTTACTGGAGTAATTCCAATTTTCAGTACTTTTACATGTACTCCACTACATCTCGGAGGCAAATGTTGTACTTCTACTCTACAACAATTCTTTGAAAACTTCAGTTATTAGTTACTTTGTAGATTTTAATTTTGATTACAAAATATACATTAACCTCTTCAGCCCTATATGCATTTTGGCCTTTTGAAAATATCCAATCTACAAGCACACAATGCGTCGTGATTGTGAGCTTGTAGATCTGCTATCTTCAAAAGATTTGTATAAATCTTTTACATTTAAAAACAAAACGTGTGAATTGGGACATTCTGCATAAGTACATTTTGATACCAATACTTTTTGAACTTTTACTTAGTAAATTTTGAATTCAGGACTTTTAATTGTAACAGAGTATGTCTACATTGCAGTATTGATACTCTTAACTTTTCCCACAACTGTTATGTTTAATATTTTGTCTTGCACAGAGAGACGGAGGCGAGAGGCTATTACTGCAGCCACCTGCCTGACGGAAGCCCTGGTGGACCACCTCAACGTTGGGTAATGTTATAACTCCTACTGTTGTTCCTCACCTAATACAGGGGTTGACACTAAGGTCTCACTTAGGGCAAGTAGGCCTGTTCTACTTGTAGAGTTCTCAAATTCTACCCGAACCCGACCCGACCCGACGTTTTCGGGCCGAGCCGGGCCTCAAAAGTATGCTAATTGGTCGGGCCGAGCCGAGCCTCGGGCAGCATGAATGTACCGCAGGGTAAGACTGCCAGGAGCAGTTAATAAATAGACGAACAAATGAATTAATACACTTAAACAGGCAGCGCTGTGATTCTGAATTTTGTTACGATTACAGTGATTAGTAGCCTATTATTGACACCACCTGGGCGAGTGAGTCGTACTCGTATCGTGTAACTTTCCTGAAGAAGCTGTGTATGTGTTCAACAACACAGCCATTCAGCCTTGTAGTTTAAGTGCAGATTTCAGCTTGGGAAAAGCAGCCTCAAACGGGTTTGGGTACGTGGTTCATAGTCACCATTGCGTTATCGTGCTATTCCTATTCTTGCTATTATGTTGCAAATGATTGTGTGTGTGCTGACGCAATAACATTGACAGCTATGGCAGGCGACGAAAGTTTGCCAGACCTATGCCAGGCTAACAACGGTTGCTAAGCTGGCATTGGACAATCGCTTTTGCGGTGGGGTTTAGCGAAGGGTCCATTGAAGAACGCAGGAGCAAGCTTTCCATATATAGCCACGCGCGAGAACGTGCATACACGCAGTACACTACACGTGTCGTTGTTTTGTTTACGTTGTCAAAATGTTTTAATTTGAAGGTTTAACAGGATGTTCAATGTGTTTTTGTGAGTTAAGATTACTAACCGGCGTGCTCTATACTGGCGTGCTGTGTTAAGTTACACAAGTGGCGGAAACGGTGCTTTCTGATTTTCACAATACAATGTAATCCACCCGCGTTTAGTTCAGTATTATAATATTTTTCACCCAACGCGTGTAAACTTAAGCTAATAGGTTAACAACAGTCTCGAGTCGGTCTCAGACAGTCAGGGGGGGAGAGGAGACGGAGACGATGCATCGCATTGCACAGAGGTGTGTCCGTGAGCCAAAGACAAGGATTTAACTTCATTTAAATCAACACAGTCAGTGTAAGTTAATATCAGTCAGCGCCGTCAGCGCCATCTTCATAATAGATAAATACACATTCAGAACAGAATAATAATAGTAAAAATATAAAAAAAAAAAAAAAAAAAATCCCAAAACTTTTTTTTATTTTTTTTCCCCTCGGGTTTTTTCGGGTTTCGGGCCTAACATGATGGAAATAGTCGGGTTCGGGCCGAGCCTCGGGCCGGCCCAGTCGGGCCCAGTTAGGGCCGAGCCTTAATTTTCAGGCCCGTTGAGAACTCTATCTACTTGCCAATTCTGGGGCTATGCGATATGGACATACCTCATTATGTATGCCAAATGTAACTATAGCATATATACTTGACTCATTTTAAATTCCACAGACATCTTGTGTTGTGTTTATAGTGAACTATGAAGGCAGTTCTGCTCTAACACACTTGCCCGTCGGCCGTCGGGCAACCTGAAAGCAACCTCAAACTTTTTATTTACTAGTCAGGCAACCGTTAGGCCTAATATACTTTATGGTCAGTGGTGGAAAAAATACTCAAGGTAAAAGTAATGTAGAAATACTCTGTTACAAGTAAAAATCTGGAATTACAAATCTACTTGAGTAAAAGTACAAAAGTATTGGTATCAAAATGTACTTAAAGTACCAAAAGTACAAGTACTCATTATGCCCATTTCACAAGTTTTCAAATGTATAAAATGTATAGATATCTTTTGAAAATAGCATATCTACAAGCTCACAATGCGTCGCATTGTGAGCTTTATTAGCTATTTTCAAATGACCGAAATGTATATTCGGTTTTTAAGTCTGACGTCATGTTGTAGTCCGACGTCACTTCCGGGTCCAAAAGGCACCAGCGCCGTCCACTCTTCATTGTAAACAAACGGAACCCGTAAATCTTTTTACAATAACCTCCTTTTTCAGAAATGAACCATTGAGGGTTAAAAAGGGTCTTAATGCTATAGACAGTAAAAAGTAGGCTAATATATATATTTATATACATATTTATTTATTATTAAAGACAGGGTGCCGTGATTTTCAGTTATTTCCCCCCCCCCCCCCCAAACATAATCATCAGGTATTATGGTTATACTAGGAGGAAGATTTTTTTCAAAAAAGTGTACAGAAATTGTTAAAATTATGTTTTTATGTGGACACGCCTCCCAGTTCATTAAGTATACCTGGTTCTCACCTTACTTTACTTACTTTATTTGTTTATTTAGACAGGACAGAGCATATTAATGAACGTCACATGAACGTAAATACACCGGATTTAGCAAAGATGCTAATTTTCATCCGCAGTCCTCACACAAAACATAAAATCAGAAAAACATAACATCAGAAAATAGACAAACGGTGAAATACATTTACATAACATTACATAGCCTAAAAATAAACCTAAAATATGATCACAAATGGTTGCAGCTTTGGTTTTCAAGCAACCATCTTTTCACATTGAATTTAAAAGATGGAAATGTAGCACAATCCCTTATATGTAGAGGAAGGCCATTCCATGCTACACAACCCTGTACTGAGAGGACATTTTGACCGAAGGTTGTTTGCCGGTGCGGCACTTCACAATCTCCTCGAGTGGTTGCTCTGGTGCTGATTCCTCTTTCAGGCTTCCTTTTAATGAATTCCCTTAGGGGGGGCGGGCACAGACCATGTAAGGTCTTGTATATGACCCCAACCTGTTTGATCTTTTTGAAATTGTCGAAGCAAAAACAATTGAGCCTCCTGAGTATGTTACAATGATGATAAGAGTGAGGCTTCCTGTCAAACACCTTGAGCGCACTTTTGTAGAGCTGTTTAATGGGTTTTAGAATCATCACGCCTGTGCAAGACCAGTTTGTAAAACAGTATACAATGTGTGATAGGATCATACAGTGAAGATACGATCTGGCAGCTCCAACTGTCAGGAAGGGTCTAATTTGTTTAACATTTTGAAGGTTGAATTTAATCGTATTTGTGACTTTCTTCACATGTTTTTTAAAAGTTAAGGTCCTTACACACCGGCGAATATACGCAAAATTCGGACTCGTTCCGAATAATTAAAAGACGCTTTTTTCGCTCCGCGAAACTGGTGTGGAAGCTTGCATTGACTTTATAAGGTTTAAAAAAAAAACGTATTATTCGCATGAAAAAAATCGCCCTGGTGTGTAAGGACCTTTTAGGGTTGAGTCTAGTATGACTCCGAGGTACTTGAACTCTGGGACAAGTTGAAGTTCCTCCCCACCCAGAAACACATTTGAGGACTCCAATACAACTGGTCTTTTGGAGAAGGCCATGCAGACTGTCTTTTTGGCATTCAAGAGCAGACATGAATCTATAAGCCAGTCTTGAATGCTTGTCAGAGCTGAGGTTAAGATTATTGACACCTCTGCATAGCTTTTACCATGGGCAAGTACAACAGCATCATCTGCATACATCTTAGCACCTCCTCTACCACCTTAGCACCACCCACCTGTCCTAGTCCCTCCTCCTCCTCATGCCCACACCTGTTGTGTTATGATAATGAGGGGGAGGGTATGTTTTTACTATGTCACTAAAGCGCTGTTTTCCTATTGGCACGTTTGACCCTCAAGGTTTCAGCCTCCAGGTAGAAACTCAAAATAGTCAGAAGACATAAAACACCATAAAAACACCACCAGGGGGCTTAATGAAGTTCTATCAACCTCATAGACACATGAAAAACAGAAAAAGTGCAAAACCATGTCTCTTTAACAGTATAATATTTATTTTTTATATTTATTTATATATTTATATATAGATATATATAAAATAACTATTTCCTATTCTCTTTGTCGTTGCCAGGAAAGCGTTAGAATGACACTTTAGTTGTTCTGTTGATCTGTTAAAACAGCGAGGGAGACAGCACTGCGCATATTGGCAAAACACACACTTAGACCCGGAAGTTGTTCTGAAGGGGCGCAATGTCACGGCTTAACAACAGAATAGGGCTGAAGTGGATAATGTATGTTTTGTTATAATAGTCAAAATCTATAAAGTAACTTAAGTTTTCAAATAATTATAGTGGAGTAAAAGTGTAACATTTGCCTCTGAGATGTAGTGGAATAGAAGTAAAAGTACTGAAATTTGGAAATACTCCACTACAGTAAAAAATACCTCAAAATGTTACTTTAGTACAGTACTTGAGGAAATGTACTAGTTACTTTCCACCACTGTTTATGGTCCAGAGAGTAAGGTCTGTCTGTATACGGAACTGCCTCTTTTCAGGGTGTTTCGCCCATGGACTACCCCAATATGCCTATCCCTTAGCCGCAAGCAACTCTTAGATCCTATTTTTAATATCTGTAATCTAGAGTTGCAATACCAACCCTTGACAGCCCATACATCCAAACAGAAATGTCTGATTGTCTGATGTCTGATCTGATTAGGGCTGTCAACTTTCCTCAGAAATGATATTCGAATATTGGTCTTAAAAATTGCCAGATATTTGAATATAGTCGAATATTATTATTATAAAAAAATATTTTTCCCCCCTATTTTTATTGACAGAAACAATACAAAAAACAACGTATAGAGTGCTCGGATCCAATAAAACATTTTTTTTGTTTTTATAACTTGATACATTGTTTTTTGTATTGTTCCAAATAAACATAAAAAATGTTTTTTATTTTATTTTATCAAATATTCATTTTCATATTCGAATATACATATTTTCCCCATATTCGAGGAATATTCGATATTCGAATATAAATTCACCAGCCCTATATCTGATTGGATTAAACGAGGTTAAAATCACCAACATTGCAGCTGTACGGAAAGCTTGAATTATCCTCTTTCTATCTGCAAAGTTTTTGTTTCATAAAAAATCCACCGTAGACATGTTATGAGCTACATTCTGTCAATAAATTCCGTGCAGGTGACAATTTTTCTAAGTGTTGGAGTTTGGAAGCGCTCGTTTTTAATAACGCAACGTCCTGCTGCCTCCTGCATTATGTGCAATTTTGGAACAGGTGGTACGCAGGACCATGACGTTGAGTGATTTCCAACAGGCGCTTCCAAACTCCAACACACAAATTATGCACGGAATTTATTGACAGAAAGTAGCTCATAACATGTCTATGGTGGATTTTTATCAAACAAAAACTTAATTCAAGCTTTCCGTACAGCTGCAATGTTGGTGAATTTAACGTTGTTTAATACAATCGGATAGGACTTTTCTATTTGGTTGTATGGGCTGTCAAAGGTTGGTATTGCAACTCTAGATTCCAGATATAAAAAATAGGATCTAAGAGTTGCTTGCGGCTAGCCTATCCCTATGCTTTGTAGTTCACAGATAATATGCTTACTATCCCTCCCAAGATTATCCAAGATTTACTCAGTGCATATATATATTTCCACTTGAGCTGTAAATAATTAATGTAAACACAAATATCCAAATATCTGGGACCATGTTGTGATGCATCTTAAAATATGACCTCTAATCTGTGAGCAGATTGCGTATACCTGGTAGTGTTCCCTAACCAGTGAACCCTGAATAATGTTTATGTTGTATGTGTGTTTTTAAGCTTCATGCATACAGTCAGGCTCCAGGCATAAATACTGCAACGTGTGAAAATATGGTTGGAAGTTAAATTGAAATATGTGTGGGCTGGGGCCATGCACGTTTTCTTACAGTGCTTGGACATGAATAAAGCAATCCATTCCTTGCATGCCGGTACACTAGGCTTAACGTGACACAATGGCAAATGTTACACGAGAAAGATTAGAAAATAATTGTGAAATGTGTAATGGGAGCCAAATCAGTCAGCTTAAAGATCAACAGTTGTATATAGAGAGACCATTGTTTAGAACATTCCCTTTTATAGAAAAGATTTCATGGCCCAAAACGGTTTCCTAAACAAAGGTCTCTACTATTTCATCACAATCAGACTATAAGCTAGAAATTAAGTGAAGTAGACTTGTGCCTACTTATGCCACGAGTCACAACGCTGCTAAAGAACTTTTGGCACATGTACGTTCTTGAAATTGACTGTCAGCATTGTGAAAAGGCCCACTCATAGGCTGGGCACAATTTAGATTTGATGATCGCCAAGGGGCTCAATATTTAGCCCCTTGGCGATCTGACCTTGCTTTATCTGATTATCTATGTATTTACTTTGATATGTCTATTACTCCAGAGTCAGACATCCATTTTAGATCAGGTACTGTTAAATACTGTTATAATGAGAATATCAGTAGTGCACTCTTTATAAAGGCTGTCTGTCACCAACCCCCAATTTAATCTCTGTTAAACCTTGTGGATCATTTAAATTCAAATCGGTTGAAATCCAGAAAAGACAATTCCTGATAGCTGAGCGCAAATGCAAAAAACTAAATTCCAAACCATTCTATGAAGAGAAACTTCAATTACAAATAATTTAGAACGGAGAAACTCAGACAATCCTTTCTCAATAACATCATTAGCAAAAAATATAAACAATGCATGCAACTTAATTGCTACTGTTGATGTTGATAGATTGACAAACCCCCCAGGCCCCAGCATAAATAGCCTCTGAATGCTGTTGCACCAGCAAATGAGTTTGCTTAATAATTAGACCAGCTATCAATACTTGTCAAACAAAAAAGCAATGGCAGAATTGAAGCACGCCTATGTGTGGAAAATAATATACCGGTAACTAACAAAAAACACACTCTCATAAACTAGTTACTGTGATATTGATTCATGCACCTACGTTTTTGCAATGATAGGGTGTCACCCTTTATAGTTTATTGATTGATTGTGCTAATTCAAAGTTTAAATAAAGCACATTAAACAGACTAGATTTTCAGGCTGCTAGGTTGCCTTCAAATCCAGTCCTATATTGCGCTGATCAGAGCAAATGGTCACTGAGTTATGGCCATTGTTAAACACTGCTGTAGCGCCCAATATGTGTGCAATTTAGTTTTTTTGTGTGTGTGACTATGACTATTGTCATGGCAGACCCCTGAACAGTGTTTGTGCCAAGTTTGGTGAGGATTGGGTCCTGTGACCCCTCCAGATGTTGGTGGCTGAACCGTAGGATGTTCCTACACAATAAAATACTGAATACAAAAGTTTATTACTGATTGTCTGAGAATAAATAAAACTACAATTACTTATTTTTTTGCTATGTTGTCTTTTTTAAATCAATGTTGTTCCTTTTATTTATTTTGAAATGCCTTATGCCTTTAAATGTTTTTTATGTACAGTTTTATGTACTTTAAAGATCTTTGAATTGCCTTACAAACGGTCAGATGAGAACATGCTGGGCTTTAGAGTTCCATATCTTGCTAGGATGATACATCAAATGCAGGATAACGGCAACGCCTCATATTGTTTTCTATTTCATTCCAGGGTGGCTCAGGCATATGTAAACCAACGTAAGCTGGACCATGAGGTGAAGACTCTCCAAGTGCAGGCTAGCCAGTTTTCCAAGCAAACCGCTCAATGGATCAGTATGGTGGAAGGCTTCAATCAGGCCCTAAAGGTGGGTCACACTGTGTCAACAAAAAAAGTCTTGACATCTGCAAACTTTGTCAATTGCTACCCCTTGTGGTAGAAAATATTTCCTCAAATAAGGCCAAAAGCTTTATAGGAAATATGGGAAATGGATAGTTTACCCTAATACCCTACATGTGCACAATTGTCATAAACCTCTTTCTATGTTACTGTGCCCCTTGTTTAACAGGAAATTGGGGATGTGGAGAACTGGGCACGCAGCATTGAAATGGACATGAGGACCATTGCCACAGCTCTGGAGTATGTACACAAGGGCCAGCTTCAGTCTGCCTCCTCATAGACATTATAGGAAAAGACTAGCCTGGCTCCAGACCCTGAATCGCTAGCCTCTCATTCAGGGTCTGGTGACGCTGTCGAAGGTGGGGTTTTCTCGGTTGAAAATCTAACCGGCAATCCAGTATGAACCAATCTTCAAAGAGTCCCACTTTGGCCACGCCCCCATCTTAGAAAACGGCTGCACTGAGAGTGCTTTCAGACTGAATAATGGAGTGAAACGAAATGAAAATTCAGGATGAGTGTCAGGCTAGGATAAGACCTGTGAGACTGAAACACACCACACTGGAATGAAAGTTCAACAAAGTCTGGTTCAGGAGACCCTAACCAGGGTGGACATAAGACTTTTGTCAAGTCCTTTCTATGAGTCTTGATGTCTCTCACAAAGTCGGCTAGATTGGGCCTGTTACTGTTGGAATACTCTACATATTGTTTTTGAGACTGAATTGCACACCCTCAATGCCCATATATGGAGATCTCGGTATCTGTCAGTCCTTGTCCCATGCATATATATGGGCATGCCCCCTTTTGTTCCCATATATGGAGCTGACTGATTTGTTTGCGCCTGATGCCACACACTGAGATTAGACTCCATATTTGGGCGTAGCTGTATTGGTAACTCCTTCCTTATATGGTTATGGCCGAGTCATAGTGACATGAGCGTAATGACGTGGTCCACCAGCCAGCTGGTCCTCCCATAAGCCAATTTTAAAGACTGGGTGCCGTGATTTTCAGTGATCCCCCCCCCCCCCCTAAAACATAATCATCAGGTATTATGGTTATACTAGGAGGAAGATTTTTTTTCAAAAAAGTGTACAGAAAGTGTTAAAATTATGTTTTTATGTGGACACGCCTCCAGTTCATTAAGTATACCTGGTTCTCACCTTAGCACCTCCTCCACCACCTTAGCACCACCCACCTGTCCTAGTCCCTCCTCCTCATGCCCACACCTGTTGTGTTATGATAATGAGGGGGAGGGTATAATTTTACTGTGTCATTAAAGTGCTGTTTTTCTATTGGCACGTTTGACCCTCAAGGTTTCAGCCTCCAGGAAGAAACTCAAAATAGTCAGAGAAGACATAAAACACCATAAAAACACCACCAGGGGGCTTAATGAAGTTCTATCAACCTCATAGACACATGAAAAACAGAAAAAGTGCAAAACCATGGTACCACCTCTTTAATATAGGATATGATGCCAAAATGATACCATGTTGATCCTTCTTGGCTGATGAAGGCAGGGCAACTATCTGCTAACTTAGATCACTTTAGGCCTGTATATTAAAGGACAACTTCACCGATTTCTTACTTTGTAGCTTCACACATTCAAAAAGAGATTGATGGTGACGAATCAACTGTTGTATCTGAACTAATGAGGCTTTATGTAAAAGTGTAGCAATAAATTGGCTTTATTTGCTTGTAATAGGTTTAAGTGGCCACAGACGGCATTCCATATGCTTTGCTGTGATACCCCTTCTAACAGCTACTTCTACTGTATGTTAGCCTCTTTTCACCTTTCAGTCCCCAAATTATGTATGCCAGCTCTGCTGCTCATGATCTTGCTTATGATGTGCTTATGAAAAAGGTTTAGGATGTTTGTGATGCAGCATTGTTTGTCGTAAAATAATTGTACTCTTGCGCTGTTTGTGTGCTGCTTGAGCAGGGGAATACAATTAATCTATCTATGGAATGTGTGACGCAGTAAGGAAAGGTTATGTCACAACAAGGCACGTGGCAGTGAGCTGAGCTCTCCCACCACTCTACGTTTAACGTTTTCTTTTACGTTTGTAACTAGCTACGCTCCATCACTCATATATTCCATTGACTCACTATATAATGTGTATCTATACGTCATAGCAACATTTGGTCCAGTACATTTTGGAGATTGTTTAGCATTGTGTCGGGGGAAAAATCAAGCTCTACAAGCCAGGCTGAATATTGAGTTTATTAAAAAGAAAAGATGATACACAAATGCAACAAACCAATCCGTTTCGAAAATCAGAGTAATAATTCTGTACATATTTTCAAGCTCGTTTGCCTCCATCCCTGGACAGTAAACATGTCAAAATGACCAGCTTGCAGCTGCTGTGAGAGGGGGGGGGGGGGGGAAGAAAAAGCACAGTAAGCCATTCAAAGTCAACAGTGCTCTGCTCTCTCCTATCTGGAGGAAGGGAGATAACAGGCACTCCTTACTTATTGATATTAAAATAGGTTTGTTATGTAATATGTACTGCACTGTATGTCCTTTGCAGGCTTGTGTGATTGTCTTAAATTCTCCTCCTGTGTGTTTTGTGATATACCCATGTAAGTACTTTTGTGCCATGTTCCCATAACATCATGGATGTCCTCTCTCTGTTTTGAGGAACAGAGAGATGCCTTGGAGTCAAAATATAAAATGTTTCGTCCCTCTGTCCTTGTGGGAGAACTGACTGACACCTCAAGTCTACTTTCCCCATGCAATAATTATACAAGTATCATAAGAGATTTCATATTTTGATTATAAAATGAGATCAAAAATAGATCTATAAGGATAAGCACAACACGTTGCATCGGCTGTTCACTATTCGTGAAAGATGTTTACGGTAGGTATAAAATAGAGCGGGGTGAACTCCATGTCAGTATATTATCTCAAGCAAAGAAGAGGTTACCTATTTGGGCTGTATTCTTGACAAATAAATTGCCATTTTGATTATGCCTACTTGGTTCTCCAACATCTCGATGTCACTAAAAACTATGCTTCAGACATCCCGAAACAAACTGATAAGACTTCTTGGCCCTTACCTAATGGTATTTAAGACTGTCCTCAATACCCTCATACCAAACTACTTCTCCAAAGTGAGTAACACCCACAGCCACAACACCAGAGGGAGTGACCATTATGTGGTACCACCCAAAACGAACACGGGGAAGTGACACCAAAATGTGGAATGCCCTGACACCATCCATTAAAGGATATGTAAAACCATGGTTTATTTCAAAATTGGCTTGAAAAAACATCTATCAGGAGACCAAAATTAATTTAACTATTGTAGTGTTTGTAATTTTTTTAATGTATTATTTAGTTAATTTTTGTATGCTATGTTAAGTCCCCGGGACTTTTTTGTGTTATCCTTTTAGCTTTAATGTCTTACTGTACCACGTGCTGTTGACATTTCTGACTAAAGTATTCAATCAATCAAAAAGCTGTTAATATGTAACTTTTTTTTGTGAAATCTGTATGGTAGTGTCTGTTATTTGCTTTTTACACCGGCCACTCCAGAGGGCTCTGTATTTTAATTCCTCCCCATGCATACTTTGTGTGTTGTATCCTACTGACTCACCTGCCAGTGAGGAGCCCCCACCAGGAGGATGTAGATTCTTCATCCTACTCCCTCCGCCCAACACTCCCTGCTGACAGATGCCGCCCCAGCACCATAGGAATATGCTCAGTGAGTGACAAATATCACCCTCCCCGCCCGACACACACGGGGCAATTGTTTTTGTATAGACGCTGGACAAAGCCGTATGCACCATGGTGGATTCAAACCCACAACCTCTGCGGTGGTGGGCAGGCACTTTGCCACTGTGCCACCCAAGCACCTCCCTGCTCTGCTAAAGTTTCTCCCCTGAGCCAGCAGGGAAGTTCTATTTGCTCAGTGGTTAACATGTCAGCACTTGCACAGGAGACCTGGGTTCAAATCTGGGGTAGGACAGGATAATTACATTGTACAGCTTTAATGTAACCAAGAGTAAAACTACAACACCGCCAAACCATCGGCATTATTTCCCATATCACAGCTGCTTCCATACCCATTTGCTTTGGACTACTCTCACTACCACCTTCACTTACCACTCCTGAGAGCACCGTGTTCCCTCAGTGATTTGTGTATCTATATAATACACAACTGATAAACCCTGTTCACCTGTTAAATACATGTATGGAAACCTTGGTCTGGACATTGCAATTTTCATAATGTCAAGCTTACCGTTGACTCGTGGTGTGAGCCAGTAGCAAATCTCAGCTTCAAATCAGTTCCATACAGTATTCTGAAATTCCTGCCTTTTTGGGGAAAGAGCAAACACACACACACACACACACACACACACACACACACACACACACACACACACACACACACACACACTCACAAACCAATAGCATTTTGCGGATTACAAAATGTGGACTTGTCTTAAGGGATAAACCTTGAGGATAAAGCCTTTCTACTGCCAGTTTCACTGCGGTGCAAGAGGGAGCAATAGTCCAACAGGGAAAGGTGACGAGGAGGGACAGCCTGTGGATTTCAATTCCTTAATAAAGGGCGAAAAGGTAGGATAATAGTTTTCATGATAAATTAAGCAAACATGATTCAATTATTGATTGGATGAATATTTGAATAGATCATTTAAAGTTTAGTCATTTCTAAAAGACTACTAAAAAATGCATCTCAGATTTATCATTTTCACTTATTTGTTGTTCATCTTTCATGAATGTGGCCTAATAATTTCAACTCATTTGCATGGCTGTCACATGAAAACTTAAAGGGGTATTTCTCTTTAAAACACTTCTGGGGGCGTTTTAACATCTACTCAGGGTTTTGTGTGCACCCCAGACAGTTTTTAAGTTGCTTCATTCAATATTTAGATTTTCATATTCTTTATGAGACACGCCCCCTCCTATACAAGCATATTCATCTTCAATCTTCATTTTAACCATGTTAGAATAATGTAAAACACATCCCTGGTTCTGGTGACTGATAGTATCCTTCTAATGCATGAGGGTGCTGTGTTTTTTTCAATCAATTCTCTTTCTTTTTTTCCCCTTTGTCTTTAATGAATAAATAAAATTGAGTTTGAAGTTCAATTGGCTTATATAGGAGGCTAGCTTATCAAAATCTAAATATTGAAATACCCTTTTATCTGAAGAATTAATTTCATGAGCCTTTGGCACATGAAATCCATTTGACGCTCATTTGTCAATAACAATTCATGTGCTTAATTGCTGAAAAACATATTGTACTTTGAGGATGTAAGCATCTCCGAACAATAATACTCTATTTGCAAAGAAAGAAAATTTATTGGATGGATGATATAGGGCATATTTAAAAATAACTTAATATTTCTCACACTACTATTCCGGAAAATGTATGACTTTTGAGCAGAAAGCCTTACACTGCTCTGACACAAGCATTACAACTATGTTACAAAACAATAGACCCCCAAAGCCCCCCTCATCCTTCGGCTCCTATCCTCTCACCAATGCCACTCTTTGTTCACTAAGAGCATTAGACAAACAGGCCTTTTCTCTTGTGCCTTCAGGGTTATTGCATAATGCATAGACTATAAGCAAGTCTTCCACTGAGGTCCATGGAGCAAATTTGTGCTTTACAAAATATCAAAGCTGTATAATTAGAATGTGTAGAGAAAACTCCACAAAACACACCAATATTTGGTAGCAGGGAGAAGGCGACAGCTGGGTTCTGGATCAAAGTTCTCTTTATTCCTGGTGCTGTACAGAAACCTACATTCAGCTGCTTGCCATGCCTTACATAGTGTGTATAATCACAATGTACTGTAACAACACATGTAAATCCTGGAATCCATTGAGAGCAGATGGAACCTGTTGTCATGACAGAGGCTCTCCCCTCTGGGGGATAGCTGATATCCTGTGTGCATCGATTATGCACAACAGGTGTGTTGTCACACCCAGCCCAGGGTCTAAATACCTTGGGCTAATACGTTGTGTACAGATTCAAGTACACAATTGTTCCTTACTTATATTAACTTTTTGTTTTATATGATGCTTTGTATGGTCCTGCTAATATGAACCTTCCAGCAATATTCTTAACAGGCATGCTTTGACTACCCTACAGTCAGATTATAAGTATTTCTTTTTCGACCTGCCAATTTCTTTGCATAGTGTTTCTTGATTGTGCATGATATTATTGAAACAAAATGTCTTTACCATGTACGATGTATTGCCAATCTCAAGTTATAGTATTAGTCACATTCATAGCAAGATCCTCTGGCGCTTCTAAAAATATAAATGTTCTGCTCACTACCGGTATATATATATTATTGTAATTTCAATAAAGGGATTAATGATCACTCTGTCTTTCAACAAACACAATCTCATACAGGTCCACAATAAACCACCTCTCTGGATACAATATGGGCATCTACGACCTTTTAGGGTAAGATTATACTAATTACTATACCATGGACTGTGATTTTGAACCTGTGACCTAACTTTAGACCACTGGATCCTTTGTCAGTTCTTAATTTTTGATTTAAAGTCGGAATTGTTACATGTCCGTGAATGTAATGTCCCCTCAGGGGACATTACATTCACGGTTCAAGTTTAGTTTTTGTTCTACCACACACAGGTTTTCGGCTGAGACAAATACGGTTTCTGACGGACCAAGGTGATAACACAAAAATGCAACATAATCACATTACAATACACTCCTCAAAAATATAATTTCTAACAGCAGGTAATCTCTAATCTGAATGGGATTCTATGTTCACACACTTCCACTGTCCCCTCCCATGTACAACAGGGAAAATGTAACGTGTTACGTTGTTGGTGCCATTTTGATACTGTGGGCGCTTGTGTGGAAGTACCGTGACAGCTTGGAGATCAACAACTTCAGAGATAGGTACGTCTTTGTGACCGGCTGCGACACCGGGTTTGGAAACCTCTTGTGCAGGAACCTCGATCGTAAAGGTTTCCGCGTACTGGCTGGTTGTCTAACAGAAAAGGGAGCTGATGATCTGAAGAGGGTTACTGGGCCCTACTTAAAGACTGTTCAGCTAGATGTGACCAGTCAGGACAGCATCCAGAAAGCCATGGAGTGGACCAAGAAGGAGGTTGGAGACCAGGGTGAGATATGTCATGAAAGAAACAATGTCATCCAGCAAATGAAACCAAGATACAGTGTTCCATTTGTAAAAACAGAACAAAAAAACAATAAACACTTAAGCCCTTATATACTTATTCGTTCAACAAATAGCAAAGATTGCCAATCTGCAAACTCAAAAACATGTAAAGGCATTTTTGCTGTTTTAAAATTTAAAAGAAGAACATTTTTAAATGTTGACAAATTTGCACCATTTCCCCCCAAAATGTAGTTCTTCAATTATATATTTCCCAAAGGGAAATGCATGTATTTAATTCAGTCTAACCAGAACAAGGAAAAAACAAATGACTTTGGGGGGTTTCAAAAGCAGAGGCATAGCTTGTATAGTTCTGTCTTTATTTAATGCTTTTGTTCCCCATTTAGGACTGTGGGGTCTTGTGAACAATGCTGGACGCGCACTGCCCATGGGGCCCTCAGAGTGGATGAGAGTGGAGGATTTCCACAACATTCTAAAAGTTAATATGAACGGAGTGATTGCCATGACGATGACCTTCCTGCCGCTCATCAAGCGAGGCCGCGGGCGTCTTGTGAACGTAGCTTCAGTGCTTGGGAGGGTCGCTGCGAATGGCGGTGGCTATTGCATCTCCAAGTTTGCTGTGGAATCGTTTTCAGACTGCCTCAGGTAAGACAGAGTATCAACTGGCTCCTGAGAAATACCCAAATTCATCAAACTAAACAATATTACACTTAAAATGTATTTAAAGTGTTGATGTGGAATATAGCATTGCATTGCACATGCAGTGACAACTTCCATCTTTCACACACACACACACACACACACACACACACACACACACACACACACACACACACACACACACACACACACACACACACACACACACACACACACACACACACACACACACACACACACACACACACATAAACTGAATGAAAACGTAAAATAACATTTATTTCCAATGTGGACCTTGGTGCTGTTTGTTTTGTCCAACATCGTGGTCCATGGTCCAAGCATATGAGGTTGATTTTTATGTTTATATAGAACCAAAAAAATAAATACAAACAATCCATCTTTCAGGAGGGACATAGACTACTTTGGTATCAAGGTGTGCATTATTGAGCCAGGGTTCTTCAAGACAGCAGTAACTAGCCTGGAACCCCTTGAGAGAGAGCTGCATCGACTGTGGAACCAGCTTACCCCTGAAGTAAAAGCCAGCTATGGTGACAAGTACCTTGATAAGTGTAAGTACCTTATAGTGCACTTCCCACGTGCTGATATAACCATCCTGAATGCATTGAAATCAACTACTCTGAGCTGTCCCCAAGTGAACACCAACATGAGTTTTGAACTACTTGAGGTGGTTCACACTCACAGCATGTAACTGCTTATTGTTGATCATATACACAATTTATGTTGTCAGATAAAAAAAATGGCAGATTTGGCAGCATTAACACAGTGCAACTTTATCAACAACATTATCAAATTGTTGATTCTCATTTGCAGACATTAAGGTCCAGCGTTTGATCATGACCGCTGTCTGCGACGCTGACCTGTCCAAAGTGACCTGGAGCATGGAGCACGCTTTGACCGCTTCCTACCCTCGTACCCGGTACAGTGCCGGCTGGGATGCCAAATTTGTCTGGATCCCCCTATCTTATATGCCTTCCTGGGTGGTCGATATTGGGCTGAAATTGGTGATGCCTCGTCCTGCCGATAGTGTCTAAGAAATACAATTATACAGTACACAGTACAATCTTTCTTGAGTGTTTACTTTAGCTCTGAGTGTGTACAAATGTAATTCTATGTATCCATTTGTACACACACTCAGGAGTTGCAAATGTATAAAATAATAACACTGAGGATTTTACCGTGTAGGGCACATAATGATAATGGCTTTGAATGAGTGCATTAAAACTCATTATTGCTTGGTCTGTGGTTTTGTGTGGACCAAACTTGGAGTTTCAGTTTAAGAAATTTGCCCTTTTTGCCTTAATACTTGCTACTTGTCTGCTTTTACCACAGAATAGACTGAATCTTGCAGCTGTGTATCCTTATGTACAAAATCTGACATATAATAACAACTAAAATATTGTTGTCTGTAAATGTTTGTTTGAATTTGGCAACATGAGAGAAAATATTGGGATCCTGTATATTTGAACTATCATGTTTGTTAACATGACCATGTTTGGCCTTTTGACCTTATTATTTATGTTCTGTAATTTGGAAAAATGTTCTTAAACATTAAAGGCAAAATAAAGAAGATCTTAAGGAAAATCTGTGTTTGTAAGATGCCAATGCGCATTAATGTTGGACACAAATAACTAGAGAAAACATTGAAACATGTGTGTGCATTCCTGACACATAGGCCACATTTGAGGACAATGTTAGTTGGACATCATTATGAAACAGTTGATTGCTTCATAAGGTTGGGTTAAGGCCCAGGTATGGAAGAAAGTCAATAGACAGAGTGTGTGTGCGCACCTGCGCATGTGTCTGTGTGTGTCAGTCTAACAAATTAACTGATTTATTCTTTAGGAATGGACACAGCAATTGTCCTTGTGGTGTGAAACTGAGACATGGTTACATCAGCATCTGACCAAACTGAGGTCAAATAATAAGGAACCACGTCATATGCAGCTGTCATACAATATCAGACAACAAGACACATGTTGTGCAAAAGTGAAATGTGTTTGGTTAATAAGAAAATACTTCGGGAGGGAGTCGAGGGACATGTATAGGTCTAAACTTAACTGTAGCAACTCACTAACATTTTCACAAGGTGGTGCTAAAGAGTCAGGCACCTGACCCTCATCCACTGCAATCACTATGTTCACTGTTTTATTGCGCTAAATAAACATTTAGTTTTATGAATATGCTTAGTTGTCAAATGCGTTTTGAGAGACAAATAACAAATGTAGGCCTATCTATAGCCATTGTATCATTCTAACACGTGTAAGCTACGTGAAAAGGGTCACTCTGCATTCCAATGTTCTGATTGGCTATTGTGTCCACCAATCAGGCGGATGCTACTGGCAACGTGCTTGTAACAGAAATATATCAACAACAGTTGGCAGTGAAGATACTCATAGTAGTAATTTACTGAGAAGAAAGGAGCAGGTTTGGATTAACCTTAAAAAAGGATATAATCTGTGAAGCTGAGTTCAGCCATGCATTGTTTGAAAGCTTTGAGTGCGGCACAGCCTGCTGTGGTGGAATTATTTCTCAAAGATGCCACCAAGAGACTCTTCAGTCACAACACTATAATAGGCCTACCTTGTCAACAAACAAAATCAATGATGGGGCACCGGTATCCTCTCAAACGTATGGAACACTTTCATCTCAAAATGTAAGTTGTTGTTATGTTTTACCTTTTATAGGCTAAACTACACACCTGAATTTCTAAACTGGATAATTGTCTGGTTTCCAGGCTAGATAATTAGTGCAGGTTGTGATTCAAATGATGAATAATGTGTAGGCCTACTACAGGCTTTAGTCTAATAATAGGTTAGATTAAAAATCAATCAATCAATCAATCAATCAATCAATTAATTGTCAATCAATGATGATGGCTTGCTAGAACACACAGTGTGTCCTGACTAGCCGATCATATGGGCCGGTAACAGCCCATGCTGTCTGCTGATGCAGCTCATGTCAAATTAACACATAACAAACTACGGTACTTTCATTTTGAGAAACAAAAAAAGAGAAAAAATAAGATAATGTAATGCTATTATTCAATTTAACAGGTGTGTGCGCTCAAAGTCGCTTTGCTCTGGAACAGAGGAAAAGCTTTTCTACACCATCACAGAGGGAAGGGACCAAGTCCCTATCTCTAATTTTATCTCAGTGAGTAGCAAAGTCCATAGGATGCCCGTTTTCTATGTGTACTCATTCTCTCTCACACAGTGGGGTCATACTGTTCCTTTAGAAGTAGGATAGTCAGCACATTCCCTGAGGAGGTCAAGTTATGAAATCTCCATGCAAACCTTCACCACACTATATTTAGTGGAGTAGCCTGCGAGCTATATTTAATCTCTGGCGTTGCTGGACCCAGTTGACATTTGAGATCCAAATGTCTAAGTGTAATGCACCAAACTCACCGAGAATTCTTCTTCGGCTACATGTGGATATGATCGTGCAAGCATACTGTGTGTAGACTACCTGTGAATACGCATAATCATGATTCTGATAATTCAGAGTCTGATCCTGAATGTAATATATCTGTACACTTTCTGTCACAGGGATAAAAACTTAAAAGTATAACTGAGGTAGCTGAGCACTAGATATGATGTTCATTTTCAGCCAATTGATAAAAAAAAAACACAAGGCAAAACATGTAAAAAGTCAACATATTATTGTCAATATTACATTCTACAATCCAAGTACATGCTGCACATCACATGGTCCAACCCTCAATACAGGCCCTGAGGAAAACAGGCCTCCATCCGTCAGACCCTCGTCTGAAGGACTGCATGGAGAGACTTCGACAGGCTGTAAGGGATTCCCCTGGTGACGTGATAATGGACCGTGACCTCTTTCACAGGTGAGTGGCCCACTGGCCCAGGGTCAGTAGCCTTAACAGCTGAGCCTGTGCATGCACCACTACCCATCAACAGCTGTGTGTTTTGTCAAACTACCCATGAGCAATACACTGACTTGCTCATTGCAAATCAGCCTGGATCAGCTGAATAGTGTTACTGTATACGCCAGAAATGCATTGCATCATATCGCTTACAGGGATGTGATACTTTGTGTTACTTAATACTTACGCCTACTACCCCTTCTGGGGCATAGGTCGTCAGCAAGCGATCTCCAGGCATCTCTGTCTTGAGCTGTTCTCTCCAGCTGGCTCCAGGTCATCTTCATGGTCTTGGTGTCTGCCCCAGGTCTCTGCCCCTTCGTTTGGCGAAGTAAAAATTAGGCTTAATGAAATCTAGCTTCCCTATTTAGAGGTGAACATTCGGCGGAAATAGCCGATCTACAAGCTCACAACGTGTCGCAAAGTGACGCGCTGTGACCGGCTAGATCGGCTATTTTCGGCAAAGTGTAGAACAAAAACAGGATGGGGCCTAGTGCTTTGGTCAACTAAGTTTAGTTCAGGTAATGCAGCGAGCCACTGGTACAGACACACGATTTTGATTGCTATTAAAAATTATTAGATGAAATATTAGACTATCATTCTCATTAATACTAGAACAGAGGCATAGCACAGTGGTCAGCAAAGAGGTTCATGGCAAAAAGTACTCTGCTTAATAATCACTCAGTCAGTGTGCACTGTGCAGTAGGTACAAGTTTGAAAGCATTGGCAGGTGATGTTGCCAAGTATCTGATGTCGCTGTTCAGAGGGCAAGAGGACATGTTCAGAGCATTAGGAGTAGTTGGCTGTGCCAGGGGGAGACTTTCTTCACATATCAAATCCCACTATGTCTATGTTGTTGCTTTTTCCCCCCATAAAACAAGAAGTTCTGACATCTGCTGTAGGCTGTATCCCGCAGTGTCTCTCAGCAGGCCCAGACCCAAGGAACTGCCACTGTATTGTTACTGTGCTTTGATCACATAAAACTTCACATTGTCAAGAAATAGCACTCAGTGTCTCACTCACTTTTCAAAATGTTTACTGTATCACCACACTCAGCCTTCATACCCAGATTGCTGTCAGTTGCAAGGCATCATGGGTTATTTATAGTCTGACCTACCCACATTCCACATTAACAGAGGATTTGTTGTACTTGTAATGTATGTGTACAGTGTAAGCACACTCTCTGTTTATTGAATTTCCTTTGCTCCTTAGCTGTTCTATTGTCTGTGACTGTGTCACATTGTTGTTGCCTTTTCTATTGTCTGTGTCACATTGTTGTTGCCTTTTCTATTGTCTGTGTCACATTGTTATCTTTTCCATTGTCTGCGTCATATTTTTGTTGCCTTTTCTATTGTCTCTGTCACATCATTGTTGCCTTTTCTATCGTCTCTGAGACACTGTCACATCGTTTAATTTCCTGTCACATCGTTATATTTTAATATGTCTTGTCCTTTCCAGCATGTCTGTATTGTATTTAGCATGTTCAGGCCAGCATGGTACATCCATGTGTTTTAATGGGGATCCTTTAATAAACATATACATGTGAGGCCACTTGTTCACATCAAAGGTGGGATAATTTGAAGCATCAAAGGGTCTCTATCTTTATATTTGGCTAGTTTGCCATCATATAGAACAGGGTACTTTTGTATATTGTTCTATTTTTGCCAATATTTAAAACGCTGATGTCACTGCTAGTACGTGCAAAGAAGGACAGAACACTACTGGTTTTGATAGTTTCACACACAAACTTAATATTTTTCAGAATATGTGTAGACCATCTATTTCTTTAAAAAAACAGACTTTAGAATGTAGAATGGGACGCTTTGCTTGTCATTGTTTGGGATGCCATTTGTTTTGGTAGTCTGTGCCTCGCGTCAACACACAAACATAGAACCAAGCTCTGAAAGCCCACTTGATGCCTCCAGTTTGACTACAGCCATTACAAATATTGGGTATCGTGTTTCTGCACCCAAGCGTCTGAAGCTTTCTAACTGTCAGGGCCATGGACCCTCTGTCAGACTGCTGGCAGCTGTTCCTTGTCACTGACACATGGGAAAAACACTGTCTCACACACGCACGCACGCACGCGCGCACGCACGCACGCACGCACGCACACACACACACACACACACACACACACACACACACACACACACACACACACACACACACACACACACACACACACACACAGTGACAAACGTGCATACCCATGTGCACTCGCTGCATGAATGTGTGACTACCTCTGCCCTACTTGTTTGCTACTACTCTAAATTACTAGTGTTTAGAAGGAGCTGCTGAGCAAAGGAGGAGCTGCTGAGCTAAATGAAATTGACCTCAACCGTGAAAGAATGCTAATCTAATGCTAATGCAAGCACACACATTTTATCTGCCTTTTTGGGTAACTGCATGACGTGATGTTTGCTGAACCGAGGTCCAAATAAAAGTACATACTGTAGATTATACGCAGTGGTTCCCAAACCGTGTGCCATGAGAGAAGTCCAATGTTTGCCATGGGGATGTTGTGACAACCACACATTATTATCGCAATACATATAGCTTTACAAAAAGTTATGAATTCTCATAACAGTGCACTCATTTCCCAATACGGAGGCAAATTCTATACACTAAACAATCGTTTTAACCACTTTCTAATCTAATTTAGTGTATCTCATTATTTGGGCATGTCATAAAATTTGAAATTGAAAATGTAAAATTAATTGTGTTTTTAAATATTTTTTGGACATTTTATGATATCAAAAGATATAGAAGATCTACATGCTCACAATGCGTCACGATCTTGTGAGCTCGTAGGCAACCACATTTGGTGGCTTGAGTTTCATCCATGTTTGATGTGGTGAGTTCCTTCAGTAGTGAGGTCACATGCTGTTTTAATTCAGCATACTCTGTGACATTTTAGCTTGGGCTGATTTGTCAACAGCCATAATATCCCATGGGAAGATATGGCTTGTTGACTGGTCAGTGCAGTCTCAGGCCTTTTCTCACCCCCTCAGCCAGGGCAAATGATGGCTGGGTACTAATAAAAGAGGCTACAATTGTCAATAGTGACAAAGTCTTTGTTAAACACTAATGACTGTTCCATTTTCAAAAGTGTTCCTTAGGTTTGTGTTCTATTTGTCCCATTACCAGATGTGTTGGTGGAAACATTGTCCTGCTGATCCAAGCTTTTAGGAAGAAATTCATCATCCCTGAGTTTGACGCTTTTGCACGAAAGATAAATGAGATTTATGACAAAGTGGCAAAGATAACCAATGGTCAGGTAAGCTTTAAGTCCAATTCATACTTTGTCGCACCATAAATAGCTGACCTACAAGCTCACAACGTGTTGCAGATGCTACCCAGTTAGGCGCACAACACCGTTGTTACAAACAGAGCATAAATTAGGCATCATCCTTTGTTTGTTCCTTTATGAATGAAAATATATTTGATAATTTCCACATTTTGAAAAGTTTGAAAATCTGATTAAAAGAAAATAAAGTTGTGATTCACCTGCACGGCACATTTTATGTAGAGCCACTGACATTTTTGAATAATCCTCTGCAACACAGTGGTATGGACTGATTTACAATCATTTTAGCCAGCCAGCATACACACATTGTATTGTCAATGATAAATATAAAAATAAATCATCCAAACCTGTCAAACATTTTAATTTAGCAAATGGTAAGGGATTTTGACAAAGTAGTTACATTTCATTAATCTTGATTGTTTTCTTTGTAGCTGTAGCTCTGTCATGTAGTCTAGAATGTGACACAAATGGGATGTTGTTTCTGTTCTCCCGTTACTGAAGGTAGCAAACTATATCCCCCACCTTGCTAAGTTCAGCCCAGACCTGTGGGGTGTGTCGCTATGTACAGTGGATGGTCAAAGGTAAGGTGAACAGCATCCTCTGCTATGTCTTAACAACAACAAACTATTTAGTTGAATTTAATGTGCTGCTGCAAATGACACCGTTCTGGCTTGCTTAGAATGTTTCTTGAAGATACCAAAGCTGTTTGGCAACTGCACTATTCCTCAAATCATCCTCATCCAGTTGATCTAGTCCTCATGATACAAACATCATCTCCTCCATGCATCTCTTCTTGTAGTCCTATTATTTACATAATTTCACACTTGCACTCACCCAGATTATCTGTATGTAAGTGTGATCGCCCGCTAATTGTTTTCTTTTTTTAATAATCTGAAGGTATATGAAGTCTTGGGCTTTGAGTTGCATTGTATTCTTCTCCAGGCATTCAGTAGGGGACACCAAGCTGCCATTCTGCCTGCAGTCCTGCGTGAAGCCTCTGGAGTATGCCCTCGCCGTACACGAGTGTGGGACGGAGAAGGTTCACCGCTATGTGGGCATGGAGCCCAGTGGCCTCAAGTTCAACAAGCTCTCACTTGATGAAGATGGTGGGTAAGGTCTCATCGCTTGGACTGTAGTCTTGTCTTGAGTGGTGAAGAGTTTATGAAAACTGTAATATGTTTTGGGGATTTTTTTTTGCATTATTAACAATGCTTAAGAGTTTTTTTTTTTTTTTTTTCTTTTATTGGGTAACATATTTAACATATTTGAGGGAGAGAGAAGGGATCAGGTACACATGCAGATATGGTTGGTGAAGATAGCCTGAGTAGGTAGTACAATCAAGGGTGTCAGAATACCAAAAAGATTAACAAATAAAAGTGGTTAAAATGAATTAATGCTTCAGGTTTTAAACTGGAAGGAGAATTTATTGTGCCTGACTTCTCAGTTTTAGATGGCTATGATGGCCTAATAATGTAATGTATTTTATCCATATTGAGTAATTACCTCTGTCAGTAACATATACAGATATTCATAGATTGAGCTTTGCAGCACATGTTTATAACTTGTGCTGTAGAGACCACTTTGGTCTCCATATTTATTTATTTTATATTATTATTTATATCAATTGGCACATTTTCTTTCTTCTAGACAAACCCCACAACCCAATGGTAAATGCAGGAGCCATAGTGATCAGTTCTCTTATCAAGGTAAACACACACGTACAGCCTTCTGTACACAAATGACAAATGACATCATTCATGATGACACAGAAGTTCAAATGTGTTTTGGGGTCACTTAAAGGAGGAGTTCACCCAAAAAATGAAATATTTTCTATCAATTGCACACCCCATGAAGCCTTGAATTAATGGATTTATTTTTGTTTTTGTGGGATTCCTAAGCCAATAATTTGATGACCGGGTGTGTATCCGGTAGGAGACACAAATAATCTACTTTGTGTCTCCTACCGGATACATTAGCCGGTAGGAGACGGGAATCAAATTATTGGCTTAGGAATGCCACAAAAACAAAAATAAATCCAATTCAAGGCTACATGGGGTGTGCAATTTATAGAAAATAAGTAATTCTTTGGGTGAACTACTCCTTTAAACATGCTCAGCATAGACACTCACACATTCTCCTTTGGAGCAAATTGTGTGACTTGAATACCAACTCTGTTATAGAAACACAGGCTCTGTAATAGAAACACAGCTGAGCATCATAATTAAGCCAGATGCCCCATGCGAGAGCCCAGTTAGAAAATAACAGTGGTCCACTATCTTCTAACTTAAAAGGATCCCTGGCTAATAAGCCAGGGATGCCTTAATACATTGTAATTGCCCTCTATAACTAAAATGTTAAATTAAAAACACCTTAAATATTTTATTTATTTTAGAAACAGTTAATCTTTTACTCAAGCGGGACAATGCCCGTTGGAGGTTGATGGTCATTTGTCCATGTGTGGTCTAACCCTATGGAATGTATGGAATGCATGTGCTAATAAAGGCATATAAGGCACCCTGCATCACCTTTGATCATGACCTCAGTCTCGAACGACATGTAAATGTCACAATGTGAGACAGGAATGTTGGACCCAAGGGCAGAACCACGCAGACAGGCTGATCAAGATCAATGTAGATTTATTAAATAGACAACAAAGACTTATTAATACACATAGAAAAACTGGCAAACAGCAGAGAACACAAGGACAGGAACACACTGTGACATCAACTATACATTAACAAAGGATAGTAACACAGGGAGGTATAAATACACAAAGACTAACTAGGCACAGGTGAACTCAAAGACAAATCAACACAGGGATTGGCTGGGGCACAACAGGACACAGGTGGAGAACATAACTAATCAAAGTAATAATAAATAAATAATAAATACATTCTTACAATTTCAACGTACTACATGGGTAGTTAAATCAACACTGTGCGTCATGTTGGCACCTTGGTGTCCACCACATGTAGAAAAACGTGTCCTTGGAATGATGGAGGTAGTGGGGGTGTGGTCACGTGTCACATGTGTTCCTTCATCACCAACATGAGTGTTGGTGATGCCCCCACAGACCCCCCTCCCGCCCACATGGTGATAGTAAATCAGACATGAGTGTCTGATTTACTATCACCATGTGGGCGGGAGGGGGGTCTGTGGGGGCATGAGGGAGAGAGACCGCCTGTGTGTGTGTGTGTGTGTGTGTGTGTGTGTGTGTGGGTGTGTGTGTGTGTGTGTGTGTGTGTGTGTGTGTGTGTGTGTGTGTGTGTGTGTGTGTGTGTGTGTGTGTGCGTGCATGCCACCCACACACGCACGCACGTGTGCATGTGTGTGGCATGAGAAGGCGAAAAAAAGAAACAGATAGGGGCAAACTTATCTTACAGGACAGTATAGTACAATGATTAAATACTTTGTCGGTAAAAAAGATATGGGGCTAATATATAGTACAGTAGATACAAAGATTTATGGAGTGTCTCCAAAGTGGATCTCGGACTTCAAGTGTGAGCCTGATCAGAGTCCTATTGACTTCCAGCGGCTTGTGAGATTAGCTCCAGACACACTGTTCTATTCTATTCTATTCTTTTCTATTCTAACCTCTCACAGACGGCTAGCCTCTTTCAGAGCCACGCCATAGTAAAAGATTACAATATTTCAGCCAGTCTATATTGTGCAATATTACTCCAATTGTAACATCATTCTCGGAAACCCTCTTCCTGTATAGAAGTTAAACAAGTAAGACGCGCGAACGCGGGAAGCGAACGCAAACAAATTAAAATAAGTATGAAAAAAAATAAATTAAAAAAAAGTAACCAATAAAAAAAAAATCTGCGTTAAAAGGAGCATCTTAGAAAAATACAAATTCACCAAAAAAAAACTTTGAATGTTTTTAACAATTCAACAAAGTGTTTGTTCGTAGACCCCCACTTAGGGGGGGTAGAAAAAGTTTCGGAGCGATTCGGGCACTTTTCATTTAACATGGGGTTTCAATGGGGAGTTTTTAGGAGCCTTTTCCGGGGCGTGGCTTCCGGGGGAAGGGGCGGGCTTAAACGCAACCTTGACAGGTGTGTTCAGTTTTCAAAGACCTTTCATTTGATGTATGGTACGTCTAAATTGGACATTTACTTATCTCAGAGGAGCTGCACACAGGCAGTGCACACAGAGACACAGACAGAGACACAGAGACACAGAGACACAACCCGAGCACGGTTTCATAGTAAGCTCCACTTGCGCGGAGGCGCGCCTTCGGCGCGCCTCCTTCCGCTGCGTTCGCAATAACATTCTAATCGCATATTGACATGAATATGGATGTTAAGATTCCCGTTCACAAATTTGATACATTACAAGTAGTCAAACCTTGCTCTTATGATAATTATACCTTTATTTGTATAGTATTTTTCCAGCCAACCGCGCAAAGTGCTTCACGACAATGAAAAAGAGGATAAAACCAGAATATTCAGCAGCATTACCGTATCATTAGTGATTGTGACAATTGTCCAACAGCTTGCTGCTAGAGGGAGTCAGGACTCCACATTATTCATTATAAAAATATGTCATGCTTAACCACAAATGTTAAGAATGTTATTAGATGACATATTGTTTAGACAGATGCTAGGTTTGTTGTTTAGATTCTTTGAAGCGCTACATTGTTGTCTTTGCACTCACACTTATGTTACCATTGTTGACTAGGGTTCATGCTTACTCTGCTTAATCTGATATCTGATTCGCACTTGTCACTCTGGATAAGAGTGTCTGCTACATGCCTAAACTGTATACTGTGAGTCTATTAAAAGGTGACTATGATCTTTATGAGGCAGCATGAGCTCAAGCTTTATGAGGGCATCCCGTCTTTCATATCGGCTGTAACAGCCAGTAACACGTTATGTAATCAACACAGAAATGTATAATCGTTTAGTACAATGCTGTGGCAGTCTTATTTAATGCACACAGTAATTATGGTCACATTTTATGTATCGTGTAAATATTTTATAATAAGCGCTTGCTCTGTCTCTCACACCTTATCTTTAGACTGGCTCCAACAAGGCAGAGAAGTTTGACTATGTAAGTATTGTGCACTCTTCAACTGTATTTTTATGCTGACACTGCACACCAGCCTATTATTGTCGCTTGTATCTCCAAAATTGAAACTTTTCAGGAACTGAGAATTATGTCCAATGTAGTTATTATATAGTCACAAGTTCTTGTTAATACTTTTAATTGGTTCAATATTTATAAAACAGTCTTAAGTCACTGTCACTTTCACTTTCAAAATAACATAATAGCAATGCAACGTGAGATTGCAGATGGCTACTTTTGTGCGACAATATCATAAGGCAAAGTAGGTCATTAATTTACGAAAAGAACATTAAATGTTGAAATATATACGAGGTTTCTGCCCGGCGGTGACGATATGAAACTGAAGCATGTACACATTATACAACAGCTCTACAATATGAAACTGAACTGTGTACACACACTGCACTACAGCCCTACAATATGAAACTGAACTGTGTACACACACTGCACTACAGCCCTACAATATGAAACTGAAGCACGTACTGTACAGTGTGCACAGAAACACTACAATGCACATCACTTGTTTTAACCCATCTAGAACGCATCTGTGTGTAATTTTTTTTATTTCTTTGGGCTATTCAAAAATAACAGATATACAAGCTCATAGCACGGCACCGAGTGCCGCGCTATGAGCTTGTAGATCTGCTATTTTTGGAAAAGAATTGTTAGAATGTGTGCAAATCTTTGAACATATTGGGTGCGTTTGGAAATACAACACTGAGTGCACCGGCCAATACAAACTAATAGGCGAGTGCGCTCCGATGCGCAATTTCCGAACGCACCCATATATACATTTGTAACTCAAATCTTTGAATCTGGGGGTCCCTGGAACAAAATATTTTGAGATGGGGGTCCGCAGCCAAATACATGGCGTTTTGGTGTTCCTTGACATGAAAAAAGTTTGAGAACCACTTGATATTATAGCAACATAGGTTTTTTCAAGAAACTGTATTTAGGAGACATTTGTAAAATCCCCAGAGGCAAAGATTTTCCTGAAGATTTGAGTAAAAAAGAAATCACTTTAAAAATATATATATTCAAAAGATTTGAGTAAAAAAAAATCACGATTTATCAAATATAGCAGATCTACAAGCTCATAGCACAGCACTCTGTACCGCGCTATGAGCTTGTAAATCTGCTATTTTTGAATAGGCCAAAGAAATCTAAAAATGACACACAGATGCGTTCCCGCTCTAAATGGGTTAATTTCTTTTCCCCCAGTTCATGGACTTTGTGAAAAAGATAGCAGGTCAGGAGTACGTGGGGTTCAGCAATGCAACGTGAGTACACTGTAAAGTAACACTGAAGACGTGACGTTTCATACCTTCTGTATTTCTTATTGTGAAACAAAGTTGAGCTTGTGCTGCTGTCAGTAAGTACTGTACTTAAGTACAATGTTGAGGTATATTTCATGGACTTCAATGGAGTATTTCCAATATTCAATACTTTTACTTCTACTCCACTACATATCTGAGGAAAATATTGTACTTTTACTCCACTACAATTATTAGACAACTTTAGTTACTAGTTACTTTGTAGATTTTGATTATCATTACAAAACATACATTAACCACTTCAGCCGGCCCTATATACATTTCGGCCATTTGAAAATAGCAGATCTACAAGCTCACAATGCGTCACATTGCGACGCATTGTGAGCTTGTAGATCTGCAATTTTCTAAAGATTTAAATACATTTCATACATTTGAAAACTTGTGAAATGGGACATTCTGTACTTTAAGTACATTTTGATGCCAATACTTTTGTAATTTTACCCAAGTAAATGTTTAATTCCAAACTTTTACTTAACAGAGTAACTTGCATTTTACTTAAGTAAAAAATGTAAGTACTTTTTCCAGCACTGGCTGCTATACAGTGGTCCACTGCCCCATTGCATTATTGATGCGTTAGTATTGACCATTTTGTACCTCTCTGTCTCAGGTTCCAGTCAGAAAAAGAAACGGGCGACAGAAATTTTGCCATTGGATACTACATGAAAGAGAAGAAGGTCAGGACTGGTTTGCTAGTGTGCTTAAATAATGCTAACAGCCCAGTAGACCTCACAGACATAATATAAATTCAAGGCTTTCTGGGTACTTCCGGATCCCTTTTGTTTTTAGTCAAGAATAAAAAGGAATGGGACTTTTGGATCCCAAGTAAATGGAATAATGCATGGCATGGCACATTACATGTTTTATCAACTCACTTTTGCTAACAACCAATGCAGAAGATAGAATGTAGCATTATCCCCCAGTCAAAAAACTGAAAAACAACACTGATGCTTAATTTAGAGTTCTATCCAAACCACATACTGTATGTTTAAAATGTCAGTGAAAAATACAAAATATATAGTTAGATTTTCATTAGTCTGTCCTGGTGTTATCTGTATGGGCTTTTTACATAACAGTATTTTGATATCCCACTGTAAAATCGTTAGAATGAGGAGGTGAGGAAAGTGAGGAAACTCATCGGCTTGCTGATTGGTCCACCATGTACCTTGCTCTTACTGTACAAGCGAACCAATCATCATTCACACGCCCTAAATGTCAAACAACTTTAACTGAGTCCCATTGAAAAAATCAATCAGCACTTCTATGGACTTGTTAGAGTACTAAATAATAGAACATATCCGTCAATCAATCAAATGAGGGTCCGTGGCCTAATGCATATCAAACTGGGGGAAGTTGACATTTTAAAAGATAATTGAGAATCACTCCATTATGCATTACTAACATATAGCTATCAATCAGCTTGTGTACTTCAGCTTCATGATTATTCATATTTGATTCCCCAGTGTTTTCCTGAGGGAGCAGACATGATTGATTCACTGGACTTCTACTTTCAGGTACACACATGCTATCATGAATAGAAACCATCCCGGGTGGATGAAATAACATCCATAAAACGATGATGAAGACAGTAACCTTTAAACTGCTGCAAGTTTTCTTAACATGATATGCCTTGTTTGCTGTTATAGATTTAGTCATGATGAGAGGGGCTTTTCTATTTCAATAGCCAGCTGACCCTCTCTTCCTCTCAGCTTTGCTCTATCGAGGTCACCTGTGAGTCAGGAAGCATTATGGCTGCCACCTTGGCCAATGGAGGGATCTGTCCAATCACGGGAGAGCGCGTCCTGAGTTCTGAGGCCGTGCGGAACACCCTAAGCCTCATGCACTCATGTGGCATGTATGATTTCTCTGGCCAGCTGGCTTTTCATGTAAGTGTGTGTGAGAGAGAGAGGGGGGGGGGGGTCATTTGTGTGTCCTTTTGTAAAAGTTGTACATGGTGCATTTACTGTATGTAGTGCCTTTATCCAAAGTGCTTTACATGCACCCATTCATACACACAGACAGTGGAGTAAACCATGCATTGCTCATTGGGAGCAGTTGGGGTTCAGTGTCTTGCTCAAGGACACTTTTACACTAACCCAGGAGCCAGGGATCGAACTGGAAACCCTATGATTCCAAAGCAGTCACTCTACCTCCTGAGCCACCGCCGCCACGTCCTGTTAGCACCAAGAAAAAATATAGTCATTAGACTAATATTTATAATGTCAAAATCTTTAAATATCCTATATTGAAATTGTCATCATCACAAATGTCATCATTTTGTCCAACTACTGTACAGTCACTCATTCCCATCATCTCCTCAGGTGGGTTTGCCTGCCAAGTCTGGCGTGTCGGGGGCAGTGCTGCTGGTGATCCCCAATGTCATGGGTGTGATGTGCTGGTCTCCTCCACTGGACAGAGTTGGAAACAGTGTTCGGGGAATACATTTCTGTCAGGTAAGAATAGGATTTACTGACTAATATTACTTCATTTTCCCTATAGTACATCCATTTATGGATGCTGTTTTATTACTGTATGGTATTATTGGTATAGTTCTCAGTTAACCACTTAAATCCTAGATACGTAACTTCATTGTAAACGCATGGTGCTGTTGTGCTCACAACGTGTTGCGTTGCGATGTCAAATGTTGCCGTTTGGTCAGATGTCTATGCCGTCACTATAGTAGAGCTTGAGAGTGACACTATGTTGGTCTGGCTATGGCAGATATGTAAAAGCCAAGCTCCAGCATCTCCTTCAAAGTCTACATTAAAAACAAGACTAAAAACCTTAAAGCCCTTCTAGCAGTCCCTAGTCTGTGTTGCTCCATACACAGAACTGGGAATTGGCTAAAGGTTGGCCCTAGAGGAAAAGCTAAGGGGTCTCCAAAATCAGAGTTCATCCTGGAATCTTTAGATTATTTTTAAATTAGATTATGAGATATTTTATGTAAAATGTTTATTTTGGCCTGAGGGTGGCGCTATAGGTTAAGTCATGGTGAGGTCACTCACATATTTATGGTTCATCCTCCAGGGAGCATGAATGTGCTCAGCACGTTTCATGGCAATCTGCCGATTAGATTTTGAGTTAAGTTGAGTGCAAGTGGAATGTTTGGCCTAGAGGTGGCGCTAGAGTAAAGGCCGTGGGCTTCGGTATACACAGGGTGGTGTATAAAACTTCTAAGTAATCATGCAGCCTTTTAATTGTGCTATATTTCCACTTGACTACCCATGGTTCTTGCCTCCTAAGGAGCTGGTATCATACTTCAACTTCCACAACTATGACAACTTGAGGCACTTTGTGAAGAAGCAGGACCCACGCAGGCATGATGGAGATGACAGGGTGAGACACTTTGTTACTTCATGGTTTTGATTTGTTCCAGTTAGTAAAATGTGCTTCTAATAAACAGTGACTTTTCCTCTATTTACAGAATATGGCTGTCTTCAACCTGATGTTTGCCGCTTATAGTGGGGATGTGTCAGCCATGAGAAGGTAGTGGTACACTACATTACAACAAGCTTGATTATTCTTTGTCTTAAAAGCCCTTCAAAGCATCTATGCCATAACTCTGTAGTTAACACCATAAAACAATCAAGGTTAAACATTATATCTGTACACCTACCACTTAAAGGTTTCATGACATTCAGTTTTACAACACATTAAAAGTATTTATCATGGTCCTTCAGACGTGTATTAAAAGTTTTAACTGAAAAATCCACTCCAGTGATCCATGGCAGGATTTTTTTCTCTCTGATTTCTAAAGCCTTTTCAACTGCAACGAAAAAAGAAATCTTTGCCTGCGGGTGTCGCTGTTGAGGGATTTTGACTGTCAATCATCGCCTCTGCTCCCCCCCCCCCCCCCCCCACAAAAGGAATGGATAGGGGAGGGGAGGGGCGGAGAGGAGAGGGGGCGGGATTAATCGACTGTGACATCAAAGTCAAGGGGCCAATCACAGATTACTTTTCATCTAATTATTCAGAAAACCCCAAACCACAGAAAATCCACTGAATGTTCAAAGTTTTTTGTTTCTAATTGAGGTCATAAAACCCCCCAAAAAACATAACAAATAAAAAAGTGAAAATGAATGTCATAGAACCTTTAAGCCCTACTGTATACACTTTGTTGTATGACAGTCAGATCTCGAAAATAGATGATCTACAATGTCACAGTGCATCTCAATGCGTCGCAAGCGTTGTGAGCTCGTAGATAGCAAAAATAGGTACATTTTAATGAGGTTAAAGTTAGATCTTGTTTTTCTTTCTTCAGGTTTGCCCTCTCATCACTGGACATGGATCTGAAGGACTATGACTCCCGAACAGCACTGCACATTGCTGCAGCTGAGGGTGAGCTCACCTCGTTAAGTTGAATACTGCTCCTGCTCATTTATGAAACGCACGAGCAGTGCTCCAAATCAGCTTTCAAGGCAAAGGCGTATTCATTTGTCAATATTCATCAGTTGCTGATACTGATGCTGTAAATATTCATACTTGGCCTGAGAGGCAGATATGTTCTGCTGCTCACGCATTGCCTAAAATAATATGAATTGTGTATATCAGTACTCCGCACAAGTGAGTGTGCACACATTTTTGTGGATCTCAGCCCTGATTCCCCCTGTTGTTGCATACCTGAAACCTTATTTTGAATGTGATCATGACTTGGAGGGGATCATTTACGTACATCTATCAATGAGATGTACCCTCAAACTTTAATGCTTTACCATCTGTTTCTTCCCAGGTCATGAAGACGTAGTCCGTTTCCTCATCGAAACCTGCAAAGTTAATCCGTTTATAGAAGATAGGTAAGATTTGTGTCTCTATCTGCTCTCTCTTTGCAAAACATATTTCTGAATTGCAGTGCATGTCAATCTTTTTTCACTCCATCATATCCATCCATCCATCCATCCGTCCATCAGATATTGTATTTCTCTCCCTCTCTGCCCGTTTACTGTATATACTGTATGAGTGTCAGATTATTTGATCGGTATCTTTTGTATAATTTCAGAAGTATAACGTAACAAACTTGAAGCCCAAATTCAGTCCAAATTATTTGTAATGTGGAGGGGCAAAACGTTCAAGTGCCCCAGGAATAAATTCAACCATGAATATATTCAATTAGATGTTTTCTTTATTTTATTTTTCTTTATTGATTTGCACAGGAATCATATAAATATATATACTTCTTTCCTAGGAAAGATGACAGAATATTGTTGTGCAGGTGACGTATGACACCCATAGGAGGGCTTATAAGACCTCACCGTTTACATTACATACAATTAGAATGTATCAGTGTCTAAAAACAAAAACAAAAATAATAATAAAAACAGATAAAGTATAAGTAAATAGACAACAAAAAAACATCAAAGAACATACTAAGCAGAAAAGACAAGAAAATAAGACAAAACAAAGACATGATGCTACTACTCATGTGAAATATAAGAATATAAGAGTGTGGAAAAAATGACAAAAAAAAACGTTTTTAAAATACCCATAACATAACAGTATTATGGAAGCCTATCATCTAATTACCCTCTGTAAACTGATGAATGAATGGACTGAAAAACAATAAATCACTATGTGAACACCGTAAAAGCCCTCATTCATGCCCAGCTTTCTTCACTTAACTTTTTTTGGTCACTATGCCTCTCTTGTGATTATTGCTCAGATGGGGCAACATGCCAATGGACGATGCCATGCAGTTTGGCCACAGTGCAGTGATAGAGGTGCTAAAGGAATACCATCACCTCTACAGCCAGAAGACTGAAACGGGAAACAGCTGAGGGAGGACATGGTGTGAATTTGTAGGGGTCATTCAGAACGCAGGGACTTTTCTCCGCAACGTTCTAATGCTTATAATTCATGTTCCGTCGTACAACAGCGTCACGCGCCGAAAACAGCATATCTATGAGCTCACTACATGTCTCGTCTGCGTCACTTTGTGAGCTTGTAGATCAGCTATTTTTGGCACACCACACAGTCGTACGATGAAGTATATTTTGGGGTTTAAACAATTTTGCCTTGAGGAAAATGTTTGGTCTGAACAAGACTTTAAACACTGAAGCACACAGCACAGACGTTGGATTCATTGGGTGTTACGAAATGATTGTTGGTTTTATTGAACTTCAGACAACACGGATAAAAAGCCTCTACATGTTCTACATGGTCTTGCAACCCCCTCCCCCCCTCCCAACCTCTGTCTGAATGTATTAAATCACACACACACTACCAGTTCCACCAGGACTGAGAGATTTCAATTTCATAAAACTAAGGCTATTATCAATTGGAATACACTTCCGGCATAGTAAGAGTGGTAGTTCCTTGGCCAGCTTCACAGCCAGAGTGAAAACACGGCTTAAGGCAAAACAAAAATGCAATCAATAACATGTGGATTGCATTTGATTGTATACAGCTAATGCATAATCTGAATGTACTATAATATTTTATGCATATATTCCCTTCTACACTTTTATGTCCCCCAGTCTATTGACTATTTTGTATTATGACATGCTACATACATATGTGTGTTACTGTTGATTGTGTGTACAGTAGCTACGCGTATTAACTGTGACCTGCCAATAGGGAATACATATATTTGTAACTTGTAGATTGGCTATTTCCCTGTATAGGGACGCCAGGGTTCAAGTGGTTAAACGCGTTATTGTTTGTTTTTGTCGATGAGCCTTTCCAGGAAGTTTTACTTCTATTTCACACTGCACTTTTTGCACATGCATGTTTTGGTTCATTGTAACTTTGTTTTGATAAGTGCTCTATAAATAAAGGAAACTATTATTGCCAGATAATGAATTATTTAATTGAAGGCATTCTCTCTTCCAAGTGTGTACACATGCTTTTTAACATATTGTTTACTACCCTTTGAAATGTGCAATTTTGTTGTATTATTTGGTACTTTGAAACAAC
>NC_137612.1:32129693-32134693 GCF_963280865.1 Gymnoscopelus braueri | reverse complement strand
ACATACAGATTCTTGTTGGTAACATGTGCACTCTTGCTGATGTTAAGTACTGCACGCAACATTCTGGTGTAGCACCCGTCTAGAGACTTCTGCAGGGTTGGTTTCAGGGTCCAGCATTCACTGCCATAGAGGAGAACAGACCTTACCGTTGCATATCAACAACATGAAGTGTAGCAGTTTTTATTTTGATCTTTATTTACCTTCGCCAAAAGTGTTAAAAAAGGTCAAGGTTATGGAATTTGTTTGAAATAATCCATAGTCTGCCCGAAAAAGATCATTAACTTTTGGGTTGAAAACGTCAAAGATCAAGGTTGCAATGAAGTCATGACTGTCTTCTAGCAAAATGACTGGCTATAATGCATTGCCATGTGACACGTAGTGAGATTGTAGATTGACTGTTTTTGCATGACACCGTCATACAATTAAGTATTAATCAGGCTTAACCATGTCTGCAGGGTTACTGGGCTATAATTCTGGGTAAATATAGGCAACACACATGTCCTTATATTCTCTTAATGGATTTGATACTGAATGGCCGCAACAAAGGGAACAGCATCCTACAAATCCCATTTAGGGAGTGACTAACTGCACTTTGAGTGGTCCTACTGTATCTTAATAAATCACCCATTCATCAGAAATGCATTCTATCCACAATGACTAATGCATGTTTACTGAGCCTAACCAGATGAACAAAGAAACTAAGTCAGGCAAGTACAATGTGACAGTGTTGTTTAATACTGTTTATTCACAGACACAGGCAGCAACCAAGCTGAACAAGCGTTCTCACATCTTCACTGAGATCCTTGTCCTTTTTAACCCATGATCTGAAAAAGGAAGGACAGAGAAATTAATACCTGCAAAGATTTGCCTGAAATGTGACAGGAATTGACCCACAGCAATGAGAGAGATAGATATACGGAGTGATACTGACTGAATTCATCCAGCTGATGTAGTCAGAGGACCGGGAGAAGACAGTGGGCCTCTGGTGGGCGTTGCAGCCGGCAGAAGACACAAAGCTAGTCACACCATGGACAACCCACTTGCCGCCGACGGCACAGTTCAGAGGTCCACCAGAGTCACCCTAGGATGTGACAATGACAACAAACCACATCAACAAACTTAACATACTTAATGGGGCCTGTTGGCTCAACTAATTAGTGGGCTGGCCGCATACAGCATCCTGAGTTTCTTTCCAATCAATGTTGGATGTTGGATCAATGCTGTCCAAAATGTTAAAATTACATTTTTGTGACTGTCTTAATTAGCCCCTGCCATTGTACAAAGAGAAGCCTTGCATTAGACACAGGCGCGCGGGAAGTCCTTAATACCTAGGGGGGCTGTGCGTCGGGGGGGACTCCTCGCGCCCGCGCAAAGTGCGGGCGCGCGATTTTTTGGGGGTTTTCTGTGTTTTTCCCCACACAAAAAGGCAGAAAGACAGTGTAAACACCAGGTTGAAGTTCATCCATGACCGTAACAGACTGCTATGATCCATAAAATATATATATATTATAAAAAATAAAATAAAATAAAAAATTTTTTTTTTTTTTTTTTTTTTCTACCCATCACCAGGGGGGCTGCTCCCATCACCAGGGGGGCTGCAGCCCCCATAGCCCCCCCCCTTCCCGCGCCACTGATTAGACATTGTACATGAACAAATCTCTCTCTCCCTCTCCCTCTCTCTTCCTTCCAGCCATCGTTCCCCTGCTGCATTGTTCCTGTACCTCTAGCTTCTGGATAGTTATTCTCTGCATCAATGCCTGGTGGTTTTGTGTACGTTTGTGTTGCTTCCCTCTGAGCCTGGCTGTAACAATTTCCCCACTGTTTATTTTTCTTAATTATTTTAAGTAAAAAAAAGACCTCACCTGGCATCCAGACTCATGGCCGCCTCCGGCACAGACCATGTTGTTCTTGACGGTGCTTCCCCACCATCCATAGCTAGTGCAGGTCTTGTGGTCAACAACGGGCAGGTAGGCCTGCTTCAGCTGGGCAGACAGGTTTCCACCAGCTGGGAATGACACAGAAAAGAGACAGCTAGGGGATTGCACAAGCATTGAATAGCAGGTTCAAATAGCATGGGCCTTGGCTAGATCGCATATTTAGATTTTTGGGCGGTGTAGCCGCCCCTATAAGTGGGGTTGGGACACCTCATTAGTATTAGTTTCCTGCACTGTGATTGGCCCATTGGTACACCCCTAGCTGTACTGTGATTGGCTGACTCTATTGGCTGACTCTATTCAGCACTGTGATTGGCTAGCGAGACACATGATGACATTAATAACCTATAAATAGGATTATGGACTTCCAAAAATAATTTTATTTTTGGGAAGTGAGCTTCCATCACTATGATGACCACTGTGATGACCACACCGCCCACTTCACACTGGGTGTGGGTGACATTTTTCTGCTGTAGTAGGCCTACCATTCATCCTAGGATATCATAACATCATAAAAAAAAGTAAGAAAACTGGGGGAAAATTCCCCTTTAAACATTATCAATTGCATGCTTTTCTACATAGAGCTTTGTTTTGTATGCTGTTTCTATTTTAAACAGTTTAGGTCGGGCTCACTCTGAGTGCGTCCCCATCCACTGATGTAGCAGTTGTTGTTGTGTGGCAGGACCTGGCCAGAGGGGGGCAGAGCACCCAGCTGAACATAGCTGTTCAGAGTAGCATCAGAAGACAGCTTCAGGAGGGCGATGTCCCACCTGTGAGTCAGAACAACATTCCCATGAGGTTTCCGAGAAATTAATCTTTGTTTACCTATCTTTACTTATCCCCAGTGTTACTTGAACTCAGAGAGTGTGAAAATGGACCCATTTTGATACTCTCTGGCTATTACTGTGTGCTGTGTGTTCAATTCAATTCAATTGTATTAAAGTGTCAAATCACAATAAGTTAACATGTAGAGCAGAGACCCGTCAATTGTCCCCACGACTCCCACCCTGAGCAAGCTCCAGTTCCATTTGAAGCACACCATGGCACCATGTTGAACAACTTTCAATGGGATCTGCTAATTGATTTGCAATATTTCTTGGTAGTATTTCTGGGCTATATTTGAACATTCATGGATCTGTTATAGCACATTCTGTTCTCAGTGCGATCAGTGGGATCATGCACATTTTTAGTTAGGCTTTTATAGGCTACTTAGTTGCGTGCCTGTGCCACAGGCCAAAAATAGCAGATCTACAAGCTCACTTGTAGATCGGCCCATTTTTGATGCAGCACACTGGTGCGCAACTAAGTGTTGGGTTGAGTGCAAACAGCAGCCCATGAAGCCAGTTGGACTAGTTACTTTGACAGTAAAAGATTTCAACCCAAACTTTTCTTTAGCTGTTTCTTGTCTATAAGTTCGAAAAATAACAGTAACATAAAAAATGCAACTAAGAGACCTTGACACACCACCAGCACTACCGTGTGTCAGAGAAAACATTTACTTTGAACGTGTATCTATGGATATACAGTATCTACACTGAGATCACCGTCAGATAACCTTTCCCACAAAAGAAAATGGTATACCAAAGAAAATCAAACATGCAATGTAACCACAATGAGTCTTGAAATCTATGATAAATGATAGCATGATCTGCTCACCCTTGTGACAGTTTGCTGGCGTCCCACCTGGGATGGACATAGACACGACTGACACTCATGACCTGCTCCTTGCCACTGTTGACGTACAGTTCGTGCTCACCAAGGATCACGCGCCAGGTCCTGGGGCTGTGTTGTTGCAAAAGAAAGGACAGAGATATTGTTAACATCAACTATGATATCCATCAGGTATAGCACTCAGTTCTGCATGTAAACGTTGTCTCTGCTCATCCATACCATCCTAGTGTTCAAGGCCTCCCATATGTCATTCACAAATCATTGTACTGTTCACTTTGCATAGCTAACTTTCTACAGTATCTGGCGTAATCACAGGGTTCAAATGATGCAATACTCCTGTCAGTAACAGAGGTCTGACATGAAATGTTTAGAATGGCATTTCAGTGCTATATTAAGTGGTTATAATGAGGCACATCAAACATCGGAACAACAAGACGACAGACTGAGATGTTATCATGCCTTGATGCCTGGTATTATCTGAACACCATTCTTTGTCAGAAAGAAGTCATAACATGAAAGTCTCTCCATTTTGTTGTCATCTAACCCAGCGGCTTGTGCCTCATAATCATTAGTGATCACTCCCCAAACATTCCGACAGTTCTGTATTGCAGCACAGCAGTCCTTGTTGGAACTCACCCCCTCACTGCAGGCTTTAAAAATTAGGTGGCCAAGGATGTGGCCAGGGATCTGTCCTGGGCCTATAATACAAACAGTAATGTATATACAGTACAGTATGTTACCTGTCCACACAGTGAGCAGCAGTCATCACCCATCCTCTCTTGATCAGAGTTCCTCCACAGGTGTGGTAGAAATTGCTGCCAGACTTGTACTGAAGAGAGACCTGAGAGAAACAAAAAAATATATATGTATATATTTTTTTTATTGATTGATTGAATTTTATTAACAGTTTGCAAAAAGTACAGTGGTACAATAATGCTAAAAGAATAACACAAAAAGCTCTGAGCGCTTGTTTCCATTGTGGTCCTATGTATTCAATTCATCAAGACATCTAAAGGCATACAATAACATACAAGAAATCATGAACAATAGGAGCAATCAAAGTATAAATACAAACACAAAGGGGGGGGGGACATTTCTGGTGTCAAGCTTAGAAGACTTGTCTAGGTCTAGGACCAGTTGCAATGCAAATTGTGCTCTTTTATGGCGGTTAGGGAAGGTAGGGAGTCGCTCTTTTTGATGGGGCATTCCACATTTTGGTGGCATAACAGTAGAACAAATGTAACCCCTTGTTTATGCCAAATCAGGGTTAAACAAGATCAGTGATAGAAGTTTCTAGTGAAAGAAATGTCATAACTGTCATACAAAGCTTAGGGTTAAGGGTTAAATAATGACCAAGTGTAGCAGTACTTGGCTCAGAGCCTCTGCTTGATGACC
>NC_137612.1:32046778-32129493 GCF_963280865.1 Gymnoscopelus braueri | reverse complement strand
ATTAGCAGGTAGTGTGTGTTTATTTTTAAATGGAGGTTAGGATGGAATCTAAAACCAACCTCAGTGTTAACTCACTTTCAACCTATCGCTCCTATTTTGGGCATGGTACGGGTCCATTTGGTTCCATTTAACTCTTTCTCGGTTAAATTCACACCTGAGGACATTGCTGTGGTATGTTGCAAAATGTTACCTGCCAGGGCCAAGAGTTGGACTGGCCACCTCACCTCCCACAACTCTCTCTCAACACTGTCCTCCAGATACCTGGCTGAGGCTCCAGATCAGCCAGCACTGAGGAGGACACATGGGGGACAAACAGATAACGATGTAAACTAATTGGGCATAGTTTCACGGTTGTGCCAAAAATGCTGTTATATTATTTAAATGCGGTTTCTAAGCGAGTGTTTGTTAGTGAGCGAGTGAGTGAGTGAGTGACGTGAGTGAGTGAGTGAGTGAGTGAGTGAAGTGAGTGATCAGTGAGTGAGATGAGTGAGTGAGATGAGAGTGACAGTGAGTGTGCGTGTGAAAAAGTGAGAAAGAGAAGGAGAATGAAATGTGCAAGTGAGATACTTAAAAGTAAACCCATTGTGTGTGTGTGTGTGTGTGTGTGTGTGTGTGTGTGTGTGTGTGTTGTGTGTGTGTGTGTGGTGTGGGTGTAGTGCGTGCGTGCGTGCGTGCGTGCGTGCGTGCGTGCGTGCCGTGCAGTGCGGTGTGTGTGTTGTGCAGGTGTGCAGGTATGTGTGATATTTATTACCCATGAGCTGCAAAAGTGGTCAACACCAAAAGTCTGAGCATGTCTGCAGTGTTCCAAAACGTTTCTGCAAAGAAATGGGGCTACTCCCCTTCTTTTATAGCTGAAGTTGACCTTCAATTGATCTGGAATGTGTGGTTATAGCCTTCCCCTGTGCCAGCAGCCAGGGTATGCCACACACGTTATCATAGTCAATGGCCTCACACCCCCCTGATGTGACCAATGGTAAATGATCGTACTCTGTGTAGAATGGCACAGCAACTCTATGTTCAAAGGATAGCATGAGCCACTAATACTCACGTGTAATGCATTTTTGCCTGAAAAATAAACAAAAACAAATGACACTTGATTTCAGGAAAATGACTGCCTGTGTAAATGTATAGCCAATTATGGTTGTTTGTTGTTGTTGAGACAGATAGTAGGTCTATTCCAGTCCGAGATTTGATTCTAAAGAATAGTGGATTTTAATGCAGATTGAAAATTTAATAAATATCAGTATTTCAGTTCTATTCTTCTTATTGTTAGCCCACATCACAGTTTTAAGGTTGCAACAATGTGGGTGAAAGAACAGATGGCTGGATTTTCATGAAACACCCCAAAATAAATTATTAACTTTTAGGGCGAAAAGGACTAAGTCTAAATTATAATCAGTCATATCTTAGGTAGAAATATTGTTAGGCTATATCATGACATGCATAGTCTTGACTACAATGGTGTATTATGGCCATTGTAGGTAACAAAAAAAGAAGAAGTAATGAGTGGGGGGAGGAAGGGTTATATTCAGAGAACAAGTTTAAAGTCAGAGGTGTGCTGAGTGCACTCTTTCTAGTTACGCTTTATTTCTATTTCTTCCAAAAGCACCCACTGAGTGTATACCCTTATGCACTCCGTGTGCAATTGCTTCGTTTGCATATTTCATTTTCGTTTTTGACCTAAGGTTTAAGAAATGCTGAGGTAGGATAATTTGAATGACCCCAAAAGCCAAATATTTATAGACTTGCGTGCTAAAAGGGTAGGGGCTTGCTTAAGCTGTTTGATTTGAGCATAAGAATGTTTATCTGGCAGGGCCAGGAGTTGTGTCTAGTCACATAACCTCCCAAAACTTCATACCATATTCACCAGGTTTAGGGCCTCTGCATGTCAGGTCCAAATTTATGTGGTACAGTATGTGTTAGTGTGCGTGCGTGTGTGTGCATGTGACTTAATGTGAATTTGAAAAATCATCTATCAGGAGACCACAAGGGGAGGTAAATGCAAATTCCCACAGAAAGGAGGTGTCATTCACTACTGCCGTTTTTCCCTTTTCTCCTTTGTACATAATGTTTTGTATTTGTTGATGACATGTATTATTGTGTTATTTTTTTATACTATGTTGATACATTTAATACATAGGACCACAACGGAAACAAGTCCCCAGGACTTTTTTTGTGCTTTTAGCCTAATAGCCTTGGGGCTCTATTCAGAGCCCCAAAATAAGCTTGTCATATTAGTCAGATCCGGAATAGTATATGAAAGCCATTTAAAATATGTATACTATTGGTACACACTGGCTGCTCCCAAATAATTAATTACATCATGTTGCGACAACGCTCCTACGTGGTACACAGACAAACAGTAGCACATGGGTATAATAAATTGGACAGTTTTAGGAAAGGTCTATACTATAGCCTATGTACTCACGTTGGCTGTTATCGTTCTATTTCCACCGTTCTAATGGATTCCAGGGGTGTGTAAACATCTCTGAAGTTGCTCCATAGTTTCCTCTGAAGTGACGCAGTTTTTAAAGTTAACTTACATCCATATTGTCCCCGTTATCTTTCATCATCCACCTTTGTTCAGTAATCCCGAACAGAGCTAAACTTTAAGTTTACATCAATCAAAGCCTCTCAAACCCAGACACATTGCTGCGATGCGTATGTGCGTCGCCTACCCAAAATAACAGACATACAAGCTATCAACGGCGCTGCGTCATGTCGTGTCGACAGCTACAGATCTGTTATTTTGGACAGCATACAATGAGGCGCGCGCGCGCCACGGAGTAGCCTATCACTAAACCAAAAACATTACATTACGTGGTCAACAACATACTAGACATGTAACTTGCTTGGAGCTTAATGCAGTGGTTCTCAACCTGTGGGTCGAGACCACAATGGAGCACCCAACGCCTGGCGAGCTTGTAGATCTGCTATTTTCACAATATTTATCTGTGGAACCGAGTCAAACAAAATGGGGGGGTCCCCAGTTCAAATATGGTTATTTTGGGGGGTCATGAACGTAGCGTTTACGCGGGGAATATAATAATAATATAGGCTAATATATATAATATAGGCTATAATATAAATAATATTGACCCGCACGTCCCGCAGCAGGGGTTTAATGAGACAGCAGCCAAAATGAAAATCACACTATGATCCGATCATCTTATAAAAAATGTAAGTGCTTAAGATTTTAGCCCAAACCCAACGGGACCCGACCCGGCCCGTCGGCACCGGCTGAGCCGGGTCTAAGTTTTTTTTACATCCAAATAAATTCACATATTAATTAATTTGTAGCGTAGGCTATTGTGTTCACAATAAGCAACTTGTCATATTAGTCAGATCCCCAAGAGTATATGAAAGCCATTTAAAATAGTTATATATTCCTACACAGCTGATGCCAAATAATTAATCAACAGGGCAGCGCAACGCTAAAGTAGCCTAGGTCAAATCAATCACTGTCTTGTCATGACGCAGCAGTAGAGAGCTCCCTTTAAAGTTTAAAAACCATAACATGACATAAATAATGGATCTTCAGAACTTTCTTCATGTCTTTTTCACCTCAAAATAAATGTTGGATTATTTCTTCAAATGAAAGCACAGGCAGCGGCCAGAAGGTAACATTTGATGTGATTTCTCCATTGCAAAAATGATTACGGTTATTCTATGAAAACATATATTTCATAGAATAACCATAATCATTTTTAAAATGGTTATGGGGCAGTGTATATATTTATATAGCCCTATTTGCTCCAAGCTGTTTTTTAAATAAAATATAGACTGTTAGGGTAGAATGACTCCTGTTCTTAACGAATTACCAAGATTTAATGAGAAATAAGGCTTCTTTAGAAAAATGACTGACGGGCTGGGCTGGGTCTAATTTGTCAATTATTAGTCGAGCCAGGCTGAAATATTTAGGGGATATGAAAGCTCTAGTTAGTAGTTTGAAGTGCTCATGTGGCCTGCTTCTTTTTGTTTTCATAGACCTGCGACTGCGTTGCTTATTTCTCTCCAAGGCTGGCAACACGGCTCATGGTCCAACGCACAAAGCCATTGTAGTGTCTGTGTGCACTTGACGGGTGATTTTATAAACCAGCGGGTGCTTCTAGAATCCACTATCCCCCGTCCCCAAGCCGTACCCATGTGTGTCTGTAGAATTGCAATGTGGGGGATATAGCAACAACACGCCCACAGGCACACCTCCACGCGCAAATAACGGCGTCGGCATAATGGTGACGGGTAGAGCAGGTGCTAGAATAACCTATTGGGGCGGCGCAGGTCCATTATCCCGATTTAACGGGGAATTTTTGGCCTGAGAATGGGGCCCTTGATGTCTGACTTAAACGTGCTGTCTACATTTCTGACTAATAAAGTATTCAATCAATCAATCAATGCTTTTGTTTGAAACTTTGTTTGTAATGCATGTGCATGTGATTTCATAATGCCATCGGGGTCCCTGTAAAATAATTACAATCCAATAATTTGAGTTCCCCTCAAAATCCTCTGACATTTTCTATTTGACACTTCCGATCTACAAGGCTACAATGCATTGCCATGTGACACGTTGTGAGATTGTAGATTGATTGTTTTTGCATGACACCGTCACACAATTAAGTATGAATCAGGCTTAACCATGTCTGCAGGGTTACTGGGCTATAATTCTGGGTAAATATAGGCAACACACATGTCCTTATATTCTCTTACTATAATGCTTTGCATTATGTTGTCTGTTGTAATGGATTTGATACTGAATGGCCACGGCAAAGGGAAGAGCATCCCACAAATCCCATTTAGGGAGTGACTAACTGCACTTTGAGTGGTCCTACTTTATCTTAATAAATCAACCATTCATCAGAAATACATTCTATCCACAATGTTTACTGAGCCTAACCAGATGAACAAAGAAACTAAATCAGGCAAGTACAATGTGACAGTGCTGTTTAATACTGTTTATTCACAGACACAGGCAGCAACCAAGCTGAACAAGCGTTCTCACTTCCACATCCTTTTTAACCCATGATCTGAAAAAGGAAGGACAGAGAAATTAATACCTGCAAAGATTTGCCTGAAATGTGACAGGAATTGACCCACAGCAATGAGAGAGATAGATATATGGAGTACGGAGTAATACTGACTGAATTCATCCAGCTGATGTAGTCAGAGGAGCGGGTGAAGACAGTGGGCTTCTTGTGGGCGTTGCAGCCGGAGCCAGACACAAAGCTGGTCACACCATGGACAACCCACTTGCCGCCGAAGGAACAGTTCAGAGGTCCACCAGAGTCACCCTAGGATGTGACAATGACAACAAACCACAATGACAACAAACCACATCATCAACATACTTAACATACTTAATGGGGCCTGTTGGCTCAACTAATTAGTGGGCTGGCCACATATACAGCATCCTGAGTTTCTTTGCAATCAATGTCGAATAATGCCTTAAAATGTCATTTTTGTGACTGTCTTACTTAGCCCCTGCCATTGTACAAAGAGAAGCCTTGGATGAGACATTGTACATGAACAAATCTTTACTGACACGAGAATTCATCCACTGACTAACGCACTCTGACTAACTGCTCTTTATTTTATCCTGCTCTCTGTCTGTCTGTCTGTCTGTCTGTCTGTCTGTCTGTCTGTCTGTCTGTCTGTCTGTCTGTCTGTCTGTCTCTGTCTCTGTCTCTGTCTCTGTCTCTGTCTCTGTCTCTGTCTCTGTCTCTGTCTCTGTCTCTGTCTCTGTCTCCGTCTCCGTCTCCGTCTCCGTCTCCGTCTCCGTCTCCGTCTCCGTCTCCGTCTCCGTCTCCGTCTCCGTCTCCCTCTCTCTCTCTCTCTCTCTCTCTCTCTCCCTCTCTCTCTCTCTCTCTCTCTCTCTCTCTCTCCCTCTCTCCCTCTCTCCCTCTCTCTTCCTGCCAGCAGCCATCGTCCCCTGCTGCATTGTTATTCTCTGCATCAATGCCTGGTGGGTTTGTGTACGTTTGTGTTGCTTCCCTCTGAGCCTGGCTGTAACAATTTCCCCACTGTTTCTTTTTCTTTCTTTTTTTTAAGTAAAAAAAAAGACCTCACCTGGCATCCAGACTCACTGGCGCCTCCGGCACAGACCATGGAGTCCTTGACGGTGCTTCCCCACCATCCATAGCTAGTGCAGGTCTTGTGATCAACAACGGGCAGGTAGGCCTGCTTCAGCTGGGCAGACAGGTTTCCACCAGCTGGGAATGACACAGAAAAGAGACAGCTAGGGGATTGCACAAGAATTGCATAAGGGGATGGGAAAAGCAGGTTCAAAGAGCAGCAATTAAACATTATTACAGTAATTGCATGCTTTTCTACAGAGAGCTTTGTTATGTAAATGCTGTTTCTATTTTAAACAGTTTAGGTCGGGCTCACTCTGAGTGCGTCCCCATCCACTGATGTAGCAGGGGTTGTTGTGGGGCAGGACCTGGCCAGAGGGGGGCAGAGCACCCAGCTGAACATAGTTGTTCAGAGTAGCATCAGAAGACAGCTTCAGGAGGGCGATGTCCCACCTGTGAGTCAGAGCAACATTCCCATGAGGTTTCCGAGAAATTAATCTTTGTTTACACAGCCTTTACTTATCCCCAGTGTTACTTGAACTCAGAGAGTGTGAAAATGGATCCATTTTGATATTCTCTGGCTTCCTGTGTGCATTGTGTTCCATTTGAAGCGCACCATGGCACCATGTTGAACATTTTTCAATGCGATCTGAAAATTGATTTGCAATATTTTTAGCATTATTTCTGGGCTATATTTGAACATTCATTGATTTGTTATAGCACATTCTGTTTTCAGTGGGTGCCGGTGCCACAGGCCAAAAATAGCAGATCTACAAGGTCACTTGTAGATCGGCTATTTTTGATGCAGCACACTGGTGCGCGACTAAGTACATCAAAAATACAGTGTTACGAACCCTGCAGCAACATTGTTGGAGTTCCATCCGGGGTGGAGATGGACACGGCTGACACTCATGTACTGCTCAGTGCCCTCTTGGCTGTTGATGTTGTGTTCTCCAAGAACAACACGCCAAGTCCTGGTCCTGTAGAGCCACAAGGCATACGCATCACATCCAACAAACCATAAAACTAAGTCAAGAAATGCTTCGCTCTGCTTTTCTGGCTCATCTTGACTAGCAATTTTGCTGAGACACACAGAACAAACAAAGTCACTTCCGATTACTGTATATACTTGCAATTAAAATGTTTATTGAAGAGACAGTCTGGGCAAATGCCAGGCATTTTGCCTGAAACATTCTGTTTTTTTTCAAATACATGTTTTAATTGCAGAGTCTCTTCCTTTGTCTAGTATGCCTTCAGGTCCTTTCCTACATATTGTTTTAGAGGTGTGTGAAGTCTGTTGTTTCTTTTGCTGAGACACAGTAAGAAATGCCAGACAACAATGAAATGCGAATCACTTGTAAACTGATGTTTCACACTCAAATAGGTTGATCTGTCTAAATGCTGACCTTTTTGACACTGATCAGCTGGACATTGATATTTCTGGTGCGTATTTCATGCCGAGGGTAACTCAGGGAATGGATGGACACAGTTACACTCTCTTTGTACACCTCCCCAAGGTGAAAACACATTCGTTTTCACCTTGGGGATAACATAGTGATGTGTGAAACTCTCACCTGTCCACACAGTGAGCAGCGGTCATCACCCATCCTCTCCTGATCAGAGTTCCTCCACAGGTGTGGTGGAAGCTGCTTCCAGACTTGTACTGCAGAGAGATCTGGGAGGGGCGGCGGCATAGTAATCATGTAATAAACTCACTGATACATAATGTCATCTTGGCAGAGTGCCCAAGGACGAGGATTCAACTAATTGGATACAATTTCACTATGCAAAGTGAAGTTGGCATTAATCGATGCAAAATTGCCCCTCACATGACCGAAGGGAGTTTTGGGGGGGAAAAAACACTTCAAATAGTCTTCACAGTAAAATCCTCAGTGTTCATTTAACTTGCTGGGCGTTTACAAATGGAACCAAATGGACGCTTTACGGGTCCATTTGGTTACATCTGTACCGTTCCAGAGTTAAATTAACACTCAGGATTTTACAATGTACACTGAAGTATAAAGTGGCTTTGAAAGTCAAACATCACATACCTGCCAGGGCCAAGAGTTGGGACGGGCCACCTCACCTCCCACAACTCTCTCCTCAACACTGTCCTCCAGATACCTGGGCTGAGGCTCCAGGTCAGCCAGCACTGAGGAGGACACATGGGGGACAAACAGGAAGATTTACAGGTGGCCATGAAGCATCGGGCCTTGTATTCAGTGTTGATTTTGTAGACTAAAACTATGACGAAGAATGTTTTGCAACTGCCTTTTTTCACTGACGAAAACTAAATAAAATGTAAAACCTATGATGACTAAAACTATCACAAAGTATATTGACAATTTCCTCAATAAATACAAACTAGACTAAAATGTTAGGGAGGTACTAGTGGAGAACAGATCCAGTAGAACTAAGACAAGTCATTTTAAGCTTGGCTGCACGTGGGTGTCGTGCTTCGAAAATAGCATATCTATGTCTTTTGTAGATGGGCTATTTTCGGTAGCCGATCTACAAATCAGGTATTACGACGCCATCAAGGCGTAAAATTCATTTTAGTTGACTAAATCAACTGTAGAATTTAGTCAACTAAAATCGTATAATATTTAGTCAACTAAAACTGAACCATTTCAGATGACTAAAATATGACAAAAGAAATTATGGAATTTTATTCAAAAGACTACGACTAAAACTATATAAAAATGTGCTGTCAAAATGAACACTGCTTGTATTCTAACAGCAGACAAGCAGAATGGGCTGGACGATGGAGCTCTTACCCAGGGCTGCGAGAGAGGTCAACAGAAGAAACCTGAGCATGTTTGCAGCCTGCTTTAAAACTTTCTGCACCAGAGATTTGAACAGGCAACCATTTTATAGTCTCAGGGGTCCCCTCTGCTGATAGCGGACCCTTTTGTGTGTGTGTGTGTGTGTGTGTGTGTGGGGGGGGGGGGGGTATCGCTGCTCAAGAGTAGCAGAAATCCACCTGTGTTCATCCCACTGTTATCACTGGTATGTGCATTAGCTGACACAGACATTTGTGCATTGTGCAAACATTACTGTACACGTTGCACGTTGACAATTGCCTTACTTCTCGTCTTGTGAAGATATGTCAAGAGCATTTGTTTAAAGATATACTGTTTGCCTATTATTTTCATAATGTTGCCTGCACATGCTCTACCTCCTGTAAATACTATGTTGCTAAACTTTGTCATGAACAACCATTGCACCAATGATCAGGGCTAATGCGCACATCTGCATTTACAATATGCCCACGTATTTCACCTAATTCCACCAGACGATAACATTGAATGTGGATAATATGGATTGTAAGCATATTGTTCATACACTGCAGATTTGACTGATAGGGATCAATCATCATTGTACTTTCTATCATAAAACCACTGAGACGATTCAATACCAGATTTGAACCTGAGATGCACAGTAGATCACAATTGCATCCGTGCTACTCACACAGGATAATTTCCTGAAGCCTGATTTATACATCTACAAGCTCAGACGTGTCGCGATGCAACCCATTGTGAACGTGTAGATTGGCTATTTTTGACATGTGACACCATTGTACATTATAAATTAAGCGTTAATCTGTCTTGTCCAAGTTTGAGGGGAGAGTTGCTTAAGGTCTAGATAATTATTGACTTCACAGTCCAGAACCATGTGATTTATTCTATTTAGGATCAATATTGTTTAGAATTTTTAACCTGGCAAAACATTATGGAAGTTCCAGAACATTCTCATGAACACTTTGTCACATCCTGAAGTTGCTCTATGACAGATTTGCACACTCATTCATCAGTGACATCATGACATAAGATCTTCAGCTTACTAGTTAGCTACTACTTGGATAAGAGGAATTAGAAGTAGTCATAATGAAATTTCTACTTGTTCATCTTCATCCATCCTCTGTGATCAGCAAGACTTGTGAGATATGAGAAGAAAACCTACTTGTATTAAGGCTAAAACTTAGTAGCACTAAGCAAGTATAAATTAAGCTTTAGATTTGTGATACATATCCATTTGGCAAAGGCAGCCTGGCACCTTTCCCAACAAAGGGCTAACACAGTGACACCGGGGGACACATTAAATAGCATCTTGGCAGAGCAAAATGCAATTAGCATATAATCAATGAAAGATGTTACTCATTGTTCATCTTTTTATTATAAAGAGCTTTTATTTATTTATTTGTATCTGTGCTTCAGGGAATAGGCAATTCAGTTCATATCAGGTAGATATGCATTTTAAACCTACAAATATTTTTTCTGGCCTCTTTGCAGTACATTACTGTATATACATCAAATTATGTCATATTATAGGGACTACACCATGAATTTGAACTTTTTCTTATTTTTTGTGTGTTTTTGGTCTCCCCTACCTCTCTTCTATCCCCAAGGATACCCCAGTTTGAACACTCAGGCTTTCAAAGCAAATCTGGGGTTTTCTGTAAATTGGTCTCAAAACAGGCCAAACTGATTTGGTCCCTGACGTGACGTCACGTCAGGGTACAATCCCTCCCATTTTTCAGTTCCAACCAAAAAAAAAGGAAAAAAAAAAGTTTTCTTTCTTATTTTGTTCTTATTTTATTTTTTTTTACTTTTCCCACACAGAACCAGGAGATAACATGCATACAAACTGGCTCAATCGCGCCCCATGCCAAACAGGACAATGTGGTATTGCAGGTGAAAGTGCTTTATAAGCCAGAGAGAAGTTAGTTGGAATGAGTATATCTGAGGCTTGATTTAGGCTCAAACCTTTTGAAAAACGTTTCAGGGACATAAACAATATGATATTAAATATTATTATTATTTTTTAAATTCATGGTGTAGTCCCTTTAATAGACAAGGGCTGTAACAGTAGACAGCAGGAGAAATTTGACTGTGTCTGCAGAGTTGCATGTCAAGAGGTTTTTCTAAATAACTACTTTTCCCCCATTTTGTACCCACACAACCTTTATCTATTCTCAACAGATTTACAGATCAGTTTGTGGGCAAGCAGGTGCCCACCTGTATCTCTCCCAGTTTGTCTCACCAATCAATGGGTATATTTAGAAAGGGGGGGGGTGAACACACTCTACTGTAAGTTGTGCTTATGAAAATATAACAAGAAAACCGTGACTCGTTAAAAAAGAAAATCTTCATATCTGTTTTGATCATTTGTCATTTATTTGTTCTCCTAATATGCCAACCCCATCAGTTAACCTGCGCACATTGTAGTCTACAGTACCACGTGTCTCCTGTGATGTAGGCTACATGGGTTCGCCAGACACTTGTCCACCTGGCAGTGCGGAGTTTCCCTGGGAGAGTGTAGGATGCGTGTCCCTGTCCCACTGAACAGCCACCTCGACCAACCAGTCACTAGTGATGTTTGCCAAGGGGTGTATGTATGTACGTATGTATGTACAGTATGTATGTACAGTATGTATGTACGTGTGTGTGTGCGTGTGTGTGTGTGTGTGTGTGTGTGTGTGTGTGTGTGTGTGTGTGTGTGTGTGTGTGTGTGTGTGTGTGTGTGTGTGTGTGTGTGTGTATGTATGTATGTATGCCACCATCCATCCATAAACATATTGGAGTTCACCTTATGGAGAACATAGCGTGGTTTAGTCAGGAGGTTACAGCACATTCCACTTGAAAGGCACACAACGTTTGTCTAATATGTTCTTTGGGGAGGATAATTACAGGCTGTTTCAAAGAGTGAATATGTAAATGTATTCATGTATCATAATCTGTTGCTAGTATAAGATATAAGAAATGACTAAGAAAATGACTAAGAAATTAGTCAGTATGTTGTAATTCTATGTTGCAGATTTGCCAGAGTGGAGAAAGGAAACATTGACTGATAGCATGCACCTGTGCATAGGTCTATAAATCCCATGAGGCCTCTGGGCTTGTAGCTTTCTGCTCTGGCTGTCATGCACTTTCCTCACAAAACATTTTCTCGGTCTATGATAGTTTCTTTCGTTTTTTTTGTAGAATTTTGTCTTGACACTACACAAAGCACAATTAAATTTTAACCCATACAACCTTAAATGTAGTTGTATACAAAGTAGGTTCAGGAGTGGAGACCACCCTCTGCTTATCACAGCCGTCCTCAATCGCTTCCCTAGTGTCTACCACAACTACCTGTCCTTCACTCATTAGGCACTCCCCATTCATAATCACCCCTATCCACTACACCTGCCTCCACTCACCTCAGCCAATCCTTGTTGCAATCACCACAGTATAAAAACACCTGTGAGCTTTCAACCCCTGTTTGTGCTGAGCCACAACAAACCAAACATGGGTCGTGAGTATTGCGCTTGTAGATCGGCTCCGCCTTTCATTGCTTTCAAGTTCGTCCTCCGCCACCCCAACCTCCTCCTTCCGGACCTTCCCCCTCGATTCTCGCTCTTCTCCCTTCTGTCTTCACTTCTCTAGGAATCCAGGGGGGACAGTGACGGAGCTCAGCCTAGACGACCGACCGCTCCCCTAGTAGAGCAACAATGGCCGTCAGCTCCTGAGACGACTCTCCAACAAGACCTCAGCGTCACCCCACCTTCTCATCCCGTCACCTCCTCATCCCGTCCCACATTCATTTCGTTTCAATAAACCGTTAAACTTAAGTAGAGGTGTGGTCTCTTACTAGTGAATGACATTTTACATTTAGAATATTTATTGAAAAGATTTAAGTTTATCTGGGTTGTTTTAGTAGTTATAAAGTTACTTGTTTCTAAATGAAAGTGTATAGGGAAATGACAAATAAAGCAAATCTGAATGGTAAATTGTACAGATCATACTTAAAACTTAAAGGAGGAGTTCACCCAAAAAATTACATATTTTCTATCAATTACACACCCCATGAAGCCTTGATTTCATGGATTTATTTTTGTTTTTGTGGCATTCCTAAGACAATAATTTGAGGACTTTGTGTATTTCCGGTAGGAGACACAAATAATCTACTTTGTGTCTCCTACCGGATACATTAGCCGGTAGGAGACTGGAATCAAATTATTAGCTTAGGAATGCGACAAACAAAAAAGAATCCATGGATTCAAGGCTTCATAGGGTGTCCTTTAAGCCTGATTTATTCATGTAACAAACGTCGTAATTAATCAATCATGCATGATCATCTTAATACATTTTATTGCTTTGTTCAAGGTTGTTATAGGGTGAATGTTGAGAAGTGCCGTTTTCAAAAGCTCTGTCTCCAACAGGGGCGTCACTACCGTCACGCAGACAACGCGGTTGCGTTGGGGCCCATGATGTTAGGGGCCCCTCCCCAGTCCCCACCCCCCCCAAAAAAAAATGAATTAAAAAATAAACCTGGGTGGGCCCCTTAACATTGTAATTGTTAACCAAGGTTGATTTTATGTCGCAACATAATATCTCAAATTCGGACCATGACTGACTGTCACGTTAATTTTATGGGAGGAGGGGATGACCGTTACATAGATGTTTGACTTTTATGGCCGTTTTCTGTGTTTTTCCTTCATTCAGTAGTGTTTGGTCGGTTACAAAACCGTTGTTTATGTACCCGAAATCCGTCACAAACCCGCGAAAAAATAAACCCCTAATAACCGCAAATTTTTCACGCGAGCACGTTCATGAGGGCCCACTGTGACCACCTCGCGTCGGGGCCTACTGTTGCCTCGTTACGCGACTGGTCTCCAACTTAGTCCATGACCTGTAAATAATTTAATAGCACACATAACACAATTTAATCTGAAACCAACGTTATATACTACAGCATACATTTCTGAGGAACATTGTTTGACAGAACTACTGTGCTAAAAAGTAAAGAATTAAAGAATTATGACTGAGCCCATATTTTAAGTTTATATTAAGATACAAAAAACTATAAATGATGACACCATTAAAACTTGCAGGTAATAATCTCTCTGTCCTTTTTCAGATCAAGCTCTAAAAGGACATCCTCTTATTCTCTGTGAAGATGTGAGAACACCAAAGAAAAACAGGAAGAAACCACCAAGCTGAACAAACTGCCTGTGTCTTTAAAGAATAAACAGTAGGCCTATTAAACAACACTGTCATTATAGTACACTTTCCTGATTTAGTTTGTTTGTTGATCAGGGCATTTGCTAGGCTCAGTAAACATGGTTTACTCTATAAATACATTAGTCATTGTGGATAGAATGCATTTCGGATAATTACTGCCATATAACCACTAATGCATGCAGTATAGTCACTCCCTATATGAGATTTGTGGGGTGTTCTTCCCTTTGCTTTGGCCATTGACTATCAAATCCATTTAATCAGACAACATAATGCAACATTTAAGGAAATGTGTGTTTTGCCGTGAATTATATCCCAATAACTCTGCAAACATGCTTACTTAGATGTATATCCTGTGGCACAAAAAGTCAAGTAAAGATTGAATTGAATATATTTTACAGGGACTAACGGCATTATGAAAGCACACACAAGCACATGCATTACATACAAACACATGCACAAATTCATTGCGATACAAAAAACAACTAGACTACAATTTTATCTAGGCCTGTAAATGCACATAATCTGTGTATCCGTCACCGTGTGCGTTGTGCGTATGTCGAGAACTGTCCGACCAATGAACTTAAATCTTGGATAGGCCTTTGTGTATTGCCCAGGACTCACGCGAGTGATGTACCGAGTGAGAAGTTGTTCGGATTGGTGGTTGTCCAGAAATATATTTATAAAACCACAAAAATGTATCAATCTGTCTTTTAGTCTGTCTGTCTGTGTCACTTTCATGGCCATATATGGATATCCCTGATACAATATGACGTAATATACAGTACATGCACAAAATGTCTATCTGGCTGTCTATGTCCCCCCCCCCCCAGCATACCTCAAGAGCCGTTTGACCGTTCAACTTCAAACTTATATCCCAGAGGCCCCGAGGGAGTGCAGAAATCATAGTGGCCTAATGTCGGCAGTGAATGTCACCTCCTTTCTATGGGAAAATTGAGTTTATCTCCCCTTGTGGTCTCCTGATAGATGGATTTTCAGGCCTCTTTTGAAAGAAGCCAGTGATCCACATTCTTTAAGGGATGGTGTCAGGGCATTCCAGAGTTTGGTTGCAGAGTAGTAGAATGAGAATTTTCCCTTGTTTGCTCTATAGATGGGTGGTACCATATCGTTGTCGCTCCCTCTAGTATCGTGGCTGTGGGTGTCACTCACTTTGGAGAAGTAGTTCGTCAGGTATGAGGGTATTGAGGGTATGGAGGGCAATGCCCCTGTAAAACAATGTAAAACATTTATATAAGCTGTTCCAGAGACGTACTGTTGGACAGACGTACCCAGAGGAGATGCGGTTGGCGTTCCATTTGAGGTGAATGTAAACCTGGCTGACGCTCCTGTAGGCCTATATTGCTTGTGTCGTTCGTAGTCGCTTAGGTGATGAACTCCAAAAGACAGTTGTTTGCGCTGGAATAGGCTTTGCTTACTTATCTAAACACTGATTAGATGTAGAATTTAAGTGATAAAACAAGCAGGGAAAAGGGGTGTGATAATACAACACAAAAGGAAATGCAAACACAAATTTTGTGTGTGAAATTGAAAAGCCCAAAGGGATGATTGTACAAAATATAAAATATACTTTTTGAAAGAACCAACTTCCATAAATTGGCTTGACACAAAGTTGAAAGTTGTGCATTTGCTAACATTTGTTTTCACCCACTGCGTACAAGACAAAAAAAAGAAGAGAACCGATACTGTGCCGTTTTTGGGGGGATGTGGGTGGAAATACAGTACAAGTGTTACCTGCCAGGCCAGGAATGCAATCCGGCAAACTGACCTCCCACGACCCTTACCTCCACACTGTCCTCCAGATAACTGGACTGACTGTTTCTCCAGCTCAGCTCCAGAGCAATGTTTGAGGATTTATCTTTTCTATTTACGGTAAATGAGAGACACAGAGAAAGAGAGAGTGGGAGAGATGGTGATATACAGTAGATAGCAAAAAGACACAGTTGGCCTTCATTTGATTTGGATAATGTGCTCACACATGGCCTGTGTCAGCAGCCAGGTATACACCTGTGGTTTTTCCCATACATTTAGTTACTCGCCACCCTTTATGTAACTCTTTGTAGCACAGGCAGTTCTCATTCAGAAAAGGGTTGTTTGCCTGAAGCTGTATCTTTTTCTGTACTCTCACTTCACTCAAATGCGTACAACTAAGTATACCTGTTTTAGAAAACAAACAAACAAAACAGTGGGGAATATGAATGTAGGTTGTTGCTCGTGCTAAGGTGTTTAATGAATCATGTGATGTTAGCTACTGTAAATGCTAGTGATAGTCGAGGGACAGTCAGAAGCAAGACAACAAGATACACATGCTTGACACGCACACTTCCTTCCGTTACTTCTGTTTGTCGAGTAGAGCATAAAGAACCAGTGAGGTCTGGAAAGAAAGCACCCGGGATAGAATCTTTGGTCTGTGAAGGGGACCGTTTTTATTCTGTAGTCACTGAATGGGGACCAACCAAGGCTAACAAGGACAACCTGGAAGTGTGCATAATGTGGAGGTCTGCAAAATGCCAAACTTTTGACAATGTGTTAACCACATGAACTCTAGCATCCCTATTCTAGGCATGTCGTAATAGGCAAACATTTGCCAAAATATCCGAACATTTGGCGAAAATAGATCTACAAGCACACAACGTGTGAGCTTGTAGATCGGCTATTTTCTGAGAAGTAATTTGGTGTAAAGGGAAAAGGGAGGGGGGCCAAATATAGAGCCATGGTCAGAGACCGTGGTCAACGAAGTATATAGGGTTTAATCAACTTTCTTGACTTTTACCTTTGAACACCACATTTCATGGCCTTGTGTTCTGATTTGATGATGACAGTACAGTATATTGAGTCTTTGCGGATGTGTCTTATACATACTTATTCATATGAGAAAGGCTGCTATACATATACACACAGAGACCTCCATTTGAATGATTTCAGCTAATAATTGAACAAGCTTTAACTTAGAGTCTAGGTTTGTGTGACCTTACACACGCTCTGATGGAGAAAGATTTAAGTCAAACTGTTTGCCTTCTGAAAATAAAATACTTTTTGCACGGCTCTATCATTCTGACTGACTGTCTGTTAAGAGGATTACATCCTCTGATGTCACATTATTCATTAAATGGCTAGAATAAATGGCATAAAATAGACTATTCAGAATTAAAGAAAGTAATAATAAATAAGAGGAGTTTATTGATTGGCTTTAATCAAGTTTATTGCTGCACAGAGGGATCAGACTATACAATAGATGGACATATAGTTGAATGCAGCGTTCTCTTCTCCTCCTCAGATCATGACCTGTAAACAAAGAGAAAGACCACGTATTTAATTATAATAGACCTTAATTTAATCCAGAATACCTCAAATGTATGGAGTCAGGCTAGTCAGCAAACCGTCATGCATGTTTGTGATACATGATATCGCTTCTATACTGAAGCCGAGAGTTCATAAAATGTTCCTTTTTGAGAACACTTTCTCAGTTATGGATCTTATACTGACCGAGTCCATCCATTCAATGTAGGCAGAGACACGCGTGAAGACAGTGGGCTTCTTGGGAGCATTGCAGCCAAGGCTGGACACAAAGCTGGCAATACCATGGATGTAGTATCTACCATCCACCTGGCAGTTCAGAGGGCCACCAGAGTCACCCTATGCAGACAGAAAGAGAGAGTATGTTGACACAAGGGCCCAATTATTGATAAAGTGACAGCAACACATGCCAGAGGCAGTTATGTGATTATAAAGCATGCAAGATTTGAAACCTTCTATTATTCTCCCTTTTTCTGCATTTTGGTTCAATTTGAAGACACAACGTAAAATTCTCACTGTTACCTCTGAGTGTAAATATTGAAGCTGCAATCCGTAAGATTTATGTCCTGACCGGGATTCAAAACACTGGCTGACATTTATACTGCCGAGCTAAGAACGCCCGATTGAGCGTGGGATATATTTATAAATTTCACTTTGAGCTTCAGGCAATACCACTTGTCAGTTAATAGTGTTCCTACCCAACCACTGAATGTAAGTGTCTCGATAAAAGAGCAGGTAGACCAACAACCACAATTATTTTAACAGATTTTCAAAAATGTCCACACAAAAAAGACAAATACAGATAAGAGAAATAAAAAATCCAAGAAATTCCTTAAAAATAACTTTTAAGAAGTAGTGAAAATAGCAGATCTACTAGCTCATAACATGCCACATCACAACGTAGATCTGCTATTTTCACTAGCTTGGGTCTCGGAGAGACATAATTTCTCATTTGGGTCTCGAGCTAATACTAATACAGTATACAGTAGAGTACAGTATACAGTATGACGTAGATATGGCGTACAGTATGACTCCAAAAATTCTGCCTTTCAGCCCGATTAGAGTCTCATTGACTTCCATTCTGAAATTAAAGTTTAAAATATAAAGTATAAAGTATATAAATTAGTATAAAATGTAATTAAAAACATAGTGTGAACAAATATTTGTTCTGTGGCCTAAATTTGGCACTAATCTCTCCCTCCCTCTGGGGAGCCATGCCGCCAAAAGCCCGCTACGGCATAAATCATATGATATAATAGTTTCAGTTCTTGTTTCTCTTATGTACTGTACAGTACACTCACATTGCAGCCAGCCTCAGCACCGCCTCCCCCACAGACCATGTTGGTCTTCACAGTGCCACCCCACCAGTCAGCGCTGGTGCAGGTCTTGTGGTCAACCAGTGGAAGGTAGGCCTGCTTCAGCTGGGCAGACAGGGGGAGACCAGCTGGGAATATGAAAGAGAATAGAGACATGCGAAATGCCTTGAGTACAATAGGGAGGAGAAATGTACAACAATACAGCATAAAGCCAAAAATAGCCAACCTACAAGCTCACAACACGCCACGATGTGTTGCGTTGTGTCGTGTTAAGTCGCATTGTGTTGATTGGCTATTTTGTCCAAGGGACACCGGAATATGGATTATTAGGCATAAGTCTTCTACTACTACTACAACTACTGTACTACTAGTACTACTACCAGCAGCCTACTACAGCTATTTCTACAACTATTACTCCTAATACTGAAATTTGACACATAATTTTGCACACAGATGAGTGACACACCAAAATAGATGATTCATCTTACTTCCTCTTTGAACCAACCATTTTGGTCTACTGTTTGAACTAAAATAGATGTTCTGTCTTCTTTTAAAATGTGAGAATACAACTCTAGCATGTCTATACACTGGCCATCACAGAGATTGCATTTCCCCACCACTACACTTTTTACACATCCTCTGTTTTCATGTACTTCATGCTGTGGGTTGTTGTCAGTCATGCACTGTGCAACGAGGAAGGGGCTTGCTTTCAAAACACACAGCCACAAGAAAAAGGATGATTGACGGGAACAAGTTGCAGTCCTAAAGCCTCTTATGTCTACTGTATGTTTTATATTATATTATCCAACTCACTCCCAGTGCGTCCCCATCCAGTAATGAAGCAGTTGTTGTTGTGGGGCAGAATCTGGCCAGAAGGAGGCAGGGAGCCCAGCTGGACGTAGCTGTTCAGGGTAGCTTCAGAGGAGAGGCGCATCAGGGCGATGTCCCATCTAAACGTAAGTTAAGCACATCCAGGGTTGGTGTTGGGTTGAGTGCGAAACAGCAGCCCATGAAGCTGGCTGCCAGTTGGACTAGTTACATTGACAGTAAAAGATTTCAACCCAAACTTATCTTTAGCTAGTTCTTGTCTATAAGTTTGAAACATAACAATAACATAAAAAATGCAACCGAGAGACCTTGACGCACATCACCAGCACTACCGTGTGTCAGAGAAAACATTTACTTTGAACATGTTCTTTCTTAGATAATTATACAGTATCTACAAAGACACTTAGATCACCTTGAGATTATTACTGTAAACTTTCCCACAAAAGAAAATGGTATACCAAAGAAAATCAAACGGGCAATGTAACCACAATGAGTCTTGAAATCTATGATAAATGATAGGATGATCTGCCCACCCTTGTGACAGCTTGCTGGAGTCCCACTTGGGATGGACATAGACACGACTGACACTCATGACCTGCTCCCTGCCACTGTTGACGTTCAGGTCGTGCTCACCAAGGATCACGCGCCAGGTCCTGGAGCTGTGTTGTTGCAAAAGAAAAACAGAGATATTGTTCACATCAACTATGATAACCATCAAGTATAGCACTCAGTTCTGTATGTAAACGTTGTCTCTGCTCATCCATACCATCCTAGTTTTCAATCCCTCCCATATGTCATTCACAAATCATTGTACTGTTCAAGGCATGCATTTAAATGCTTAAAATGCCTTTCAAAAGGAAGGCATTTCTACAGTATCTGGCGTGATCACAGGGTTCAAATGATGCAATACCCCCGTCGTCAGTAACAGAGGTCTGACATGAAATGTTTAGAATGGCATTTCAGTGCTATATTAAGTGGTTATAATGAGGCACATCAAACCTCGGAACAACAAGACGACAGACTGAGATGTTATCATGCCTTGATGCCTGGTATAATTTGAACACCATGTTGTCACAGTGAAATTAGATTTTCATTGCTTTCTCAGAAAGAAGTCATTACATGAAAGTCTCTCCATTTTGTTGTCATCTAACCCAGCGGCTTGTGCCTCGTAATCATTAGTGATCACTCCCCAAACATTCTGACAGTTCTAAATTGCAGCACAGCAGTCCTCGTTGGAACTCACCCCTCATGGCAGGCTATATTTAAAAAAAAATGACTGAATGGATTAGATATTGTTTTTCACTTACAAACCAAATGTCTATACTTTTGGTATGAGGGCAAACGGCAAATGACAGGTAAACACCAGGCTGTTTCTTTATTTTGGTAAACATTTGCAAATGTAGCTTATTACACAAAATGCATATTGCACAAAACATGTTTTTTGTGTTTAACCAATTGAACCCCAGCGTCTCTATTCCGGTATATCATACTGGGCGAACATTCAAAAAAATAGGCAAACATTCGGGGAAAATTGTAGATCGGCCCTTTTTCACATTTGGTGTAGAGGGAAAAAATAAGGTGGCCAAGGATGTGGCAAGGGATCTGTCCCTTAATACAAACAGTATTGTATGCACAATATATGTTACCTGTCCACACAGTGAGCAGCAGTCATCACCCATGATGTCGTGAGCAGGGTTCCTCCACAGGTGTGGTAGAAACGGCTGCCAGACTTGTACTGAAGAGACACCTGAGAGAAACAAAACATTTTTGTTTATTTGATTGATTGATTGATTGAATACTTTATTAACAGTTTGCAAAAAGTACAGTGGTACGACTATACAATAATGCTAAAAGAATAACACAAAAAGCCTTGAGGGCTTGTTTCCATTGTGGTCCTATGTATTCAATTCATCAAGACATCTAAAGGTATACAATAACATACAAGAAATCATGAACACTAGGAGCAATCAAAATATATGTACAGAAAACATGGGGGGGGTCATTTCTGGTGTCAAGCTTAGAAGACTTGTCTAGAACCAGTTGCAATGCAAATTGTGCTCTTTTATGTCGGTTAAGGAGGGTAGGGAGTCGCACTTTTTTATGGGGCATTCCACATTTCGGTGCCATAACAGTAGAACAAATTTAACCCCATGTTTGTGCCAAATCTGGGTTGAACAAGATCAGTGATAGAAGTTTCTAGTGAAAGAAATAACTGTCATACTGTCATACATAACTGTGTGTTTATTTTTAAATGGAGGTTCCAGGATGGAATCTAAAACCAACCTAAGTGTTAACCACTTTCAACCTATCGCTCCTATTTTGGGCATGTCCTTTGACCCATTAAAACCGAGGACGCATCTGTGTAACCACTTTAACCATTATTTTATACTTTGGCTATTCAAAAATAGCAGATATACAAGCTCATAGCGTGCGCTATGAGTCTGTAGATCTGCTATTTTTGAAATATCTTGAAAAAAAATATTTGAGTTACAAATGTTCATGATTTTTAAAAAAAATTGCAGATCTACAAGCTCATAGCGCGGCTCTTGGTGCCGCTATGAGCTTGTAGATCTAAAATGACAGATGCTTTCCTGGTCTTAATGGGTTAAAAAAATATATAATTTTAGTCTTTCTGGATTAAATTCACACTGAGGACATTGCTGTGTATATGTTGCAAAATGTTACCTGCCAGGGCCAAGAGTTGGGACTGGCCACCTCACCTCCCACAACTCTCTCCTCAACACTGTCCTCCAGATACCTGGGCTGAGGCTCCAGGTCAGCCAGCACTGAGGAGGACACATGGGGACAAACAGAAAACAATGTAAACTAATTGGGCATAGTTTCACGGTTGTGCCAAAAATGCTGTTACATTATTTAAATGCGTTTCTAAGCGAGTGTTTGTTAGTGAGTGAGTGAGTGAGTGAGTGAGTGAGTGTGTGAAAAAGTGAGAAAGAGAAAAGAGAATGAAATGTGCGAGCGAGAGACAAAAAGTTAAACCTGTGTGTGTGTGTGTGTGTGTGTGTGTGTGTGTGTGTGTGTGTGTGTGTGTGTGTGTGTGTGTGTGTGTGTGTGTGTGTGTGTGTGTGTGTGTGTGTGTGTGTGTGTGTGTGTGTGTGTGTGTGTGTGTGTGTGTGTGTGTGTGTGTGTGGGTGGGTGGGTGGGTGGGTGGGTGTGCGCATGTTGTGCAGGTGTGTGCATTTATTACCCATGGCTGCAAAAGTGGTCAACACCAAAAATCTGAGCATGTCTGCAGTGTTCCAAAACGTTTCTGCAAAGAAATGGGGCTACTCCCCTTCTTTTATAGCTGAAGTTGACCTTCAGTTGATTGATCTGGACTGTGTGGTTAGCCTTCCCCTGTGCCAGCAGCCAGGTATGCACCTGTGGTCTCTCACACACACACACACAGACAGACACACATGTTATCGTAGTCAATGGCCTCACACCCCCTGATGTGACCAATGGCAAATGGATCGTACTCTGTGTAGAATGGCACAGCAACTCTATGTTCAAAGGATATCATGAGCCATTAATACTCAGTTATGTGTGATGCACTTTTGCCTGAAAAATAAACTAAAACAAATGACATTTGATTTCAGAAAATGACTGCCTGTGTAAATGTATAGCCAACTATGGTTGTTGTGACAGATAGTAGGTCTATTCCATTAAAGATTTGATTCTAAGAATAGTGTATTTTAATGCAGATTGAAAATGTTATAAAATATCAGTATTTCAGTTCTATTCTTCTTATTGTTAGCCTACATCACAGTTTTACGGTTGCAACAATGTGGGTGAAATTCTCTGAGAGAAAAGAAGGAAAAAAGGAAAACAGGTCATAAATAATATGCAATGTCGTCAGTTTACCCATGCATTGGTCGCTATGGTAGATATTTGATAAACTCCCTGATTGTTATCCCGAAATCTGATTTACCAGCCTAAGGTATTGCCTAATGCCTGGAAGTGAGGCGAAGCCCAACTGGCTGCATCACACCTCTAAAGAGAGCCCATGATGCTGCCATCCCCCTTGTGGAGTGCGCCCTCAAACCTACTGGGGGCAACGTACGTATGGTTTTGGATACGCCCCTGACTTATATACTGCAGAGGGCGGGACCTCCGGTCAGGAGGGTGAATCAAAGTCCAGCCAATGACTTGTCTGGAAGTGCATCAAAAATGCTTCAGTGTTCACGCCTAGAGGGCGCTCTCCCATAGCGAGACTTTGAAGCTGAGTATTGAATATAGAACCTGCAGTAACCAACTTCCATTAATTGGCTTGACACAAAGTTGAAAGTTGTGCATTTGCCAACATTTGTTTTCATCCACTGCGTACAAGACACAAAAAAAGAAGATAACCTATACTGTGTTAGATGGGTAATCCGTTTTTTGGGGGATGTGGATGGAAATACAAGTGTTACCTGCCAGGGCCAGGAATGCAATCCGGCAAACTGACCACCCACAACCCTTCCCTCCACACTGCCCTCCAGTAACTGGACTGACTGTTTCTCCAGCTCAGCTCCAGGACAATGTTTGAGGATGTATCTTTTCTTTTACTGTAAATGAGAGAGACAGAGAAAGAGAGAGTGGGAGAGATGGTGATATACGATAGCAAAAAGACACAGTGGCTGACTGAGTAAAATAGCACAAGTGAGAGAGAGGGAGAGAGGGAGAGTTACCTACAGCTACTATGAGAGTGTTCAAGACGTTACCACAAATCTGAGCATGTTTTCAGTGTGTCAAAATGCACTGAGATGAGAGAAAAAAGCTTAATCTTTTATAAATTGGCCTTCATTTGATTTGGATAATGTGCTCATACATGGCCTGTGTCAGCAGCCAGGTATACACTTGTGGTTTGTCCCATATATTCTCACCACCCTTTATGTAATGTAACCCTTTGTAACACAGCCAGTTCTCATTCAGAAAGGGGTTGTTTGCCTGAAGCTGTATCTTTTTATGTACTCTCACTTCACTCAAATGCGTACAACTACAGTTTACCTGTTTTAGAAAACAAACAAAGAAAACAGTGGGGAATATGAATGTGGGTTGTTGCTCGTGCTAAGGTGTTTAATGAGTCCTGTGATGTTAGCTACTGTAAATGCTAGTGATAGTCGAGGGGCAGTCAGAAGCAAGACAACAAGATACACATGCTTGACACGCACACTTCCTTCCGTTACTTCTGTTTGTCGAGTAGAGCATAAAGAACCAGTGAGGTCTGGAAAGAAAGCACCCGGGATAGAATCTTTGGTCTGTGAAGGGGACCGTTTTTATTCTGTAGTCACTGAATGGGGACCAACCAAGGCTAACAAGGACAACCTGGAGGTGTGCATAATGTGGAGGTCTGCAAAATGCCAAACTTTTGACAATGTGTTAACCACATGAACTCTAGCATCCCTATTCTAGGCATGTCGTAATGGGGAAACATTTGCCAAAATATCCGAACATTTGGCGAAAATAGATCTACAAGCTCACAACGTTAACGCTTAGATCGGCTATTTTCTGAGAAGTAATTTGGTGTAAATGGAAAAAGGATAGAGTATAGAGTCCTAGGGGACCTTGGTCAATGAGATATATAGGGTTTAATCAACCTTCTTGACCTTTACATTTGAACACCACATTTCATGGCCTTGTGTTCTGATTTGATGATGACAGCACAGTATATTGAGTCTTTGCAGATGTGTCTTATACATACTTATTCATATGAGAAAGGCTGCTATACATATACACACAGCGTCCTCCATTTGAATGATTTCAGTTAATAATTTAACAAGCTTTAATTTAGAGTCTAGGTTTGAGTGACCTTCCACACGCTCTGATGGGGAAAGATTTAAGTCAAACTGTTTGCCTTCTGAAAATAAAAGACTTCTGACTGACTGACTGTTAAGAAGATTACATCCTCTGATGTCACATGAATCATTAAATGGCTAGAATGCTGCATAAAACAGACTATTCACATTTTAAAAATAATAATAAGTAATAAAAATAATAAATAAGAGGAGTTTATTTATTGGCTTTAATCAAGTTTATTGTTGCACAGAAGGATCAGACTATACAATAGATGGATATATAGTTGAATGAAGAGTTAATTCTGCTCCTCCTCCTTAGTTCACATGATCTGGAAACAAACAGAAAGAGCATTATTTAATAATATAATAGACATTAAGTTATTCCAGAATACCTTAAATGTATGCATTTTGCAAGAACATGGTGACAACCATGAAGTATTTTTTTAGATTTAAGCGTGGCACTGGAAAACAGTCTGCAAACCATCATGTATGTTTGAATACTATACATGATATCGCTTCTATACTGAAGCCGAGAGTTCATAAAATGTTCCCTATGAGATCACTTTCTTAGTTATGGATCTTATACTGACCGAGTCCATCCATTCAATGTAGGCAGAGACACGCGTGAAGACAGTGGGCTTCTTGGGAGCATTGCAGCCATAGCCGGACACAAAGCTGGCAATACCATGGACGTAGTATCTACCATCCACCTGGCAGTTCAGAGGGCCACCAGAGTCACCCTATGCAGACAGAAAGAGAAAGTATGTTGACACAAGGGCCCAATTATTGATAAAGTGACTGCAACACATGCCAGAGGCAGTTATGTGGTTATAAAGCATGAAAGATTTGAAACCTTCTATTATTGTCTACATTTTTGGTTTAATTTGAAGACACAAAGTAAAACTTTCACTGCTCTGAGTGCAAATATTGACTCAAATGAAACACCTTAATTTGAAGCTGCAACCCATAAGATTTATGTTCCGACCGGGATTCAAAACACTGGCTGACATTTATACTGCTGAGCTAAGAACGCCCGATTGAGCGTGGGATATATTTCACTTTGAGCTTCAGGCAATACCACTTGTCAACAAGTGGTATTGAAAATAGCAGATCTACAAGCTCACAACATGCCGCATCACAATGTAGATCTGCTATTTTCACTAGCTTGGGTCCCGGAGAGACATGAAATTTCTCTTTTGGGTCTCGAGCTCATACTGATACAGTATGCCGAAGATATGGCGTATGACTCAAATTTCGGCCTTTCAGCCCGAGTAGAGTCTCATTGACTTCCATTCTGAAATTAAAGTTTCAAATATAAAGTATAAAGTATATGAATTAGTATAAAATGTAATTCAATTAAAACAATTATGTGAACAAATATTTGTTCTGGGGCCTAACTGCTGCCATGCCGCCAAAAGCCCGCTACGGCATAAATCATTTGATATAATAGTTTCAGTTCTTGTTTCTCTTCTCACATTGCAGCCAGACTCAGCACCGCCGCCACCACAGATCATGCTGGTCTTCACAGTGCTGCCCCACCAGTCAGAGCTGGTGCAGGTTTTGTGGTCAACCAGAGGAAGGTAGGCCTGCTTCAGCTGGGCAGACAGGGAGCCACCAGCTGGGAATATGACAGAGAATAGAGACATGCAAAATGCCATGAGTACTATAGGAAGAAGAAATGTACAAGAATACAGTAATGCCTGATATTTAGTCGTACGGTGGAGTCCCGCACCAAAAATAGCCAACGTACAAGCTCACAACATGCCACTGTGTCTTGCGCTTTGTCGCGTTGTGTCGCAATATGTTGAATGGCAATTTTGGCCGAGGGACACCGTCCTACGATGGAATATGGATTAGGCATAAGTCTAGGCATAAGTTGTAGAAATAGTTGCACTAGGCTGCTAGTAGTACTACTACTAGCAGCCTAGTACAACTATTTCTACAACTATTACTCCTAATACTGAAATTTTACTTTGCACACAGATGAGTGACACACCAAAATAGATGATTCATCTTACTCCACTTTGAACCAACCATTTTGGTCTCCTGTTTGAACTAAAATAGATGTCCTGTCTTCTTTTAAAATGTGAGAATACAACTCTAGCATGTCTATACACTGGCCATCACAGAGATTGCATTTCCCCACCCCTACACTTATTACACATGGTGCCTTTGTTTTCATGTACTTCATGTTGTGGGTTGTTGTCAGTCATGCACTGTGCAACGAGGAAGGGGCTTGCTTTCAAAACACACAGGCACAGGCAAATGAATGATTGACGGGAACAAGTTACAGTACTAAAGCCTCTTATTTCTACTGTATTTTTTACATTACATCCAACTCACTGGCAGTGCGTCCCCATCCAGTAACGTAGCAGTTGTTGTCGTGGGGCAGAATCTGGCCAGAAGGAGGCAGGGAGCCCAGCTGGACGTAGCTGTTCAGGGTAGCTTGAGAGGAGAGGCGCATGAGGGCGATGTCCCATCTAAACGTAAGTTAAGCACATCCAGGGTTAATGGGTTGAGTGCGAAACAGCAGCACATGAAGCTGGCTGCCAGTTGGACTAGTTACTTTGACAGTAAAAGATTTCAACTCAAACTTTTCTTTAGCTGTTTTTTGTCTATAAATTCGAAAAATAACAATAACATAAAAAATGCAACCAAAAGACCTTGAAACACCACCAACACTAGCTTGTGACAGAGAAAACATTTACTTTGAACATGTTTCTTAGATATACAGTATAAGACACTGAGATCACATTGTGATTATTACTGTAAACTTTCCCACAAAAGAAAATGGTATAGGCAAAGAAAATCAAACGGGCAATGTAACCATAATGAGTCTTGAAATCTCTGATAACTTATAGGATGATCTGCTCACCCTTGGGCCACATTGTTGGAGTTCCACTTGGGATGGACATAGACACGACTGACACTCATGACCTGCTCCCTGCCACTGTTGACGTTCAGGTCGTGCTCACCAAGGATCACGCGCCAGGTCCTAGTCCTGTTGTTGCAAAAGAAAGAAAGACAGATATTGTTAACTATGATAACCATCAAGTATAGCACTCAGTTGTGCATGTAAACGTTGTCTCTGCTCATCCATACCATCCTAGTTTTCAAGGCCTCCCATATGTCATTCACAAATCATTGTACTGTTCACTTTGCATAGCTACTGCACTAAGGCTTTGTAGGGCTATATAAAGGCATGAATTTAAATGCTTAAAATGCCTTTCAAAAGGAAGGCATTTCTACAGTATCTGGCGTAATCAGGGTTCAAATGATGCAATACTCCCGTCAGTGACAGAGGTCTGACATGAAATGTTTAGAATGGCATTTCAGTGCTATATTAAGTGGTTATAATGAGACACATCAAACCTCGGAACAACAAGACGGCAGACTGAGATGTTATCATGCCTTGATGCCTGGTATAATCTGAACACCATGCTGTCACAGTGAAATTAGATTTTCATTGCTTTGTCAGAAAGAAGTCATAACATGATTTTGTTGTCATCTAACCCAGCGGCTTGTGCCTCGTAATCATTAGCGATCACTCCCCAAACATTCTGACAGTTCTGTATTGCAGCACAGCAGTCCTCGTTGGAACTCACCCCTCACTGCAGGCTTTATAAAAAAAAATTGACTGAGTGGATTAGAGATTGTTTTTCACTTACAAACCAAATGTCTACTTTTGGTATGAGGGGCAAACGGAAAATGACAGGTAAACATTTGCAAATGGACTCATATTTTTGAGCTAATATAGCTTATAAGTTATTACACAAAATGCACATTGTACAAAACATGTTTTTCGTGTTTAACCACTTGAACCCCAGTGTCCCTATTCCGGTATATAATACTGGGCGAACATTCTCAAAAATAGGCGAACATTCTGGGAAAATTGTAAATCGGCTATTTTCGACATTTCTTAGGCTTTGGTTGATAAAGGGTTTAAGTGGGTGATATAGAGTTTAAGAGGTATTAAGGACCTACAGTATGAGGATGTTACCTGTCCACACAGTGAGCAGCAGTCATCACCCATGATGTCGTGAGCAGGGTTCCTCCACAGGTGTGGTAGAAATTGCTGCCAGACTTGTACTGAAGAGACACCTGAGAGAAACAAGAAATATGTTTTTTTGTATTGATTGATTGATTGATTGAATACTTTATTAACAGTTTGCCAAAAAGTACAGCGGTACGATTACGCAATGATGCTAAAAGAATAACACAAAAAGCCCTTGTTTCCATTGTGGTCCTACAGTACGTATTCAATTCATCGAGACATCTAAAGACATACAATAACATACAAGAAAACGCTAGGAGCAATCAAAGTATAGGTACAGAGAACATGGGGGGGGGGCATTTCTGGTGTCAAGCTTAGAAGACTTGTTTAGGATCAGTAGGGACAGGAGTCACACTTTTTGGTGGCATAACAGTAGAACAAATTTAACCTAACCTATCGCTCCTATTTTGGGCATGTCCTTTAACCCATTAAAAGCGGGGACGCAACTGTGTAACCACTTTATAGGCCTACTTTGGCTATATTCAAAAATCATGAAAAAAAAAAGAGTTACAGTAAATGATTAAAAAAAAATAGCAGATCTACAAGCTCATAGCGTGGTACTCGGTGCCGTGCTATGAGCCTGTATATCTGCTATTTTTGAATAGCCAAAGTATAAGATAATGGTTAAAGTGGTTAAAATCTAAAATGTCAGATGCTTTCCTGGTCTTAATGGGTTCCATTTAACTCTCTCTGGGTTAAATTCACACTGAGGACATTGCTGTGTATACTGTATGTTGCAAAATGTTACCTGCCATGGCCAAGAGTTGGGACTGGCCACCTCACCTCCCACAACTCTCTCCTCAACACTGTCCTCCAGATACCTGGGCTGAGGCTCCAGGTCAGCCAGCACTGAGGAGGACACATGGGGGACAAACAGAGAACAATGTAAACTAATTGGGCATAGTTTCACAGTTGTGCCAAAAATGCTGTTACATTATTTAAATGCATTTCTAAGCGAGTGCGTGTGTGTGTGTGTGTGTGAGTCTGTGTGTGTGTGTGTGTGTGTGAGTGAGTGTGTGAGTGTGAGTGTGAGTGTGAGTGTGAGTGTGCGTGTGCGCGTGCGCGTCCGTGTGCGCGTGTTTGTGCGTGCGTGCGTGCGTGCGTGCGTGTGTGTGTGTGTGCGTGTTGTGCAGGTGTGCATGTGTGTGCATTTATTACCCATGGCTGCGAAAGTGGTCAACACCAAAAACCTGAGCATGTCTACAGTGTTCCAAAACGTTTCTGCAAAGAAATGGGACTACTCCCCTTCTTTTATAGCTGAAGCTGACCTTTAGTTGATCTGGAATGTGTGGTTAGCCTTCCCCTGAGTCAGCAGCCAGGTATGCACCTGTGGTCTCTCTCACACACACAGACACGCATGTTATCGTATGTCAATGGCCTCACACCCCCTGATGTGACCAGTGGCAAATGGATCGTACTCTGTGTAGAATGGCACAGCAACTCTATGTTCAAAGGATAGCATAAGCCACTAATACTCAGCTACAGTACGTGTAATGCATTTTTGCCTGAAAAATAAACTAAAACAAATAACATTTGATTTCAGAAAATGACTGCCTGTGTAAATGTATAGCCAATTATGGTTGTTGTTGGGACAAATAGTAGGTCTATTCCAGTCCAGATTTGAAAATGGTGGATTTTAATGCAGATTGAAAATGTAATAAATATCAGTATTTCAGTTCTATTCTTCTTATTATTAGCCTACATCAGTTTTACGGTTACAACAATGTGGGTGAAATTCTCTGAGAGAAAAGAAGGAAAAAAGGAAAACAGGTCATACAGTATGTCATACTAAATAATATGCAATGTCGTCAGTATACCCATGCATGGGTATACTGTTACAAAAATGGCAAATATAGAAACACAGTCCCTTGTGCGTATACTGTAGTCTCTTGTAAATATGGGCCATCATAAAGAATACTTTTAAAAATAGCAAATACAGAAACAGTCTCTTGTTCAGGTGAGACACAAAAAAAAAAATCATGTGTGGCTGCCTGTGTCGTCATCAATGCACTTGATGAACCAGTGATTGTGTGTGAGAACTCGTTGACATTAGGTCTGTCCCATTCACAAGTCAACATACAATTCTGCCTGCTAGGGTGCCTTTATTTGGCAGATTTTTAAAGCAGCATCGGAATATCTTTCTAGCATAGAAATAACTTGACTTACATTTGTCAAATGTGATGCCATTTATTTCTGTGAGGGTGGCAGACAGACAGTTATATCAGCTGGTCCATTGGTCCCAAACAGGATATCTTGAAAACTACTGGATGGATTGCCATGGAATTTGCATAGCGCCTCCATGCTTTCTGGAGGCTGAACCTTGATGATTTAAGTGACCCCAACGCATCTCCTCTAGTGCCACCCTTAGATCAAAATATACGCTTTTACACAAGATAGTGAAGATACATCAAAATATAATGGGTGGATTGCCATTAAACTTTGTCTCTAATGCCTGATTTATACTTGGTTGCTCGTATAAAGTAGGAGTAAGGATCATGGCAATGTTCGTTGGTTCAAACCACTTTGGTCGGTTGGGTGTAAAGGGGCCACCAACCCCTAGTAGTTAGTAGTTGTTTTAAAACTGGAATGACTCTCACATTATTTGAGTCTTTTTAAATCTTGCAATGATGCTTGCAGTGAGGAGCTAGTAATCTTTTTTTTAACTGTGTAAACAAAGAAATAATGAACTGTGTCTGATTATAGTAAGAATAGAATAGAATACTTTATTGGCAGCATTTAAAGCACATAATATCACCATTAAAAGCACCAAAATGGATAAAATCACAAAAAAGCTAAAGCTTGTTTCAATTTTGGTCCATACAAACTAAACATCTGTGTTTCTTGAGCCACCAAAACATTCAAGTTCATGACAAAATAATTTCCTGCCTTAGAAGTCTGTCTCAGTCACAAAATGAATGACATCTGTAGAACTGGTTGCAGGAAACCTCTAATAAGAAGTGCAAGATCAAAATGCTGTCTTTCACCCTTAGGGATGTCATCCGTATTCTTGGCCATGGATGATTTTCAAAGCCACTTTAATTCAAATGAGCACAGAATTCTGGAAGTGGACAATGTTTTTTTTTTTATTACAATGAACTGATGTAACAGTTTGCAAGCTGTACATATCTAAGTCCAAACATCTCCATTTAAAGCAGTATGAATTATAAAGTACGCATAGGAGATTTTTTTTTTTTCGTTTGTTTTACTTTTTCTTCACTGCAATAGCTTTCTATAGATGGAACCTAAAATGTGCATAATGTTTTAAATTGTGCATAATACTGAGATTCAAGTCTAAATACACACAAACACAATGACAGTCTTTACTGCATGGCCTCAAACTCTTAATTAGGGTTATATAATGGTTACATAACCATTTTAGTCACTTGAAAAAGTTTTTCATTTTTGATCAAAGCATTAAGGCAGTTGCAGTAGGCCTACCAATCATTGCAGTTCTAGTATGGTACACAGTCTACATTTGTACATATGACTTATATATTTGGTGACAGGGAGAAAGACAAAAAAAAAGGTACTGCAGAGCTTGTTTGATCAAATACCACAGAGAGGAGCTTTTACGAAAGAAATGTGAATGTCAAATTTCAAACATGTCTCCTAACTTTAGAGATGAATCAAATTTTAAAGTGTGTTAGAAAAAATAGTGAATAAAGTGCTTCCCAAGAGTCTGACATGCACACTCCTTTCTTGTTTGTGACTGTCAATAATGTGACTTGCTATATGGTGATCATGCTAACATGAAGAAAACTTTTTCTTTTTCGTTTTTTAACTGAATTGTGGGTGTGGTTCTTCTTTGCTTCAAATACTTTTTTTGTTATTTGAGGAGACCTGAATATTTTACTAATTGTTTGTGAAATAATGCATTTTTCTAAAAAAGCCGGACTGTTAAACCTCACCATGTTAATAATAATGATCATTTTCAGAGGGAAAAAATAAATCACTGTCATTCACTAGATGGAGCTACAGCATTGCAAAGTTAACGTGTCTGTTTTGACATAAAGTGACAGGTTTCATAGAGGATGATAATTTTTTTATGGAGACATTTCTCATGTAGTGCTATGATTAAACATTTTAAATACACCCGGACATCCTTCGATGCCAGTCCTTTCAGGGTGTTACTGTTTTAATGACAGTAAAAGACACATCACATTCAACAGTAATGATAAAGCACTACATTGCCTCATCAACCCACACAATTACGTCAAGGCTTTCAAATACTGTGAGAACAGAGTTTAAGAAGATTTCTCTTCTCTGTTTCCTTCTGAACTCTTTGACATTGAACATTGCTATTGTAGATGGATTAGTTTATCGTAATCCCGAGTCTCCCAGTAAAAAAGAAAGTATATTAAAACTTTCACAGCCCATTTACGAGCTCTTAACAGGCCAGGCAATGGAGCAGCTACAACAATGGCCCTCTGGTAAATAGGGAAGTCTCTGATGGGGCCGCCTTATATGGAAACCCTTAGCTACTTAAACCCTATTTAATTCATTCACTAGGGTACCCCCAGTGGTCCCTTCCTTTTTTCCCTCTACACCAAATCTCTGTCGAAAACAGCTCATCTATAAGCTCACAGCATGTCACGTTGTGACAAATTGATGAAGCTTGTAGATCTGCAATTTTCACCAAATGTTTGCCTGGAGTATTATCACATGCCCTGAATAGGGACGCTAGGGTCTATGTGGTTAATTAGACCCAAAGTCATTAAAAGTGTCTGGAGTTAGTATTATTACCTTATCACCATATTAAAGAGATAGCCACGCTCTCTGGTAATTGAGTCGGGCCCCACAACACACAGGGAAAATGTGTTGGTGCCCTCAAGTGTTTCCAGAACAACAGGTTTTCTGGCATTTTCTCATGGAGTTTGGACTGACCTCCTCTGTCTCCCCCTCCATCTCTGCTCATCCCCTGTTTGTTCTCTGGTCTGATTTCTCCCTGCAGAGGCATAAATCAAATGGGTAGATCAAAGAGGGGAAATGCAGGGGACATGTATAATTAAAGATGTTTATTCTTGATACAGCTTCCCCCCTGTTAATGAACCGTTGATTTGGTTCTCATAAAGATGTCTCACGCATGGCAGGAAATTGAGCTTCCAAAATAACTTAATGGTTTGCTTTGATTGGATTGACGTGACGATATTAAGTCCTACAGGGTTATTATCACAGTGCAACTGTTGATTATGCCCACACGACAGCATTTGAGAAAAATGCCCAAACTGCTGTCAGGGCAGCTGCTAAAAGATTTAAACCTCATTAAAATTGAACTATCACTGCCGTGTGTATTCGATAATTTAATCCAAAGTACTCCTTTGTTGACATTAGTGTGACGAAGTTGTTTTTGGACCAAAAAGGCAACATCTACACATCTGCGTTTCAAGCTTATTTTAACGCAGCTGTCACAATTTTGTCAGTGCTGGCCTAACTCTTACCCTATCCCTAACTCTACCCGAACCCAAACGCTGATGAAGGCCAGAAGGGGCGAAACACCTTTGTTTCAGTGACTGCTGCTGCTGCATTAAAACAAGCTTTTTCTTGTGAATGTGGATGTTCCCTTTTTCATTATGTATGTGTAAAAACCTACAACCCGGCATTAATCTAAGTTTGTGTGAGTTGAATCGGGTCGATCCTTTGGTCTTTGTTTTTGGTCACATCTGTGTCCATTGTTTAGAGCTTCCTATGAGGTAATATGAGGTTTTGCAATACAATAATACACACAACAGTACAAGATGTTTTAGATTTCCACTAGATGGCTGAACTCATTCAACATCTATAGCTGTTCTCCTCATTTCACATTTCACATGAACTCTAACCCAATACCCCTAACCCTTTTGAATCCTTCAAAGGGCTTTGTTCTTCTTTGTTCTTCTGTTTACAATAACTTGTTGAACCGAGTTGAATGTTGAATGTTAGTTTAATTCCCAGAATGTAAAATTTGACCCAGCTGTTGCTGTTTGGGTTTGCAACAATAGCCTTTTGTCCCCTCTTTCATCAATATTGGGCCAGAAGAGAGGCCAGTATATTTCTAGACCATTAAATAACAGCAAACTCTATCTCAAAAGAATAGGCTCATTTGGCAGCGTCTTACGGTCTGTCAGTACAGTTAAGATGCTCTTGGAGATGTTTTTGGTGAGAAACTGAACCCTGGCCCCTTACGGCTCTGTTTGGAATTTCAATTGTAACTTATGGGAGGTCTATGAAGCGCCTTTCCATAGCCTTCACTGCCTTGTTCATTTTATCTCATTTTATCGAAGTGGAAACACGTCACCCCTCCCTCACATGATAATTGTCTTAAAGAAATGCTAAAGGAGACAAGAAGGAATAAAAGCAGAGAGAAGTGCTAGGGGCTGAGGTTGAGTCTGGAAAAAAAGGTCAAATGGGGAGTGAGTTTGTAGTTCTGACTGCAAGAGGTACACTAGTTTATTTCGTAGCTTAGGAGACAGGAGGGAGAAGAGTCTAATACGTGTGGAGCATTGGCCACTGTGTTTTAGGGAAGGTCCTGTCTCCTGTGTATGTTGATCTAAGTCAGTGGGAAGGCTTGTGGGGTTGGATCATGTCCTGAAGATAATGGAGTACCATGCTCTTGATTCCCTATAGGCCATCACCAATGTTTTGTTCTGTATGGGCAGCAACTGGAAGCCAGTGAAGGAAACACTTTTCAACCTTTTTCTTTCTCCTACTTATTTTTTTCCCCTGTTCTCTTCTTCCTTCACACTTGATCAGAGAGCTTACAGTATTATGTATTGTCTCTGATGGCCTGTATTTGAAAAAAGGAAAACAGAAAATAAATCATCAACCCGACCAAGCAGAAAAATATGACAAGTAGGGTATCATGACAGAATGCAGACCATGTCCTTTACCAGAAACTGAAGTTCCTTACACAATCTGGGGGATGATCTTTTAATTTTGAGATATTTTTGGGGGTTTTCGCCTTTATTTGATAGTTCACAGTGGAGATGGACTGGAAACAGGGAGAGAGAGACGGGACTCGAACCCGCGATGCACTGTCAGGATACATTTGAGCCTAAGTGCCCAGACCGCCTAGCCAGCGGTCCGGGCCCTAGGGGATGATTTTAAGTACACAGCTGCAGTGCAACAAGATAAACATAAAATAAATTAGTCAATTTGCTCATTATTATATCAAACATCTTTCTTGATCTGAGCCTGACTGTACACTTGATAAGAACCCTCCAGTGGGAGCTGTCTGACAGCCACTGGTCCCTTTTTTCTTTGCTTATGCTTTGCTGTAAAATACTCCACAAATGCATTTAACGTGTGAGCACTTGGGACACTGATGCACGTGGGGCACTAACTTATTGCACGCCATTGGCACTAATGCACGCGCCGTCTGCTATAACTCCCCAGCGTATTATTAGTGGTCTTCCTGCTTGACGCAGAGATGTGTAACATCGCATCAGTGCTCCCATGCATCCTGCTGGATGTCATCCAGCGGTGAAACCGATCCACTGCGCTCTGTCTTTGCAAACTTTAATTGCAATTATACCACAGAAGAAACAATCAATAGTCCCCGACGCCCCCCCCACCCTCCGTTCTCCATCTCTTTCACCCTGCTCTGATTCTGTACAAGCTCACAACGCATCAGGGATGCAAAGTGTTCGAGCTTGTAAATCTGTTATTTTCATCGCTTGACACTGTCGTACGACGGAGCGTGAATTAGGCATTATTCTTTTCCTCTCTCGCTCCCCGTCCTCATTTCTCTTTATCCAGCATGCAAGTGCCATAACAAGCAGCGCCGCAGCGGGCGATATGGGTTATGGAGAAGAGGGAGTGGGAGTGGGTTGGCGACGCAGCACTGAGAGTAAACGTGCCTCATACCGCAGGCCTGAGACAGATGATCTGCCGTGGCTCAAGGGGTTCTGATTGATCCCCCATAGTGCCGTTCATCCATCACTGTCTTACGGAGCGGCCTTCTACTGTGCCTACTGCACCCCCACACCCCTAGGTCTCAGCTGTGGGTGAGAGGCTGGGCGTGACATGGGCCCTGGCCCTCAGATGCAGCAGTGATAGTCAGAGGCCACTGGAGTGGAACTGGAGCTTCTCTGTGCTCCACTGACAGATAGGAGAGGGAGAGATGATTAAGGATGTTGTATTTCTTCACTTGTTGTCACACAAATATGTCAGTGGTTGACTGGAGGAGGAGGCAGACTCTCTTTAAGGACTGTTAGAATGCCTTGGAACATTCACACTATGTGCAAAACATTCATTAATGAAAGGATTCCTGGGTAAAAAAAAATCTACCACAAAAAAACTAGCACAAATATAATAAATAATACCTGATTAATCCCAGATGATTTGTCCTGAAAGTGATAAAAAAAAAAACTATACATTTGTGAATAAAATGAACAGTGAGGCAGTTAGTGTAGTTCTTCTTTAAAAGCATGTGCAGCACATTTATACCGGTAGTCTGCTGTCATCCTAATTATTCCCTGAGGAGAAGGAAGAAAAATAACTGCATGTCAATTAGCACAATTTAAGTGAAGAAGTGGATAACGCTAACTGGCTAATTTACAGAATAACGTGTTGAATCATGGGAGACCGCTAACAAGGATTCACACGCACGCACGCACGCACACGCACACACACACACACACACACACACACACACACACACACACACACACACACACACACACACACACACACACACACACACACACACACACACACACAACACACACACACACAAACACGCATGTGCGCAGTCTTTCAGCAGTCCACAGTTATTTGATATTAACCACATGTAATAATAGGCGAACATTCTGTGAGAAAGGAGCAGATCTACATGCTTACAACGCAACACAATGTGGTGTGTTATGAGCTTGTAGATTGGCTATTTTTGGCAAAGAGATTTGGGGCCCTATTTTGTGTAAAGGGAAAAGGGGATGGGGCAATACAAATCCGTGGGGGACCCCGGTCAACGAGGTATACAGGGTTTAAGTAGTTAAACAAACCTTTGTTTTATAAATTCATTGTGCATTCTGTCAATCTTCACCCCGTGATCTTACCACGTACTGACAGTTTGGAGCACAGGGATTGAGAGAATCCTGCGGTGAAGCTATACCGCGGCCTGTTCCATGCAGTATTTGTCAAGCATGACTGGAGTTTAAATTATAAACTATAGATAAAGGGCAGAAGGTGAACTTGGATGTTACTGGGACTTGACTGAACACGATCACTTGACATATTAATTTGGACTTATTTGTATTTTTTTTTAAACTGATTTATTTTCCACATTGAAGAAAGCTTTGATTACATCAATGTCATTGCGCGCAAAAATTACTACCAGCTGAATTTTATGTGCATGTGACAATAAACACCTTGAATTTGAACAAGTGCATGCATGCATGAGTTCAATAGTGTTCTACAGCCTACATGGTAAAACAAATCTTTTAAATATTTGATGTATACGTCTTTAAACTTTTAAAGGTTTGGATGAATGATACTGAAAAGGAGGTAAAAAAAAATACAATACAACGATAACTGCACACAAAAAAAGGCTTGTTTTGTAGTATGACAAACTAGGATTGGGAGGGAGGTGGTAGTGAAATACCAGGCTATAAATAAAGCACTTCCTTCAGAGTTATGAGCGTGCAGGATTTTCTGTTGTTCTACTGTAGTTCATAGAAAGCACCTCACCAATATAGGTGTTTCCCTTTCCTCTGTTTAAAAGAATATATATACATATTTGTGTGTGTGTGTATGTATATATATATATATATATATATATATATACACACATACATATATATATATATATATATATATATATATATATATATACACACATACATATATACATATATACATATATATATACATACGTAGGCTACATATGTTTTTCTTCCTATTTTGTTTGTCTAGTATGTTGGAAATTGTATAAATGTACAGTGTTTATTATACACATGCTGATGTGCTCGGCTGTCTGCACAACCCTCTCCATTGCTTTGCAGTTGAGGTCAGTACAATTCACATACCAGTGTGTGATGCTCTCATTGGTACATCTAAGGCCCAGGACCTTGGGAACTATACCAAACTTCTTCAGGTGTCTAAGATAAACTGAGATAAACTTCTTAATTCACATTTATAACAACAACATCGGCATGGTAAAACATTTTACAAATCCACAGTGCACCAAGCTTACTAATTAATTTTTCTCCATTTCATCTTTGCAAATTCATCAGTATTCCAAAATAATATTTTGGGTTACTTCTCTCTTGATAAACCGGAGAACAAGCTGTAAGAAATGCTCCTCGCACATAGTAGAGCATATAGTATGTTCGGGTTTTAGTCTGCTGAAAGACTATTCAGCCTGGCCTGTGCAACAGGGAATTAGGGATTGAAAGTAATTGGTAATTGTTCATTATTACATGCAGAGTTCACAAATTTGGGACACATTTAAAAAAATCATCTTTGTCAGCCCTGCCTGGGAAAGTCAGCATGGCAATTTCAGAAAATGTACTGTATGATTACAGACAAAAATGTCTGATGCTGACGCTGAGGATGCCCTTTCGTGTACCATTTTGATGACTACACAATGATCATAATTGATTTATACGCAATCAGTATGCCACTCAAGACGGCAACGGAGCAGTCATCACACCACTTGGGTGCGCCTCACAGGGCTCAACAGCACTTCTGTCGTGCCAAGGTGTCAAGGCGTGCTTGCCTTGTTTTCAGTGGTTTTAAAGCCAGCATTGCCTTGTTTTCAATGTTGAGTTTACAGTACAGTACATGGTCTGCATTCTGTCATCGTTCCCTACTTGTCATATTTTGCTGCTTGGTCAGGATGATGATCTTGCAAGCTTTGCTGACACAATGTCTATTGTCTCTATAAGTCCTGGATAGTGGGAAGCTCACATCCACTGATGCGCTCGGCTGTCTGTGTCATTTCACGGCTAATTCAGTAAATAAAAAAAACTGTAAACTAACACATAAAATGTAACCACTTGAACCCTATAGTGTCCCTATTCTGGGCATGTCATAATAGGTAAACTGAAAAATAGCAGATCGTCTATTTTCAGTGAAGAGATTTGGTGTAGGAGGAAAAAAGGAGGAGACCAGCATAGACCCCTGTATAACGGTCAACAAAGTATATAGGGTTTAAGTGGTTAAATAGTCCCCCATCTCTGGCAGCACAGATACTTTTACTAACGTAGGATTAGTTTGGTCTTCTTCTAGGCTACTTGGTTTATCCCTTCACTGATACCCTTGGAGGACTTTCCTGTTGTAACAAATAAGATAAATGATGATTTGAAATGCACCATCATTCTAGGATTCTGTTCTGGCAAATCATTTGCTAAGTTGCTGTCAACAAAAACTAAATGTATGGGTGTAAGGCATTGCAGGGCTGTGCACTGTCTGCCTACTGCTTGATGAATCATAAAAAGCAACAGCTCTGAACATGTAAATTGAACTTTTTTTTTCTAGGTTACACTCAGAATTGACTTTGAACCACAGTGGGAGTTGCTAAACTGTTATTTTATTGACAGAGTTATTCTACATACAACAGCGACAATTGCTGTCATGGACTTTGAAGTTTATTCAAAATCTAGACGTAGTTCTGTCTGTTCAAAATCAATGTAAATTCACTCATAGTAATTGCTTCAGTGAGCAAAACACTGTCAACCATTCAAATGTAATCGGCAGAGTTAATTTTCAATTATCTCGTCACTGAAAACTGATTGCTTTCATGTCACATTATAAACTGCACGCCTATTTTGTTAAATCCATATCTCATTAATACAGTGGTGGTACAATACAATTTACATTTACCTTCTTTGTTGCAAGTACAGTGTGAAACCATACATTAGCAAGAGAGAAGGGAAGAAAGAGACAGAGCACCATATGTGAATATTTGATGTGTTATTGAAAAGAAGTCATTAGGATTAATTCCTCCTCAAGGCCAATTTTCTTCTTTTCTTTTTTCTCTCCCTTTTCTCCCCAATGTAATCATTATGCCAATTGATTCCTCCCCACACATCTGTGTGTTGTCACCGCTGTTGTATCTGACTCACCTGCCAGGGAGGAGCCCCAACCGGGAGGACGTAAAGCCTTCGTTCTACTCCTCCCGCCCAACACTCCCTGCTGACAGGTGTCGCCCCAGCATGTAGGACTACAGTACATGCAGAGACAAATATCACCCTCCCCGCCCGGCTTCCCTCCCTTGAACACAGGCCTTACTGTGTTCATATAGACACCCAACAAAGCCGAATGCACCACGGTGGATTCAAACCCATAACCTCCAGAGCCCTACGTCATCAAGGCCAATTTTTTATTTTCATTTTCGACTCCTTGTGTCAATGGAAGTCTGTAAGAAATTGAGGTAACGTTCCCATACAGTACATTCCATGGAGTTACAGTATAGCTGTAGGCAAGAATCAATGATTCAAAAGCATGTATTTGTGCTTGAAAGTTGTCGGTCAGCTCTAAATCTAGGCTATTTGTAAAAATGAATAAAGCAGTCTTACTTGTCAATTACTTGAAATCAAAATAGGCACAGAGAATCAGCATAATACATATAATATCAAATGTAAATGTAGGTGGCAACACAGAATGCCTTGCGGGCAAAATACTTTCTAATGTCATTTCCCAGTAACTCAATTGCTAAAGTATCTACAGGAGACTAATGTAAATATGAAAGACTTGTATTCCAAAATACCCAGCCACACACCTTGGATGGACCCTGAGGTTTTAAGCTTATTTTGTTTGTGGATGATTTAAACCTTCTGTACCAGGGGTAGATAAACAATGATTCAGAAGAAGAATATTTGTGCTGTATTAAACTTGAGGTGCAGATGCAGTTAACCTATTCTCAGATGCAATCAACTACCCCAAGATGGCTCGAAAAAGCAATAAAAGGATGAAATTATCACTGGAAATTGTATTTAGCCACCTTCATCCGTGCTGGTCCAGTGGTGACTCTTAAGTAGTCTGAGGGAACGGTTACAAAAGTTAGACCCTTGGCGGGGCAGACAGCTCTTAATCCATTCTATGAGTTAACAGACAGTGAAGGGAAGGAGCAGGGGGGGAAGGAGCAGGGGGTTGCACCAGTGAAGTCACTAGAGTAACCCTTCCTTCTTGGTTTTGATTATAGGCAGGGCTTGCTGTGTTCACAGCAAATGAGCGATCTTGACTTCAGGTTTATGTGGCCAAATTGCCAATGCTTACCCGCAAAATACATCATGGAAAAAAGTCTCAAACAGACAGAAAAACATAAATGTGCTCTGTCTATAATGGGGTTGTATCGCACATATAGTTATTTATAGACGGATGACCGTCATTAAAGTATGTGAAATAAAGGTCCAGCCAGGCTCCCGTTACGACCCGGCCTCAAGGGCCCATTCCTGGCAATTATGCGAGTGAAAAATAGAAATAAGCAGTACGCTTGCTGCTGACCATTTACGTAACACCCACTGTAAGTGTGGGTGTGAAGGTGAGATAAATGTAATACGGCCAATGAAGTTACATTTTCCATATAAATTACTTGCACATCACATGAGAGAGAAGACACGATGAGCTGCTGCTTTACTGCACCTCTATCTATGCACCTCTGTTTGGATGTGTTCAGTGAATGGATTCCCCTGCCTGTGTTCTTAACTGCTAATGATCAAACAACTGCCAACCTACCATGTATTCATCCTGGGTAGAACCTGCAGTTAGTTACCCATTATTAGAACTAATGGCCATCTGTCTACGCGAGACCTTGTCTGTCTCTTTAATGACATCATCCCTCTGGTGTGGCGCCAAGACAACAGTTGCTCAGAAGCAAGTTGGATTGGGAGAGGATTGGCGATGGGTTGGTGGAAATTTGTCCTGTGATTATTCCTGGGGAGGTAATAGGTGGATAGGGTCTTGAGTCCTGTGGGTCAAGAGCCTCTGGCTCCCTCTATGCACAGCTTGGTGTCCAATAACTAAGCAGATTTGTCAGTGTGAGTGCAGTGTACGTATTCATCTTCCCTACCAGTTTGTGGGCTGGCACACCGCATAGCTCTGGCCAACGGAAAGGCCATTATGCATGCATGCCCTGGCAGCGAGCTGAGAGGAGAGCAGAGAGGAGCTCCCATGCAGGCCATCTCGCAGTAATAATGTCATCCCCAAAAAACATTAAAGGAGACCCTGACCTTATCAAGCATTATGGGGAATATTTTAACATCACAATTTATCCTATATGGTCTCTAAATTATCATCAAACATTTAGAGATTCAATAAAGAGAATACCCCCGATCAATACTGACAAAGGAAATTGCCATATAGTATTAGATTATTCATTAAACCAACTGATAATATCCATATGGAATGATGATGATGATGTATGATGTAGTTTGTCTTTTACAAGCTATCTAGAATGTACAATTGATACATAAGGTATCAAGACTCTTGATACTGAAAAAAGAAAACATCACTTATTTTCCAAGGTTCCAAGGAAGTTTAAATTAACCTATTTAGTGCTGCTGTAACATTTGAGAGGTAAACATAATGTTTTCCAAAATACCTGACAATTGTGTGCTTCCTTGGAACAGAAGAAAAGTCATACTGCTTGTAATAGAAGGAAGATTATCCAGGAACGGCTGCGTTCCTGGATAATCTTGTAGGCACAACAGTACAATCCTTCTTCATCATCAGATGGTCTCTGGAGTCTGGATCTACTGTTTGATTCCAACTTTTCTGCTGGGAAAGAGACCCATTTTCATGGGTTGACCAACACCAGTGGGAAGAGCTGCATTCCCAGGCCCGATTCACAGGGAGATCTGAGCAAGCTGGCTTAACAGAGTAGGCTGCACAGAACAATGATTTTGTCAGAGATCCATCCAGATACCATTGAAAGAGAATTATTCCCAGGGAAATCTGAGCAGGTTGGCTGAACGATAGTGTAAGGGCAGGCACCGTGAAGGCTCCGTGACCACTGCCACAACAGAAGAATGGCTTTGTCAGACATGCCCATCCAGGTACCACTTAAAGAGAGAGCATTATAGTATCATATTCTTCAGAATAACGTAAAAGGATATGACTAGCCTCTTTGTAGGCTAATCTATTGTCATACACTACCAGGTAGCAATGACAAAAAGAGATATCTGGATGCTGTAATTCCCAGCACTTGCTACTAAAGTAAGACAGAGTAATTTCATATCTTATATCTCGTTCTGCGTTGTGCTGTCACATGGTGTGGCTGCCTAGAATTCACATCACCCCACTGGAGAATATGAGCAAGTCTCAGCTTCCCAATATGCTGCTGATCAATAAAGACGTCGCCTTTATAGATGACTGCCACATTGTTGCAGTCAATACTGTGGCAAATGGCGATTATGGATGCATTATGAGCAATTTCACGGGTGAGCTCCTCTCGCCTCGTGGAGATAGGGTTTCTATGACAGATTTGGCATTAACAGTCTCACAGCACATCTTTGCTGCCTGTCTCTGCTCGGCTCCCTTATTCTCGCTGACATATTTTTCCATTCCAGTCAACACCAAACTACAGAGGATTGGTCTGGGAGGAAATAGATTTGCTCCTGTGTGTGTGTGTGTGTGTGTGTGTGTGTGTGTACTTGCCTGCACAAATGCATGGTGATGATCTGTGTGTGTGTGTGTGTGTGTGTGTGTGTGTGTGTGTGTGTGTGTGTGTGTGTGTGTGTGTGTGTGTGTGTGTGTGTGTGTGTGTGAGAGTGAGTGAGTGAGAGTGTGAGAGCCAACCCCCTGTGGCTGTGAGTGTGTGTGTGTGTGTGTGTGTGTGTGTGTGTGTGTGTGTGTGTGTGTGTGTGTGTGTGTGTGTGTGTGTGTGTGTGTGTGTGTGTGTGTGTGTGTGTGTGTGTAATTTATATGGGTGTACAGTGGTGGTCTGCCCCTTGGATGTGTGTAGTGTGATGGCAAGAAGAGCTGCAGGCGCCTACCTTACAGCCCACGTCAGCAGTTCTACCTCTCTCTCTCTGACCTCTCAAACCCTCATATTTCCCCTGTTTGTGCTCCTATAACCCCCACACACAGTGTTCTACATGAGGATACTGAACCCTGTGCTCATCATAACCGAGTTACATCAAGAACTGTGACTTGGAGGAGCTGCAACAGACCTAGTCGTCAGTCACCCAATGTAAAACACGTGCCATCATCCAATCCTTGCTCTCTCCTGATAGCCTGGGCGAATTTAATTGATCCGGGGTAAGCCACGGCTGTCTACTTTCCCGAGGGTTTTCCCGAGAATTCCCCGAGAGAAGCTGCTCATTTGGGGGATTATGTTTTTTGTTTCTCTTGGTCTTGCATCGCTTCCTCCGAGAGACGTTCTTTAAAAGGATAAGCCCGCAGGAGGAGGGAAATAACACGGAGTTATTATGACTGCATTGTTGTGGCGTCCGTTCGACAGGGATACAAGAAGCATGCAGTCGCGCACCGCCGGGATTTGACAGAAAGCTGCTCTTGCTCTGCCATGATGCGGCTGTTTACTCGGGGTTATAAGCAACCGGCTGCATCGCAGATTGTTTAAAACGGCGTATGAAAACAACTGAGAGTGTTTTAGTTACACATGGTGCTGGGACGCTAAAAAGAAAGGGCTAAATTAATGTAGCTGTCTACTCTACTCTACACACGACGTTTTGCTGCTGTGATTTTTTTTTTGTTCTGGATATTTTATTTTATTTTTTTATTGCCACTTCCCCCCACATTCCGAATTATTTCTGTTCCATCGATTATGGTTAATTTCAAGTTCGGAGACGAAATATCCACTTAAATCGTTCCAGCAGTGCAGTGCGTAAGGAGAGAGGACAGGGTTGGATTCTATCCATCCATGCGCCGCTGGACATCAGTTTATTGATTATGATGGGACTGTGAACGAAGGCAGAAGAAGAACGTGTGGGTTTCTCTGTCGCTTGATCTGTTTTGATCTCAGGCACGAAACAAAAAGGTTGAAATCTCCTGTAAAGATGCTCTGACTTCGCTGCAGGTGTTTGATGGATCTTTGGTCATTTCGCCGGGTAACCCTGAAAGGCTCGTCCCAAAACACGCTCGCCCCCATTTAACATCTCACTGAATGAAAAACATACAAACACATGCGTAGAGGGGCGTGAACTTGCAGTTAGTCACCTCCTTCCAGTTGATCGGTGGAGCCAAACCTTGTGCAGAAAAGTCTTGAGATTTATTCTCCCCGTTTTTCCCGTCTCAACCCCAAGCCTCCACCATGGACACCAAAGCGGAGTCAGAAGACCTGGACAACATGGACTACAAACGGCCGGCTCCCATCGAGGTGTTCGCCAGCAGGTCCACGCTGCACGGCATCTCGCACATGTTCACCTACGAGCGCATGTGCATCAAGCGCACCCTGTGGATCTTGTTCTTCCTGGGCTCCCTGGGGGTCCTGGTGCTGGTGTGCGTGGACCGCGTGCAGCTGTACTTCCAGTACCCCCACGTCACCAAGCTGGACGAGGTGGCGGCCAGCCTGATGGTGTTCCCGGCCGTCACCTTCTGCAACCTCAACTCGTTCCGCTTCAGCAGGGTGACGCGCAACGACCTGTACCACGCCGGGGAGCTCCTCGCCTTGCTCAACGGCAGGTGCGTGTGTGTGTGTGAGTGAGAGTGTGTGTGTGTGTGTGTGTGTGTGTGCGCGCGCGTGTGCGCGTGTGCGTGTGTGAGAGAGAGAGAGAGAGAGAGAGAGAGAGAGAGAGAGAGAGAGAGAGAGAGAGAGAGAGAGAGAGAGAGAGAGAGAGAGAGAGAGAGAGAGAGAGAGAGAGAGAGAGAGAGAGAGAGAGAGAGAGAGAGAGAGAGAGAGAGAGAGCGCGAGAGCGAGCGCGCGTGTGTTTTCGTGCGTGTGCGTGAGAGCATCTCTGTTGCTTGTGCCTTTAGGCCTGTCTCTTTACTTTTTGCTACTGTCACAGACAGGCTGCCACTCAAAAGTTTGCAATAGGTTCTCCAATGTGTTACCTGAATCCATCAGGTTTATTGTACATAGTTAATAAAAAAAAGGCTATTCTCATCATAATGTAATGTTGAGCAATATCAAGCGCATCACCCTAGATTCTTAATAAAAAAGTTGACTAGGCAGTACAGGTTATGTGAACGCTGACTGCACCTCTAAGCCTAAGAAATAATCAGATATATTTGAATAACTGAAAGGGTCATTATAAGGCTGGTTTGATGTATGTTGATGATGCTGAGCTAAAAGCGATCATGCCTCATCATGAAATCATGTGGCAGTGTTTAAACTTTGGCTGGCTTTCGCTGTTCAACTTCTGGCGGCAGTACTACCATGCTGCTATACATGCAACACCTCTTAAGGCACTCTATGAATGTATGAACCTGCACTGACTTTGACCAGAGATAATTGGGGGTTGAAAGGAAGGTTCTCTGTGGTTGAAAGTAACTAAGTACTTCAAGTACTGTACTTTTAAGTAGGCGTAAAGTTTTGAGGTACTTTTACTTTACCTGATTTGAATTTTTCGATACTTTATACTTCTACTCCTGTACATTTCAGAGGCAAATATTGTACCTTTTACTCCACTACAATTATTTTGACAGCTTTAGTTTCTATACTTTGCACGATTTGGTTATTATTTACAAAACATACATTTATTACATTAACCACTTAAGCCTTATTTTATACTTCAGCTATTTGAAAATCACATTTTGATGCTTTGTGTGCTTGGAGATTTGCTATTTCAAAAATCTTTTTTGACAGATTTAGAGATAAATTGTGAAATGGCCCATTCTGCACAACGAGTACTGTAAGAATTTTGATGCAAATATCTTTATAGGCCCACTTTTACTTAAGTAACATTTTCAATGTAGGCCATTTACTTGTAACAAAGTATTTTTACATTGTGACTACTTTAACTTAAGTAAAACATCCGAGTAGTTCTTCCACCACTGGTCGTCTGTGAAAGTAGTGGTTAAAGAGAAAACGTCAAATGGAAGGCATGAGGGTTTATTTTCTTGGACACAGTCACTGTACCAATCAAACAGAAATCCATTTTCCACAGACTCCTTTGTGCCTGACCCCCCCCCCCCCCCTAGAATGGGATTCCCAGCTATTACACTTGTTAATTGTTCACCTTGCTATGACCATTTGACTGCTCGCTGCTATGGCCACCCCACCCTTGACTTCTGTAGCTGTCAACTGCAGATTTATTCACCCTTCTCTCTGCTGCACAGTGTGACTGTGTGGGGTATACATCTGGGAATTGCCAGCCTTAGCTATGTGTTCAGCTCCTTCCAGTTGAAACGGGCCTGCCCTCTCAGAGGACCCCGACTGACATGATGCAAGAACTGAATAACTCAATTGTGTATTGTGGGGGGTTGTGGTGTGGTTACTCAGTTCAAAGACGACACACTAGACACTGCTTCAAAAGAACAGCCAGTTTTAATTCCAGAAGAACCAGTGAGGAACTCGACATTCACAGTAAAATAGTAGGCGAGTCATTCATTTTCACTAGGAACACTAGTAACGGTGTCAACTAACACAAAGTAGTAAACCTAAATTAGGTTTAAAATATTATGCAATAAACTATAAATGCTACCTGGCCAACAGTGCATGAATAATGATAATACAAAATAAGAGAAAAAGATTAGAGTTTAACAATCTCTCAAAACTAATGCTACTAGGAGGAGGAATTGTTTGCATTATTTCTATGTAGAGCATGGTGCTGAAAATCTGACAATATAGCGTCATGAGTCCTCGATGATTTTGTCTTCAATGTTGGGGCCGGGGAGGGGGGCTCTTCATGTGGGTCCTACTTTATTCTAACCACGTACACTTATATGATTTCCCTCCACTTATTATTCACAGCTATTCACACACACACACACACACACACACACACACACACACACACACACACACACACACACACACACACACACACACACACACACACACACACACACACACACACACACACACACACTGCCGTTATGGAAAAAACATCTACATAATAAACACATCTAAATGCCATTTTGAACCCATCACTCAAGTGCACATTTTTTATTATTGATCCACAGGTCTCTGTTGCCTAAGGCACAGCCTGACTGCACTTCTGTGGTGCAGTCAGTTTCCATACTGAATGACATGGCTCGGTGACCTCTTCATATATGCATTCAGATTACTGGAGATAACACTACGGTGAGGAGGGAGATAGATTTCTGGAGGGTGCATGTTCTGGAGCCTTACGTGGGTTATATCTTTCAAAGCTAGCACAGATCTTTCTTTCTTTTTCTTTTTTTTCTCTTTCTGTGGATTTTATTCCCTATGTTGATAGTGTTGGCTGAAATGGCACACCATTAAAGTGCACAAAATGTGCCACATCAGTCTATACCCAATCTACAAATTAGCCTCAAGAACGACTATATTTATGTTTTGAGAAACACATTTCCTAAACTCTAGGTGCGATTGTTACCAAATCTTCTCCTGTAGCTCATTATTGGACCACGCTTATCAAAACTAGAGCCAGGCAGCCAGACATGTAGCTTAGCTTGCTGATATCTTATTTAGTTTTGAAGATATTGTTGACCAATGAACTTCAAAAGGGTGTGGCTCAGCAAATAAATAGAACAAAGTAAATAAAACAACCCTTGGTCCGATCATCACAAAACTTGCAGGAATTGTCTACATGAGTACCTGAAACATACCCGAAAGTTTCATTTCAATCAACCGCTAGGGGCACTACAATTGCAGTGTGGCATAACATAAATCAGACTATAATATTAAAACATGTTTGTCCAAAAAAACGTGCAGGATATGTTTCATATCCTTTTGGTTATGCTAGAAATGTACCCAAAGTTTGGTATGGGGGTGGCGGCGGCATTGCCGTAAAAGGATGTGACCCAGCACAGATTTGGCCATAAATGAAAGAGTATCTGTCATATCTGTTATATTTAATACAAGTGTCAGAAATAGTAAAAGGTTTAGACTCCTCACAGCTTTTGACTTCTAACTGTCTGTGTTGGCTTGAATCCCTGAATCGCTGTTATATGGCTATATGGAGTTGGTCTTGGCAGACATTGTTGGAAATTAGCATATGTTGCGATACCAAGATAAAAAGCAAATCGATTAAGAAAACGTCAAATAAACATCAAATGAAAGGTTGAGAGCAGTCGCTTCCAAGCCAGAGTGACTTTGGGATGATGGCGGACTTCAGACAGGAGGGGGATGGGACTACAAGCAGAGGCAATTAACTTGTGGCTCGTAAGCTGTGTGATGAACAAGCCTTTATCCCCGTGTAATTAGCGCTGTTTGTGAAGCTACTGTGTTGTCCTACTGATAAACACTCAGTCCTCCCTCTCTCTGCATTTCTCACCCCCTCTGTCCAATTGAGCCTCGAGGGAGGTGTTCCCTGCCTCCCTGCAGTCATGCTCTGCGAGAAGTGATGCAGGAGGTGACTTTGGCCGGGGGTGGGACCATCATATTGATGTAGAAAATTGTGTTAGAACCACGTCAGAGGGGCAGGGGAACATGTTATGGAAAAGCTGTTCTGGCTTCCTGCGTTAATGTTAACCATTGAGCATGGATTTGTTCACACCTGGGCAACATGCCACAGGTAGTGTTTGAAGATCATTGAGGAAAAATCAAATGTCATATAGTCATAGTTGCATGTGTTCCCTACATTGAAAGAAACCATTAGTTAGTCTCTGCACTCCTTCAGGGAAGGCAGTCTGTCTGAGACACCATGACGTTAGCTAGGCTATGGCTGTCTTCAGTCTAGCTTAGACTCACAATTACAACACTTTACATTTACTCCACTACTCACTCCAGTCCCGCATTTTTATACCAAGGAAATCAATTGCTCTCTCTTGTGTGTAGCTTCAAGTCACACTCTGTAGTGCAGAACATTGCAGAACATTGCAAGTTAAATTCCACAGGGAATGCAATTATATGGTAATTAGCAAAATAAAGGTCATTTTGAAGTATAGGTAGCATTAATGCAGTATTTGTTGCCAAAATGTTTAATCAGCTGATGAAAGTCAGTGAAGCAATTCTTTCAACAACACAATTTATAATCCCAAGGTGTTTCTTTACCGGAGCAAGCATTCCCTACGTTCACATTAGCAGTAGACTACTGTATGTGAATGCTACATAATGTTAACGTGAGATGACATGATGTAATCAGACTGTTGGAGAGGAAGCGCTGTTGATGGGACAAGAGATCAGATTACCCCTGTTGCAATGTTGTATTTGGACGCATTTGTACATTTGCATTTATAGTGTGATTGCTGTGTGCTGAAGAGAATACAACTGGAGAGGAGACACATAAGTAGGCAATTTTGAGTTGGTATTCGGGTGATGTATCATCTATTCTTGACTGTGTGTAATGTGCTACCTCAATATTTTGCTCCTATTGTTGGGTTGGTTTGTGACATTGCATATCACTTAGAGACATGGAGATTTTCTGGGTTCACATAATTGTATTGCCAATCTTAGCTGCCACGGTTTTCATTTCTACTATCTTAACAATAATTGCATAATGATTGTGTCACAGCCAGGTGCATCATAAAGGAATTATTTTGGGACATTCAGCGAATAATTATCTGTAAATGTGTTAAGACGTTATCTATGACTAATATCTAATACCACTTTTTATGCTTTTATTTTTATACTCTTGTTTTAAAATGTATGTGTGTAATTTGTATGCATTTACATGGCACTTCTGTAAAAAAGACCCAGGTCTCAGTTTGTCTCCCTGTTAAAGTTACAGTTTCAAACAATTAATTATTTTATTTTGTCCAAAGGAAGCGACAGCATTTAGTCATTTTCAAGGACATTGAGCAAACAATCCAACCCACACACAATTGTATAATCACAATTAGTGGTAATTGGGTGTTTAACTGAGATAACACCAAGATGTGATCCTTGTTTTGTCACGTGGCCTGAGGTATCGACACCTAATCAAGTCAAGGGACTGTAGAAAGGATAAGTATAAAGTTCCTTACACACCGGGGCGATTTTTTTCATGCGAATAATATGTTTTTTTTAAAAAACCTTATAAAGTCAATGCAAGCTTACATGGAGCGAAAAAGCGAAGCGAAAAAGCGTCTTTTAATTATTCGGAACGAGTCCGAATTTTGCGTATATTCGCATATTCGCCGGTGTGTAATGACCTTTAACATTGTGTAAGAGACGTTACAGAAGATAGGAGTTTTCTAATCTACTGCGCTTGGGCTATGAAGTCTTAACTGAATTCGGTTCAATGACTACATATGCTATTGTCGAAGACCCCACTGAAAATCACTGGTTATCTTTATTTACTCTGTTCCCTTGTGAGGTGACAAGAAGATACAGATGCTCCTTAACTCCTTTTAGTCCCCTTCGGAAAATGTAAGTGCTCGTGGCCCATAATCCAATTTGGTCCCCCCCCACCCCACGTAATGAGTGTGCAGTGATTGCTTTGGGGAGTAGTGGCGGGGCAATATAAAAATTCCACCCATATTGTTGTGATTGTATCGGTTTAATCCATTAAAACCGGTAAAGCATCTGTGCCATTTTACATTTTAGGTAAAATATATATATATAGCTAATATATATGTATATATATATATATATATATAGCAACATTTTCAGAAAACTCTTACGATTTAGAAAAGTGGTTCTCAAAAATAGCAGATCTTCAAGCTCACAGTGCTTCACTTCGTGCAGTGCTGCAAGCTTGTACATCTGCTATTTTGGAGATTTAAAAAAAAAAAGTGTTTTTGAATAACTTTGAATTTTGAACACAAATCTTCTCTTCTAGGGGTCCAGGGCACAAAACATTTTCAGATGGGGGGGGGGGGGGGGGGGGAAGGGTCCGCGGCCAAATACATATCATTTTGGGGGTCCTTGACATGAAAATGTTTGAGAACTACTCATTTAGAAGGCATTTGTAGAATCGGCCTCAGGTCTCAATGGGTTAAAGAAAAGCCTCCTGACTAGGGGATGTGAGTGCATGCAGCGTCTTAAGTGCTCTCCTGGCAGCTATGTGCTCCTTATAAGACGGAGACTAGGGATACAATTCAATTAAGTTAAGGAATCAGCCACAACAAGCTGTGTCTTTCTAGTAGAATAAAAAAACATGACAAGGTGGTGATGCAGTCCCAACGGGGACAGCGGCTACTGAGCTGGGTTTATATTTTTTTTATCTGAGATTTAGCCTCAGTTTGACCTAACTGAGAAAAATTCTGTCAATATTTGGTTTCGTGCAGTGTGGCTTGCCAAACTTCTTAATATTTTAGTAAACTATAGAGTGCATATTCATTTCTCTTATAAAGGTGTGGAGTAAAAATTGCCAACACACCAGTCAGTTGCAGTAATTACTGTATTATTCATCTTATGTGCTGTTACAGCTATGTTATTACTTATTGACTACTGATAGCGCCCATGTATCTGAAAGGAAAGGAAATTACAGCCGGTTTCCCTGTCTTTACTTATTAGCATAATCTCTTTAAGTCAGAGGGAAACGTTAACAGGACCTTGAAGGGATAGTCAATGGTAAGGCACTTAGGTAGAGTATTCTGATGTCACTATGTTTACACAGTCTACCAGGGGTCTTCTAATGTCCATGTGAAGCCATTCTGTTAGTGGAGGTCTTTATACCTTTGACATAATGAGGCATAATGGGGCATCCATCGCTGAATAGATACCATCTGGGAATTAGAAGGGCCTTGGTCCGCCCCTCTGGTCTGCCCAGCTTGTGTCGAAGAGTCCCTGAGCAAGAGCCCAAACTGCTCCCCGGGCACTGTATTAATAGTTCCCACTTCGAGTCCTAACACTGTAGTTAGGATGGGTGAATGCAGTGGACAAATGTCCACTGCATTCATGTTCAAAGGTACAGTTACAAAAAATAAATAGGAGTGCAGACAAAATTATGAAATTACAATTATAAAGTATTATGGTGTTAATAAGTCCTAGACCTAGACCTTGGTTGTATATCCTACTGTATCCTGCTATCCTATCCTACTATATAATAAGGAAACCTCTGTCATCAAAACCTGTCTGTTCCACATGGTTCTCCTCTGTGGCTTGAGCAATTGATCTGAACTTGCATACGACCATTGGCCATTTGTATAATTATGCACACAACCACGATGCCCGTTTTTCACTTTCCCAAAATGTAAGTTGTTTATTATCGTTTTTTAGTAAACGCCGGAGATTTTGAGTTATGGCTATGGGATCTGTCGTCGCCAAGGTTACAGCCCTGCAAGCTATGGGATCATCTCTAGCGACTGGCTACAAACGGCCACACAGACAGAACGGTAGAACACATACACGCTGCAAACTTTTTACATTTACAGCCCACTGTGTTTTATAAACGGGAGGACGTTTTGGATATCATCTTCATAGCACTAGCACGCAGAGTTTACACGTGCACTGTGATGAAATGATATGACTGAATGACAGCGGGATTTGGCAGAGGGGGATTGAAGTTAAGATCATATCCATGTCGCTCCGCATGATCCTGAAGCTCCAACAGCACCTGGCCTGCGATCGTCACTCTTAACAACTCTCTCCCCCACACTGTCTGTCTCACCAGCTGTGCTCAATCAATGCCATTAACACGTAACACCACATCAAACTTTGTATGGAATGTTGCCTTTGAATAGGCATTTTGGAGATAAAGGAAACTGCGGAGCAGTCCTGAAAGTTTAACTGTTTTTGTCCCACATGGAAGTGAACAGATCTAGAGCACTTAATACTTTGAGTGAGCACAACCCCGAGTATGACTAGTTGAATATAAATAAATACCCTTTTTTATAAAATTAATAATATCATCTTTTGAACAAGTATCAAATATTACCAATAGCTCATTTTGCCTCTTGTTACTGCTTGACATTTGGTGTCACTCTAATGTACAACCCTCCCTGTTTTCCAGGTTACTATTTAATGACAACATTTTGTAGAACTCCCTGCTATCCTTGCCTATAACAATAGTGCCAATCTTCCTCCTCACACTGCATTCACCAACATACCGGTAGTCATTTAATGTGGAGTGCAAAATGATTGCCACCTACCTCCAGAATGATGAGCCCATTTGAGAGTAAAGGCTGTATTCCTCATTTGAAATTACAGTGCATACAGTGACACGCCGTGAATATTTTCTTCCATTCTGTTTGTAGCAGGCCATGAAGAAACATTGCAGTAGCAGCAGATCATATTATATTTGTTTGTGTCTTGCGTAACCAGAGTTGAAAACACAATTATATTTTAATGTTAATGAAATCAATGACAAAAGATAAATGTTTACGATGTGTCAATATGTGCCCAGTCGATATTTGACCCAGGGAAATTTGAAGTAGTAAACATTCAAGGTTTTATGGGATCCCTAGGGACATCCAATCGGCTTCGGCGATACTTGCTATTCTCATATCGTGAGTTGTGGCTGTTAAAAATTGGTGATATGCGATCTAAGTTGCCCTCCGCCTCACATCTATAGTCGGGCTGCCATGTGGCCCTCACACCTATGTCGCACTGCCGATCCGACCAATATGTCTGAGTCATAGTTTTGGGGGCTTTGTCAGAGTACCTGTTGTACCTGTCTACCTGTGTCCCATTTATACCCATATATGGAGATCCCTGATGTCATCAACATGTGCCCATATATTGGAATACCCATACAGTATATGGACAGTTGTATCGGCAGTTCTGGACGACTGGATATCCGAACTACTCGACGGCGGGCACCACACTCCCTCGAGTCCTTGCGACTGCATGTGCGCAAAACAATATTAAAAGTATACCACAAAGAAGCATGAGCTCGGCCCTGGCCTCCCCAGGCTGTGGGGTGGAGCGCTGGTGTTAGTCCATGAGCCAGAGCCCCAAAATTGAGCAATTATTATCGAAAGAGTGGGCAAAACCAAACCTATATTAAATTGTTCAGAGGGTCAATACGAGTATATAAATGTACGATAACCTCACCACAGGAGCAGCTTTTTCATGGTTATCACACATTTTGTAATTTTCCCCATACGTACATGACAGGTCAAAAAATGATAACATTTTAAAAAGAGTTATCATAATGAAACTGCCTGAGTTGATTACTTACATGAAGACGATGATTTATCGTATTACAAGTTTTCTGAAATTGTATATTTAAATATGCAAATTAGGCATAGGAAAATATGCCCAAATTTGCATAACTTTCCAGAATCAACATTGGACAAAGCCAGAGTCAACATACTTATTTCATTTTGTTAAGATGTTGGATTCAAAGGTTTTTAACGAGGGAATATTCAATATCTGCTCAATTTTGGGGCTCTGGCTCATGGACTAAATGCCTAATTTGCATATTTAAATATACAATTTCAGAAAACTTGTAATACGATAAATCATTGTCTTCATGTAAGTAATCAACTCAGGAAGTTTCATTATGATAACTCTTTTTAAAATGTTGTCATTTTTTGACCTGTCATGTACGTATGGGGAAAATTACAAAATGTGTGATAACCATGAAAAAGCTGCTCCTGTGGTGAGGTTATCATACATTTATTTACTCGTATTGACCCTCTGAACAATTTAATATAGGTTTTGTTTTGCCCACTCTTTCGATGATAATTGCTCAATTTTGGGGCTCTGGCTCATGGACTATGTAGGGCTGGTGTAGCGCCCAGGATCACTTAGGAAATTGGCACCGGGTGAAAAAAAATGGGTTAGAAAAATCGCGGGATAAAAATGTTGAGAAGTAAAAGTATACCACAATAATAAAAGTATACCATTATCAGATCAAGGTAAATTCAGAGGTTGACATCTGAAGCCTTCATGTCGTGACAAAGTAATAATAATAATAATAGTAATAACTTGGATTTATATAGCGCCTTTCAGGAACCCAAGGACGCTTTACAGTACACAAAATAACAAATTAATTGCCAAAAGCCTGGGTAAATAGATGTCTCTTCAGTGCGGACTTGAAGGAGTCCAATGTTGGCATCTGGCGAATCTCCATTGGGAGAGAGTTCCAGAGGTCAGGGGCTGCCACGCTGAAAGCTCTGTCGCCAAGGGTCCGTCTGTTGCTACGAGGGGTGGTGAGAAGCCCCGAGTTGGAAGACCTCAGGTCCCGCTCTGGGATGAAATTGTCGAGGAGGTCCGAGAGGTACCCTGGGGCTAGGGCATGGAGAGCTTTATAGGTGAGGAGGAGTAGTTTGTATGTGATGCGGAACTTAACCGGAAGCCAAGCCAGTAAGTAGTGCGTATCTCTGCTTCTGAACATGATATTTCTGCACATATACAATTGTCTTAGTAATATGTTTTTCTATGATGCATACTGTATCAGCTCACAGAATTAAACCTTAAATGAGACCAAGCTGGAAACTTGCCTTGACTGCCTTGACTGCCTTGACCTACATGTAATCTTCACTCCATGTCCTAATCCAAATGTTGTAGCGACATATTCACAGACACCTCCTTAAAAACTAGGCACACTTCTACACTACAAAATCATGAATTCAACTCTGAGAAGGTAAAGTTACACCCATAATTTCACAAATTGACCCTCATTTGTAAACTGTTACTCCATATTGACACTTTTGCAATGTTGCTTGCCTTGATTTGTTTGTAATGCGCGGTTGTTAGCAGCTGTGCACCCATAAAACTATTTGTAGCTAACCACAGCAGATATTGCTGTGGTTAGTTGGAATGTTTTCCACAGGTAATGATGTGGTTAGTTGGAATGGTTTCCAGATAATTATGTGGTTAGTTAGAATGTTTTCCAGATCATTCTGTGGTTAGTTGCAATGTTATCAGATAATGCTGGGGTTAGTTGGAATGTTATCAGATAATGCTGGGGTTAGTTGGAATGTTATCAGATAATGCTGGGGTTAGGGATGGGACGATAATTGTCATTATCGTTTATCGTGATAACAAACTACTCAGAATAATCGTATTGCAGAGATTTAAATGTATCGTGAAATTGTCCTCCGTCATACACTAGGATGAATTTGCTTTTGTTGAGCTTCAAATTCAGTACCACTTAAACTGTGTATGTGTGCTGCACAAAGACCTTTTTCCCCCGCCAATAATTGTTAAATGTTTTTTTTAGCATGGACAGCTGTAGAAGAATCACTCTCAAACTTTTTAGCCAATTATCTTCTTTAAAAAAAAGAAAGAAAAGAAAATGTGTTCACATGGTACTTTAAATCCAAGAAAGCATCATGTCATTTTAGTTGTTACTGTTATCGTCACTGTTGGGCAGAAACCTTGTATCTCCAAGTTTCAAATTTGTATGTCTTTTTGTAAATTAAAGTTCTGCTTCACTATACAAGAGTGTCGCACAAAAGCACTGTAGTGAAAATAGCAGATATACAAGCACACAACGACTCGCGACGCGAGGCGTTGTGCACTTGCAGATCGGCTATTTTCACTATTTTAAAATGTTTTTCAAATAATAATAAAAAAGGATTGGTTTTGGACATACAAGGTTTCCACCCGAAAACAACGATAAAGCAACATGATTTTAAAAATAATAATAATTTGAATAAAAAACTTTAAGTTTTTCAGAAAACGTAGGTTAGGATTTAGAAGGTGTAGAATCAGACTCGGGTCTTAATGGGTTAATATAGATACCGATACACCTTCGCATGACTTTGTTGCTTGTAATGCAATGTGTTTCTAGCTTGAAAATCAGTTCCTTTCAGCAAGCAACACCAATCTAGTGTCGTAGACCTAACATATATGCGACATACAGAAAGAAACCTTAACATACTGTATAGAAATGGGAGGATATTTGTACTGTATATTAATGATCATGGATGGATGGTCATTTGGTAATGTACTGTAGGGCTGCTGTAGAGCAGGGTGCTGTATTCTTAGGGAAACCCAGAGCGATGAAAAGGACCATGTACCATTCGAAAGCAGAGTTCAGAATTCATGTTACAGTACATCTCAGCCTGAATCTCTCCCCTGAGTCTCTCTCTCAGACATGAGCACACAAAGAATCTCTTTTTATTAGGGTGGAAATGAGTATGGGTGGGCGCTTAACTGAGGATGGGGACGAGGAGGACACAATACAGGGTTCCTACAGAAGTATGGAAAAGTAGGGAATTTGATTTGAGTCATTTCCAGGTCTGTCTGGATAAGTATGGAAATAATTATGTTTCCACTTTCCAGACTTATAACTTTACCAAATCCACACATTCGCCACGAAATTAGTGGCAATATCTCTGAATTGCATACAGCATACATAGCATCACAAATAACATTGTGACAAATACTTGTCTGAAAATGTAGTTACACAGTGATGTAGTTATTAGAAAAGGTCAACTATCTTTTCTGAATAAGGAAACCATAATTTTATGGCTGCATTCATTGGATTTCTTTTTGTTACTCCACTGCGCCCTCTACAGATCTGGTCAATGGAATTTTTCTATTGACCAGATTTTTCCTAGCCTGGTAAACCCTCCCTCCGGAAATCTCATTTCCATTTGATTTCAGGAGTGAGTCTGGCCTGATCCGCCTTTCTGCAATATTGGCTGTGCTGGAGTTGGGTGGGAGTAATACCGTTGACTGACAACCCCTTCAGCCAATGATAATTTTTCCCCTTCAGCCAATCAGCAGTTCACCAGTCTTAATGTGACGCCACGGGACTTTTGAGACAGCCATACCCAAAATGGGTTGCCTTTTTCGGATACAATGGTGTCACTGCCTGCCCCTACCGGTTCTCTAATTTTTTATTTTTAAATAGGCTTTGTCATGATTAATTGACCACATATATGAAGTTAAACAACTAAATTCTATCCAAACGATATCTTATAAGTAAATTCCGTGCCTCAAAATAGAAGTTAGAGAGCTTTTTGAAGTAAAAAAATAGCGGAGAATTGGCCGCACAAGAAAAAGATGGCTGCCGTTCGTGTTTTGGGCTCACTCGAACTCGCCACCTGATTGGCCAACGTAAGCTGTCAATCACAGAACAATGAGCGACGACGCTGATAGGCTCGGCCGTTTGGCATACACAGCCAATATTGCAGAAAGGCGGATCAGGCCAGACTCACTCCAGGAATCAAATAGAAATGAGATTTCCGGAGGGAGGGTTTACCAGGCTAGATTTTTCCTTCTGGTGATATATTTTCTTTTCTGGACAAAAACTGTATTTTAGACGTGAGGTGGGGTGCTCAGAGTGTTCCAACTAAGTAGAGGCGTTCAACGCAGCCTGTGGTGCGTGCGCAAAGGCTTGAAAGTCCCATTGCCATCTCAGCGTCTCGTGCCAGTTCGTTGGGGGCCTCCAGCGCGGATCCGGGAGTCTCGGCTGCCCCTGGGGATGGGGCACCCCCATCCCCAGGGGCAGCCGTTCTGCAGTTCCCACTGATCTGCTGATCTGTGTACAGTTCCCCGGAATCTCGAATGTCCCAGGGCCATTTCAGAAACCAGTAGAGATGCAGATAATATGTGAGATGTTATACACACACCACACATTCACATGCATCAGTACACACACAATACACCACTAATTTCTTCGCATGTAGCATGCTGCTGTCGTCGCAAGTCCACACACACACACACACACACACACACACACACACACACACACACACACACACACACACACACACACACACACACACACACACACACACACAATAATTTTGCAATACTTTGTATCATACATTTGATGTGTGTCACTCAAGCGTGTCGAATACTTGAGTTGAGACTGGGTGGAAGTGAGACCTGGAGAAAATCCGACAGTTATCTATCCAGAGAACCAAGTTCAAGTCAGTCCAGACAGAGCATGTAGTGCTTTTGGGCAAGTGTTGGCTCAGACATTTCCTAATATCACGAAAAGAAGATGCCAGAGAACAGTTACATTAGGCTGGATGGCGTAACAATGAACTAGCCAATTGCAGAGCAATCATCCCTCCAGGCTGGATGTAGCCTCACTGCCTCAACGGCATACAGCTTTAAAACTCGCAAAAAAAAAATCACACCACTACTTCTACTTGGTGCATAGTCAGGAAATAACCGCAATTCCGACTCCTTTAAATGCAGGGGACAAGCTTCCCTGTTCCAACGAAGGACCTCAACAGAGTCTTAGAAGTAAGACTTGATGACACAGAGGTTCAGGTCAGGTTTTGAGAAATCAGTCAATCAAGATGTCCCTATCTATGCCTAGAACTTCTTTGAGCAGTTTAGCTGGAGATAATGAGCCTGGGTATTCTGACACATTAGCAAATACATATTTGATAACCTCATTCTCCCCTCCAAATCCAGTTATTTTTCACATTGGCTAGTCACCTCTGGTTGAAGCTTGTGTACATCAGTTTGTAAAGAAGTTACATTGCATCACAAGGCCGTGGGAAGTAGGGGCTGAGAGGGCTACAGACAGCATACCCTAGGGTTCTGGGGTGAAAATGTTATGTATGGGAGAAGTTTTACCATCTTCAATCAACGCATTAAAGGAGAATACCGGACATTTTAAGTGTTATCTTTGATGTGTCGTTACTCACCTACCGACGATTTAACACTGGTTGCTTGTTTCTCTCCAGAACCTGGCAACTTGGTGTTGCCAGGTAGAGAAACAAGCAACCAGTGTTAAATCGTTCGGCAGTAGCGCTAGCCTCTCAGGAACTTTCAGCGCATGTTTGACTATCATGAGACTCTACAATGAGTAGTAGTCGAGAAAAAAATAACTTTGCATCGGTTATAATAGACGAATTTCCCTAAGCCACGCGCTCCCATTATGACAACGGAGGGGGTTGAAAAAATGACGACAGGGGAATCTCTGGAAAAAAACAACACCACTTTTTACGTCGGTAGGTGAGTAACGACACATCAAAGATAACACTTAAAATGTCCGGAATTCTCCTTTAAAACTTTTTTGCATAATGTGTCTGTTGTAATGTTGTTGATCTAAAAATGGTTTGTTTGGGGAGGATTTTGTGCATTATGAATAATGTAATCAATTAACCCAATGCACGCAGCACAGCGGTGCACGCTGGATCCGGTGCATTTCCTGTTTACATGGGCATTGGCGACTCGGCTCCAAAGTTACGCGCAAGAGCACAAATGTGCTCAATCTACCCACCAGTTATCTGATCGGCCTTTTTCTGATTTGCGTCGCCTGAAAACTACTTCACTGACTCACGGTCACCTGTCCCTGATGCATGTCCACAGTGACATGCTGAACTCATTGGACATGCATGGCAATGAGCGCTTTCATCCCCAGAGCGCAAAGGCCATGCTTGGTTTATTATGATTGAACAATTCGCCCCGCAGCAGCCCAAGGTACAAGTAATGGTTAATGATGCTGCCTGCCGCCGAGCAGATAAATATTCAGTAGTCTTAATCACACAGATTTTTTTAGAACTGTGACTTGTCATGTCTGTTTCAGTTTGGATCATTGTGCACAATGGAGCTGTTGGTTGCACTAGTCATAAATTCAAATGTGATGTGTGCAGTTATATGGTGCAGTTGCTTGCTATATTCTTCTGCCTACACACATACGTCATGTCCTTCTTTGTTTGGCCCGCAAAACCATCAGCTGTCCCGAATACGGGTCAAACTAAGGTGCTTATTGGTCAAAAACCCGGATGTGTGGCTCAAAGAATAGGTTTGTGTCATTGAATTAAACCTTGTTGTCATGTTATGGCATTCTTTTGCATTGTGCGCACTGCATGCATCGTTGGAGGCATGTTTTGATGTTTGTGAAACCAATTGCAGTGTTTTGTGGATCAGTTATGGTACTTGTGGGGTGAAAATGTGTTTGTGCAGCCTGACTTTGTATTAGAAGTATGCTCCTTGAGTAGCCTAAACGTGACGAACGTGTGTCAGATGGCTGTGTTGTGGTGTTTTATTATAATAACACTCTTGGCTTCATGCCAAATGAAGAGTAAAAGTTTTAAAGAAGCTCAGATAGCAGCAGTGGTCTCCGCTGCTTTTGATAGATTTTTCTAATCACGGCATGGATGATTTAAGAACAGTGTTGCTGTCCACGGTGCCTGGGTGAAATCTTAACACCGAATTCTTAAGCATGTAGGTTTGGGACAACTTATCAATGTTCTTTGGTGTAGACCAGAGGTTCTCACACTTTTATACATACAGGACCCCATTTGAAGGAGGATTGTTTTTGTGACCCCACACTTTATTTATAATGTAATTTCAAAGTTGAAATGAAGCATACCCCTGATGAAAAAACAGCATAGACCAGCTAAGATGGTTGCTATTTTTAACTAGTCTTAGCTGGTCTTAGGCTCGTTTAGCTGGTTTACCAGGGAGGCTGGACAAGCTGGTCAGGCTGGTCTTGCTGGTTTGTCAGTATAGTTGGTCAGCTTGGTCAATAAGCTGAATTCTGCTGGTCAAGCTGGTCAGCCAGCTGGTTGGTTGGACTGACCAGCAATGCACAGCTGATAGGGTGGGCTTTGCTGGTCAGATGGCTGATATACTGGCCTGGCTGGAAATATTGTAGTTTACCTCTGTCCCAATTTAATTCAAATACTTTTGTGGATGATGACAACATGCATCCAATAACTGTTAAGTGTTTTAGTTTCCAATATATGGCAAATTATATTAATACAATTATTTAGTAGTACTTTCTACCCAAATGTATCACTGATTGACGCCGGCCCTCTTGTCACTTGTGCTACATTTTAGTGCTCCGTTTTGTTCTTTGTACCTACTGATGGCCTGTCACTCACTGGGGGCGTCACCAGACTCTTGTAACTTGTGGATGGGCCAATACAGTTAATTGAGGTTAATTAGAATGTGGGAATGGCTATGCGCAGGTGCTGGAAGTTGATGCTTGCTGGCAACCAGGTAGGGGGGGGGGGGTTGTGTGTGTGTGTGTGTGTGTGTGTGTGTGTGTGTGTGTGTGTGTGTGTGTGTGTGTGTGTGTGTGTGTGTGTGTGTGTGTGTGTGTGTGTGTGTGTGTGTGTGTGTGTGTGTGTGTGTGTGTGTGTGTGTGTGTGTGTGTGTGTGTGTGTGTGTGTGTGTGTGTGTGTGTGTGCTAGAGTGAACTCGGTGTGTAAATGTTTCTCACATTTGATTGTAATTAAGCTTTACACCAGAAAAACGTGCACCAGCTGGTGCAGCATTTTGCTTTGAATTCAGCGCTGATTGATGTTCATATGGTCACCATGGTTAGTGGTGAGCGTGCTTGACTTGAATCACAGCATTATGAACATACCCTAACAATCTGAAAGTATTCTCTGCCGCCACAATTTGTCTCCTGCCATGGAGGAGTGATTAACGTGATTGTGTAAAGGGAGATGCTTTCAGTGATGAGCTCCTCTCATCCAGTGCGGACCTCACATGGCGACTGGTACAGCACAGCTGTCAGTTACACAACACACAATTAAAATTACAGTGAGAAGCAGCACAGTGTAAGTCACAGTGGTTCTCAAACATTTTCATGTCAAGGACCCCCAAATTAATATTTGCCGCAGACCCCCATCTGAAAATATTTTGTGCCAGGGACTCCCATACAAGACAAGTGTTCTTAAGATGTATCGTAAATATTTACGATAACTTTTCACATTTGTTGTCTCCGCCAGGCCGAAAGGCATGGCGAGAGAGTATGTTTTACCCCCCGTCCGTCCGTCCGTCCGTCCGTGTGTCCGTGTGTCCGTCCTTGTCTGCGACCAGCTAATCTCCGCCACCGTTGGCCCGGTCGCTGTGAAACTGCACACACACACTCCCTGGATGTCCCAGCAGAACCTCTGCCCCACATTTTTCAGATCAGGCTGTCATAGCGCCACCATGAGGCCGACTTTTGCAAAACACATTTTTGGATATGACTCCTACAGATTTTCTCCAAAAACACGCAAATCAGTACACAGTATCTCTATAGTCATGTGATCATCACGGATCTGTCCGATTTACCAGATTCCATCCTGATTGGCTAAGATTGGCTCCCAAAGTTTGCAGGATTGGATCATTTTGAACACAATGCCTCAAATCATGAACGAAGTATGCGATTTCCGTGACATTTTCCACGTAGATTCCCACTTGAACCAGGAAGAAATGCCACTTGAAAGCTTTCCTAACAGCCTCATGGTGGCGCTATAATAGGCCGATTCACGTTTTTCCCTATAACTGCACCGATCTGCGTGAAACTTTGCACGCACACTCCCCAGAGGCCAAGGAAAAACATCTGCCCTGCATTTTTCACATCTGCTTTTTATAGCGCCACCATGAGGCCGACTTTTGTAAAACACATTATTGGATATTACTCCTACAGATTTTCTCCAAAAAACACGCAAATCGGTAGACAGTATCTCTATAGTCATGTGATCATCACGGATCTGTCCGATTTACCATATTCCATCCTGATTGGTTAAGATTGGCTTCCAAAGTTTGCAGGATTGGTTCATTTTGAACAAAATGCCTCAAATCATGAACGCAGCATCAGATTTCCGTGAAATTATCCACAGAGATTCCCACTTGGCCCAGGAAGAAATGCCACCCTTTTCACATTGGCCTGTTATAGCGCCACCAGCAGGTCTAATTTAGCAAACCACATTTTTGGAACAAAATGCCTCAAATCATGAATGCAGTGTCCGATTGTCGTGCAAGGCCTAATAAGAAATGGCACCCTTTTCACATTGGCCTATTATAGCACCACCAGGAGGCCACAATAATCTACCTGACCTGGCGGAGACCTGTGCTTCGAGGAGCACTTTTTCTAGTTTCAACTGATTTTGATACTTTATCTGGGGACCCCCTGGAACCCCCTCAAGGACTCCTGGGGGTACCTGGACCCCACTTCGAGAACCAATGACTAAGAAAGCCTGGTGTACACCGCAGAACAAATCCCTGCTCTGGCTCTTGTTAGAGACAATCTCCATTGTTCTGCTTCTCTATTAATGTTTTACATGATAATCCCACATGTCCTGATGAAATTGTTTGCCAGCCGGCCAACTTAAAAAAAAAAACAATTGTATTCAAATGAAAGTTTTTGGAGTTTTAGAGCTGTAGAGGATTACGGTTCCCCTTGCTCTGTTACGTACGGGACATCCCTGAAGTGCTTAATATTTTTTTCGGGGGTTCATTCTTTGTGTTAAAAGATGATAATTGAAGTTTGGCAAAAGCACAAACCATTGAGAATGTGTTGCTGCAAATCTTGTAAAAGAGAAAAGACATTCTGAGTTAATGGGAAAGCTCTGAATTTTTATACGCCTATCACAATTCAATGCCCTACATTTTTTGTCTAATAAGCCGGCACTAGTCCTTTATTTGCAATTGTTAGCAGTGGTAGTGCAACTCAACTGAACATGACACCATTTATGTCCAATACCAAAATACACTGTATATAACACGATTCATAAGACCTTCTGAACACAGACCTTTTAAACAAAATGAATAACTGAATGAAAGAATCACACCAAAAAACGTGTGTACCATAAATGGAATTATTATGATTTTTATTAAATGTAATCTGGCTGAGTCCGACCCGAGGCGCTTTACTGCATGCCTAGACTCACGAGTCAGTCTCTAAACGCTTCACTCAACTAGATACTAGGACAAACTCTCCCAGCTTCCTTTGTTAAAACTGTTTAGAAACAACTAGAGAGCGCTGCCCACCATCGCAGAGTCTGGGGGTGCATCCAACGTGTTTATTAGTTATGCGCGGGTCAGGTTTTTTTATTACCCACCCCGCCCGCCCTGCACGGGAGCACAACCCGTCCCGCAAAAACATTATATAAATCAACGACCCGGCAAACAAAAAAAAGGGGGGGGGGGTAAAAAGAAGTGATCATTTTGACATTTACTGTATGGATGAGCTCATTACCGTCATCATCACATAATCTTTTTACTTTGTTATTGTTTGGCTTCCACCTTTGGCTTACAGTTAAAGGAGCAATTTCAAAACGGTCTGATTGGATAATGCTGTAATTCATTATGTGGAATTACTGCATATTTTGTAGCCAAAACAATTTTGGTAGAAAGGACAGACTTACTGTAATGAGGTTCTCTCCCTACACACACGCACACGCACACGCACACGCACACGCACACACGCACACGCACACGCACACGCACACGCACGCACACACACACACACACACACACACACTCACCCCAGAGGGGACGACACACACCAACATTTTTACTGAACAACTGTAAACATAATAATGATAGTGCTGTTTCCTGGCTGAATTAAAACCATATCTAACTCTAAATAATACACTATGGCTCATCTGATAGCAATTCCTAAGTGCAGAAATTGCTGAGAGAATGGCTTTCCAGCCACGTTATAAGACACAGTGGAAGAACACATAGTATAGTGTGTGCTTCCACTCTGGCTCCAGCCTCGCTGCAAGACAAGCGTTATTCAACATTAAACTGCAAGATTAAGATATGATAAGATAATTTCCCATGGGGGAATTCAGGTGTCATAGCAGCAACAGCAGTACGAGCGAAACAGGATATGTGCAGGTAAGAGCAGAGTCAAGAGCCAAGCCAAGTAGATAAAGAAAAAATAAAATAAAATACAAATAGTTTGACTTAAACAAGACATCTGCAGTGGGTCTGAATGCCTTATTGGCATACATATGAATATACAAACACCGGTGCCAGTGAATATGAATGGATATAAATATATACTGTATGTATAGACTATAAACAGTGAATATGAGACTGAATACGCACAGTATCAACCTGCCTTCAACAGTGGGTATCAGGATGAATACAGTATCGTATGTAAAGTCTATCAACATTGAATATGTGGGGGGCAAGGGAAGGGGAAAAAAATAAGGAATCAAAAAAGAGACAGCAAGGTACCTACATATTTGCACATAGCATATCCATCCAAACATTATGTGCATGATGTTTAGATATAAGGTGCATGAGCATAGCAGCTGGTATATACGTACTGTTCATGACATAGACATCAGTGCAAGAAGAGTATCAGTGCGTTGTATATGATTAAGGTGCAGAGTATCTGCAAGTGTCAAGTTTTACAACGTAGTCCACAAAAGGTTCCTTTACTGGTATGATCCACAGTTGGGTCAATGAGGAAAGCAAAAGTCCAAGACCAGCCTGATGACAGGTGGTCATGCCTTGTTCAACCTGATGGTAGCCGGGTCGAAGCTGTTCATAAATCTGGTGGTCTGGCCCTTGATACTACGTTAGGCTGCTTTGCCCGGCCGTGGTCGTTGTAGGGGTTTGAAGAGTTTGTGGCTGAGGTGGTGCCTGTCTTTGATGATGCGCTGAGCTTTGACTACGCACCTCTTCTTGTACAGTTCCTGGAGCGAGGGGAACTTGCCTCCCATTATGCGTTCTGCTGACCGCACCACCCACTGGAGGTTTTTATTTTCTCGGGCAGTGCAGTTTCCATAGCAAACAGTACAGGACGCTTTCAATGGAGCTGTTGTAGTACAATCTGAGGATGCGGGGTAGAGATGCGCGGATGGTTTTTTTTGTCACCCAAATCCGCGTTAACAAGTTCATTATCCATCCGCCATCCACCCGCGGTACTTATATCATCCTATTTATAGATCCGCACCAACCGCACCAAATAATTGTTATTTTCCTGATGTTAGTTTTCTTATAAACAGTGTTACTCACCACTGTCGCGATGCAGTGACTGTATACAATCCACAACCATGGTAACAACAAGCGAACGTCTTCATTAAGTTACTTTCGCTTTCAACCACTTTGTTGCCATGTCGGCTTTTTATAAGCTTTTTATAAGCGACTTTTAATATAATAAACTTTATTTATATAGCACCTTTCATGACATAAATGCAGCTCAAAGTGCTTTACAGAAAAAGAAAGAAAAAGTGAAAACAAAACACAGAGCAAAAACAATGCTCTGTGTTGCGACTTTTGGGCTTGTTTGGCACTTGTTTTGGGCTTGTTTTCATAGACCTGGCTACTTATTTCTCTCGCAACCTGGCAACACTGGCTGCCTTCAAAGCAACATGTCGTGAGCGGCTATTTTGTGCCTGGTGTAAAATGACGTAATATTAAAATACTACAAACGCACACACGGTGAAATGTAGTGCTTTTTAAAAGCTATTATAGGCCTATAGATTGATATCATTAATTTAATTCCCGCATTATTTCACCCGCGGTTTATCCAATATGAATTAATAATTATATTTGATTGACCCAAATCCACCCAAACTGCGGTTAACTGCGGCAACCGCGGCTAAAACCGCGATCCGCGCATCTCTAATGCGGGGGCTAACTGTACTTCTTCAAGCGGCGAAACCAGAGTATAGTCGCTGCTGGGCTACAGTCGCTTGCTGGGACAATAGTGTTGAAAGCGGAGCTGTAGTCCACAAACAGCATACACACGTACCTGCCCTTCAGCTTCTTGTCATCCTGGTGTGACAGGACGGTGTGAAGAGCCGAGAAACAGACGTTTCACATGTAGCTAGCAGTGCCAATGTGTTGTTTCTCTCATTTCTTTTTCATTATTTTTCTGTTACACACAGCAAAGTCATCTTTGCTGTGTGTTCTCTCCTGCCAACAAATGGTTTTGTATCATAATTAAGCAGCTTTGTTCACCCATTATACATATTTTAAAAAAAAACTGCCAGGATGCATGGAAAATTAACTAAACTAAAACTTAAATGATATCAAATGTAAACCACCAAATTGCAGGGGTGCCCTTTTTTATTTTTTTGAAAAATACTATAAATAATTTAGATTTATTGAATACTTTATTAACTAGATTAATAACAGTACACAATACACCCTACCTGTAGTTTCTGTGCCCCAGGTGTAGTCATGTGCGTGGACATACCGGTATGTGGTTTATCATTATCTACAACCAAAAGACCATATGACCTAACCTGACAAGCCTCCTGTTCTCTAGGTACGAGATCCGGGACACTCACATGGTGGAGGAGCACGTACTGCAGATCCTGAAGGAGAGAGCCGACTTTGACAGCTACAAGCCACGGCCCTTCAACATGCGAGAGTTCTACGACCGGACGGGCCACGACATCAAGGACATGCTGCTCTCCTGCTTCTACCGTGGAGTGGAATGCAGCGCCGAAGACTTCACAGTGGTGAGTCGCATGTGCCAAATAACTGGTTCTCCACAATAGCTGAGGTCTTGCTTAATGCTTATTGCCCGGGCCTCAGTCAGTTCTTGCTGACAAATCATTGTTGACGTTTGCTGTTCGGTGGGGTGGTGGATGGGTTTTTGGAAGGAAAGCAAAAGCCTTTTCTTAGGGAATAAACATCAGATAATGTTACAGTCAGTACTTCATACTCATTCAGACCTTCTTGGGTTATGTCGGTACAGCCGTACGCTGAATTCACATCAGTAGCGTTGAGCGAATTTCCGCAATTTAGCTAAATGGGTGTGCTCGAGGTATGAGTGACACCCTCATAAATAAGTGAGTTGTGGTCCAGTGTGTGAGCTCCGCTGCTCCAGGCCAGCAGGCGTGCCCTAGGAGCAGGAGGGTTCACTGGCAGGGAGGAAAAGTGCAGACACTCAATGCTCGTCTCTGGCAGCTTGTTTGTAAATGATCTATACATTTTAGAAAAAAGGCAGTTGCTCAATTTTGATTCATTTCACATCTACAGTACATCTGCTAGTTTAAAACTTTGTTATCAATATTTAGTGCTTTCCATACAGTAGTCTGTTTATCTTGCATGCAGGCTACACCTATTTCAGAACACACCGCACTTATATGGTCGGCTCTCGCTCTGTCTTTCCGCACTGCAGCAATGAAAAAGTTCAACTATTCTCAACTTTTCCGCTCCGCTATTTGCTGGATCCGCCTCCTGCTGCATGGGGTGAAAGCTGCACTCTTCACCATAGGCAATGCATTGAGCTTTGCCATTTCTCAGAATGCATTCTGAATGGGACGGTCACACGGAGATGTGTCACTACACATCTACCGAAAATAGCTGATCTACAAGCTCACACCGTGATGCGTTTTGAGCTTGTAGATCAGCTATTTTAGATGTGCGACACGCAATGAAACCAAGTATTGAAATCAGGCATTAACGTAGCCCGTTCATTCCTGTGGGAATGAGCATTGTTGAAATATTTTGCTGACTGACTCCATGGCCATTGTCCTAATTCATTCTGTCCTGTGCGTGCATCACACCTCTTCTCTTACCGTGACATTTTACCATCTGTATGTTGAACCTGAGAAGGGAGGGATTGGGCCTAAACCTGAGGCTTTCACTGAGCGGCAGCTCTGCGCAGTGTGATTTGCTTTGGCAGTTAAAGGCTTGAGCCTATAACTCTGCGGGTTCCTCTTCATGTGTCGGGTAGTTGATTTTTCTCTTAGTCCATCAATCCTGTGTTTTGGTTCACTGGCAGATATAGTTTGTGACCGAATTCCTCTGCTTGACCTTTCCGTGGATTTATCAGTTATAGCTGGAGTAAATCCCACTGAGCTCTCGCTATCACACTGGGTTTACTTTGTCTCAGCACGGATGCTGATAGTGTCCTTCTATTTAATCTGCCCTTGTCTCTACCAATAGGTTGATGGTGGAAGCACTTTTCCGTCAAAAAGATGAAAGATAGAAGATGGTGACTATACTGTAGCCTGGGATCCAGTCTGATTCACTACGTTCGGCTGATTATTTTTTCTCACTTCGCTTATTGGTCTGGCCAGCCTCCTATTTGACTGAGTTTTACATTGGACAACACTGGTCCCGCATATTTTTTACACTCTCAGATGTTAAATTAACATCGACGATTTTACTGTCTATGTGACTTTACTTGCCTATGCAGCATGACTTTTTCAGGTGTGCATAAGACTCTTATAGCGGAGATTTAAACTTACAGCAACTTGTCTTTTCAGGTAACTTGTATGTAACTCACGATATCAACACATTTTGTATGCTGGATTTTCTTTTACATTTGCTCGGGAGGTTTTGAATTGGTGTTGAATTGATTACTTTGGTTTTGAACGAACCCACGGTTTGTCTTTTTGGAATTTTGTTTTTAGAAAACAAACAAAGTCAACATTTAGAACATTTTCATTAAGAGCCAAAATGGATGAATCCATTAAACAGAATGTAATGTGGCTAATGTGGTTGCTCGTTTATTTTAAAAGCTACTGCAATGTTTCGGTGAGAGTGTGATTAATCATTAGACATAAATTATGCAGCTTAACCCAGTGGCATGGGCTCTCCGCTGTGGGCAGTCCCAGTGAGTTGCAGATTCCCTGCAGTAATGTGCATCCTTCAGCAGTGGTGGAAGAAGTATTTTACTTAAGTAAAAGTAGCAATACCCACAATATAAAAATACTCTGTTACAAGTAAAAGGCCTGGGTTCAAAATGTTACTTGAGTAAAAGTACAAAAATATACTTAAAGTACCAATAGTAAAAGTACTAAAATGTTTGAAAATAGCAGATCTACAAGCTGCTTGTAGATCGGCTATATTCAAATAGCCTATGTATAAAATAGGGCTAAAGTGGTTAATGTATGTTTTATAATATAATAATTTATATCTGCAAAGTAACTAGTAACTAAAGTTTTCAAATAATTATAGTGGAGTAAAAGTACAATATTTGCCTCTGAGATGTAGTGGAGTAGAAGTAAAAGTATTGAAATTTGGATATACTCCAGTAAAGTAAAAATACCTCAACATTGTACTTAAGTACAGTACTTGAGTAAGTGTACTTAGTTACTTTACACCACTGTCCTACAGTGCATACGTGTAGAACAAGGACCGGAGTGGAACTCCTTTCAGACTGGACATTTCGTGCCTAATGGGGGTGGGTGTGGGCTGTTCCATCATGACAGTTTTAGTTCCAGATGATCAAAATTATAGACTGCCTTAAACGACTTAGACTTTTATTTTCATGCCAAAAACAAGCAGTCTCATTTCATCTTCGTTCTTTGTACATTTACTATTCTGCTATTAACACATCCACCGCCAGAGGTTAATCTCATAATGTACTCACCAGTGCCAAGGTGTTTTTGTTGTTTTTTTGTTTTTTTCATGTCGCCATAGATCTTGTTAAAATCCTTAAGATTGAGCCGTGAACGGTCTGTTTACATCCGCGAGATCTCCCTGTATCTCCCAGTGAAGACCGCATGTCAAACGGACTTCCATGACTGTAGTTAGAGCGGATTACGTTAAACAGTGAAATGCGAGGAGAAAAAACTACAGGAAGAGAATTGAGTTTCAGTTTCGTCTGTAGAATGGGAGCGGGCGTGATCGTCGAAACCGGATCCCAAATAATTCTATTTCCTGTCATCAAACCGGAAACGGAAGTGGATCAAAAAAATTCCGAAAGTGCACCCGGACCGCGCATGCGCGAAAAGACCGCAGCCCGTAGGACTACGGGCTCGGCGCTTAACCGTTGGATTTAACGGCCCGTAGAACTACGGGCCCGGCGGTAAAGGTGTTAATGACACAAATACACAGTGGGTTGCTAGAATACAGGCATAAATAGTGGTGTTATTAGATCTTTTTAGATTTTTCACTCACTGGTACAGCTCTACCTGTGCTGTTCACAGCAGGCATCCTTCTGGGCTCATGGCTCACTGCCTTGTCCCATCGACAGACACTGCTCTGACTGGCATTTTCCCCTCCTTTTTTCCAAGGGCAGAGAGAGAGAGGAGAGACATGGGAGACAACACAGGGTTTGGATTTGAACCCGGGTCCTCGTGCTCACAAGAAGCGGCTGTTGGGGGGAAACGTTGTATGTCCACAGGAAATGGAAAAAATTACCTGTGTTCCAATGTTATTAGTTATTATTTAGTCACAAGCTAATAATTGAATAATACCTTTCATTCGTTAAATATAAAAAATAAATAAAATAATAATAATAATAAATAAAAACAATAAAAAAAAAAATTGGTGCAGGATAAACAAATACAAGAAAAGAAAGCATTTTCCGTACACCAATTTTGTTGCTCCCAAATGTGATTTAATTTCAAGTACAATGTTTCAACCTGTGTGGTCTTCGTCAGGTACAAAATTGGTGTGCAGATAATCTTCCTAAATATTTATAAAACCCACAGACAGACTTGTCTGGTATCACTAGCATAGGTGAACATTTCTAAAATTTCACAAATAGTGAAAACGATTTACAAGCTCACAATGCATTTCCATGATAAAACATAACATTTTGAACACAAGCGCTCTCAAAACAGTGTTCGAGTGTTGGATCTTTAACATTGGTTGCATTATACAGTGTCTTTCAACCTGCTGTTGGTGCTAGATCTGAATTTCCCTCAATAAAGGTTTATCTTATCTTAAAAGGTATTTCACACACATAACCATTTTGTATTAAAAAATTAATTATTCCTAAAAAAATCCTTCACACTAACCTTTGTTGTGGTGGTTTGTAATACAATGCTATATTGTGCTTTACACGCCTATGACACCTTAGCACTGTACCTTATCTTGCTATCGTACTTTAGGAGTACAGTATCTTCTGGGCTTTGAGTTGCGATCCGTGAACTCGTATGAGCTGGGAATATGTCAGTTTGACACATTTGGCAGCATCCTCTTCTAATGCCTTTTCTACCTACCGTGCCTTTTCCGCTCCGACTTTTATCTTTTTCTCCACCTTCAAATGTGTCTTCATTCAGCACAGACTTGTAGTAATTCCCTCTATCTCTTTTTCTCTAACTTTCTCCCTTTCTGTATTTGATTCTCTCTCTCCAGCTTGGGGGTTTCTCTCCTCTCCTTTTTTGGGTGTACGTTATGCTCTCCCCATCTCAATGCCCTTCAAAGCTCCTGTGCGTTAACTCATTCAATCCACTGGAACGCATCTCTTTCATTTTAGATGTCTTTGGCTATTCAAGAATAAAATAGCAGATATACAAGCTCATAGCGCGGCACCGAGTGTAGATCTGCTATTTTTGAAAAATATATATTTCTTTAAGGAAACATTTGTAAAATATTTTGTTCCAGGGACCCCAGAAGAAAATATTTGAGTTAAAAATATATGTATTCAAAGATTTTCACGATTTTTCAAAAATAGCAGATCTACAAGCTCGTAGCTCGGCACTCTGTGCCGCGCCATGAGCTTGTAGATCTGCTATTTTTGAATAGCCAAAGTATAAAATAATGGTTATAGCTCAAATCTAAAATGACACGGGTGCGTTCCCGGATTGAATGGGATAAAATATCCTATGGTACAAGAGAGACACCTACTTTTCCCTAAAGGCCCACAAAACTATGTACCACAGCACTGAGTGCACTGGTGCAGTCTTTGCTCCTCTAATCTGCTGATGTCCCCATGTCTAGTTGTGCTGATGGCAGAGGGTATACGTGTCGTGCCCTGCTGTATTAGTACAGTAGTAGTGGACCTGGGATGGATGGAACAGCTCAGCAGGGAGCACTAATGGTGTGGAAAGAATCTTCCCTGCAATGGTGTAAAAAAGACGGACCAATACTCCCACTCAAACCTCAGCCCCCCGAAAGCCCAGACTGTGGCCGCAGTAAAACTGTGATTAACCCATCTTGACCTGAGGCCGATTCTACAAAATGTCTTCTAAATCCTAACAATCCTAACTTTTTCATGTCAAGGACCACCACAATTATATGTATTTGGCCGCGGACCCCCATCTCAAAATATGTAGTTCCACTAGTTACCCCCAGAAGCAAAGATTTGAGTTGCAAATATTCGCTTTAAAATTATACGTATTCAAAGATTTGCACACATTTTCATGATTTTTCAAAAATAGCAGATCTACAAGCTCATAGCGTAGCACTCGGTGCCGCGCTATGAGCTTGTATATCTACAATTCTTTTTAATAGCCAAAGTATAAAATAATGGTTTAAGTGGTTACACAGATGTGTTCCCGGTCTTAACGGGTTAACACTGCAGGCAGCTTCTGCTTGTTTACCTCCAGCACCACTCGCTCTCTGGTCGTGGGAGATAGGTGGGAACAAATGGCTTTCCCGCTGCATCTGTAAATCCAGTTTCCGCTGTGAATTGCTCTGATAAAGTTGGGGAAAATAAAGCAACCAGACCACAGCATCATTAAGACTTCATTGTGAGGGCTTCCACCAGGGCTAAGTGTGTAATGTAATCGCGTGGATGAACTGAACTGGACTGGATTGGAGTGGCTACTTGAAAGCTGCTACTGTGTCGGTATTGAGTTCACATCATGTCTATTAGTCCTGTTATCTGGAACCTAGTACAGTATGTCCTCATCATTGAGTGACACATAACAGTCTAACATTTGACCGGTTAATGCAATCAATTAAGTATTATTGGTTGCAATATTCAATACGGCAAAGTGGCAAAAACCCATTTGCAACAGTCATTACTGAAGAATTGCTTATCAGCACAGCCTCTTTTTCCTTATCACTCTCTCTGTCTCAATCACTCTCTCTCTCTCTTTCTTCCCCTTGCTCTCTCTCTTTCTCTCACACACACACACACACACACTTGCTTTCTCCTTGGGAGGACGTTCACTGATCAGGAAAGGCTGCCTCGAAGCAGTTTAGTTTACCTCCTCACCTGATGTTAACCATCAGCACAGCGAAATTACCTTCAATTAATATTAATAATAAGTAGCTCACAGCTTCTGAACCCTTGCCTCAGGGGATGATAAGGAAACAGTAAAAAGGTGTCTGAAACACAAAGTACCTTAATTAGATTTTTATGGTCCTGTGTTTCATTAAGCACTTTAACCCTGACGTCCTAATTTTGGGCACGTTATTATAGGCGGAAATATTTTTTTAAATCGAAAGATTTTGAAAATAGCAGCTCAAGCTCACAACGTGCATCGTGAAATGTTGCGGCACAACACAAGCTTTTAGATCGGCTGCTTTTGAAATAATAAACAAAAAAAGGTTTTGTGGTTTAAGTTGTTAATCACTTAACCCATTAAGACCGGGAAGGAAACGCATCTGTGCCATTCTATTAAAAAATAGCAGATATACAAGCTCATTGCGCGGCAGCGAGTGCCGTGCTATGAGTTTGTAGATCTGCGAAAAAAAATTAATCATGATTTTTTCCCCCAAATCTTTAAATATATATATTTTTAAAGCGAACATTTGTAACTCAAATTTTTGCTTCCGGGGGGGTCCCTGGAACAACATATTTTACAAATGTTTGCTTTAAAAAAAATATATTTATATAAAGATATATTTCCACAAATTTTCACGATTTTTCAAAAATAGCCAAAGTGACAGAGATGCGTTCCCAGATTGAATGGGTGAAAGAGACACATACTGTTCTAAGCACAGAAGAGTTGTGAATGTACAGACTTGGGAGGAAAACATGGCAAAGGGCACCTAGTCTGTCACACAGCCCCGCTGCTGTTCTGTAGGTGGGATGTTGTCTGTTGACAGCTGATTGATGTCACAACCTCAAAGTTACAGCATCCTGAATATCAACAGCGCGCACACACACACACACACACACACACACACACACACACACACACACACACACACACACACACACACACACACACACACACACACACCTGCTGTCACTGGAGAAACCTGTGCCAGACTTATAACTTATAACCAGACACTAAGGTATAGTGAAGCGTGTGTGTGTGCGTGTGTGCGTGCGTGCGTGCGAGAGAAGGGGGGGGTGCAGGGAGAGACAGAAATGGAGATGAATAGAGACAGAGTCACAGAGAGAGAGACAATAACATGCTAACAGCAAGGTCCCCCTGATACTGAACCATAATGGCTGCAGCAGCAGCTGAACACAACACCAGCTGAATCCCTATCATCATGGGGCGTAGAGGTTTGCACTTATTTAACTACTTTGTTTAGCTATAAAGTGTGGTAGGTATTGTTTTCACTTTGTGATTCTTTGTGTGCCTGCATGTGGATAGATTTTGGCGACGTGTTCACTCTCACTTACTTTCAACGTTATTATGTTTCTTTAAAAAAGAAGAAGAGCGTTATTATGTTTCTGTTGATGTTCATCGTTCACCGGTGGGGGGTGGGGCTTATTGTCTTTTGATGTGATGCTGTTCCTCTCTGACTGTGCTGAAATAATTGTCCCCCATCCTGATGAAAACCTACAGTAGTTTACTGTACATGCATAAGGACATACTGTCATGACCTGGGTCTGTCCCCAGCCCCTCCCCTCTCCTTTTTGGTCTCTGATTGCCTAGAGTGGACTCAGCAGCCGTGCCTAGTTGGCTAACGAGCTTCAGAGACCAATAAGACTGTCTGTGACTTCTTTCTGTGTGGATCATTGTATTGTTGTGGGGCTTGTTTCGGGGACCCTGTGTTTTCCCCGTTGTAATGTAATTCGCCCTGTGAGGTGTACATGTACCTATGTTTGTTTGCATTATGATTTAAGTCGTCGTTAAACTGTCCTCCTTGGTCTCCTGCCTTACTTTGTTGTGGAGCTCATGCATTTGGGTCCAATACATCCGGGTCCCTGACACATACTGTACGTGTGCAACTATGCATGAACTTGAAGTATACTACTACATTTAAGGGTCCTGGTTTGGGGGTTTCAAAATATGGTCAGCCTGTATGTCAATAGGTAAAAAGTTGACCATGTGAGGATGGTGAGGCTTATTGAATAAATCTGACACAGTTCACCAACTCTTCTCTCATGTCACGTGTTCCATTTCCATCTTTGGGCGTACTGTATATTAATGATCATGGATGGATGGTCATGTACTGTAGGGCTGCTGTAGAGCAGGGTGCTGTATTCTCAGGGCAACCCAGAGTGATGAAAAGGACCACGTTACCATTCGAAAGCGGAGGATGAGGCTAGATTATACACACACTTGCACTCAGACACCACACATTCACACACATCAGCACATATACACAATACACCACTAATCAACCCCTGCGTGGCACGCACACACGCACGCACGCACGCACGCACTGAGTGCAAAAACACTGTTTTCTCTCTCTCCCTGACAAGCCCCTCTCTTTTCCCTGACAAGCTCCTCTCTACAAACACATGTACAGTGCCCTAACATTAGTCAAATAATTACAATGTATCGAACAGTTATTTACTGATTCCATGCTTGCATCATTGGTATCGATCCTTTTCTTCAAAATGTGTTTTTAAACAATTCCAACATTTAGCTGTGCCTAGTTTTCTATGCAATCTGAAATGTGTGAGATGTGCTGTGAACACCCAACCATGTGGACTTTTGAATTACCAAAAAAAGATTCCGTCCATTTATCATAAGTCTTCTCTTTTGACAGGCTGTGCAGCGACTGGTCGGTAGCCAGGAACAATACATTTCCCTTGACTTGAATTTGCTGGTCATTTTATGCTCACTTAGTTTCAAGTTGTTTATTGTTTCATGTACACGCAGCGCAGCCACTGCAGAGTCACATTCTTGTACTTCAAGTTTTCCTCAACGGAGATCTCCAATTTACCTTCAACCTCGAATGACTAACAACCGCACTACAGTATTAACTTTGTTCCTATAGGCAGCTCAACAGTGATTAGTCTGCCTGTATCAACAGCAAAATGGGATGAAATTCTGAATGGCTTGTAAAGCAGTATTTGTGCAGCTGAACTGGAAAACAGCACAAATGAGAGATATCACATGTTCAGTGTTTAATCTGGCATTTCTTTTACAAAAACTGTAGCACATTGACCACATGGGGGACCTTTAAGGAGTTCTATTGTTCTTACAGGTTGAAAGGACATTCATCTGTAAGTCACTTGCAACACCAGAGTTATTTAATATTGTATGTATCCAACCTCAAAAGACATACATTATTATTCTGATCTGCGTGCATTAACAACCTGGACAGAGACTATCTGAAAGTCAATCATAAGTTGGTAACATACTGTATGCTTTATTTTTTTTCCTAAGCCACTATTTTATAGAACTATAGCTTATACCTATCGAGATAAGCTGACATGCTTGACAGTTCATGGTTACAGATTCTACTTTTTATTATCCCTGTGGTGGAAATTGTTGTTAAAGCCAGACGTACACCGAAAACACACAGAAAAAACACTGTGACAACAAGCACGGCTTATCCACAGTTCCCATTATGGTCCATCCTGTCTCCCTGTCCAGCCTGTGAGCTCTAATGCTCCCTCTTCTCACCCGTATAGTGCTGTTTTCTTCCTCCTACCCTCCTGACCCAGACTCTTACATAATTGCCATGATCACTAGTATTGAGCCATCGGCTCCATTTCAGCAGGGCCCCTAGAGGTGCAGAGAGCGAGGCACTGCTAATGAGATGTGATCAATAGGAGAAAGCCTGTCAGAAACACCTGCTTGTAGATCACGTTTCATAAACACCACACGACACTGGCTTCACGTCCTCAGGGGGATTTTTTTTTTTTTTTAAACCATAAATGCTTTCTCTAACCATGTCGTTTAAGGTACGCAACTTGCTTTTTAAAAGTGTAAATGCTTTTTTTTCCTCCTCCTTTGAGGCAATATAAAATGCTGTGCTAAATGAACCTTTGATTTAAGGCTCAGGGCTGAAAGTCGGTTCGTGTTCCCTGCCAGTTGTGATGTCAGATTGTCAAACATGCTTTTATCTCACTTAATCCATTAAGACCGGGAACGCATCTGTGTCATTTTAAGATTTCTTTGGCTATTCAAAGAATAGCAGATATACAAGCTCATAGCGCGGCACAGAGTGCCACACTATGAGCTTGTAGATCTGCTATTCCTTATTCATAAAATTGTGGAAAATTTGTGCAAATTTGCTTTGAAAATATATATGTTTTAAAGTGATTTTTTTTTACTCCGATCTGTGCTTCTGGGGGTCCCTGGAACAACGTATTTTGAGATGGGGGTCCGCGGGCAAATACATATACATATTTTGGGGGGTCCTTGACATGGAAGCACCACAAATATAGCAACATACTGTTAAGATTTAGAAAACATTTTTAGATATGTATTTAGCCGTGGACCCCCATCTCTAAATGGGGGTCCACGCCTACCCCCCCCCCCCCCCCCCCCCCCCCCGAAGCAACGATTTGAGTTACAAATGTTCGCTTAAAATATATATATATTCAAAGATTTGCACACATTTGCAAGATTTTTCCAAAATAGCAGATCTACAAGCTCATAGCGCTGCACTCTGTGAGCTTGTAGATCTGCTATTTTTGCATAGCCAAAGAAATCTAAAATGACACGGATGCATTCCCGGATCGAATGGGTGAACTCATCAACAGCTTTTGACATCAGTCGGCATTGTCTTCTTTTTCAGTAATTGCTATTCCGCTCTCATCCTGAAGCTCATACTGTAGTGCAGTGGTTCTCAAAGTGGGGTCTGGGGACCCCCAGGGGTCCTTGGGCGGGGTAAGGGGGGTTTCAAGGGGTCCCCAGCTAATTTCTTTACACAATCATTTTAACCATTTAATCCATATTTTATAGCAAATAGCAAATGTTACAAGCTCACTGTGTGTCACTACATCTGCTGTTTGAACATTTTATTTAAAATTTTATTTTAAAGTATTGGAAAATGTTTTTAACACAAATCTTCTCTTCATGGGGGTCCCTGGCACAAAACGTTTTCAGATGGGGGTCCGCAGCCAAATACATATCAATTTGGGGGTCCCTGACATGAAAAGGTTTGAGAACCACCGCTGTAGTGAAGACGATGATTGTGCTGTTCCTGTTGGCTGGACAATTCCCACCACTCCTCCCCATGAGGGTAGATCAATCAATTTGCTATTATTTGAGCTAGTGTTCAAAGACAGGGATCAATTAAGTTGTTGCTGAGTAATGAATGCATCCCTAATGGAAAAAAACACAGCCTTCTCCTTGGTCATAATAAGGAGGCCAGTGACTCGCATTGTCATTGTCTTTTCTCTTTTTCTCAAATGACCAAATGTAAGAGTTCTGATCAGGAGACAATTCAAAACCATTGTGCAGCAAACCCAGGCATTATCAATCTCCGGGTATTTTTATTTGAACTCACTTTCACCAACTATCCCTGTAAAGAAAGTCAATAGAACACTATTTATCACATATTTTCCCTGAAAAGAAAGTGAATAGAACACTATTTATCATATATTTTCCCTGAAAAGAAAGTGAATAGAACACTATTTATCACATATTGTCCCTGGAAAGTAAGTGAATACAACACTAATTATCACATATTTTCCCTGGAAAGAAAGCGAATAAAACACTATTTATCACATATTTTCCCTGGAAAGAAAGCGAATAAAACACTATTTATCACATATTTTCCCTGGAAAGAAAGTGAATAGAACACAGTGCTGCTCAACAGAGGGACCGCCTTCTGCTTCCTATAGCCTAGTTTACATACATTAACACTATTAAACTGTATTATAATACTAGATTACACTACCGTGCGCACACACACACACACACGCACACGCACGCACGCACGCACGCACGCACGCACACACACACACGTGCATGTTTGCTCACACAAGTTTGCTCACACAAGTACAGTGACACCCCTCCCCCCATTTTCAACAACATGTGATGTGATCACAGCTTCCCTGGCACTTTTTAATTACAGTGCAAAATAAATGGTATTGGCGAGATAAGTTACTCGCCTTGGAAGTAGTAAGCGGAAGGGGGTTGGGGCTGATGGCAAAGGCTGAAAAGGGGGGGGCCAAAGGGAATGAGGG
>NC_137612.1:32005547-32046578 GCF_963280865.1 Gymnoscopelus braueri | reverse complement strand
TGCCCTTAGAAATATGATTTTTAATAACGAATTGGGTGGCGGGGATACGCGATGAGAGAGAGAACTTATCCCTCAAAGAATCAATTATAAACGCTTTGGCTGAGATCAGAGAGAGAGAGAGAGAGAGAGAGAGAGAGAGAGAGAGAGAGAGAGAGAGAGAGAGAGAGAGAGAGAGAGAGAGAGAGAGAGAGAGAGAGAGAGAGAGAGAGAGAGAGAGAGAGAGAGAGAGAGAGAGAGAGAGAGAAGAGAGAGAGAGAGAGAGAGAGAGAGAGAGAGAGAGAGAGAGAGAGAGAGAGAGAGAGAGAGAGAGAGAGAGAGAGAGAGAGAGAGAGAGAGAGAGAGAGAGAGAGAGAGAGAGACCTCGTCCTCAAAGAAGGTTGCTGTGTGTGCGCCGTAAAGAGGTGAGGAAGGATATAGATAGAGACATGACCTTTGACACGATCTAAATGTCTCAATAGAAGAGCAGGGAGACAAAATACAACCACCCCAATTGTATGAGTTATATTGTATTAACATACTCTTCCATACAGATTCGACAAAATTACATTTTATTCATTGAAAAAACTTACATAGTGCCGATTTAACATTAATAATAATAATAATTACTATTATTATTATAATAACTTTGACAGTACTCAGACACTACATAAAAAATGAGGGTATACTGTAAAAACAACATGAAATGAAAACGAGTAAATGGATTGATAACATGGACGGGGAGGGGGCGTACCGTGCTTAGCTTCTACGATGCACGGTTTAGCATCTCTATGTGGCCTTTGAGCCTTAATCCACACGATGCTACAGTAGCAGTTGGCACGTCACCACATTAGATGACTAATTGTCATCTACAGCTATGTGAGCGGAGTGGTGTTCGCTTCAACTCCTCTCTCTCTTCTCCGCTTCTTCCTCTCTCTTCTGCTGCGTTCACAACTTTCCTGCTAAAGTCAAATTTGTACTCCTTAGTAATAAATAATATATCCTTAGTATAAACCAGTGTTGAATGTATCTACAAGCTAAAGATACACGCCATGCGCACCCCCCACTACCTCCCTCCCCCTGATAGGGCAGTCTATGTTATGTATGTCTTTGTAATTTATTAGTTATTGGAAAAAATAATATTAAGCAACACACTTAATGTGCCTGTGGTGCTGACATTCATCCCCTGTATTAGATTATCACTTTTTAATTAATGAAAAAGAAAGGACTGTTAACAACAATTAATTTTCCTTGAGAATGAAAGCATATTGTTGTGATTGTGTGACTGTGTTTGCTGGTGTACTGTTGTATCCACTACTCTACTGGATTCTGTTACTTGGTTGCGCGCCGGTGTCATGCAATGAAAATAGCTGATCTACACGCTCACAATGTGTTGCACTGTTATGTGTTGTGAGCTTGCAGATCTGCTATATTTGGTGCATGACACCGCGTGCAACGAAGCATATCAAGCCCTTTATTTGTCGATTTGTTTCCTGACCCACATTGCCACTCCTCTGTTATTGTGAAAGCTGACATTTACCTAGGTGAGTGACAGATAAGTCAAACAAAGAGGTATTTTCTTCTTCTTTATTCTAGACGTGGTGTGGGTGTGTCGTTTTGCACTCCATTTCTCTAGGGTTAGATGAAACGCCAAATATGCGGCTGGGACATCAAATCGCAGGGTCTCTGCGGGAGGCTGTCAGCACTTCATCTTATCCGATCTGTCATTTTCCCTCTCTTCTGAGTACATCTAATAACCATAAAACAAATATTCTCAACACCCTCTTTATTTTAAGGTTTCTTTTATCTGGGTAAGATTGAATGTAAGCTAGAGTTAACTACAGATGGTTGCAGGTGAGTTCTTTGTTTCAGATGTGAAAAACATGAGCCATAACGTGGCAAGTTCTCTTAGCACATGTAAGTACAGACATTTAATATGCAATCATATACGAGCTCCATACCTTTAACTTGCCATCACCAACACCCTTTATCTTTATTTTCTGTGTCACTGACATGGAACCCAGTGACTACTCCAGTATGTTGCATCTGACGTCTCACGTGGTCAGACGAATCATCTTACATCATCAAATCACAAGTCAACATGTCCAGGTTTTGTCCGCTATTGGCTGGACTGTAATGGAAGTCTGTAGTTAATCATTTCATACTCTATCTGTCATACATTTCTTTGTCTAAGAGGGCAGTCCTTAACCTATTGTCAATAGTGTTGCCCCAGATGTTTGATATGGGTCGGCCAAGGCTCGGAAAGTAGATGGAACACAGATTGATCATTAAAATAAACATGCTCTGAATATGCACGTAGCCCAGCCATCTGACCACTTAACTGCCACTTAAGTGGTCAGATGGCTGAGCCGCAAACGCTTTTGAGATTTTCAACGTCTCAATCTGTCAGCTCAGGTTTCTCTCTTACATGCTAATTGTATTATTTTTTTAAAAACGTTTTACATTCCTTCAATACTGTAATTAAAGTCAGCCATGGTTGCCATAGTACCTGCATGGGTTGCCATGGAGTTATAAGGCTGAATATGTAGATTCCTGGAGGAAGGGACTAATTGTGAATTACTGTTAAGCCATGTTAAACATAGACTGTCCTATCAGGGGGAGGGAGGTAGTGGGGGGTGCGCATGGCGTGTATCTTTAGCTTGTAGATACATTCAAAACTAGTTTACTACGGAGTACAAATTTGACTTTAGCAGGAAAGTTGTGAACGCAGCAGAGATTGTTTGTCAGTGAATAAATGCTCCTAATTTCAGATGTTTCTGGTGGAGTGGCATAGCAAAAGTAGCAGATCTGCAAGCTCGTAGCATGTCACATTATTGTGAGCTAGTAGATCTGCTATTTTCGATGCACAACTCCATTGTACATGTAAACCTGGGTGGGGCGATAACATTGGCTGGGCAATAAAACGGTGTTGTTTATCTGTGCCATCGTTGATGCCATACCAATCGGCACAACCCTGGGACTAAGTCAGACAGAGATACTCCCTTAGAATACAATAACAGAGATAGATAGATGGAGTTGAAGTGGCATCACTGAACTATCCTCTGCCCTTTTCACAGCCAACAAATTGGAAGACATTTTTAATTGCCTCCTGTGGTTTTGAATGGTGGAGGAGATCCTTGAGGTTTTGAAAGGTCTGTTTTGATGGGATAAAAGCAATTGCTTCTGGACAGATCGTGTGGAATAGTAGATAATTTGTACCGTAAGCCGTCTACAATTAAAGGGGTGGGTGGGTGCAGAACAAAGCATCTTTGTACTGATTACTGGCCCCCGTCTTGCTGTGTTTGAACAATTGTGTTAACCACTTTCAACCTGCCATATGTGAAAAATGTAAAACATTTTAAAAAGATAGTTGGCCAAAGAAAAAGAAGTGGCTTTTTCTTTTGGCCATAACCGGTGCCCGTGGGGCGCCGGCCTACTTGGGATCGGGAATGATGCAAGTTGGGAACGCAGTTGGGAATGCATGCCCGACCCGTTTATGGAATACCCATTGTACCCGTTGTCGGAGTACCCGCTGTACCCGTCTGTCTGTCTGTGTCCCTTTTATGCTCATATAGGGAGTTCTGTGTCAGACTCCGGCATGCACAAATGTGACTTTTTTTTTGTATCCACTGATCCGACCGCCTTCCCACTCGGCGCCTCACTCCCTTGAGTCCTCAGCGACACGCACACCAAATTTGATTGTTCGGGTTGATTGGTCGGGTTGAAGTCGATTGGTCGGACTCATTCTCATTTCCTGCATTTATAGTAGGATTTAATCTTCTCTCGTTATTTTGCATTTCATCTCATGGAGGGGGATTAAGGGAGCAGCACATTTATGCTATTTATGAAAAGAAATAGATCAATAAATCATAACCTTTGAAACCACAGTGCTGCTTCTTATTTTTGGGCGGTGAAACCGCCCCTATAAGTGAGGTTTGGATATTTGTACAACAAATCCTGCGCTGTGATTGGCCAAAAATGTACCCCGCCTAACCCTGCACCGTGATTGGCCAATCACAGTCTATTCAGGACTGTGATTGGCCAGTGTCACATGACACATGTGCATAGTAGCCCTATATAAGAAACCATAACTTTTAAAAAAACATAAATTAGTTTTTTTTAAGTTATGGTTTCTTCCATCATAAAGAGTGTTTCAATAAATGTATTTTTTTTTTTAACATGATTGGTTGACTCCATTCAGTATTGTGATTAGCTAGCAAGACACCGCCCACTTCACACAGGGTGTGATTTTTGCTATATTTTTTACCCTTTACTCCGCAATTTAGTCATTGCCAATTACCCCCCATGTATGTGTGTATAGTCTCTGTCACTGCTGACCTCTACTGGGGAGAATGTACTGTAGACAACAACGTGTCTCTTCAGATACACATAGTTGCCATCTGCTTCTTTTCACCTGCCAGTGAGGAGTTTCACCTGGATGGTGTAATGCGTAGGAAGGACCATGCTAGCCCTCCCAGTTCCATTCCCTGCTGAACAGGCCTGTCCAGCCTGTAGGAGTTGCTCCCTGCAGGCTTCCCACGCACAATCACGGACAGTTGTGTTCATTGGAGCGCTTGGCCAAGCCGGAGGAATCAAATCCCAGTCTCCATGGTGGTGGGCTGCTACTTCACCCCTGTGTCACCTGGATGGATATAGTTTGCTGCTATCCTGCTGGGGTCAAGGGGTTCTAGTTGCTGTCATCTCTCTCCAATAAAGAGGATGTTACTAATCTTTTCATGTCAAGTTCCTTCCTCTGCCACGTGCTTTCCTCTCCACTTCCCCTTTGACAGATTATTCGCCAGAGTTGGGGGCTGGTGTGTAAATTTAAAAGCATCAGAAATCACTTACAGATAAGACTGCTGAGTGTACAGTTCACACCAAGCTCTGTGTGTGTGTGTGTGTGTGTGTGTGTGTGTGTGTGTGTGTGTGTGTGTGTGTGCATAATGTGCGTGTACATAATGTGCGTGTAAAATGTGCGTGTAAAATGTGCGTGTGGGCACACTGGCATGCGTTTATTAGCTTGTGCAAAGTCTTGCAGTATGCATGTGTATGTCTGGATGTGTGAATGTGTGTTAACGTGTGTAATGCATTTTAGTAACGAGGTACGCTCGGGGAGAGTGCCAAATTAAATTCTCAGAAGCAGCAGCTTCTGGCAGCGTGTATGTAATATGCTGACCTGACCGCTTGCGTTGCTTAAACCCTCGAAAAGCCAAGTGGCTGTTTTCCCCTCCATCTCTGTAGGTTGTGGACTTAATGTATTAAATAAATAAATGAAGTTTGTTTCTGACAGACTCCCACTTCTAGGGATTTACTAACTGGGACAGGTCCGCCCCCCATGCTGTTATTACGTGTATTTGGTGTGTGTGTGTGTGAGAGTCTGATATATGTAGGCCGTCTGTACATACTGTACATGTGCAGTACGCCTGGGTTTGTGTGTTTGATGCATGTGTCTGTACATTCATTACCCTATATATACATGCAATGTTTCCGAGTGTACATTCTGCTGTATGGACAGCAGCCAGACATTTATTTAACGTTGCAGCTGTAGCTACAGTACTGCAGTTTTAATATGGGAAAGTAATTCTGTGGAAAAAGTTGGGCTGACAGCTACAATGGATGTGTTGGGCCTTGGTTACAAATCAGTAGAGAGGATGGCGGTGGACTGGACCTGACTGAAATACAACCACTGCACCATTAATTCCATCACTGAGTTTATGCTTCCGCTTCACCGATGAACAAACTGCTACGCTGACAAGTACAGTACATGAATCTGGGTTTATTAACCACTTAAAACCCTACATACTTTGTAGACTGGGGGTCCCTCAGGGGTCTGTACTTGGCCCCCTTCCTTTCCCCCCCTTTACACCGATACTGCGACGCGTTGTGAGCTTGTAGATCTATTGTTGCTGACAAATGTTCACCCCATAGTGCAGGTTTCATGTCGTTAAAGGGGAAAGAATGCAGTGATGAGGTTGTGATGAGCAGAGACAGGGCAGAGAAAGAATGTCCCTCGGTTTGGCTCTCTCCTCGTGATCGTGTACGCACACATCTTCGGGGTCCTTTTCCTTTGTGCTTTGTCGGAGCTTAGTCATGGTGGCTGCTGCCAGCTTTTCTGGCCCTATTTAACCCTTTCAGACCGAGAACGCGTCTGTGTCATTTTAAGATTTCTTTGGGCTATTCAAAAATAGCAGATCTACAAGCTCATAGCGCGGCACTCGCGCTATAAATATAATTTTTGAATAGCCAAGAAATCTAAAAAAGACACATATTCTTTCCCGGTCTTAATGGGTTAAGCCAAATAATGTAGCCACTTCAATAGTTCATTTTATTAATGGCCTCATTTTCTGATGCCAGTACCCCCCCACCCGCCTGTTCTACTGACATGGCTCTTTGTTTGAGTTGCAAGGGCCCAGAACTCTCTTTCTCTGTCACTTTGTTCCCAGCAACTACACTATTCTATTCCCCTTGCTATTCAGCGTCTTCCCAGGAGAGGAACATCGCATTTCTATTCTTCATAACGGGCCAGGATAGCAGGAAATGACTCATTCATGCACTACTGAGCTGAATACAAAAGCATTGTTGAGTATGGATTGAGAATGTCAGGTTTAAGGGATAGGTCAACCAATGTAGAAGTTCGCAGATAGTTTAATGTCCCTTTTGCTGACAGCGTTCCTATGGTAACTCCATCAGTCTGGATAGTAATCTAAAATTATCTGCAACCAGCTCTATGTTTACCTAGAGGTTGCGTGTGTGAGTTAGTATGCACGAACAGAATATATAACATTTTATGTAACAAGAGTCTAAAGCGGCAAATTCACTTAAAATACACAAATGGTTAGCTGTCAACATTGGCGGTCGTGTGTCAGTGATCCCCTCAAAACATTCTAGTTCCAATGGAGCACACATATCGTACCTATGGGTCAGATTTGTATTCTGCGTGGGCAGATAGAGTGGACCTCTCTGTGTTTGAGTACCTCTTAAAAATGCTTCTAAAATGTTAATTATTTTGTTAATGAGAAGCCCATGATCTGCTTTACATTTTGATTAGATACTTATACCTTAACAAAGAAATGTGTTCTTGAGCACGCAGTCAATTTGGCAAGTGTGTTATCGTGCAGAGAGAATAAACTAATGTTTCGACAATGGGTGAGTATCATCGTCAACGAAGAATCTTAAAACACAGATTGAAATACTCCTCTCATATATTGTAGATCACTCTCTTTTTGGTGGGGCATTACCAATGCATACTTTTAGTACAATCAATGTCATCTTATCACATACTATAAATAAACATATCAAAGAACAATCACCACCTCTTGATAATGGAAGAATTCTCACTGTCCCCCCAAATGTGAGTCACTGAGTCATCGTTTGCCTGATCGTAGTATTTGTGCACTGTTTTGTGTGTGTGTGTGTGTGTGTGTGTGTGTGTGTGTGTGTGTGTGTGTGTGTGTGTGTGTGTGTGTGTGTGTGTGTGTGTGTGTGTGTGTGTGTGTGTGTGTGTGTGTGTGTGTGTGTGTGTGTGTGTGTGTGTGTGTGTGTGTGTGTGTGTGTGTGTGTGTGTGTGTGTGTGTGTGTGTGTGTGTGTGGTCACGATATCGATATATTGCCCAGCCCTAGCCTGAATCCTTTCATGTCAGGAGGTGTAAAAAAAACTTGAATTGCTGTATGTATGGAATGCTGTATTATTCCTTCTCTTACTATCTCTCTAGAAGAGCACTTCAGCTCACAGGCCATCTACAACCATTGATGCAGTGACAAAGGTCTAACCTGACTAGGAATTGAACCCATAAAATATCTGTTATCTTCTTCACTGCTTCTTTACTTCAAGGCAACTGAGATCACTGAGCTATTGATATTCTAACCAAATTTGTACCAGACAAGAGAGAGCATTGGCTATAACTGATTAGCCTTTACTTGTACTGTTCTTTTCTTTTGATTCATATTTTTAAGATTTTAAGATACTATTTATGGTATTTTGCTTTTATATTTAGGAGAGGAGACAGACATGATGATGAGACAGAGCTGGGAATCAGTGAAGTTACAGTTGTCAATGCAATGAATTGCTGAGTCACCAGGGTACCCCTCAACGTTTTGTATGCTATTTACTTTTATAGATCTACAGTACATACATTTATTTGATATAAGAAAGTGTGCAAATCTACTTCTACTTATGTGTGTTCCCTATTAAAATTATATTTAAGGCTGCAATCCAAAACGTTATTATATGCAATCTGTTGTGTATGTTAATACTAGATTGCAGTGGGGTCAGGTGGTCTCTTTACTCTTCCATTGAGAAATTTAGACCCTGGTGTCGGTAGGACACCTACTGGTTGACAATTAGCCCTGCCTATTACAGGGTCCAAGGGCGGATTCCTTTTGATTGAGCCCCGGGATTGAAACCCCAGGTGTTACAGTTGCAATTTCCTCTCTCTGTCGGGAGAGTTCATTCGTACAACTTGAGGATTGTGGATATAAACGTAAATATCTCTGGCAGAACTGCTGCAATGTTTTCGATTATTTGAATGGCATTAAATTGTATCTTCAGTTTATTGTTGCATTAATCTCAAGCATTAAAAATCTGTTTGATTGGTGTGCGATTCACTCTTAAAGCGCAATCATAGCTTTTCAAGACACTTTTGATTGTAACGATGTCAGTGAGACCTTGGTGGTGATTACATTCTTTGACTTACTGTAGTACAGTTTCAGGCGCTAATCGGGCTCTTTGAGATGTGACTAGGGATGCACATTTAAATCGTTTTCCAAATTGAATTTCACTGAAATGAACAACTGAGAAATCGATGTTGTTCATATAGCAAATTTGTGGAAAACATTAATAATGGCAATACAATTTGATGTTTTTGTCAGTCAGACTGGCTGTAATGGATATAATAGAGCCGAATGGTAGCCACATTGTGTAGGGCCCTGATGTCTGTTCAGATGATAGTTAGGACTCGAAAAATCTTGCAGTGGTCTCGTCTTTACCATCTGTCCCGGACAGCGACAAGAGAAAAACTACTACAGCCATAATTAATTTAATTAGAACATGGTGTCTATTAAAATAGAATGATTATCCAAACATAGTCACCATAGTCACTGCCCCCACCCTCCCCCCAACAACAACAAACAAATCAGCATAATACAATGATAGTCAGGCTTGAGTCCAATATATTTTCATGAACAAAAAACATTTGTTTTGGGTTAGGGCCCTGAAAGCTGTCGAAGCTGGAAGCATTGTTGAATACTTTGTCCAACAGACTGAGATGTGGCTGCCTGAGGCTCATAGAAAGTGGCAGAGAAGAGCCTTTTTTTTCTTCTCACAGTGTCTTTTTTCCCCCTCCCATGAAACGAAATTAAGCCGGCATCATTTTCTGGTTCAAAGCCCAGTTCGGTTTGGGAGAGCAGAGTTTCAGTACATGTGTTGGAATAAAAGTCCTCTACTTAAAGCTGCCGTGCCTGACCCCCACTCCCTCAGATTATGTTCAACTGACTGGAGACTGGGAGCAGGGCCTGTTGTGCTGCTGTGTGTGTGTGTGTGTGTGTGTGTGTGTGTGTGTGTGTGTGTGTGTGTGTGTGTGTGTGTGTGCGGGGACTGTATGTAGTTACATACTGTATACCAGGGTATACATTATGATATACATAATATATTATAGTTTGATGTACAGTATGAATCCCGCTCTGTGATTTAGTGTGTGCACGTGTTTCTTGAAGTTCTCACAGGTGCATCTGAGCTAAAGTCTTGCATTTTGTGGACCGCCCCTATTTCTACCTGTTATACCTCACAGGGGTTTGAGTGCATGCAAGTACTGTAGACACATTTTGTTTGTGTGTGTGTGTGTGTGTGTGTGTGTGTGTGTGTGCGTGTGTGTGTGTGTGTGTGTGTGTGTTCTTTGATTGGAGGAGGGTCGTTCCTCTGTGGTCTTCTGGAAGAGACGAGGCCTCACACATCAACCAGGAGTGAAGCGAGCAGCGATAAACAGCTATTACCATGCACAGTCACACCCTGGCCTCCCATTACGATCTCCCCCTGTGTTTTCGGTCCGAGCGGATCGGCTAGCTGATTAGGGGTCGTTTATTAAAAAACGCAGATTGCCAAAAATGCATCATTTTTCCTCATGTGGTTAAATACTTCTTAATGAACCGGTTGAGTAATGAGGCGGAGCGCCGTGTGGTGAAAGGGGAACAACGGTGAACATGGTTACGCGACGGTTTCATTACGCGGAGAGAAAGTGGTGCACGGCGAGACCGCTTTGTCATCACCGTGCCCTTGCCTGTCAGTGGGAACAGGCTCCATTTGCTGGTATTATTCCTGTCATAGCTTGTTTCTTTTTCTCTTCCTCCTCTTCCATCCTCCGTTCCTCTCTGTACACTGCAAAATCTTGGGTCTTAATCTCACTGTGAATGTGCATAATGTAAACAAATGGACCCCTTTGGTTACATATACACTCTCCAAATGGATAAGGGGTTGAGGTTAGGGCAGTGGTGTAAAGTAACGGAGTACATCTACTCAAGTACTGTACTTAAGTACAATTTTGAGGTATTTTTTACTTTACTGGAGTATTTCCAAATGTCTGTACTTTTACTTCTACTCCACTACATCTCAGAGGCAAATATTGTACTTTCACTCCACTACAATAATTTGAAAACTTTAGTTACTTTGTAGATTTGGATTATTATTACAAAACATACAATAACCACTTCTGCCCTATATTCATTTTGGCCATATGAAAATAGCCGATCTACAAGCTCACAATGCGTCGCGATGTGACACATTGTGAGCTTGTAGAGCTGCTATTTTCAAAATATGTTTATACATTTCAAACTAAATGGGGACATTCTGCATAATAAGTACTTTCTACTTAGTAGTACATTTTGATGCCAATACATTACTTTTGTACTTTTACTGAAGTACATTTTGATTACGGGACTTTAACTTGTAACAGAGTATTTCTATATTGCAGTATTGATACTTTTAGTTAAGTAAAAAAATGGAGTGCTTTTTCTACCACTGGGTTAGGAAGATGTTTAGGGTGTCTTGGTTACAAATGGATAAATTAACACCAAGGATTTGACTGTGTACCGCCCTATCTCTCTCCCGCATCAATATTGCATAGGGTTGCCATGTGCGTGATCTGCGTATCATGTTACTGTTGCTAAAAGTGAACTACGCTATTGCCAGACATGAAAGGCCCACCAGTTCAGTCCTCATTACTACTGTATGACTGCATGTGTGTGCGCACAATCCGCACATGCACGTGCATGTAATGCATGTGTAAATGTGCAGACCTATGCCTTTTGTTGTCCCTGATTGTATTGGTTTTGGCCATTAGGGTACAACACTATGGGATTGAATGAGTTGTCCACTATGGTGTAACATGTTGAGAAATGGCTTCGCTGCATGCATAGGCAGCCATCAGTGTAACAAGCTGTCTATGCCATCGCCTCACTGCTCATCATTGCCATGCCGAATGGACGCTTTGTCATCGTACTAACACTGAAGGGCAACACATAAACCATATCTGTTCCTGGGCCATTCAATCTCTTTGAGCCGTTTTAGCCATGTGACAGCCCGAGGTTTAGAAAAGTGGCCTTGTGACCAGAAGGTTGTTGACTTGCGACTGAATTCCTCGACAGCTTGGATGTGGCTTGAGTGAAGTCACACTATATATATGCTCTGCTCTCCTAACCTTGTAAATCCTCCATACATGGTAATCTCTACCGTTCTTTGCTGGTGTAGCGGTAAATCTATCGGTAACAATCGTTTAGAGTAGACAAAACGATAATAGTTCACATTAAGGTCTTGTCTTTTTGTCCTTTGACACAGAACAGATGGAACACCATACTTAATCATGATATACTTATTGGGCCTGCCTTCTCTCTCTTTGGGAGAGAACTACATGATCACTGCTCTGTGTGTCTGATATACTTCTCCCGTGATATCCTGCAATAAACTTCCAACGCCTCTGACTTTGTCTGCCTCAGCATCCTGAATGTTCCGGAATTCGTTGACACTGCTAATGTAAAAATTGGGGAAACTAATGAGCTAAGCCATGCTGCTGCTGATAATAATCTCAACACAAAAGCACCCCAGAAGCACTGTGTCGAAGCATTTGGGGTTCAAGGATTGCAGAAATATACATAAAGATAAGGCTGTTACAGTATGTGATTTAGTAAGAAGAAACTACTTTTCATTTCACTAAAGATATGTGAGATGAAGAAAATGTATTACATTGTATGAATTACCATTCGGTGCACTTAACTTAAAGGTCGGGTCTATAATGCATTATAAAAATCACATGTATAATGCGTTTATAATGTGCTTATAGTGCATTATAACACTCATTATACATGTTTATAAATATGTATGACAATGACCACTTAAAGTTATAACTTATAAGTGCTGGTCATAATGCATTATAAGCTGAGTGGAACAGCACATAAATGTGATTATAACGCATTATAGTCCCGACCTTAATATAAAGTCTTACCGAATTGGGTATCATTGTAATAATTCTTGAATGCCTGCATCTGGCAAACAATTTGGCTGCCACCAAACTTCAGGCAAGGGCAACGCCAATTCAACCTTCTTGAAATGTGATATGATAGAAAATGAAACCCCTAAAAGTTACATGTTGTTACGGTTACTTTCTTTACAGGACGCTCAAATCTTGGTGGGTGTTAATTCTCAGGTGATACTAAATAAGAAAGTTAATATTTACCCTCCCTGCAGCGATAGGTTGCAGGATATTGCAATTTGTCAAGTGCTTGTGTGTGTGTTAGGTCAGCAGGCTGCTCCCGAGGTTTTGTGTCAAAAGGGCACAACTAAGAGCACTGCCCCAGGAGTCCATGAAGGGGTTCCACAGCGGCTCCCCAATTGATAGTTACTGTAAGAACCAAATGGACCCTTACGGGTCTGTAACTCAGAGAGCGTCAAATGGAATCAATTGGACCCTTATTATGTGTCTGTTGCACTTGTACACTGAGTTAAAATAACACTGAGGATTTTGTAGACCCTGGGGTCCCAGAGATTTCAAAAGAAGAGATAAAAGATCACTTTCAGATATAAGTGTATTGTGTGTTTATAAATACAATGCAGTCGTTCAATCTGCAACCACTCCCTCAGAGTGTTGCTGTAAATAACAATCTATTATTACACTGGTGTCCAACATTTTTGCCATATTTTCCAAACAAATCATCTTGGTGTGGAGCAGCAACACCACGATACTGACTGCATTTTGAAATTATTTGTGCGAGTTTTATCCTTACTTTAATTCTTTATATGTTTTTATTCAAAGGTGAAGTTAATTGATAATATAATCTTTATTGTCCACAATGATGAAACTTCACAGGTTAAAACACATCACAGTTAATCACAGTGAAACAGTAATATACGACATGCCCAGTACAGACAACAATAACGGACATTGTTCCAGTGGTAATGGTGTTTATGAATTTACCAGTTAAGATTTGGTAAAAGTTCTTGGTTGCTGCAGTGTCCCTATACCGTTTCAAGGGAAGAACAGTATCATCTGCATTTTATATGTACATCACAGTTGTTTCTGCTCTTGCCACTTTCTCAATAAGTTTACTTGGCATGTTTGTAATTCTGGTCTTACAGTCTATTTTTGTTATCCAAGTTAAAACACTTTCAACCGGACTGCTGTACACAGATTAAAATGTTCTTGCTTATATTATGAACCCAATTTCCTGATTAGATGCAATCGCTGAATTGCTTTTTAAAAACCTTTGAAAGTGTGCACTAGACTCAAGTGTTAATGGTCTATATTTGTGCCGTTGCAACCTTTTAAAAACATTTCCCTTAGATTGAGAATAAAAACATATAGAATACATCATTACTCTCGCCATAGGCTTATCCAGCGTAAGGAAATTTTGTCACTTTAAAGGCTTTGATATCCAAGATGACAGCAGAATGTCATCACCTTGCAGCATATGTTTGAGTCTTATTTTCTGGTTCAGCAAAACGTTGGAATGAGAATTACATTTTTCATTCAGCTGTCCAATCTGGTGCACTTTTTGAAGTGCTGCAATCATAAGAAAAGAATCTGCCTGATTAACATAGAAGCAGAGGACACTTAAATGAGGCGTAAAATAACTTTTGTCTGCTCTTTGAACTGAACTGAACATGTAATAATGCAATAAGACAGGAGCCTCCGCCACACGTCACTTCCATGCAACAATAGAAATTGTGTGTGTGTACTGTAAGCACGCACGCACGCACGCACGCACGCACGCACGCACGCACGCACGCACGCACGCACGCACGCACGCACGCACGCACGCACGCACGCACGCACGCACGCACAATGTTTGCATAGGCCTAACTACATTTACCTTCTAGGCATTTAGCAGATGCGCTTTTCCACTGTGACTCAACAATAAATAAGCAGGTTGTGATTTCGGTCTTGCTCAAGGACGCATCAACTGTGCTGTTATGGGGATCAGACCTGTGTAGTTTTACTCAAGCGCCGGCTGTTCCACATACCCTCACACAGAAAAAACACTGTCTCAAGCGCACACACACTCTCATACCCCTAACTGTACACTTAGTGTACCAGAAGCCCTGGTCTGTCTACTGAGGTGCCAGCTGGGGCCTAGTCTTCATGTTCCTGCCATCCTCTGCTGTTGGGAGATGCAGATTGTAAACTTGGGCACTGGCGCGCGTACGTGCACACACACCCACCCACACACATACCCACACACACACACACACACACACACACACCGAAAATCTCTGTCTCTTTCTCTGTCTCTATGTGTCTCTCTCTCACACTCACATGCACACACGCACGCACGCACGCACGCACACACACACACACACACACACACACACCACACACAGCACACACAGCACACACAGCACACACACACACACACACACACACACACACACACACACACAGACTCAGAGTAAACAGGGCATGTTTACTGATCATTCTCCGATCAATACAAAGGGAATGTGACTGCAGCCTCATGTCCTCTGTGAGTTGAGGGGCAGTGGTGGGAGGAGAAACGAGAGGAGCATTGGTCAGTGGCTGGCCCTGTTGCTTTCGAGAGAGGGAGAGATAGTGAGTGTGGTTAGGAGGGAGATGACAGAGAGACGGAGAGAAAGAGGCTCCTATAATTACACTGCCTTTTTGCTATTATGGATACAGATGTCATTACTGTATATCTAGTGTAATGGAAGTCATAGGGTTTCACTTGAGTGAACATGATCAGATTTTGATGAGAAAAAACACCCTCCATTTATGCAGTATAGAAGCACAGTGTGTGACCTGAAATAACATTTTGTGTCCACATATGAATATGAATTGAGTGATACTCCAGAATATCTCTTTCTTGGACCCATAGCAGGACCGACTAGGAGAAGCTTGAATATATGAATGAATAAATAAGTGAATGGAAAAAATACCCCTTACCACCCCTTTCACCCCATTCTTCTCCCATTTCAACCATTTTGAATTGAAAATGAAAGTACGGAATTGGATTTTGAAGTTTGCACTCATGCACTGGTATTTATTTTGACATGGCAATAAATATAGTCTTTGAGTAAAATCATTCACATTGCCTTGAGCACAATTGTGAGGAAAATGTGTCTTAAAACGGGGAAAGCATCTGTCGTTTTTCAGAAAACAAGCTCACAGCACGTGACGCGCTGTGAGCTTGTACATCTGCTATTTTTGAACATTTCAGGAAAATCTTGAAAGTGTTTGAAAGAATTTTTATAATTTTGATTTCTTTAACACAAATCTTCTCATCTGGGGGTCCCTGGCACAAAACATTTTCAGATGGGGGTGTCCGTGGCCAAATACATACCATTTTGGGGGTCCACGGCACAAAAAAGTTTGAGAACCACTGATTTAGAGGGCATATGTAGAATCAGGTCTTATTGGGTTAATGGACATAGCACTGTACTCTAAAAAGAGGTCCACTTTGCCATACTGTCTGTTACATTTGCAATATTAGACATTCCGCATGGCTCCATTGTGCTGTGTTTTAGCGGGGAAATTATGAGGTAGTCAAGTCCTACCTACCTTAAATGCATTTAAGCCACTTCACACTGTTCCCCTCTAGAATAGGTTCGGTTTGAGACATGAGACGTGTGTCGCATTCTAATCCTTTTCTATAAAACTGAGCTCACTTGACTTTACCTTGTTTGAGCTTTAAGGAAAGCAAAAAAGATAAAAAGATATACATTTTGAGTTATTAGGAATGAGAAATTAATTAGAGATATGATATTAAGATATACAGTATTTACAGTAGCAATGGAACCCATAAAAGGACTAAACAATTGAAACATTTTATCTTATTAAAAATGTTATATCTTATTACTGTATGTCAAGTGAAAAATGAACAAATTGTTTTGGGGGTTTGTCGTTTGGTAAGCAGTTGGTCGTGTTTTTGAGTGTGCAGTTGCATCAGTGAGAGTGAAAAGGTTTAGCTTTCTTTTTTGCCTTTCAGCACTAAACACTGTCTTGCTACTGAGCTGGCATGTCTCAAGTAAGAGAAGAAGGATTGTGCGCACGGTTTCTTTCCGCTTAAGCCCTATTTTATATTTTGTTGTACGGTGGTATTTTGTTGTTCAGTGAGAATAGCCGATCTACAATCTCACATGTCACATCGTGGTATGATGTGAGCTTGTAGATCAGCTATTTTTAAAACATAAAAAAAAATGACATTTTTTCTACAATGACGTGCCGAAAATAGGGACGTCAGGTTGGTGGTTAATGTACAGTATATTGCTCTCTTGGAAATAGCAGCACTATTCAGAGGGGTTGAGAAGCCCCTCTGTGAGCCCTCCACATGTTCATGTCTGAACAGAAGGATACTCCTACTCAATATGATACCCTTTATGAATATGAGTTTATTACTGATACGTAAAAAACATAATTGTACTTTGCAAAAACGATATATTTTGTTCCTGCCTTTAAAAAAAAGTTAAGCACTTTTAATTGCCTTTGTATATGAAACACAAATGAATTCCTGAAGTCCTGCCTTTTAAAAATACTAGAGTTTCGGGCTGTTATGCGGCCCTCACAGCTCACACCTACGTTGCACTGCAAAGATGCTAATTTACATATACGCATACCCCCTTTTGTGCCCATATATGGAGCTGACTGATTTGTTTGCGGCTGATGCCATGACGACACATTGAGGTTAGACAACACACTCCATGTTTGGGCATGGCTGCATTAGGAACTCCTTATATGGTTATGGCTGAGTCAGAGTGACGTCATAGGTGACGTCATAGGTCCGCCTTCCCATTAGCCAGTTTTAATATAGGATACAGTATATTAAATAGTGATAGTTGCAGAATGATGCAATAACTTTTGCGATGGATATAAATACATTGTAAATTAGCACAGTTTTCCTGAAGGGCGTGTATAAATATTTGTGCTTCACCTCACACTTAATAATCTGACCATGAAGACAAAGCAGAAGGTCAGAAGGCCGTTGGAGTCAAATTAGTATTAGAGTTAACCACTTTAATCTTTTACACTTCAATTTTGGGAATGTCATCATTATAGGTGAAAACTTTCCCCTAATCTACAAACAACAAACAACACGGCACGACTCGTGACTATTTTCACCGCCCGACAATGTTGTATGAAGTAGAGGATGGACTGGTCTTAGGAGAAAAAGAAAAAGAGCTCATGAGGATATTGAAAGTGATGATGGTGATGACGGAATTTAACAGACTCATGCAAAGATCCACCAATTTACACAGCATCTTGGCTCCCGTTGGCAGTGCACTGTTAATTCTGCTCTTCATCTTATTCTATGGAGCCACTGTGTGGTAATGACTATAATATACACACTTTAAAAAAGAAAATCAATAGATGTAAACACAGTTATGGGTCGGACCATTGGGCACTAAGTGGGCAAAATGAGTTGCAGTCTCAGAAAGCAGTACAACATCATCGCATAGTTCCATTCTGGCTGTACCCTCTTATGAAATCATCACTGTAACTATCAATTACTAAACACAGATTGTTCTCTGCCAGAACCCTTGTTGATCCACCCTTTCAAGTTGCGTTGGTAAGAAGTCGGATTCAAAGACTGCTGACTTTTATCGCAGCCTTCTTCCCACACTTGACTCCACTTCTTTTTTAGTGTTGGGTCAGTAGTGAAGAGATCAGAAACAAAGCATGCTTAGATGTTTCAGTGACAGCACATAAAACCAGTGTTCAACATTCACTGGTAAGCCCTGCAGAAATGCATCATGATAGCAACTTTTAAAGAAGAGCAGAGGAGGCAAAACACATGACTCAACACTACAGTACAATTTGCCAACTAACTAAAAAACCCAGCATGATAATTCTCCACATAAGTCCTCTGGATAACATTGTTCGGTGTTGAGCAACAGTGTAAGGACAGTACAATCATATTAATTATAAACTTTCTCTTTAACCCTATACTCTTTACACCGGTGTCCCCCAGGGGTCAATACAAGGTCCCCTGCCTTTTTCAACAAGCTCACAACACCTCGCAACACAACGCGATCGTGAGCTTGTAGATCTGCTATTTGCTTGTAGATCTTAGATAGATTTTCTTTCGTTCCTCAGGCATGTCATATGATACGTGATGTATTGGAACATAAGGGTTTCACTTCAGTGCTTTGTCTCTACATGTTGAGCTCTCTATATTTTAACTATCTCATGTTTGTAGCTCCGCAGGAATATAATGAAGATACAATACAGTATATGTTTTGTGAAGTGATTTAGAAGTGTACACTGACTCCAGGCCAAACTCCCCAGACATGCTGTTTCCAAGCTGATAGGGGTCCGGAATTCACTCTGGGGGTCTTTTTCCTGTTTCCAAGACTTGGACAAAACCATCCACGGTTTTGTCTCATCTACCCTTGCTTATTTTAACACCCTGTTCTGGGGTGCATTTCTCCTTTCCGACATGTCGCCTTTCCGACGTTGACGAACCCTATACCTAACCCTAACCCTAACCATAACCGCACGCGGAAGCCACTAGTCGGAGTGGTGAGATGTCGGAATGGAAGGAGCACCCCCCTGTTCTGCTGCCTCACTCAGGCATCAGATGTACAGCTAAAATGACAGCGCAATTCAGCTTGCAAGACGTTACACAAAGATCCCATCAGTCTCACAGGGATCGGCACAGTAATATCCTGAGTGTTAGTTTAAGTTTAATTTTTTTCTCTCTCCATGTCCTGTTCTACAGCTAATTCTCAGGAAGCGACCTCATCTGTTGCAGCGTATTGATGAGTCTAGAAAGTAGTGATCAATAAAGGCTTCAGAGGGTAGTAATCGGTGTCTGTTCAGGTTGTGCTTTCTCTCTCTCACGTGGAGATGGCACGCATTTACGGCACACACATGGATGTCATTAATACCCGGCCAACTATCGAGTGGCATGCATGCAAGGACAATGGGATCCAGCGGTCTCCCACCCAATACATACATCAATAGCACTTCACCCAATACACTTGGGAGACATACGAGTCCCTTCCTTGCAGCAATAATAGCCAATTAAACAGCTCATCCCGTAGAAGCAAAACACAGCAAATGTGAGTGGGAATGAATGGTGTATTTAGAGTCGGACCAGCTGACACCACGGTTGGATAGGAGTCAGTGTCGTGCTCCACTATGAATGGGGTTGTTTAAAAGTGGACGTGTGGGTGTATGGGTTGCCAGTTTTAATGATGAAAGCAGCTACTACATTGTAGAATTCTCTTGTTATTGTGGTAAATTATGCTGTTACTGTACTTTGCTTGCTCTTGCACTGCGCTCGCCTTGGTGTGGGTGGGTGGGTGTTTGCATTCATTTCTTTCATGTACTATATGTGCATGCACTGGCTGGTAGCCTGCTTCTGCCTTCCTCAGTGACTGTGTTTTGTCCTTGCTGCCTCTTTATTTCCTCCCTCTTTCCAATTTACTTGTCATTCCCTTCATCATCACGAACAGCTGCCAACAGGCCGTTTCAAACCACAGATGTGGATTTGCTGTTTGCTGTGGCCATCAGTATAATCAACAAGGGATAGAAACTAAATACACAGGTCCGAGAAGTCCTGCACCCAGCATTTGCACTTCAATGTCAAGCCGAGCCGAGAGTCATCCGGAAGAGCTTCAGTGATGTGCACATTTGCAGCAGGTATATCCCACAAACCAGGCACAGAGACAAGCAGATGGTTTCTGAGTGGAAACATGAATACTGATTGCTTGTCTGTACACGTGCCAGCAACATCATCCTAGTGAAGTACAAAACCCCCCCATGTGCCCTGGACCTGGAAAAGGCACACGGGAACACAAAAAAAATGCTAGAGTCCTCCAGTTTGCTCTCAGGAATGTCTGGTCGTTTTAGCTGGTTGTGAAGAGTCAAGCCTCACGACGTCACCAGCCGCCCGAGACCCCTGTCAGCCCAGCTTTCTGTAATTAGAATCCACACTATCTACCCAAGATAAGACTGGGGGCTTTACTCTGCCTGGTTGTTAACCTGTGGATGCTGCTGCTGCTGCTGCTGCTGCTGCTGCGTCCCCAAGGCCCAGCCACTGACACCTGGTCTGCCAGGGCCGAATGAAACCTACCTTGGTACCAAAACCCCCAGGCCATGTTAAGTACTGTACAGTAGAGTACACATAAAGTCCAGGGATAGAAACAGGCAAGCTGAAAAGGGCATAGAGATTTTTCAGGTCTCTCAACCGTTAAACCACTCTTGTAACTGCAGAAAATTATTTACTTATTCATGTATTTATTTATTTGTTTGTTTGTTATGTATTGCTGCTATTTTTGCTTCATTTAGATAGGAGATTAACTAGAGAGAAGGGTAAACAAAAAAGTATTGAGAGGAGGAAGGACATGACACATGCCACACTGGAAAATAGTTAATTCAAGTGTTAATTTAACTCTGAAAGTGTACCATTTGGTTACACTCTTAAGAGTTAATGGTACTCTTAAGTACAAAATGTTTTTGTAAAAATTAAACAACACGGCATTAAACAAATGTTAAAAAAACATGTATTTTCTGTTTACTGAAGACCTGGGAAGACCTGTTAATGAACAAACACTGATTACAATTGGAATATAGAGCCATTCATTTAAATAAATACATAAATAATTAAATCCCCTTTAAATGACCACTCAAGGTGTTACAGTGTAGGTCTCCAGCTGGAATCGAACCAGGAACCATGTGATTTGTGGTTTCAGGACTAGGCATTAGGCTACTCTTACACAACACACACAGTGCACATTATGTGGTTGACACACTATCCCATCAGCACACCCCACAGTTATTTTTATTTCTTCCTAAAGGAGAGTGGTCAGGTCAGAGGAAAGCACTTAGTGGACTTGATATTTGGTTGCTACAGCATGTCATTATTCTGCCACTGCTGAATATGGCTGCTGCTTGGATTCCGACATCATAGACATCGTAGAGTAATCTCAGACTCACATATTGTGAATATTTCGTGAATTCATCATCTGAATCTCTTCCCGCCGTCCCTCCATATTTGGGCAAGACTAGCCTCGATCTCCAGGCTTTTATTTTCCTTCGCGTTTTGCTCAAAAATAAGAGCCTGGACCAGCCTGTTGACGTTCCTGGCATAGGAAGTGTTTCATTTCCCCAACCAACCAGAGTGCAGTGGGCGTCGCTCCAAATGTTGTGACGTCAGGGCTCTCAATGCTGCACATTGGGGGGAGGAGGAGGAGGGGCATGGGGCGGGTGCTGGCGGACAGATCGGTGAACTAATGGGATCTCGCGGAATTTTTCTCCGGAGATTTTGAACCTGCCCCTCTAGACCAGATATCAGACGCGCTAGGGCAGCCTAGGGCAAGACTAACATCAATATGACGGCATCAATATGATGTCAGACATCATTCCGTTATTATTTTGTTCTCTGTCCCTCTCTCACTGCATTACCTTCTGCCTCTCTCTCTCTCTCTGACTCTCTCCTTCTCTACCTATCTCTCTTTAATCTCTCTGCATTTGTTGCTGGCAGAGGCTCAGTCACTGAGGATAATTATAGTAAACTGCAGGTGTAGGAGGTGTTACAGGAGATTTTGTTGTTGTTTTGGCCATTGTCTGATGGACTGCCATCCCCCGAGTCTAGCACGCTACTGTGCCAAAACAAGGAATATACAGTAGGAGCAATACAGGAACTGTATGCTCCACTTGGTCTTCCTACTGTACATTGTAAAATCCTGAGGGAACTTATTTTAATGAACAAAACCTGATTTTACCTGTATGGTAGAGTATGTATATGTTACAGTCCTATATAACTAGCACATATGCATATGCAGGAGGTGGTCTCCCTACTCCAGTGGTGTAAAGTAACTAAGTACTTTACAGTATTTCCAGTTTTCGTTTTCATTACTTTTACTTCTACTACTACATCTCAGAGGCAAATATTATACTTTTACTCCACTATAATTATTTAACTCTAGTTACTAGTTACTTTATACATTTTGATTATTATTACAAAACATACATGAACAACTTCAGCCCTTTGAAAATAGCCGATCTACAAGCTCACAATGTGTCGCATCGCTTGTAGATCTGCTATTTTCTAAAGATTTTTATACATTTTATACATTTGAAACCCTGTGAAATGGGACATTCTGCATAATGAGTACTTTCTACTTTTGGTACTTTAAGTACATTTTGATACCAATACTTTAGTACTTTAACTCAAGTACATTTTGAATTCCGGACTTTTACTTGTAACAGAGTATTTCTACATTGCAGTATTGATACTTTTACTTAAATAAAACATTAGAGTACTTTTTCCACCACTGCCCTACTCTTCCAGTGAGAAATTTAGACCCTGGGGTTGGGCAGGACACCTACTGTACTGGTTGACAAGTGGTTGCATGCATGTTATGTGTGATGCACTTCTGACTAGGTAGTAAGCTTATAATTTGAGGCATATGATGTGAAGTGGCCTAAAAATAGCCTTATAGGGTCAACAAACAAGGTTGAATGACATATGAATCTAATGCCTCAATTATGTCAAATCTGTGTACAGTATTTGTGTGTATTTACAGTGTAATCATGTGAAAATGGGACAGGCGCCATAACAATGTAATCAGTGCGTTCTGAGATACATTGTTAAAATGTGTTGTCATACAACAAGCAAAAAAACATATTTTCATATGTTAACGTAATTATGAAAACATTTTCGCTGCAGAGGATGTGCATTTGGCGCACATTTCCCTCATGCAAGGAAACAATTTATAAGAGAAGATAGAGGGATTATTGCCTAAGCTTGGAGAAGAATGCTTTGCCTTTGTTTTGCTTATTATAGTTCATACACCAATGTGGCAAATGAGCAAGCAATGAATGCTTGCTGAACAATAAGCCCAGGGTTAGAATGTGTTAATTCTATAATGTACACGTGGAAGCCAGTGCTGAATTTCTCTGCCCCTCTCGCAAGCGGCAACATTTATTTCCCATGATTTTCTGCTGTTATCAACCAATGACACTGAAGGCTATGCATTCAAACTGGGTCATTATAGCACCTCCACTGACTGTGTATAGATTAGAAAGAGAGAGAGAGAGAGAGAGAGACCTAATGTGAGAGAAAGACACATGTACTGTTATAGTCGTGCCTATTGGACTATGTCAGAACGCTGAGTTGAACAGATATTAAACATGACATGATTAAAAAAAACACCTAATAGGTGGTGTATCTCTATGTATATCCATGTATGGATACACCATACACAGTCCTTTATGATAACGCGGTTGACTTGACTGCCGCCTCGACCTGGATGATGATGATGTGATGATGAGGTGCAAACTGCAAATCTAAAAGCCATTGCACCTCCCTGTGACTTCTATTATCACCTCTCACTGATAATTGTGTTGGGCTGCGGTTCTAAGAGGGAGGGAGAGCGAGGGAGAGAGAGAGAGAGAGAGAGAGAGAGAAAGAGAGCAGCACCCCAAAGCCACTGCTATTCTTTTATGGCAGAGTCCCGATGTGATCTGTGCGTTCACTGGTCCGGATACTTCTTTTTTTTTAATGGTGTCCTTTTGTGTTACGGGACGTCAGACAAATGCTGAGACTGTGAGATAGAGACGGGTGGACGTATATGTTAATTAACTTGAATGAGGGAAGGGAGAGGAAAAATTGTAATTGCGTGTATGAGAGCATTCTCAGGCCGACCGCTCCAGATTGAATTCGCCCTCTTTTCTCTTTGTGAAAGAAAAAGCAAGGATGAGGCCGGTTTTACGGCCCAGAGAGACGTTGGGTTGGGCTCAGAAATTACGAGGGCACATGGAGGGGGCAGTGAAAAGTGGAGAGAACTGAAAAGTACTGATCAAATCCCATAAAATTACATAGAAAATCACATAAGCGTCCATTTTTACCACTCTCAGAGTTGACCTAGTGCCCAGTACTCACTGTGTGTAAATCGCTCTGGTCTATAATCTCACTAGTTTAGCTCAGCTGAGAGGGCTAGCTCTCTAAGGAGAAAAAGAACAAAGATAATCAATCAGAACGTCTTGATTGTACACATGATCAATTGAAGATGTAGCTTATAATCACTTACGGTATCTGCTAAGAAAACATCACAAGCTTGAACACCCCATAGATCTAAAGTGTACTCAATGGCTGTTTATTTTTTCTTCCTCTACACCAAAAGAAAAGCTCATTTACACCAGCGCTCACATTTACATGCGTCCGCAATAGCAATCAAAAACCCCTCTCCCCTTGATCTTGGGAAAGGGATGCGTGTGCAATAATTTCTCTCCACTTTCTCCAGTCCTCATTACCGCAGAGATTTCTCTCTCTCTTGTGCATCTCATCGTGGTTGTCTATCAACTGCGCTGCTTTGATATTCATGCGGTGTCGGCATTGAGATGCGGAGGGGGAGATCGTTTGGAGGTCGTGGGTCTCCTCTTCACCTATTGTCCATCACTCGCTTTTCCCTTCACTCCTCTTTTAGAACACTCCTGTTTTCTCCTTTCCTCTGCCCTTCCCTATCATCGCTTTTCCTCTCCTCTTTTCTTTAGCTTTTTTACCTACACTTTTCTTAGCCTCTCCTCTCTTCTCCTCTCCTCTCTGTGAACCTGCTATTTATTTCCACCTCTCAATTCCTACACACTAAAACATTTTAAGTGTTAACTACATTTTTTTAAGGTAAATTGGTACTCTCTGGATTTTACTGTATTCTCACAGACGAGGTTTGGCAGTGTCACCGTAACCAGTGTTACCCTGCCACCACCCCTGCTGTTCATTCTGCACAGCCCTCCTCTGTGTGTGACTTTTACAGTCATTGTCAATTTTAACGGCAGTGTTCACAGCATTATCTCTCTCTCTCCCTCTCTCTCCCCTGTCTCTCGAATGGTATAAGCTTTCCCTTGCAAGCTTATTTCTTGCTAATTCAAAGCACAGCCACTTTGAGTTGCTAGAGCTTGCTATAGGAGGTAGAGCGGCCATCTGAGAAGGTTCCCGGTTCGATCCCTGCTGGCTCTCTCCTGTTATGTTGAAGTGTCCTTGAGGAAGACACTGAACCCCTAACTGCTCCCGATGAGCCGGTTGGTATTTTGGTTGCTTCTGTCGTCGGTGTGTGAATGTGTTCCGCATTAACATGTGTAAGGGTATTCCGCCGTTGCAGTGTGAATGGGAGAATGTGAAGTATTGAGTGGTCGGAATTCGGAAAGACTAGAAAAAGTGCTATATTAATTCACTCCTTTTAGTACGATGTTCTTTCTAAAAGCCTGTTTCATTTCACGAGGGAAAAGAGTCGATTTACAAGCTGTAGATAGGCTATTTACTTTGCACGACACCGTCGTACAACCAACGTAGCATAAATAACACATAACTCCCTGAACTTTGGCAGAAGTTTTTGGAAGAAAGTTTTGACCCTGGGAGAAAAGAGCACATCCTTGAACGAACTGAAGCAAAGCCACTTGATCCGGCTTTACTGTGGCTTCGCAATTTTTTCCCATGTGAATCATACTGAATATTTTGTCCCTTTTTTACCTACTAGTATGGGTGAGCACACCACATTGCAACATACCCAGTGTCAATTTAACTCAGAGTTAAAAAAAAAGTCCTGTGTAGACAGAAGTCTTTTGCTCTTCTTTTTTACATGATTTGCTAGAGTGTTTTGGGAGCTCCTCCCCCGGTACACACAGGAAGAGGTCTTGCTGATATGAGTTGACTATGAATGCTTATGAATAATTATACTTCCTGTTTCACGCTGTGTTGGTTAAGCCCCGTTCTACTAGGGTTACACTTACACTACATCACTGAAAGACGCGTGCAAGCATGTGCACACACATACATAAAAATGCTGTACACACACACACACACACACACACACACACACAAATGCAGTTGGAGGGCGAAAAAGCTGCGATGCAAATGGGGCCCCTTTGATCTCTGCATGGGCCCTCGGAGCAGAGGAGGACAGAGCTGTGTGCTGTGAACGTCTGACAACATGTGAGCCCCCCAAGGCCGCAGCATTTTCACCACTGACCTTTTCAGACAGGCCTACACCAGGCCCAGCTAAAGCCAATACCCAGTGATTTATTTCATTTGGCTGCTCAAGTACATACGCCCCCTCGCCTTAGGCAGTGATAAGGCTTTAGCCCAAGCCTCAGGGGTGGGGGGATGGGGGGATGTGTGGTCCCCCCCCCCCACCCCCCTGAATCATCAGCGGTCAGCCAAACTGTCATGTCCCCTGAGCCTGCACAGAGAACAGAAATGACAGATGGAGCCACACAGGACTGTGCTTGGGGTCAAAAAGTTGCATCTTTTTGTGATGTATACATTACTACAGTGTAGGTGTCAAAGCTGTACAAGTATTAAACCCCCCAGCATTTAGTCCCAGGCCACTTAGAAGGGTAAAGTGGAGAATATAGGAAAGCACCATGCTTGTCAGCGGGCTGCTGTTTGACAACCAGGCTGTTTCCTGGGGGCTAAAACCTGTGCTATCTTTAGGTTTCAGAGAAGAGAGGGTGCCAGGGGAAGGCGGTAGAGAAAGGATGGAAATGGACTTTGGAAGATGCAGATGTACAAAGCCTTGCCTGCAGCAAGAGCAGCTGCTATTCAACCTCCAGGGGGTTTTATCTGCAATTGTAGCATGAGAGCGCGAGCGCCTCCCTCCTACACACTCCCACCACTCACTAAGACTCGGTAAATATCAAGTTTTCCAGAGAAGAGACGGATTTGGGGAGTCATCACTTCATATAAGGTGCTTAAATGTCATCCACTAGTCAAGCAATATGAATATTCCAAGGTGGACCATTGTGGATGTTTGTGGATCAGCATAATGTCAGCCAGTTTCGCTTAGAAGCCCAGAATAACTGCTGGCGTGATTAATATGGAGAATACAGATTTTTTTTTTGCCTAACTACATCCAACAGTAATGATTACCCATGAAATTTTCCAAGCAAGTGAGAAAGCTAGCCGTTCCATGGATGATTATTTTCTGTTATGAGAAACTGCAAGGCCTTCATGTTTGCGTATTGTGTGCGTATGCATGCAGCAGAGATAGGCAATTGAAAAATAGTCTGTGTGTCTCTTTCTGTGTGTGCGTGAGTGCGTGCGTGTGCATATTTCTCGGACTGTTTGTGCAGAAGAAAGAGAGACAGAGTGTGTCAGTGAGAGTGTAAGGCAGAATCACAGAGACACGAACAGGAAACACAAATAGAATGAATGATTACATGCCTCAATTGCAGCGAGTTGAGCCATCGAGGGGTTTCATCACTGTAGACGCATCAGAACCGATTTGTCTCAAATAGTGTTTTGGTGTGAGGTAAAATAGCCCCAAGCTTTGAACACGTCAAGACCTTATTATATGTGCGCTATTGATCTAGGTGACTGGTTCACTTGGTTGTGCAGCATGTTATGCACAACCATTAAGTTTAACATTTAGTAGTATCGATTGTATCGATTTAGTAGTATCGATTGTCATGCACAATGCGTCGTTTGTAGATCGGCTATTTTCGGTGCACGACACAACCTTGCAACTAAGTATAGTTTCATAAGCCTGTATCACCTGCTGAGTACATACTGTTACAAACACTCGTCATCTTTGTGATGATGCAGATTAACGGCCATCGCTTTTCACCGCCCAGTCACAGCAGTGTCTCTAGTGGATCTAATGCCTTCTCCGTTCCTCTTCTCAAAGGGTAATGGCGTGCCATCGGTTACATTAGCATTCGTTCAGAGACGGGGAAGTGGGGGAGAAAAATCTCCTCTACATGCTCATCTTCCATCAAGGAAAGCATTCTTGGAGGAGCCCCTGTTCCCCTCAAACGGGTCTAATGCACACACCCATGTATCAATCAGGGTCTTGAGCGGCTTGTTTTGAACATCCTACTGAAAGTGAAATGAGCCATTGCGGAGCTCAGCGGCAGCGCAGGCTGGTTTTGTCGGATGGGTAGGTAAGTGGTGCTTGCTCCAAGGTGCTCCCTGTGCGGCGCTGCCCTTTGCAGTGTTTTAATGGCATCCTCCTGACAGCGGCAAAGCATCGCATATAGATTGATGGCTTTGGGTGGTGGTGATGGTTCTATCTCAATGGAGTGCACAACGCATGTGCGTTAGAAGGCCACACTATAGGGCTACATGGTATTTACAGAAGAATGGTCTAAAAGCCCCACTAGCGGCATTCTAGAGGCCATGCTGCTCCTGACACGCAACTGGACCAAAGTGGTTTGCACTGACTTGACATTGCTACCCTAAGAGCTCATGAGGTTCATGAACAGCTTCCACCCGGCTACCAGGCTGCTGAACAAGGCATGATCACCGCCTGTCGTCAGGCTGAACTTGGACTTTTTTCTCTTCCTTATGGATTATGCCAGGGACAGTGACTTGGACTTGTTTTGCCTTTACCTTATGTGGACTATGCGGTCGACACACACTGACACTCTATATCTGCTGCTATGCTCACACACCTTATGTCTTACCTCAGGTACTGTACTTATACCGCACCGGATAGATATACCGTTTACTGTAAATATGTCGATAAATTGTTGTTTTTATTGATCTCTCTCTTCCCCTTGCCCCCGTCACCAAAATCTCGGACTCATCGTCCAGGGAAGTTGCACAGCAAATTTCATGGCAATCCAGCCAGTAGTTTTTGGGAGTTTTTGAGATCTCTTGACTGATGCCGCTACCAGGGCAAAACCTTTTTTTGTGTGTAAAGTCAACCTGGGTCCAGAACCGCACAAAAATTCCTAGTAAGGGAGTCTGTGACACATTTTACCTTGAAAGAAACAATTGTTGCATTTTGCAATTTGGTATAGCTATTTAGAAGGTTTGTTTTGTACCTACTGTACATGTAAAACTCTGCATGTGTGAACCCGTTGACTCATACAACAATCACACACACACACGCACGCACGCACGCACGCACGCACGCACGCACGCACGCACGCACGCACGCACGCACGCACGCACGCACGCACGCACACACACACACACACACACACACACACACACACACACACACACACACACATACACACACACACACACACACACACACACACACACAATTTTTCCTTTGACAAATATCACATTTATTAAAGGCAGGACATACAGTAGAAAAATGTAAGTTTACCCACTGTGTAGCTCCCTTCTGAAGACTTTATTTTGGTACCACCTGAGTGGGCTGAGCAATGTTTCGAGCACACTTGCTCTCGTACAGTACACACAACACCTTACACACATTTTATTTAAACTCATCCCACACACACACACACACACACACACGCACGCACGCACACACACACACACACACACACACACACACACACACGAACACACGCACACGCACAGGCACAGTCACCTTATTTTATGATTGCAGACATTAACATACAGATAAATGTACACATGCACAAACACATACTGTCATTTATTTTATCCTTGCTACAATTTCGAGGGGACAAAACCAAAGAATGTTACTCTCACTGTGCCAGTGCAGGAGAAGCTCTTGAATCTTGAATCTCGGTGAGTGCCAGTAATTGAAAGCACCTACTGTATGATTGGAGCGAATGGGGCAGATGGCTCCATCTGGTCAGAGTGTGAGAGGCTTGTCCCTCAGTGGGCTCAGCTTTTATGCCCCCACGGCAGAGCAAATGACACTTGCCACTTGCCAGAGAGGAGCCTCCTGAATGCTCTCTGCGCTGTTCTCTCACGGTTATCATCATCATATGCCCCTTTTTTTACTCCAACCCAGCATCTCACCTTTCTTTTCCTTCATCTTTTATCTTTTTTTTTTTTTTTTTTTTTTATACTTTATTGAGTCCAAACATGTTAACAATAAATGATTCAGTTTACTTCCATAATAGTAATAATACATTTCACATGTTTTATGTCTCTGTTATCAACAGACATTTCGACCCATTCTTTTTTCTTTTTCTTTTTTTTTTTGCATGTAAAACCCCTTCACCTACAGTACATACATAAAGTAAATAAAAAGGATAAACTATATAAAGACATTTCAATAGAAATCATTATTTCATCCATGCATCCTCGTAAACCTCCTGTATAAGGAGGCATAAGCAACAAACTTGACACCAAGAAATGAAACAATAAAGAAATAAAACACAAAATAAAAAAAAAAAGGGGGGGGGGGGGGTGAGGTGGGGGAGTTAGGCTTTGTTGTGTCATTTTGGTAAAATATCTTCCATTTTCTTTTGTTTCATTTTTAGTTCTGAATACTTGGGTGGTTAAAATAAATAGAAATATTCCAAAGAAATAATAATAATTTTAGTCATTAAGGTTAAATAATCAAATCATGTTTATTTGTAAGATAGAGAGCCCATCTCTTTTCAAACAACCTGTCCTTTCCATTAATTTTATACGTCACCTTCTCCATGAAATAAATATCTTCCACTTTTTCCATCCATCTGACTACACTAGGTAGTTCCAGACCTTTCCAACATCTAGTTATTTGTTTGAGGGCTGTAATTCTCAAAATCCAAAAGAGATATAGTTCTTCCCTCTGTAGACTTTTGGGACGTGTTCCCAAGAGTATATTGTGATTTTCTAAATTAACAGCTCTTCCAAATATTTGTTCTATGATTTGTAAAACTTTAGACCAAAAGTGTTGTATTTTGGGGCATGTAAGGAAAATATGGGTATGGTCCGCCCCATTCTCCCCACATCCCCTCCAACAACTAGAGTTTAATGTGTACTTGGATATCGATAGAGGCGTTTGGAAATACCTTATATTCATCTTCCAGGCGTATTCCTGCCAAAAAGGCGATCTTATATGATTAAAAATGTCTTTAAAACTCTGATTCCACTCACTTCCTTGTATGGTTATTTTCAGTTCTTTATCCCATTTGTCCTTTATATGATCTAGATCTTCAATTTTGTTTTCCTGAAAAATTTTATAGACTTGTCCAATTGTGTTTTTGTAATCATGTCTTTGATGGGATTTTACTATATATCTTAGGAGAGGGTGAAGGTCTCCAAGAGTTCTAATTTTGAGCTTCTCTTTTAAGTAGCTCCTCACTTGCAAATATCGATAAAAATGATGACTTGGAAGATCATATTGATCTGCTAAATTTTCAAAAGAGACCAGCCCTTCTTCATTATACATTTGATAGAATCTTCTGAGACCTTTCCCTTCCCATATCTTAAAAACATGATCAATGCTATTTGGAGTGAAATCTGAGTCACATGACATTTCTCTCATACAGGTAATTTCTTGTTCTTTAACTTTACTTATTTTACATATCGTTTTCCAAATTTTAAATGTATTACGTATAGAATGATTGAGTGTTTTAGTCTGTATTTTATTATAGGATGCAAAGATCAAGGTGCTGAGTGGTTCAACTAGATTAGACTCTATGAGCTTCCATTTAGGGCTATCTTTTTTTTCTTGGGTAATGATGGAGGCAGGAGGGCATTAAAACAAATCCTAAATGCTTTTGTATGCTTTTTGAATGTGTCGCTGTCGTGATGAGTGACGCGAGAGGGGGCGTTGTGAGACGGTAAGAGTGGTGCTGAAGACAAGAGGTAATGAGTGGGAGAGACTGATTATACTTTTTTTTACAAATTAGGTGTGTTGTTAAAGCCTCTGTCCGTAAAAAAATGGGGCAGGAGTCAGGACCCAGCAACATGATAATATAATATACAGTAGAAGTAGACCAGTGGTTCTCAAACGTTTTCATGTCAAAGACCCCCTATTCATATGTATTTGCAAACCCCCATTTGAAAATATTGTGTGCCAGGGACCCCCATACAAGATTTGTGTTGTTTAAATGTTTTCATATCTTTTCAAGATATAAGAAAAAGCAGATCTATGTGTTCAAATAGCCTACAGTATGTATAGGGTTAAAGTGGTAAAAATGAGTTTGATGCTATTTTAACACATTTTGCTGGAACCTGGAACCCCCCCAAGGACCCCCGGGGGTCCGCAGACTTCACTTTGATAACCACTGCTCCAGACAACAGTCTTTATATTGTAACGCCTAATATATACAGTGTGAAGGAAAGACCTTTCCACGAATGACTGCAGCTCACAGAGGAACGAAAACATGAAAGCGATTGACTGTCAGAATAATTATTTGCAGATTATTACTATTCCTATTCCATGCGATATGGGTTGATGTGCCATCCATCCTGCAGGTAGTGTGTGTGTGTGTGTGTGTGTGTGTGTGTGTGTGTGTGTGTGTGTGGGGGGGGGGGTGTGGAGGTGGGGGTGGCATAGATACTCTGCAGGTGCTTGTTGTGCACTTCAGACACACACACACACACACACACACACACACACACACACACACACACACACACACACACACACACACACACACACACACACACACACACATACATACTGTACAGTACATACATTCGCACAGGCACACCCAGGCGCACACACACACACACACACACCGACACTATGTACATGCTGTACAGACACATAATTGATCAACTGCGTCTGTACAAACGTACCTGTCTTGTCTCAATGCCAATGTAGTCCTATTTAAAACATTGACACAGCAAATATTGAGCATCTGACAGCAAACACTGAGACCTCAAACAACTATTGCGTCTGCCATGTGTAACAATATAGCCTAGTAAGCCTACAGTATGTGGGTAGACTTCAAGTAACAGAAAGCTAGAGAAAGCTGTAACTTCACTATTTTATATTATGCAGTCATGTCTTTTGTTCTGTACTGTATGTAATGAGGATATATTATGTTTCAAGTATTTCTGCATCATTAAAATCTGGTTTATGGTCGGCCATTTTCACGTGGCCGGCATGCAGGGAATGTCCAAATGACGCCGTTGTGGCCTCTGTGACCAGGCGCTTTTAGGGGTTGTGCGTGTGTGTAGAAGGGATGAAGGAGTGAGCACATATGGTGGTTATGTACGACACAGGGCATACTGTGATAGGATTACAGGAGAAAAGGTGCAATGTGTCCTTCTGCCATGGAAAGCTTCTGCCGCGGCTTGGGGTTCAAAAAAGACGATAAAACAGCATTTACCATGAGACATGCTTTGAGCAAAATAGTGGTCTAAACTGTCCATTGGCAGGGACATTGTGATACAATTGTTTGTCACCATGAAAATCCATAATGGTGAAGAATTGATTGGCAGCACAGCATTCATCAACGGTGCTTTTAAAGGGATGGGTGGCAATTTATTAGATTCATGTAGATTCACTGGACTAGATTAGTTAGGCCTGCAGAGTGTGAAAAGCTTTTAAAAGAGGAAGTCTTAGCTTAAAGGTCATTTGGATTTATGTGATTTTACCGGTGCACTGAGGGTATTTTATCGTCAAGTAGTGGAGGATGCTTGACCAGATATAGCGCCAATTAGGTGATCTAACACATATTTAATGCATATGGGTAATTATCTTTTTTTTATTTTTTTATTCATCTGCAAAATGTGTCTGGGCATGGCAACCTGCGTTAATGAGCTCCTCACACAGCATTTTATATTTGTGTTTACAATTCATAAGTCAAAATAACGTAGGAACTCTATAAATAGAGTCTCTCTGCAACTTTGAAAGTTCATTTCAATTATGTCTGAAAATACAGATACACATAAGTAACAATCTCAGTAGTATTTAATTTAACTACCTTTGTAAAATACAGGGAATAGCATGATAACCCCAAAACCGGCTTTTGGATAAAGAGTGGTCAAAGCAAAGTGCATTAAAGAAGGAATTTACCTTGCAGTTCATTTATTCTTGGCCATTTTTCCTGTTTTCCAGCAGAGTCAGTGGGTATGTGCATTCTGTGTGTTGCCCCACCACACCTTGACAGCACACATTGTTACGGATGGACACCATGACATTTTGTGAGGACCTGTGATATTTCAGTTTTGGAATTGCCGAGGCTCAGGACAAAAGAAAGTATAGGACGAAGATAGCCTATAGCTGGTTAATATTAAACAGGCAGGAAGCACTGGATGACACTGAATCCCATTGAAAGAGATCTTTAATTCACAGACATTTATTTGCAGCTCTTGCTACAGCAGTCACCGTAGCAGAAACCTGTCAGTGACACTTACTGTGGGTGACAGACGAACCTTGAGATATAAAACAACAACAAAAACCTGTGTTTTTGTTATCTCCACCAGGCCGGAAGGTGTTTTTGTGTGTGTGTGTGTGTGTGTGTGTGTGTGTGTGTGTGTGTGTGTGTGTGTGTGTGTGTGTGTGTGTGTGTGTGTGTGTGTGTGTGTGTGTGTGTGTGTGTGTGTGTGTGTGTGTGTGTGTGTGTGTGTGTGTGTGTGTGTGTGTGTGTTTGTCTGTGTGTGTGTGTGTGTGAAAGTCCGCAGCTAATCTCGAAAACTGCTGGACTGATCAGCAGCAAACCTTTCATGCTGCCAGTAGGCCGAAGAAGACTCTCCAGATTTTTCTAATCGGCCTCATGGTGGCTCTATACCAGGCCTCTTTACGTTTTGGTCTATAACTATTGAACTACAGGCCCTAGAATCAACATTTATTTTCCCCTGGAATCCAATCCCTCTGTGAGAGCACCATCATGCTTTAAATAAGTTACAATCATTCTGGTAAAAAGAGAAAAAGAGTAAAGTAACTGGTCTAAATGATAAGCGGCCTATACTGTAGCACTCACACCCATAGTAAGCAAATTGTAGAAACATCCAATCCAGTCCAATCCAATCCACTTTATTTATAGAGCACATTTAAAACAACAGTGTTGAACCAAAGTGCTGTACACTCAGTAGCAAAATAAATACTAAAATATACAAGAGAAAAACAATACAATACACAATAAACAGAAAACATCTCAAAGAGCTAACAGCAGGTTGCCGCTCACGCTTGACTCCCACCAATTTGCCTATCGGACTCAAAACAGATCCATAGACGGTGTGATAGCAACAACACTACACGCCTCCCTCTTCCACCTGGAGAAAAACGTCTCCTATATGAGAATGCTGTTCATAGACTACAGCTCAGTGTGTAACACCACCTCAGACTGGACACCAAGCTCAGGAACCTATAGGCCTGTACAGCTGGATGCTAGACTTTCTGTCAGAACAATGCCAGGTGGCCTCGCAGCTTTCTGAGAAGTTTCTGGCAGTGAAATACCACTGCTGGTGTGAATTTGCCGTTACACAGCCCAGCTAGGCAACCCCGTCTGGCAGAGATATGCGCTCCGCGGAGCACCCTTTTCTAGTTGTAGTTGTCTCCGACAGGCCGAAGGCGATGCCGAGACTATGTTTTGCACCTTGCCCGTCCTTCCATCCATCCCTCTGTCCGTCCCTCCTTTACTAAGTATTAGTATACTAAGTACAATACACAAAGGCTGTTTCCGTATCCGTTCTAGACCGGATCTGCAACCTGCAAGTCCAGTCTAGTTGAGCTCACATGCGCACCAAAGACATTAACGTCGCGGCTCGCAAGTGAACAATATACACCGAAAACATTACAGATTACCTTGACCCAAACACAACACAAAAGTTCCTTTATGTCAGTTTGTGTGTTTTGTGTTATTCCATAAGCTATTGACTGCATTAGGCTAATCCCATTGCAAATTATTGGTGTTTTCACAAATCCTTTAAGAGCTGTTATCTCCTCAATCATATGAATTATGCAGAGTGTTAGTTTCTTATAAAGGCAAATAGATAGTTGTGTAGACCGTACGTGCATCACCGAAGCAGCACCAGGCCCAGGGCCCAGAGAAATCAGAAAATGATCGGGCCAATCAGTGACTGCGTTTCAACTGCTGTCCGTACAACAGTGAAAAGCATCAAAATCATTTTCTGATTTCTCAAACTCGCTCCCTATGGGCCGAAGTCCAGACTGATACCGGGGAGGAACGTGAGAGTGAATCCACGTTATCAGTCTGGCCAATGCCAGGCTACTGGAACGCATCTGGTGTAATTTTTTTGATTTGAGCTAAAAAGCATTGTTTTACACTTTGGCTTTTAAAAAATAGCAGATATACAAGCTCATAGCGCGGCACTCGCGCTACGAGCTTGTATATCTGCTATTTTAGAAAAATCGAGAACATTTTTGCAAATATTTGAATATATATATATTTTTTAAGCCAACATTTGTAACTCAAATCTTTGCTTCTGGGGGTCCCTGGAACAAAATATTTTGAGATGGGGGGTCCGCGGCCAAATACATTTAAATTGTGGGGTCCTTGACATGAAAAGGTTTGAGCACCACTGACATGGCAACATAAGTTTTTTCCAAAAAACTGTTAGGATTTAGACGACATTTTGTAGAATCGGAACCTCAGGCCTTAATGGGTTAACCATTTCCACTCACCTGTACCAAACCCACCGTGGATCTGTTGAATACCCTGGCGGCCATCTGCTGGCCGCTGGAAGTCCTCAGTCTCCCTCCAGTGGTAGATGGGAGCCATGATGGACGATGTGTTGCTGGAGTGACCCAGACCCAGGCTGTGGCCCAGCTCATGGGCCGCTACCAGAAACAGATTGTAGGAATCTGGATGGATGGAAGAAGAGTTATTTGAGGGGCAATCTGAGAACCCCAATCTTAATAAAAAACGGCGCTAGCATTATATACCAATTTGCTTTATTCCGTTCTCCAATTATTTCTATGAGCATAATGTGTTATGGTCATGTTTCACCAGGATCCTGGTTGGCTTGGTTCCAGGCTTAAAACTCAATAATATAGGATTGTCTGAAATGTCTATGGAGAAATGAATGGGATCTCTACCACTTGGAACCTGCACCGGTGAAAAATATGGAGACCACTGTTAGGCTCTATTGTTTGATCATACAAAAGAATGTGTCTTTCATGTCTGTACAGTGGTACCGTGGCGTTTCAAAAAGGCTCCATCCATTGTTATGTTCCTCTGCGTCACAGTCAGATGGCTGCCTCAGGGTGCATGACCACAATATTGTCACTGATTGGACTTCATTCAAGTGCAGAAGATTGCCCCCAAACAGGGATCACTGAGCTAACCCACAGCACCCCCCCCCCAACCCCACACACACACACACACACACACACACACACACACACACACACACACACACACACACACACACACACACACACACACACACACACACACACACACACACACACACACACACACACACGTAGCCTATGCTCTTTCTATTCTTTCTTTCCTCTGTCTCCATCCAACTCTTAAATCTCTCTCTCTCTCTCTCTCTTTGTCTGTTCTTTAGCTCTCTCACCCTGTATCCTCCCTGTCCTCCCAACTCCCTCCATTCTCTCAATCCGTCCATCCTGACAGATCCAGCCAGTCCCGACGGCAAAGATTAAATATGAAAGAAATATTAAATAAATAAGGGATGTGGGGATTTTGGGGGAAATGGTGAGAATTATCTTATTAAAACTTGAAAGGGAGAGTGCGTGCGTGCGTGCGTGCGTGCGTGCGTGCGTGCGTGCGTGCGTGCGTGCGTGCGTGCGTGCGTGCGTGCGTGCGTGCGTGCGTGCGTGCGTGCGTGCGTGCGTGCGTGCGTGCCAGTGCCCAAGCTTAGTGTTTGTCTCTGTGCTTGTGTTTGTATCTCCCTGGTCATCTTAACCCTGCAGCTATGTGGCGAGTTTGTATTCAATCGTCCTGCATGCCCAGTTCTCAGCCTATCCTCACCCCCTGTCACTACTGTAAGTAGCCCTTTCCAACGGGTTAATGTCCTTCACCTTTGCCACCTGTTACCGGCTTGCTGTCGACTCGATACAGTTCTCACCCACTGTGTAGTGTATAAGCACCTCCAGGTGGAATAATGTGCCAGTTTTCACATAGCGTAAAAAAAACACACACACACACACACACCAAAAAGCACAGAAGAAGAATAAATACATTTTCCTGCTGCTTTGGTGCCTGTCCATCAAAGTATTGTATGCTGGTCATGTTTGAGAGGTCTTCAGCCCCTGGGGAACTGTCAGAAGAATAATTACGAAACAGGAGAGGGTTGAGTCCTTGGTCAGCCATCGGACAGCTCATCTCTTTTGCAGAAAACCTCTTCCAATCTCTCCTTCAAGGACATCTGATAATTACATTTCTACATTAGCATTTGTGGGGGAAAAACAACAGAATCGCTACAGCAATCTCATAGATTGAAAAGCATCGAGAAGATGATGGGAGCCTGACTTAGGGGATGCAGAGTTAATGGCGTTTTACACATGGGCAGCAGCAATCATAAACTCTCCAGGCCAATGCAGGTACCATCCTGTCTTCTATAGGCTGTCACTATAGAGTGACGTCAAACCATTGCTCGATTGGCGAGATAGAGAGGAAGAGGGAGAGAGCCTATTTGGGGGCGGCCATAGTTGAGTGGTTAGTGAGCCCGCCTAGGGAGCCAGAGGCCCTGGTTGCCCCGGGTACGATTCCAGGCCAGGCCAGCAAATATGTCGATGAAATGAAATATGTCCCTGAGCAAGACTCTTAACCCCTAATTGCTCACAGGCCCTCATTGGAAACAAGACCGCAAGGACTTTCATGAACGGACCTGTTAAAGGAATTATCCTTATCCTTATTTCACCCACACAATCTGGAGAGGGAGAGCCCATTTCACCCATGCAATAACATGATAAATAATTAATTGTAATAAATATGTGTTGTCAAGATCCGCACCAAACTTTTCACAAACACTGTTTAGGGGTCTGCCATGAGAATAGTCACACCAAAAAAGTACATTGCTCACTACAGCAGTGTTACAGCAGTTGTTAAAACTTGGCCATACTGTAACTCGGTGACCGTTGCTCTGATCAGGGCAATATGGGACTAGATTTGAAAATCCTGAAAATGTAGTATATCATGCACGAACCTTAAGGGTCATGATTGTCCCGTTTACTAGTCTGCCCCCATCTCACAGGCATTGAGTACTTTTCCATTCAGCTGCTGTTGCTATTTACAGCCTCCCCTGCTTTAATAAAGGTTTCATTTCATCTGCTGTATGTATAACCGAACACACACACACACACACACACCCCCCCCCCCCCCCACACACACACCCCCCCACACACACACACACACACACACACACACACACACACACACACACACACACACACACACACACACACACACACACACACACACACACAGATACAATGCATACACACAAGAATTCATATTGCTTTTAGATATTAAAAAGTACTTCCAAAGGGAGGAGAGAGTCCTGGAGTACTTGTTTATGTATTCAACTATATGAGATAGAGACAGTAATTTTTCTGGATGTGTTGTTACACCATCAATGGCCCCCTCAGGGAGAAAGCATGAAGTGGATACCATGTAGACTAGGATACTCTTCCACCAGGTGTATGGACTGAAGGACACAAGTCGAGGTGGATCTTCAATCTCAGTTTATTTGCGTGCAGTCACGTTACAAACAGCATAGCAGAAGCAGGCAGTGCTCACAAGCTCATCTCCGTTCAATCTCCGTTCAATTCTCTCTAATTATATCTTTACTCAGTATTTATACACTTTTTATCTGTCTCATTCCCTTTGGTCGGGCCCCCTCCTTCCTGATCCATGTCTGGTCATTTCTCCACCTATATCAGGCACATTACTACTTCTTCCATGTAAATTACCTCTTTTCAGAGAAAGAGTTCGCTCGCTGACTTGATATTATGACATGATTACCCTTGATTCCGAGAAATAAGAGTTCATTGGTCTGATAACATTTTCTTCTATGGCTCTCTTCCCGGGTTTTACCCAGAAATGGACTTCAGACCCTTGCCCTATAGTGGCGCTGAATATTTGCTGAACTCAGAGTAGATGTTTCCCCATCTACTATTCGTGCATAAATACTTGTACTTAATATTCTGCTGTCTAGAGGCCTTCTAACCCCTATCCTCTCTAGTTTTACAAAGGATCTCACCCCTGCATATGAGGTTTCTCTTCTACATAGGATCTCGCCACTTCAAGCAGAAGCACTTTTGGCGATGATGATCCATGGACCAGTTATTGTGGTTAGCATGCAGCAGGGTGCAAGGCTCAATAGAGAGAAATGTCAAGCAAGGAGACAAAGAGAGACACACATCAGAGATTAAATAAGAACATGAATTACTTAATTTTTCAGAGGGAGGACTGTTCTTTGTACTGTAACCATCTGAACGCTAACGTCCCTATTCTAGGCATGTCATAGTAGGCGAACATTCTGTGAAAATAGGCAGACATCAGTGTAAAATAGGTGTACATGCTGAAAAAATAACTGATCTGCATGCTTAACTTTGTAGATTGGTATGACTCATCGAAGTGGAAATTATTAATATCATCATCTTCAATGTACTCTGCAGACGACTGGCAAAGAGGCGGCAGGCTACAGTACCTTGCACAACCTTTATTACGCCATAGTAATAAAAAATCAATTTTCTGTGCATGAGGAGGTACATCCGTCCTGGTTAGTGCTGAAGAAGACCCTTTTTTGATGCAGATTAAGGAAGGGTTAAGCATTTTGTGGCGACATCAGTTCAGGAAGCTCCACAAGGAGTTTGATTCTGATTTACAATTGGCATAAAGGTCAGTGATCCCCATCTGGGGCAGTGGGGTTTCCAACAAACGGCATGCATAATTGATAAGATATTTGAAATCCTGTATGTCGCAAAGTCCATATGTGTTTGAGTCATGAATAATTCCCACCTCGTTTGCTGGGCTTCATTTTCCTCCCCTCCCTCCCCCACCCAGA